>NC_090824.1:4941346-5558076 GCF_028021215.1 Eschrichtius robustus
CTAGAACTGACAAGACAGTACTAGTTCACGTCTGCTTGAACAACCAAGGTCTTGGGGAGTTGCTGCCTTTGTGGCTTCTCTTCACCCTGTTCCTGGTGTCGCTTTAGCGGGTTGTGGGTGGTAGAGAGAGCATTGCTTTGGAGTCAGTGGACCTGCGTCCTCCTCTTCCCCTGTCCATGTGACCATAGAAGAGTTACTTTTCTGGGCCTTAGTTTCCACATCTGCCACAGGGAGTAATAATACCTACCGCCTACAGTTCTCGTAAGGCTTCAAAATAAAGTGTGCAGAGCAGCCAGCACAGAACTGACATGGTAATAAACAGTGGTAGCCCTTATTAACAGGAGTCAAATTCACAGTGTGATCAGAGCATGTGATTTTGTGGGCAGGGACGTTTTGACATACATTGTTAGCAGGAACCGTGTTTTCAGAGGCACAGTGGCGTTTTTCTGCAGGGAAATGAGATGACGGCCTTCCTCCCCCGGTCTCTTAGGTGGCTGCAGGACGTGTTCAACGTGCCCTTGGTCATCCAGATGACCGACGACGAGAAGTACCTGTGGAAGGACCTGACCCTGGACCAGGCCTATGGCTACGCTGTGGAGAACGCCAAGGACATCATCGCCTGCGGCTTTGACATCAAGAAGACTTTCATCTTCTCTGACCTTGACTACATGGGGTAAGGAGAGAACGCCTGGCTGCCTTTTAAATAAGTAGATGCAGATTGTAGACAAGTCATCACGGCCACGGCAGCTGAAACACCTGAAGCATCTCGAGGTCTGGAAGATGTTTTTCTTCCTTTATTAAATGTTATGGTCTGGTTTATTGGTTTATTGACAAATAAGGTTTCCATCCTCAGCTTGCGACAGATGTGCATCTGTGTCGCAGTTTCTCTCCACGGATGGTCAGCTGTGCCAATTTGGGTGTCTTTCTCTTTCTCAGTGTACCTTTTTCCCTACAGAGAAAAGACTCACTGGTGACACAGTTCCCTCACAGTCTAGTTAAACCAGACACTTAATAGTCCAAAAGATTTCCTTCTGGAAGTCCTCAAATTGTAACTTCTGCGGTTTTGAACTTCATTCCAGACGACTACCAAGAAGTGTGTTAGAAAAGTAAGACTCTGTCCACCGTCCCAAGAAGAATGCTCTTCAGGTCACCAAATATTGCATGAGCCTCTAAGATGAGGTGCTCCCTGCACGGCTCTGGCCGTCCATGGGCGACAGTGACTGAGGGCCCAGCTTGCTGGTGGAGTGCAGCCCCTGTTAGGAGATTCGTGAGAGGCCCAGACAGGGCGTGGTGGAAACACCGAAGGGCTGCGCGGGCAGTAAGTGCAGGGGAGCTTGCTGGTGAACATCGCCCCACAGGGGTCCCTTTTGTTACTGCTGAAATCTGAGGGGTAGCTTCATAGCCATTGAGAGAAATAGGTGCCTTGGTATGAAATCTGGCCTTTCTAGCAGCCAGTAAATGAATGAATTTTCCAATTTTACCTATTACATTTTTTTAATCGCTCTCTTGTGGGCACAGAGGCATTGTGGGGTCCATGAAGAAACATGACCTTCCAAGGGAGGAAAATAGACCTGGGTTCGAGTCCCAGGTCTCCTCTGTTCAGGGTCTGTGAGTCAGCAAGTCTGGTCCATGAAATAGGGTTAGATGAGACCTTAGCTGTCACCGTTACTATCGTTTTCATGACACTTAGTTTTATTTCTCTCCCCCTATTCCTTAAAAGGACCTGATTCAGCTGCTTGAACCCATAGACACACCACGGGTTCTGCTGCTCTTTTTAGGACAAGGCAGTGCTGGCATCACACAATCACTGGCGTCCTTTTGTGCAGCCTCTTCCCACCCACCGTGGCCCCTCTCGGCCTCTGGTCCCCCACCAGCCAGCGCTCTTTCTAAAAGGCAGGTGTGGCTCAGTCCCCTGCTCACAGCTTTCCTGGTTCTCCATCATCATCGGGATAAAGTTCTCGCTTTCCCCTCTGCACACCAGCCCCTTGTGATTTGGCCTGTGTTCCTCTCTGGTCACCGCCCCCTCCAGCTAGACAGAACAATTGGCTGTTCCACACCCTCGCCTTTGTCCCTGCTCTTCTCTGCCCTGGCCCCGGGACTCCCAGCTCCGCGGATTCCTATGCTGTCTTCCAAGCACGTGGTCAAGCACCGCCTTCTCCTGGGAGCTGTCTCTCCTGCAGCCAGATTTAGGTACCCCTCTCTGGTCCCCCCTGCTCCCTGGGCCCCCCTCTGGTGCAGCGTGAGGGGTTGTCCTCTCCCACTAGACCAGTAAAGCAGCGGTCACGGGGCGCTCGCTGTGGCCGGTGCCCCCCGAGGCCCCGAGAACACAGCACTGAGCAAAACGAAGTCCCCCGTTGTGGTGCTGAGATGTTGGTGGGACAGAAACAAACGCCTCTGACGAGTCCGTGAGAACGTCGGGGCGGGGGCGTGAACTTCCGAACAGTCCGCGTGAGGAGACCGCCATGGCCCACCATGCTTTCAGCTCGTTCTGAGAGACTGTGGCGTCTGTGGCGACTGGTTTCCACCCTGTCTCTGTGGCACCTGCAGCTTCAATTCTGCCGCCTTTGCTCCCTAAGAACTTCCTTTCTCTTTGTGAGCATGGAGTAAAGATGAAAACCCAGACAAAGGGCCTGTCCTAGCTCTTCTTACGTATTTTATGTTGAACCTAAAGTTAGGAGGGACATTTAAATGTTAAGGTCTGTTTTCAAGTGTCTTTTTCCCTTAAAGAGTTTCTTCTAAACACTCGAGCATTTTACTTTTTTTCTTGAAGTTTAACTCAAAATCTAAGTCTCTGACTTCATAAAGCTCCTTCCCAAGCCAGTCTTCCTTAGGAGCACGAAATACAACAAAGCCTCCTCCACCCTCTCAGGGGGCTCCATGGGGGAAGGAGTCGGTGCTGGGGCTGAGGCTTCCCGCCACCGTGTCCCCCCACACGTTTGGGCCCAGCGGGGCCTTCCTGCCGGGACCCCCGAGGGGTGGAAGGACACTGCCCCGGGAATCTGAAAGCCAGCGCTCCAGACCCAGCTCTGTTCCGGGTTTGGTTTGGTTCCTGTGGGCAAGTCCTTCAGTTCTCTGAGCCCCCGTTTTCCTATGCAGTTGGGGCTTAGTACTAGTGAGGGGTGGTCTAGCCGAGGGGTTCAGAGTGCCCTGCCTGGGCTCGCGCCCTGACCGCCACCTCCTGTGTGACTCGGGCAGTGAGTGTTGGACAGGTGTTTATCGAGCATCTACTACATGTCAGACTGATGCTGGGGGTCCAGCAGCCAAGACAGTTATCCAGCCGCTCCGTCAGGTTCTCTCTAACGGGGGTTCACAGGTGGTAAACCAGGTGAGAATGAGTGTTGTGAGGACAAAGGAAGAGCAGGAAGGACAGGACGGTCAGCTCAGTGGACGGGGGCACCTGGGCCGCAGGCTCACGAGGCCTGACCACTGAGCCGCTGCATGTGGACTGCTTCCAGCAGAGCCCGGCCCTGGGGAGCGCTCAGTGTCACTCTTGAAAATCTCTTCCAACTTAGAACCCCGTCGCTCATTTGCCTGCCTGTGTGAGGAAATCCAGGCCATGTTCTCCAAGCTATGGGAGTGTGAAGGCAGGTGTTCCTGGGGGGGGCAAACTGGTACCCAGCCCTCATTTACAGGATGCAGCTGGGTCTGTTCCTGGTCCCCAAGGCGAACCCTCGGGGTGCGTCATGCTGCATCGGCACAGGGCCGAGCCCGGGGGACAGACATCCCTGGGGGGTTGGCGGGGTGTGGCCATGCTCTCGGTGCAGCCAGAAAGCGACCCGGCCTCCAAGAACGGTCAAGGCTGTCTTCTTCAGAAGTACTGCTTCTGATACTAGGGATGCTGTAGACTTTCCCTCCTTGTGGGGCTTGGAGGCCATCTTATACAGCACGACCCCAGATAGAAGAGGATGGGCCTACCGGCTGATCTGCCCAGGGGACTAGCATTGACGGTCGCCTCAACCCCAGGATGCACGGAGTTCTTGCTCATCCCCGCCTGGTGGCGGGCAGCCCTGGTCCTCGCCAGGCGTAGGCAGCATGAGGCCTGCTGCTGTCCCCCAGGAGACCCCTGGCACGGGCGGTAGCTCCTGCTGCGGCAGGATGAACGAGCGGGCGTCTCTCCAGGTGGTTATCCCGCCCTGCTCTCTGGTGTGTTCAGTGTACCTCGGGGGGTGTCGGGGGGGGTGACGTGTGCCGGGAGCGCTTTGCTTGCTGCCGTTGCCCCTGGCGCGTCCTCCGCAGCACCGTTCCCACCCTGGCCGGCGCCCCCAGGGCTGAAGCGGAAGCCACCATCCCTCCCCCGCCTTGCTCCCTGTCTGAGTGGGACGCTGCTCAACTCAAACAGACCCTGCTGCGGTGGCCTTGGCCTTTACCGGCCTCCCTGCCTTGTGGCTGCCCTAGACCCAGGCAGCCGGCATCCCTGCACTTCTGACGCTCGCCCCCTGCCTGCCCAGAGGCGTTCGGTGGCCCTCCGTCAGGGCCAGAGCCTTAAACTCTTCAACTGCTGTGAGATGTGGTGAGAAAAGCACAGGCCTTGGGGCCAGACGAGCCTAGGTTTGGATCCCAGGTCCTGGATTCACTAGGTCTATGACCGTAACCTCTCTGAGCCTCTGTGAAAGTGGAGGCGAAGTTGCCGCCTCACAGGGGAGCTGGGCCGTGGCCGTGGATCTCCCGCACTCAGCACAGCTCCTGCCCCATGAGAGTGAACAGCAGCTTTCCCGCCTTCTCCCTTTTCATCTTTATGGTGCCTGACACGTAGTAGGGCCTGGAGGAGAAGCTACTGAATATGTTCGTCAAAAGATGCAGTGTAAGAAGCCCCTCTGGGTTCTGCCCCTTCAGCCTAGTTCCTTCTAATAGCAGAATGGCTGCCACAGATCCAGGCCTCGTATTCACACCCCTCACCCCCCAGGAGAGTTCGCCCTGTCCAGACAGCCTGGCTGCCCCACGGTGGAGGGGACAGTGGTGGCCGGATGCAGGGAGGACCAGCTGCACTGAGACAGACCCTCCTTCCTGGGCCCGTCAGTTGCTATCCGGACACTCCATCCAGCAACAAGTTGCAAATACCCTTGCACAATGAGGAGGGTAATCCACGTAGAACTAACTCACAGTCGGCCCTCCACAGCCTAGGTTCCCCACATCCGTGTGGATTCAACCAGCCAAGACCATGTAGCACTGCAGTGTTAACTATTGAAAAGTACCATGTGTAAGCGGACCCGGGTTGTTCCAGGGTCAACGGTAATCTCCCACAAGAAAGCACACAGTCCGTCTCAACAGAAAAGCTGCACTGGGGCCCCCAAACTTAAAGCCCCATATGCTCAGCCAGTGACCCTGGCAGAATTTAAATATCTCATGTTAGCCGTTGAGTTAACCGCTGAATCCGGTGTGTTCTTGCCTTATCTGCTTCTCAGCTTCATGTTGATTTCCTTCCACAGGTAGAGGTGTGTTCGCCTCGCCTGCCGCAGGCATCTTTGTGTACAGGGGGCGTCACAGCGCCTTCCTCCCCAGTGTGTCCCGGCCTGTGTCTGGCCTGCCATGTTGTACCATCTGCTGCTTTGCCCTCAGTGGACGCCACCCTCTGGGTCCGGGGTTTGATTCTGATTGTCTTTGCAGGATGAGCCCAGGCTTCTACAAGAACGTGGTGAAGATACAGAAGCACGTCACCTTCAACCAAGTGAAAGGCATTTTCGGCTTCACTGACAGCGACTGCATCGGTAAGGAGCCCGCGGTCCCCGCCCAGCTGCCCTCGGAAAGGAGCCGAGCTCAGCAGGAGGCAGCTTGACGTGCTTGGTGCCTGCCCGGGGCTGAGCTGTCTCTGAGATGGTAGCATTTGCAGTTTGTCTCTTTAAATAGGTGGGTTTTCCCTGGAACATAAAGAGCTGGTGTGATGCATTTGGCCCCTTTTCTGGGCCATGTGGAGCCATCCCTCGGGACACCCTCTGTCCCTCTCCTTAGTCATCCGTTTTAAGGTTTAGAAGGGAGAGAAGGGTACGGATGACTTCTGTCCTCCGCCTGCTCCTGGGACCCCAGTCAGCGTGGGAGGCCTTGGTGGGGGCCCAGGGGGTGCAGGAGGGCCTGCTCTATGGCCGGAACCTGCCGTCTTTGTCTCCCTGGACCTCTCCCTTCCCCACCTGCAAAAGGAAGGTCCTGACCGGAGGCCCTGGGAAGCCCACCCTGCCTGCCCTCCCTCGCTCTCCTTCCAGGCTTGTCCCCAGCGGATAGGCCCCCTTTGCCCACGTTTACGTCCCTTTCCCTGTATCTCCCTCCATGCCCCTTTCAGATGCATTGGCTTTCTCTCCTTTGAGACGCTTAGGTCCTTGAGCTGCGAATCAATCCTGAGACTAGTGGCTTCGTCTCCGGACCCCCTCCCCTTTATTTTGGGTGCACAGCCCCAGGCCTAGTAGCTGCCAACCTGGGCAGCTCCCAGGATGTGCCTGCAGGCGCTCTGTGCCGGGTGTGCCTGGTGGGAGGGAGCACATTCCAGGGCCCACCGTGAGGGGCCTGTAAGGAAGAGTGCAGAGAGAAACACGCAGAGGCCTCACTGGGAGGCTTTTCACATAAGCAGAACCCTTTGATGTTTCGGTTGGATCCATTCCTGACAACTGGGGCATAAACCCTGTGCTTTTGAAAGGGTTTTTTAACCCTGGGAATCCCGGCATCGAGTGGACAGACGTCTCCCTGAAGGCTGCCCCAAGTGAGTAAGGAGACAGCAGGCGTAACGAGGAGCTGCACACACTTTGCTGCCGAGAGACCTGGGCTCGAACCCTGGCTCAGCCACTTACTGACTGCGCACTAGTTCCGGGAAACCACAGAGGCAGTCTGAGCCTGGTGTCCGCGTGCATAAAATGGGGACGACAGTGACATCTTCTCCATAGAGTCGTGGGGCGTAGACGAGCCCAGGGGAGGCCCTGAGCCAGAGCCGGGGATGCTCAGTGCTGTAAAGGGGGTGCTGGCGCCCATGGCAGCTGCCACGTGGACACCCAGAGGCAGAAAGGAACCCAGAAATGAGGTGTGTCTTTCTGCAGAGGGGAGAGAACAGCTGCCGGGAAAGAGCATCACAGAGACAGCATTCCAGGGCTGGAGCCACGTGGGCTATCTGGGAAATGCCTGAGCAGCGCAGAGGGGTAGACTGGCCCAGCCCCACTTATCAAGGGTCACGCCAAGATCCATGCCCCTTGACCCCAGAGTTCCGCTTCTGCAGGTCTAAGCAAATAGCAGTAGCAGCGTTAACAACAGCAGCATCCAAGATACTGAGAACAGTTTTCTGTACCAAGATGTCATAATTTATAATGATTAAAGCTGAGGAACAACCCAGACGCCCAGTGGGTAGAGAATGGCTGACTCTCTAGGGTACGTGTACGGGATAGAGTGTGGGTGAATGTTACAAAGTGGAACCTGTAAAGAACAGACCAGAGGAGAATCACAACTGAAATGCCGAGTGTGAAAGGGAGAGAAAATGGGTGAAAAGAGACACAAACTGGGACTACAGGTTTTTTTTTCTTCCTTCTACTCTTGTGTAGTTTTCAGGTTTTCTTTAATGACTGTTACTTTTCCAGTGGGGAGAAAGCCGATTTTTGTTCACCCCTTTCACAGTTCCAGCAGGAAGCGGTCTCGTGTATAAAGATGTTTTGTCCTCCCTTCCAGGGAAGATCAGTTTTCCTGCCATCCAGGCCGCTCCCTCCTTCAGCAACTCGTTCCCCCAGATCTTCCGAGACCGGACAGATGTCCAGTGCCTCATCCCATGTGCCATCGACCAGGTCAGGAGGCAGGGCCAGGGTTGTGTCATGCTGGGTGTGGCAGGCGGTTCTTTGCCCTCTTCGGTGGGAAAGGAGGGTCTAAAAGGTGTTTCGGGGCGGAGCTGATTCTTTGAACTCCCTGGAAGCTTGGGGGTTGCTGTGAGGCCCGCTCGGGGGTTGCTCACGGGCTAGCAGCTGGCCCACTTGTCCCACTGTCCCCTCCCTCCCCACAGGACCCATACTTCAGGATGACCAGAGACGTGGCCCCCAGGATTGGCTACCCTAAGCCAGCCCTGCTGCACTCGACCTTCTTCCCCGCCCTGCAGGGGGCCCAGACCAAGATGAGCGCCAGCGACCCCAACTCCTCCATCTTCCTCACGGACACGGCCAAGCAGATCAAGACCAAGGTGAGCGCTGCCCGGGGCGCGGGCAGCCTCTGCGCAGGGCCACACCACGGGGAGACACACATGCAGGGTGCTGCTCTGTCCTTTGGCCTCCGCTGCCACGGGGGCCCTGAATTCCAGGGTCCAGGCAGCCTGTCCCCGTTTCCAGATAACAGGGGGATTTTTCCTATTTGTGTCTTTTCGTGTGGGCAAGACTTTGGAATTTTTTTCTTTTTTTTTCCTTCTCTGATGTCCTCACCAACACCGTTCGGGAAGCAAAATCACGGCAATTTTCTTTAGTTACAGTTAAACAATAGAAAAAATGTCAGGTATTTCTGGGCATCAGCCATATTCCAGGAGCTGGGCCAGGTGCTTTCTTTATGTTTCTCGGTTTTAATGCGCACTGGGAGATAGTGGTGTGTTGCCTTTAAAGACAAGAAGGATGAGGCCCAGAGAGGATGGCCAGCTTGACCAGGTTTCCACCGGAAACCAGGAGACGCCCTCCCGGCCCACGAGCTGCCGTTACCAAGCTGGTAGGGGCTGGTTTTCTCCAGAGCCTTCTCGCTGAGACTCAGGACTGATGAGCCTCCGTCCACAGCCGGGTCCCGCCCAGGAGTGCTGCGCCCGGCCCGGCACGCAGCAGGAGCTCAGTGAATAGTTTCCGGGTCACCAGAGAAACTGGAAATCGGAATTAGTTTGAACTTCCTTACTTTTCAGGGCCGCACTTGTGTTGCTCAGTTCTGAACTGCCAGTACGTGTTCAGCCCCCTCACTGCTCCACAGAGCTGCTGACATTTTATTTGGAAGCACGTGCACGTTTGCAGGTTGGACGATTACGACAGGAGTGACAGAAACTGTATTTGAGGCATGTAGTGCGTCCATCGGAGTTACTGCCGGGCCCCTACCCCTTCTGGAAAGTCCCACATTCTGGTTGACAACGGGGAACCCTTAGTCTCAGAACTGTCTTCCAGGAAGTGGTAGCCGCCAGCTCTCCCAGCCTCGGCAGGGCTTTCCTTTCTCTTTCACTTCTGGCGGAAAATGAGCTCCAGGGCACGGAGTGCAGAAGAGGGGAAGGGAAGCTCCTGTTCCCTCTAGCAGAGAAGTCATTTTGTTTTGTTTTTGGAAGTCGTTTTAAAGAAGTCGTTTTGGCTCTGGGACGTTTTTCATTCGCTCAGGACCAGCAAAGACCCGAGGGCTGGGTGAGCAGTGAGCGGAGGGTCGGGAACCACCCAGGCTGCCAGGGTCGCGAGCACCCTGTGGGGCAGGACAGGGTCAGGCCAGGCCCTTGTTCCCAATCCCCAAGCCCACCTTCAACTCCAGAAGCAGAGTCTCCACGCCAGCCAGGAGAGGGGGCATCCGCTCCAGGCCCCTCCCACGAATAACAACAGTAGAGTGCTGGGGACACGGCAGCTTGGCTGCGTGATCACCTGCCGTGTGCTCACCTGTGTGAGCTCACTGAGTCCTGACAACCACCCCGGGGGGCTGCGTCCATTTCGTAAGCAAGGAAATAGGGCTCAGAGGGGTCCGGCAGCTTCCCTGCGTTCACACAGCTGGGAAGCAGTGGGGCAGGGCCATAACCCGGGTCCTGCACGGCTTGGGCCCTCCGGTGGCCTGGAGGCAGGAGCCCTGGGTTGTCTGGGCCCCGCCACTTAACCTGCCATTGGTGAGTGACCATGGCTGTCCAGGTGTCACTGTCAAGTGGGAGCAGCTGTACAAAACTGCAGACGAGGGGCAAGGCTTCCATGAGATCACATATAAAAGTGGTTGCAAACCGTAGAGTGCCACCCAAATTTAAGATTTCAGTTCCAACGTGGATCGTTGGACCGCTCCTTTGTCACGCGGGCCAAAACACGCCTCCCGCCTCCCTGGGACGTCACGGCCGGGGACAGGTCGGAGCTTCCGCTGTCCCTCAGAGCTGCTGGCACTCCCACCAGAAAGTCCAGCTTTCTCTGGCCTCACTCGTGGCCGCCAGCCTCTGCGCCTGATGTTAGTCTGCGATTCTGGATGATCCGGTTAGGAATCTGCTCTGGAGTCCTGCTGGGAGGCTTACCAAACGTCTCCACTGAGACTGTTGACGCACCCTTTTCTGGAGGAAAATGAGGGTGACGTTTGTACGTGATAGGTTTCTCAGATAGTCATTGAAAGAACATTGAAGGAACTTTGTCTCCCCTTTTTGGCTTTTCTTCTCCCACCTCTTGACCCTGATTTCTCTAAGATTATCTTCAATCCTACAAACCATTTTGTTAGTTTCTGAGTCTTTCTTTCTTCAGCTTCTAGAAGTGCCTGTCTTCAGGTGGGGCACCGCCTGCGGGCCTGTCCACCTCGGCGCTCCGCACGGGTTCTGCTCTCCCGGGAGCCCTGTCCTGTGCCTCGCGTCCTCCCGTCCATGGTGGGGGGCAGGGGGGCGCTCTGCTCTCCTGTCCTCCGCCAACAGCACGCCCTCCCAGGCAGCAGCCGCCCTTCCCTGCTCGTCCCTTTTATTCTGAAGATGGCTCATATCTGTCCTCTTACTGAACCCGAGGACACTTTAGGACATTTTCCCCAAATTTCAGCACAGGTGGTGCTTTGGCTTTCCCGATTCTATTCTGTGTCTCTGGGGAGTGGGGGGGGGGTGGTCAGAGCTCATCCGCCCTCCGGTCCCCCCTTCTCTTCAGTGAGCCCCGCGGCGGCCCGTCCCGGGCTCGGTGGGAAGGAGCAGTCTGAGGGCTCCTCCCACTGCTTGGGCCGGCTTCCACGCGCAGGGTGGCGGCCCGACGAGCATCTGTGTGTCCTCTCGCTGGCGCAGGTCAACAAGCACGCGTTCTCCGGAGGCAGAGACACCATTGAGGAGCACCGGCAGTTTGGGGGCAACTGCGACGTGGACGTGTCCTTCATGTACCTGACCTTCTTCCTGGAGGACGACGACCGGCTGGAGCAGATCAGGAAGGTGAGGCGGGGGCCCAGTGGCCACACGGGGCCTGGAAGGCCTGGCAGCCACGCTGGGGGCAGCCAGCGTCCCCGGTGCCTGAGGGGCAGGCGCTCAGCTGAGACCACATTAAGAGTTGAGTAGGTCGGTTGTGTTCTGACCACGTGCCCAGAGACCTCATGAACAGATAGTTCCCAGAGGAGAAGATACAGACTGCTCGTGAGCAGGCACACGGAAAGGTTTAACCCTACCAGTCATCGAGAAGTAGAAGTTAAACCAAGACGCCTTCAGTGTTGAAACGATTCCACTACCGATTTAGCGGGTTTGTGCCATATTTGCACTGATTGTAATCCAGACGCTTTGGGGCTCACCGGGGTAAGTCGAGTGTTCCCGGCGTGCCTCTCAGCGAGCCAAAGAGCCCGAAGAATGTTCATAGCCCCTGCTTCAGGTTTTCCAATTCTTGGCATCTTTTCCAAGAAACTAATCCTGAATAAGAAAGAGCTCTCTATGCAAAGATGTTAAAAATGATAGTAGCAAAAAGTTCAGAAGAGACTCTGTACAACAGAGGAAACCTTAACTGAGAATAGTCAGGAGGGATTGTTACGCAGGTGTGAGGTTTATGGTCACACAGGAGAATACGCCAGTGATAGTGATAAAAGGACACCAAATTGGACGTGCAGTGAGATCCACTATGTTTAAACGCAGTGCACCAGAAAAAAATCTAAAAGAAAACATGCCAGGATATTAGCAGTGGCCCTTAGCCTCTGGGCACTGGCTTTGCAGGGGATTTTTTTCTTTACTTTGCTGCTGCTTTGTGGTTTGGGTACCTTATTAAGTTTGTTCAGTAAGTACATGTTACCATCACAATCAGAAAATGAAAAAAGATTCGGCAGAGATTTTAGAGAAGCCAGTAAGGCTGAAGGGAGCAGTCATGGGTTCAGGGCTTGGAGCCCCCTGGCCCCGCAGGAGGGTGGGTGAGGTGGGGTGGCCGGCCCCGTTGTTCCCCTCGCTGTGCCAGCGTGAGTCACGGCTGCTCACCAGGGCCCAGAGTCATTTTAAGAAAGGCATGGTTAAAGGTTCTCGTTTTTCTGTGCCACCCGTGTGCCAGGCTCTGCATGGGTGGTGCCCGGGGAAGGGAGGTACCCAGGGCGTGCGCAGCCGTTTCTCACATGGCCTGTCTCCCCCCCGGCAGGATTATACCAGCGGGGCCATGCTCACCGGCGAGCTCAAGAAGGAGCTCATAGAAGTTCTGCAGCCCTTGATCGCCGAGCACCAGGCCCGGCGCAAGGAGGTCACAGACGAGATAGTGAAAGAGTTCATGACTCCCCGGAAGCTGTCCTACGACTTTGAGTAACGCTCACTTTCTATGCACTTACTAAGAGATGTAATTTTCCAAGAATCCCAGCCCAGTCGAATCACCACTTCCCTTAGGCTGTGTCACACGGTAATTACTGGCCTGGTGTCTATAAGCCCTCTGTGTGTATCAGTGCTGTTTCTTCTGCTGAATGTCATTCCCTGTCTCCTGTGAGCATAACCCTGTGGGGTGATTGGGTGCCGGGTAATACTGAGTGGTCACACAGACAAGTCCAGCTGGAGTCTCTCCCACAAAACAGCCCCAAGGATGTGCAGCCTTGGGCTGGATGTCCACTGGCCAGCCTGTTCTGGTCCACAGGACAGCTCCTGTTTGAAAGCATCCTACGTCCAAACATACTCTTAAACGTGCTCTATCAAAGAGTATGTAGTCTATGTATGCATACCTGGAATCAAGATGTTATTATCATAAAACCGAAAAGAAGTGCTTCGAAAAGTTGATGTGGGGAAGCTTAATGGGCACAAGAGGCATTTCAGCACATGCCCCCCCCAGAATTAAAAAAGAAGTGCTGGCCAAAAGCTTTGCTAAACATTTAACCAAGAGATCTCTCAGCTTGAAAGCTGCCTTAAACGTTTCTGAATATTGGCCAGAGTGGGCCAGTTTTTACTAAATTGAGTCTTTTGTGGGTGAAACTTCCCAGTTTACGTACTAAACTCCAGACCATGCATGTACTGTACTCCAGAAATCACGCTGTTTTCCCTGAATGTACTAATATTTTGTTTGCACCAAGTAATCCTAGACACTCCATCCTGAGAACTGATGGCTGCTTTACTCTGATTGTGCCAGACGCTGAGGGCAGTCTGTTGCCTTTGCAGGTGCTTTTGTTTTGACACTTGACTGGCGTGGAAGTCTGTCTGCACAGAGCAGTGCCCTGCCTGTGCCCCAGACGGGTGGGCGCAGCTAGGCAGCGTGCAGCAGCCCTCGAGGCCCTCGGCTGTGGGTCCATGGGAGGCCCGTTTAACCGAGCGCCCTGTGTAGTTTCGGAAAAGCAACAGCCCGTCTCGGGGAAGCCCCGGGTCCAAGAGCCTGCCCTTGCTGGAGGTGCAGGGTCCACTCCTGGGTGCCCCACTCTGGTCTCACTCGTGACACATAAACTTCCTTTGGTCCCGCCTGTGTCACTGTGCTCCGTCTGGGCTTTGCGGGGTGAGCGGGGGCCTTGCTCCAGCCCGGGGCCGTGCCGCGCCTGACCCTCCGCGGATGCCCTTGCTCCTGCACGGGTCTTACCGGGATGCGTGTGGGATGGAAGCACAGTCCCGGGAGCCCCACGGTGTGGAGGTGCAGGCTTCGGGAATCGGCTGGAAGCGGCCCCTTCCTGGCGCTCAGCGGTCTCCCCGTGCTGGCTTCCACCCTCCCTGGAGGTTCCCAGCAGCTGCTGGAGAATGCAAGCAGATGTCCTCGTTTCGCGGACAGCACAGGGGCGTCAGAGCGGCGCCGTGTAGCGACAGGGCCCAGGCCAGGGGCCCAGCCGGAATGGAGCCCTGGGCTCGCTCTGCCCGCCCACCCTGTACTGCAGGTGGGCAAACTGAGGCTCAGGAGAGGAATGTGACTTGTCCGAGGCCACACAGTGAGTTGTGACCGAACGGGCCCGTCCTGTCTCGTGTGCCGTCTCCCCGCACAGGCTGTTTTACACGTGACGGCCCTGAGGTTTCCACCTGGGTGGCTGGGTGCCGTGTGCGGCACGAGCTCATCCCGTCTCCTGTCCCGGCCTCAGCTCCCGCGGGACCGGATGTGGCCCGTGGAGGTGAGCCCAGAGGATGGCGAGGCTGTGTGGCCTGGGCAGCGGAGACAACCTCTCTCTGCTCCATTGTGTCCACGTCACAGGAGTGACATCACATTGTGTCCACCACAGCAAAGTCCCCGGGGTGGCAGAGCTGCCCCTTCACCCGGCCGGAGCCTCCAGAAGGAGTGGGCGTCATCCTGGGGCCACAGAAGGGCGGGGCTGAGGCCCCACACAGGCCAGTGACTTTGGGCGGGGACCCCCCCCCCCCGCTTCCCCGTAAAACAAGAGCACTGACACCTCATGTTTGGGTCAGCTGGGCCCTGGGCCAGAGGTCAGGTGACTTGCCCAAGGTCACTGCTGGTAAGGGCCACAGACCCTCCCACCCGCCACATCTTGCTACAAACCAGTAGATTCCTAAAGTTCCCCGAGAGATGCCCTGGATTAGGGTGGGCAGGTGTGCGGGCCGGCGGTGTTTGGGGGCTGAGGCGGGAGGTCGGTCCCCAGCCCCCGTGACTGTTACTATCCACCCCTCAGACCTTGCTCCGCCTCTGTCCCCGGTCTGGGGGAGCCAGTGGGGCTGCATCTGAGGGGCAGTGAGGAGCCTGCTGACGGTGGTGGAGAGCTGGGCCAGGCCCTGCGCGGACCGCGGCAGATGCGGCTCGGAGGCCCCGTGGTCCCCAGTCAGCACAGGCTCTGGGAGCCCTTGGGTGACCACCCTTTATCTCCCATCTGAAACTTCAGGTGCAGCCTGGACTTGGTTAGGGTGGCCCCGTTTAGTAGGAGAACCCAGCTCTGGCCCACTGACTCCGGGCCCAGCCCTCCTCTTCCCCATCCCTTCACGTCCGCCCTCCGAAGGGCCTTGCTTCCCAGAGGCTGTAGCCAGAGCGAGGCCAGAGCGAGGCCCGGGCCTTCCTGCAGAGCCACTTCCCCAGCACAGCAGAGCCGGTGCTCAGTGACCGCCGGTCCCCACCCTCCCCATGAGGAAGGAGTAACTCTCCTTCCAGGGCCGAAGCGAGTGGGCACACTAGTGGTCTTCTTGCCAAAAGTGGACACAGGGTTTGACGAATGTTGAAACCTTTTGTTAGGAGACGCCCTTCTCCCAGCACCTGGCCAAAGCATCTCAGCATCTTTAGCTGCAAGCCCAATGAGCTTCCAGGAATCCAGTGCGGGACTTCCTTCACTCACTCCTGCATTCATGCATTCCACACTCCCTGAGCACCTGCTGCGTGCCAGGCCCTGACCTGGAAATAGTCCACATCAGGCACGTGCGGCCTGTGCGCGGCTTATCGTCTCGGGGCGGGGCGGGGCGGGGCGGGGCGGGGCGGGGGGTGGGGGGCAGGAGGTGGATAAGTGACCAGACGACGAACCAGGCCCCATGGAGCAGAGCAGGAGACACCTAAAAGCAGCTGAGTTTCCTGGGGGAAGTGACGCCTGGGATTAGTGATGCCTGGAGTTAGCCAGGCAGAGAGGAGGGAAGGGCGTCCCTGGCAGAGAGCGCAGGGTGTAAGCAAATGCTTGGGTCCGTACGACCGGAGAGGCCGGAGGAGAGGGTCCACCCACGTGTTCTGGGAACAGGAAAGAGTTTTGTTCAGCCGGAACACTGGAGGTGGACCAGTGAACACTGGACTTCAGTCCAAAGTCACGGTCAAGGCTAGTGTCTGAGTGCGTGTCGAGGCAGGTGTTTCTGGCTTTACCGGAGGGCTGCTGTGGTGGGCACCCGGAAGGTTCGTGCTGGACCGTCACTGGAAGCCACGTGGTGCCAGAGAGAGGGCTGGGGCCTCAGAAGTGCTGGTGTGAGACCCCCATTCTCCCTGCTGGGTGGCCTTGGGTAGGCCCGGTCCTCTCTGAGCCATCGTGATAACCTATGTACGGACCCAGCGGTGTTGAGGATACACGGAGCCTCCCTCCTCCAGGCCCCGTGGAAAGGCAGCTCACATCCTGGTGTCTGGAACTGGCTGGAGATCAGTTTCACTCAGAAAGGGGGTGGGTTTGGGATGCGGGGGTGGTGAGGAGAGCAGGCATCATGCTGAACGCCGAGCGGCCCCCGGGGGCAGGTTCAGCACACAGGCGTGGCCCCCGGCCCCAAAGGCCGAGGGGGCGGGGCCTCAGCGTGCCGGCGGTGCAGTGGGAGCCCTGGTCACACAGGTTTGGGGGGCTTGGCCCCTGAGGACAAGCTGCAGGTGGGGGCCCCGTCCCCAGCCCCACAGACCACAGAGCAGCACCACTGAACCGCCCGAGAAGCGTTTTATTGGCAACAGCTGGCGGCTGAGCCTCGGGTCCGCAGGCGGGGCGGGGGTGGGTGAGCGGACCGGGCGACTCCTCCCTGAGCAGCCCGGCGTGGGGACCGAGCGCGCCGGGAGCCAGGCGGCTGCCCCTGGGTTCCGTGTGGTGGGGAGACCAGTTGGCTGCGTCTGAGGACCAGGAATGAAGAGCACGGTGCACAGCAGGGAGAGCTGCGTGGGGAGAGAAGGATGGGGAGCCGAGGGGACGCAGGGGCGCTCTGCAGACGGGGGGGGGGGGGGTGGCGGCGGGGAGAGGTGGGAGGGGAGCCGGGCTGAGCCACTGGCCAAGTGCACAGACGGCTCCAGGCGACCACATCCCCATCCCAGAGGCCCGCTTCTCCCTGGCTCCTGTGACCCTCAGGCCAGCCCTGGGCCCCTTGACCTCCTTGTGGTCAGTCGCTGGGCGGGAGGCCCCAGCTGTCCTGGGCGATGGCCCCCTGGGGCCCAGACCCCGACACTCCCCTCCGCCTCCTTCAGCTCCTGCGGCCTCTGGAAGCTGCTGGCGGGTTGGCCCCTGGGGATGGGCACCAGCTAGGAGAGCAGGCCCCGCATGAGCCTCAGCACGGCCTCGTAGGTGACAAAGACCACCATGTTGACGGGGAAGGCGCGACAGCAGTTGAGCGACAGCCCCTTGAAGAGCACCCTCGGCCCCTCCTCCCGAACGCTGGTCACCACGCAGTGCAGGAGGCCCCGGTAGCGGCGCTGGCCCTGCCCATCCGCCTGCAGGCGCGACTTGATCACGTCCATGGGGGTGGCCACGGCCCAGGCCAGCACCCCTGCACAGCCACCGGCCACCAGCACGCCCAAGACATCTGCGGGGAGGGTCCCACGGGCACGTTGGTTGGAAGGCGCACTGGGGCCCCCGAGGAGAGCTGGTGGGCACCCAGGGCGGGGCCTGGCCATGAGGGAGCCCTGGGCTCTCGCCACAGACATGACTGTCCAGGGCCACCCAGAGCAAGCCTGTCCTGACTCTCATGTTGAGGGCAACGAGCTTCCCCCCTGGGAGGCACTGGGTGCCAGTGTGACCTCAGCCCGTCTCCTCCCCCCACGTCAACTCCCACCAGGCTGAGCCTCACCACCACCACCACCACCGCCACCCCAGGCCCCGGCCCCCGCTCACCTGGCCGGCTGCGGCCAGCGGGAGTCAGCTGCTCACAGAGGATGGCGTACGAGAGGAAGTAGGTGGCAAAGGAGTGACCGTCGCGGAAGAGCAGGGCCGAGCTGCCCTTGTAGAGGCCGCGCAGCCCCTCCTCCCGGGCCACCGAGGCCAGGCAGTGCAGCGGCCCGCGGTACTTGGGCCCTGGCGCCCGACCCACAGGGGGTGCGGGCCACGTGGGGGGAGCAGCCGAGGGCCCCGAGGCCGAGGGGCGCCGCTGCTGCGTCTGCGTCTGCGTCTGCAGGCGGACCTTGGCCACCTCGGTGGGCGAGGTCAGGAACACCTGGAACAGGGGTGGGGGCCGACAGGGGTGAGGAGGCAGCGCTGCCCGCACCCCCTGCCCCTGGCCTCCCTCTGCCACTGTGGCCCGTGGTGACCGCCAGGGAGCCTGGGCCCCAAGAAGCTCCGGGCTGGCCCACGGGCCGTGGTGGAGCGGGGTTCAAAGCCGGCTGCGCCCACCCAGCCGGAGCCAGGGCTTCCTTTAGCTACACACTCTCTGCTGGCAGAGCGGCCTGACACACGGTAGGTGTCGAGTAA
Organism: Eschrichtius robustus; assembly: GCF_028021215.1. NCBI lineage: Eukaryota > Metazoa > Chordata > Mammalia > Artiodactyla > Eschrichtiidae > Eschrichtius > Eschrichtius robustus. The sequence continues at coordinate 4,959,428 of NC_090824.1, forward strand.
ATGTGACTCCAGCTCACGAAAGTGCTTAATCACATCATTAATCTGTTAATGACATATTAATGTATTATTTAATTAATGTAAGTATTTAGTGTAAGAATAATGTAACACTTAATGTAAGCATTGATAACGTTAATAGATAACACAGGATAATTTTACTAATAACATTGGCTGCATGTCGCGGTCGCTCATACCTGTCAGACCCCACGCTGGGGGCTTCACACGCGTGGCCTCACCACGCCTCTTACAGATGAAGAGACAGAAGCTCAGAGAGGCTCCCTAGCCTGCCCTCAGTTACCGAGTCAGCTGTGTCCTCAGCCACAGTCCCCTAGGCTCCATCCAGCCTCTCCCCACCCCTGCGGTCCCGGGACCCCCGTCACCCCGCCCCACTCACGCGGACAAGGCCGGAGGCGAATCCCGAGAGCGTGATGTCGGTCTTGGCGGGCTTGGCGTCGGCGCTGCCATACCGGAACCGGCAGATGTGCGCGAGGCAGTGGCGATAGGTGCCGAAAGACACGGACGAGACCAGGGACACAGTGCACACGGGCAGCGAGAGGCCCCTGTAGAAGCCCCACACCTGGCGGCAGGTGGAGGGGACCCGAGGGCTTGAGTCAGGCCAGAGGCCCAGCTGGGAGGAGTGGCTGCCCGAGGGGGTCCTGAGCCCCTGCCCCGCCCTCCCTCAGGCAAGTCACGTAGGCTGCCTCGGGCCTCAGTTCCCTCGGCTGTAAAATGGGGATTGTAACCCCCGACTCGTGAGGTTGTGCTGAGGGATTGAAGGGCCGGGGGCCAGGCCTGACCTAGGGCAGCTGTTTGATGACGATGATGTTGAACTAGCAGCTTGGTCGTTGCTGTTTCTCTTTTGCTCACCCCTGGTCGGCACTGATTCCCAAGTTCACTTTAGTAAGTGTCCCTGAGACCCTCCTCTGGACGGGGCTCCCAGCTGGACCCTGGGACCCCTGATGACTCCACCCAGCGTTCTTTCAAGGGGTGCCCGCCCAGGCTGGAGGGGACAGAAATGCAAACAGGTTCCTCCCCAGACCTTTCCAAGTCCCCAGATGTCCCCTCTAGACCCTCTTCTGGAGGCAGGACCTCATTCTGAGCACCTCCTGTGTGCCAGACACCCCGGCTCTTGTTCTCAGAGGAATCCAGGAGGTTGGTACAGCTTTTCCCATTTGGAAGGTGAGAGAACAGGCTCAGAGAGAAGCTCAGTATCGCCAGGCTGGTTGGTGAGTGGCAGCCCTGGCGTCCGAGGCCCCAACATCCCGCTGCCCGTGACCCTCTCCCCAGGCCTACCCGCTCTCGGCGATACGTGTCCCGGATGCAGTGCCAGATGCCTGTGTACTTGGGCTCTGTCTGGATCCTGACCTGTGGGAGAAGTGGGCTTCAGGAAGGGGTGGCTCCAGGCCAGGGGCAAGGTCGGCAGGCCCTGGGGGAGGGAGAGCCAACACCTGATTGTCGCAGCCTTGCTGACTTGTGGGCAGAGCAGGACAGTGAGCCCCTTCTAAGATGAGAAATTTGAGGCACGGAGGGAGAAAGGGGCACTACGGTCCCGAGGACCATGGGGCGACTGGCTCTGAATAGCAGGCTAGAAAGGTCTTCTGGCCGTGAATGGGGGGCTGAAGCCCAGGCAGGGGCCTTGGGGCGGGTGGCAGGGGCCTGGTGATGACCGCACCTTCACCGTGTCCAGGGGGTAGCCCACAGCAACACCGCAGATGCCTGGAAGGAAACCAGAGGAACCGGTGAGAAGAGCAGGAGCCTGAGCCGTCTCGGGGAGAGGCGGAGGGTGAACCCTGATGGTGCTCCCGCTGAGAAAGACCACACCTGGCTCTTCTCTTCCACACCGTGTCTCATAGTGAGGGAGAGTGACCCCCATTTTACAGATGAGGAAACTGAGGCTCAGAGAGGTAAAGTAACGTCTGCCAGGCTGCTAGTGGTTTCTCCTTCCCGAGTCTTAGCCCACTGGATCCTCGTTCTGAAAGCCAAGGGCACTCCTTGGCCTCCCCTCTGGCGTCATGTTTTGGGAGACTTGGTCCAAAATATGCTGGGCCCTGTCTCCAAGCCAGGCCGAGCTCGCCCTCAAGCCTCCGTCTGTGAAGGGTTTGTCTGCAAGCCAGGAGGCAGCTGCACCTCACAGCTCTGGGGGTGATGGCGGGGAGACACAGCCCAAGCAGAGGCTAGGGGCTGGGAAAGCCCGGGTCACCCCAGGCCTCCGTGAGGGACAGCCTGGAAGCACAAGTTTGCATGGGACAGAGTAGGACTCAAGGCTTCCTGGACCAGGGCCCTCTGCCTCCTGCAAAGAGGGCCAGGTGCCACCCGCCTGTCTCTTTCTCCTTTCCTGACACCAGGGTCTCAGCGTCCAAGCCCCCAGCACTGCCGTGAGAAAGACAGAGAGCGAGTGGGCAGGTCCCTGGGATTTCATCCCTGGCGGGTGGGCGGGGGGGGGGGGGGGGGCCATTTGAGGACAATAAGGCATGTGGGGGCTGTGCCCTATTTACTGTGTATCCCAGGACTCGCTAAATATGCATGAGTGAAAGAATAAAGTGAATGAATGAATGAGTGAAGGAACAAAGAGAGTGAAGCAAAAGACTGACTGACTTGCATAGAATTACCCCTCCTTGACCCTTACATAGACCTCACCGAACTCCTACTTATCCATCAAAGCCCTGCCATAGCATCACCTCCTCTCAGGAGCCCTCCCTGACCCCTATACTCTGGGGCTGCCTCTGTGCCAGAAAACACGATAGTCACAGCCCCTGTCATATGGCTTTGCTGCTGTCCCACCGCCTGCCATCTCTGACTCCAGAACTAGAGTTTCTCAAGGAAAAGGCCCAGGTCTGATCCCCGTGACCCTGAGCCAGGCACAGAGCAGGAGCCCTTGCCACCCAGGCCTTCCCTGGGCTCTGGAGAAAAGATGCAGGACTCGGGAGCCCTTCCTGCCGTGTGATCTTGGGCAAGTCAAGCCCCTTCTCTGAGCCTCCTCCTCAGGGGCCTAATGTCCAGGGAAGCAGCTGGCCTCAGGCCCGGCCCACAGTGGGACCTCAGGAAACCCACTGATGAGGCCAGAGCCCTGGTCCTTCCTGGCTCGGCACTGCCCTCCCCTCCTGAAGAGAACCCCACACCATTCCCAGCAGTACTGACGGGCAGCCGCTGCTGTTTCACAAGAGGAGCAAGGCCAAGGGTGCCTCACCCAAAACAGCCTGTGTGCGTGATCGATGCTGGGAGGGGCCCGTCCCCGGTGGGCCGGCTCTCTCTGGGTCGGGCTTTCACAATAGCCCTTCCCCCAAAAGTGAAAACAGCCTGGGGGGTCAGCAAGGCCGGGATTGGCCGTGTGTGTGCACACAGCCAGCGGAGGGGGGTGCCGGGCTCGGCTGGGACCCTCCCTTTCCGCGCCCACCCTTGCAGTCAGTGTGGCAGGCCCCAGGCCCCGTCTGTCCTCACTCTCCACCCTCTCCTGGAGCCCCCCCTCCCCTCCCATGACTCCGCCATCCCGCTCCATGCTTACAGCTCCCGGGCTCCCCCTGGCCAGGCAGAGACCACCCTCTGCTCCCACCCAGCAGCCCCTCGGCCTCCCAGGCTGAGCCCCCCAGGCCAGTGCAGACTCCCCCCACCCCCGGCCCCCCAAAATCTCCTCCTGGGCCCTGTGTCGCCTGGCCCGAGCCTCCGGGAAAACTGCTCTCTCTTCCCAGCACCTGTGGCCCACACCAGGTGCCGGCCACTTCCGGGGGGCTTCAAACCCCACTGCTGCCCGGGCAGAGCACCCCGTCCAGCCCCTCCTGCTGGCCCCAGGAGCAGCGGTCGCCCCCGAGACCCCTCTGTCCCCACTGTTACCTCCGATGGCTCCAGCAGCAAACTCCATGGACGGCGTGGCTGGTGGGGAAGGCCCTGGGGTCAGCGTGCCTGAGAGAGGTCCGGTGCCACCACCAGGGTGGCCTCAACAGCTCCCGCTGGCTCCTCTCAGACCTTAAATACCTGCGGTGCGGGGCGGAGCCTGCTGACCAGCGGCCCCGAAGGCAGAGGCCGTGCTGGGCAGCAGGCGGGTCAGTGCCCACCTGGACTCCCTCCCGCCCTACCCCAAAGGACCCGTGTTCCAGTGTGCTCAGGACCCAGGTGTCGGGAAGTGTGTGAGAGGCCACGGGAGGCGTCAAGCTCAGGAAGCGGGATCACTGTCTGCGCCGCCTGCAGGCCTGGCCCCAGGCCACGTCCAGACAGCTCCTGGGGAGGCTGTGATGCCCCCATCCCTCCCAGCCCAAGCTCAGACTCCATCCGCGTCCTGGGGCCTCCTCGACTCCCCTGGAATTGCTCCTGCCCGGGGAACCCTCAAAGCTCCCTCGCTGATTCATTCAACAAACACTATCTGAGTTGAGGCTGCACCGAGGCAAATAAGACCCCGGCCGTGTCCCCGAGGAGCTCCAGTTAGCAGGGAGGGAGTTGGGGGGCGACAGGCCACCGATGACTAAGCGTCCAGGAGGCCGGCCAGAGCCCTTCTGTGAGCGAGCAGCCCCAGCAGAGGTCACGGGCGGCCCACCCTCTGCTCCACGCCCTTCACACCACCCTGGGCCCACACTCCCCCTGCCGCTTCCACACCTCTCTCCCCGCGCCCAGGGCCCCTGCCAGGTCTACCTCTGTTCTGAGTCCCCAGCGCCCAACACGGACCCCGCTCTGAGCAGGGCTCACTGAACCAAAGGACGGGGGCAGGGGCTGCTGATTTGGCCTCTAACCAAACCGGGGCACTCCTGGAGGGGAAGCCGCTCCAATAAGAGGCCACAGAAGTGGCCTGCTGGGCACTGGAAACCACTGTAAAGAACGGTGACCCCCATCCCCGGCAGTTGCACCCCGCTTTAGTTAACCAAGCGCTCCTCCTTCACCAGCTCAGGGGGTCCTCGTCACAGCCCCGGGAGGGAGGCAGGGCTGATGGTCCCATTTTACAGATGGAGCCACTGAGGCCCGGAAAAGGGACTCGTCCAGGGCCATGCAGAGTGGATTGCTGGACACTTGCACAACCAGCCCCTCTCTGATGCCGAGGGCCAGGCCCTGATGCCCGTGAGCCCTGCGCTCATGGCCATCAACCCAGTGGTGCGCTCAACACGCCCCCATGTGACCCCACACAGCCCTTCGAGGACACTGAGTCTCAGGGAGGCTGTGCACTTGCCAAGGGTCACAGCCGGTGGGGAGAGGTGTTGACATGGCAGTGTCTGTCCAGGCGGCCCTGGGGCAGGGGCCATGTGTCCGCCCATTTCCTGTCCTCTGACAGAAGGACCTGCAGGCTGGCCTTGACAGAGGGGGAGCCCCGCCTCCACCTGCCCAGCTGTTTGTGGAGCAAGGAGCGGGGCGGGGGGGGGGGGGGACACAACACAGGTTGGCAGTGGCCGCTGCCACGACAGAGGACAAAGGGCAAAAGGCGGCCTTTCCAAGGCCAGTCCTGATGTCCATCCTGGCCTTTAGAGAGGTGCAGGTTAGCATCTGGCTAGGAGCCAGGCTGTCTGCCTTCAAATCCCAGCTCTGAGACCTTGGGCAAGCCCTTGACCTCTCTGTACCTCCGCTTCTGCATCCGTGAAATGAGGACAGTACCTGCCTCTCGTCTGTGAGCACTCAGGGCAAACCCCGGGTGTGTCTCTGTGGGAGTGGCCGGCCAAACGCTAAGGCTGCATTAGCAGGAGCATAGGTTCTAGAAGGAGGGAGGTGACGACAGGACCGTTCTGAGCAGGGCAAATCCAGTTGGGACGTGGGTTCAACTGCAGATGTTACACTTGAGAGGCCGGTACCTTGGATGATGAGGGAGCTTGAGGCATGTTGTCTAACAGGGAAAGGACAGGGAACTGTCTAGTCTCATGTTTCCTGCAGTGCCTAATGTAGTAAGTGCCACCCAGCCCCAGGCACCTGAGCCAGAGCCCAGGAATTGCCCTGGCCACCTTTCCCCCTGCACCCCACATCCTGTGAGGCACCCAGTCCTGAGGTCAACCCTCCGAAGTTCACGTTCGGATCCACTCCCGCTACCCATGTGCACAGCCCCCAGCTGCATGGTCTCCCCCCGGACAACAGCCCACCCCGCCCATGCCCCCCACCCGGGCAACAAACACTGCATGCCTACTACATGCCACGTTCTAGGCACTGGGCCACTGCAATCAACACAGGCAAAGGTCCTTTCCTGGATCTTATGCTCCAGGGGAGGAGACAGAAAACCAACACAATAAATAACCAAAATAAAGAGTCTGCCAGAGGGCGGTAAGTGCCAGTGAGAGTCAGAGTAGGGAGGGGACAGGGGGTGTTGGGGGGGGCGGGGACAGTGTTAGAAAGGGCAACCCAAGAGGTGGCATTTGAGACAGGCGTGTTTTCTTGGTCACTGCAGCCAAGTTTCACCTGCCCTTTGTCTCCTGAACAAGCATGCCCAACCTTTAGCCTTCTCCACAGCAGAAACAGAAAACATGCCACCTCACTGTTTAGGCTGCTTTGTGCAGGTCTAAACGTTTCCCCAGCCAGCTGTGAGCTTCTGGCAGGCAGGGTCGTACTGGATTTGTCCCTGAGCCCACAGCGCCCAGCCCAGGGTGAGCACCCTGGGGAGACTGGATGAGTGAATGCGTGAAAAAAATGAGTCAGTGAACGGATGGGTGGATAGATGGATAGATGGATGGATGGATAGACGGAAGAAGAGAAGGACTGATAGATGGAAGGACAGACAGAGAGATGGAAAGGTGGGTGATGGGTAGATAGATGAGGGATGGTTGGATGGATGGATAGTGGATGGACAGATGGATGAACCCAGGGCAGGGTCATGTGCTCACCCCTGACACAGGAGATGGCAAAGAGGCCGTCTGGTGGCAGGGTGGGCAGGGGTTTTGGCTCAGGAGAACCCCACGTGGTTTGGGGGAGACCTCAGCCTAGACTCAGCTCCTGGCTCCACCTCTCCCAGCTGTGTGAACTCGGACAGTGGTGTGACCTCTCTGAGTCTTGCATGGCTGGCAGGAGACAGAGCCCATGGGCAGCTGCTGAGGCCACGCCTCCCAGTGGGAAGGGTTACCATTACTAGCAGCAAGGTCGGCTGTAGGCCTCCTCCACCAACTGCAGAGCCCCACCACGTGCGGCCCTACAAAGCCCGAGTGAGGAGTTCCGAGCCACCCTCTAGGGGGAGACAGACATGGCACAAACCACTGTGGCCCCGCCAACGCAAAGGGCTCCGAGAAAGGGGGAGGCGCAGACCCCCCTGGGCATGGCGGGGCTGTTTGCTGGCCAAGGTGCCATGGAGGAGCTTGACACACCCTAAAATGCATTCTTACACTTCATAACGAAAGGAATGACTACAAGTTATTAACAAAAAATCCAAAGAGATGCAGCCAGCACAGAAGTGAAAGCCCCGCCACCCAGGCGTGGGTCCCGCCTCCCAGCAGGATGCAGGCAAATACAACTTCTTTTTTACTATCGTTTTGCGACTTGCTTCCTTTCCTTATCAATACACCTGGGACGCCTTGCCACCGTGGCACCTGGGGACTCACTTCCCTCTCAAGCATGAACACAGTGCCCGTGGGGTGGCCGCGGGGCCTGGGTGAACAGGAGGCTGAGCCAGGCTGCCCGGGCGTGGCCTTCACCCTGCACTTCTCACTGTGTGATCCGCTGGGGCCTCAGTGTCTTTGTAAAAGAGCAGTTCTGTTGCTTCCCACCGCATGGCTTTGAGAGGGCTAAAGCGTCAGCAGCCAAAGGCTCCTGGAGCCATGCCTTCAGCCAGTAGATGCTCTAAATATCACCCTTATGATTCAACTTGCTAGTGATGTCCTTTGAGCTAGTGATGTCCTTTGGATTGTACTTGGACAGACAAGTGTAATACTCTGGTCTATTACAGAAAGTGCTCCAATAATCACGCTTCGGAGCCTCTGGTGTTTTAGTGGGCACGTTCCCAGAGGGGAGTTTGTCGGGTCATGGATACCTGAACTATTTTTATCTATCACGTACGTTGCCATTTTGGCAGGATTTAGAGGGGCGGGGGTGAGGGGGACAGTGGGATTTCCAGGCAATGAGTCCAGGATGGGCACTAGAGCGCTGGGCTGGCTCCAGAGATTGGCATTTCCAGAAAATGGGGCTCCTTGGCGAGACTGGACGAGGTCAGGAGAGCCCGGGTGCTCTCCTGGCTCACTCTGTGACTCTCCGAGCCTCAGTTTCTTCATCTGTAAAATGGGACAGAAGACAAGTCTGTACACTCTGGCTTGGCCCCTGCCGTGCTCTGCCCGGATTGCACAACGCCCAGCTGGGTGCTGCAGACCACACAGCCACGGGCAGGAGGCGAGGCTGCACCCACCTCTGGTGGGGGGGCGGGGGGGTGGTATCTCTAGCGTGTGACTGGTTCGGGGGGAAGGGGGTGGAAGAGTCCCCCACCTCAGTTCTCCCAGACACCCTAGCCCCCCTCTGAGGGGTTAGGGCGCTGGCTCCCAGGGCTGCAAAGCATATGACAGGACGTCCCCTGCTGTCTCCTGTGCCCCCACCTCCACCCTGGCAACGGGGTGAACAGGAAGGGCTGCCCCCAGCTCCCACTCCTCCCAGCGGAGGTGCCAGATGCTGCTGCCTTTATGTCTGAGCTCAGCTCAGAGCTCCAGGCCCCCTGGAGCCACCCCTGTGTTACAGATAAGGACACCATGGGCCAGGGAGAAACCACCAGTGACAATTAGGGGAAGACCTGGAATTTGAGCCCCGCTCTGCCACCGGTGACACCGATGAACTTGACCCCGTGACTCAGTTTCCCTATCTGCGAACAGGGACGACAGCTACCTGGGGCAGGGTTAATGCAGATAAGGACTTTTTAAATTCTTCTTTTCTTATTTTTTTGGCCTCGCCACACGGCATGTAGGATCTTAGCTCCCCGACCAGGGGTCGAACCCGCACCCCCTGCAGTGGAAGGGCAGAGTCTTAACCACTGGACGGCCAGGGAAGTCCCGACGCAGGTAAGGACTTTGAAGGCTCCAGGCACCGGTTGTCAGACGGAGCAGAAGAGACCCTCGAAGGGCCAGCCAGCAGCCTCAGGCCCGGCTCCGCTGCTGGCTCGCTCCCGGGCCAGCGGTCAGGCTCCTCCCGTCCTGCCCTGCCTCCACCCACACGCCGGCCTTGTCTCTTCAGTTCCCCGGCACCCAGGCCACAGCCAAAACCCTCCGGTCACTTCTTGCAGCGTCTCCTGTTTCCAGTCCCCTGTGACCCCTTCACGACCTGCCCAGGAGGCACCTTCAACCCTGGGGTCCACTGGCTGGAAGGGCTGAGAGGATCATACCCTCTGGGCCTCAGGCTTCTCGCCTGGACAAGATGACCTCTGACACCACCCAGATCTAAGACCCAGGGGGTTGGATTGAGGAATGAGGCTCTGTCCCAAGCAGGGCCTGAGGCCTATCATATCTGATGATGTGGGGAGAGCAAGCTATTGACGTCTGTCGATCATTCATTCATTCCAGCGCACACCTTCTTGCGCAGGCCTCACGTTGGGTGCTGGGATTCAAAAATGACTCAGATGCTACCCGGCAGCCCCGGCCTGGCTGGGGAGTGTATTCATTATCTATTACTGCATGAGAAGTTATCCCCAAATTCCTCAGAAGCTTGATACCAAAACTTTATTATCTCGCCATTTCTGAGGATCAGGGATCTGGTAATACCTTAGTTTCGTGGCTCTGGCTCACGGTCTCTCACGAGGCTGCAGTCAAGCTGTGAGCCAGGGCTGTGCCATCTGACCCCTGCCGGGGGCCGGAGGACCCCGTTCCGGGCTGACTCGCTCACACGGCTGTCGGCTGGGGGCCTCAGTTCCTGGCCAAATGGACCTGTCCACAGGACCGCCTGAGCACGCTCAAAGCACGGTGCCTAGCTTCCCACACAGCCGGGGTCCGGCCACAATGCCTTTATGCAGTCGTGGCCCTCTTGAAGGGGGTGGGGACCCACGCACAGGCAACAACAGGGGGACCTGCCTGGTGGTCCAGCGGTTAAGATTCCACACTTCCACTGCAGGGTGCTTGGGTTTGATGCCCGGCCGGGGAAGTTCCGCAGGCCACGCGGTGCAGCCAAAAAAAAAAAACAGACAGATTGCTCACAGGCAGCAATAGGAGCGCTTGCCTGGATGGGCGTCCTCAGCTCGGATGAGACCTGGACGAGACCGGCAGGGAGCGCTGGGGGAAGGCTGAAGGCAGGCCAGGACTGGGAGGGGCTTGGACCACCCTGGCTGGAGCGTGCGGACACATCTCATTGGTTGTGGGCACGGCACATCCAGGGGAAGTGGCGGGCCTGGGGGGGCAGTGGCCAGTGAAGGAGGGGAGGCTGGGACAAAGTGCCAGGGAGGAGGAGACATCTGAGCCAGCTGGGAAGGAGAAAGGCACACTTTGACAGGAAGCCCCTGAGGGCAGGCTCACCTGGACCCCCGCTGGCACAACAGATGCTCAAAGGCGGTTGACAGAAGCCGGCCTGCCACCCTCCATTTGGACAGCAAGGCCCCGAGAGGGGTTCACCTGGGAGGTGAGCCTGGCCCCTGGCCGAGTGGCACAGGAGCCAAGTGTCAGGCACCCAAGGGGCCCAAGGACGGGCCTGTGGCAGGGGCTCCAGAGGGCAGAGCCCAAAGCAGCGGGGCAGGTGGCAGAGGGGGGATTCTGGCTCGGGCAGAGGGGACCGTTCTCCCTGCTCGGTTGCCCCAGTCGGGCGCTGGCTCATGTCTGGCTGGGTGACTGCCCCAGGCTGGGCAGGCAGGACAGAGGAAGCCACAGGAGGGAGGAGGGACACAGAGCTGACAAAGGCCCCTCCCACCCAGACAGGTTCTGGAAAAGGGGGGCTTGGACCCTGGGTCCAACAACCACAGCAGGGCTCCTGGGTTCCAGGGTGCCGAGGCCTTTCTCTCAGCCCCTTTCTCCGTGGCTTCCGGCGCTCGCGAGGAGCCTGCCTGCCACCCTGCCATCCAAACACGCCCCTGGGCTCAGTACCCAGTACCCCTGCCCGGGGGCACCACCCTCCCACCGACTCCGCCTGGGTGGGGTCACACGGCCCTCCTCCGGCCACTGCGCTGGGTGCCTGCTCACACCTCCCATCAGCCGGGGATGGTCCGCTCACCCAGCCATCCCCCACCATGACAGTGGAGCCCCCAGAGGGCACCGATCAGGCCCGGCCCCAGGAGGCCCGTGGGCAGCAAGCACACGCCATGTCCACGCTTGGCCACGCTCCCCCCAGCCCAGCCCCTCTGTCCTGGCCAGTTAGCCCAGCCCAAGCCGGGGTCCACCCCTTTGGCCTTCCGGGTCGGGGCGCCCCAGGCAGATCCCCTTAGCTCTATTTTTACACCAGAAGCACTTGCCGTGTCTATTTATATCACTCCCCAGCTTGAGTTTCTGGTCATCTCATAATCTGGCCAGAGCCTCCCTCGATCCTGCCTCTCGGTCCACTCGCCCCAAGGCCAAGTGGGTGCGGAGCACAGCGGAGGCCACAGCTCACTTGGAGAGGTAGCCCTGGGGAAAACTGTGCCTGTTTGCAGCCGAAGGAAGATGCAAGAAACCCACACACACAGCACGGTGGCCGCTTTGGGGATGACTAAATTCAACTGAGAGAGGTGAATTCCGCACGATCTACCCAACAGGAGAACTCTGGGCGCCGTGGACTTGGGAGGGGCCACCAGGACACTGGCTGACCGTCCCTAAGGGGTCCCAGGCCCTCCACCCTTTGAGGCCCAGAGCAGACACCCTCACTGGGGTGGCTGAGTCGCTCCCAGTGCAGACGGGACCAGAGACCAGAGGAACACGCACACGGCAGACGTTTGTCCACCGGGAGGAAGACACCCCGTGGGCAGAGCCCGTTCATCGGCACCAAGTGCTGGGTCTCCAGGCCCCCAGCACAAAGCCACCCCGCCTGTTCACTGCAGCATCTTCAGCAGCCATTAGAGGGCCTTCCTGAGCCGGGGCCTGGAGCCCAGCTGTGGGGTCAGGGTTTAAGAAGACCTTAGGAAAAAAAAAAAAAGAAGCCCTTAGGAAACCCTTCAGCACCTCAGCTGATTAATTAAATTAATTCTGATCTTCCATGTTTCCTGCAAAGCTGTCAATGGATAAAGGCAGAGAGCCGGGCATTTTGCTCTGGAGGAACGACAGCAAGGCTGGGTCTGCCCCTGCTCTGTGCCCACTCTGCGTGAGCTCCTTCACTTGCTCTGGCCCCTAGAATCCTCCTGAACCCATCTCACAGATGACGAACCTGAGGCAAAGATGGCTCACAGGGCCACACAGCCAGGAGGGGTCCAAGCTGAGCCAGAAAAGCAAAAACTGAGCCAGAGCTTCCTGAACCTGTCCTTGGAGACGGTCTCAACCCCTGAAGAGGTCAGTTTCAACGCAGGTTTTGCCCCTGCCTGCTCCGAGGGCCCAGGTGGGGCCCTAGAATCTGCATTTTAGCTGTCTCTCTGGGAGACTCCGATCCCAGAGGTCTGGGGTGGGAGACCCGTGGCCACAGGGCAGGACAGCCCAGAGCCCAGACTCACTCACCCAGGGCAGTCTCCTCGGCTGCCTGCTCACCCCCTGCTGCGTGCCAGGCCCTGTTTAGTGTTAGTAAAGAGGGGCAAAGTCCCAGCCCTGGTGGAGCTAACATGCCAGAGGAAGGGAGGTGATAAACACACAGAGGAACATACAGTGTCACTCTAGGAACTGGACGAAAGCAGGGCATGGGGATGGCGTGGGGGGGGCTCCCCAGCCAAGCCCCTTTTGAGGAGCTGAGAGTTGAGCAGGGACCTGGGTTCTGGAGATGACCTGTGCCAGGCTGGGAGGAGGAGCTCCCACCCAGGGGAAGCAGTCAGTGCAAAGGCCCTGAGGTGGGAATGAGCTTGGAGTTGTGAGGGTGCAGCCAGGCCCCCTTGGGCTCTGAGGCACTGAGCTTGGGTTTTATTCCAAGTGAGAGGGGGGCCAGTTGACAGCCCTGTTCTCCCCACCAGTCTTTGCCCAGGAGCTTTGGAACCTGTTCCGGTGGCTTCCATCCTAGAACCACGCCTGCCCTGGCCCCCAGCCTCGCCCTGCGCACCCTCTGGCACGGCCTAACACCCCAGAAGGTCTACACAGCAGGTGCCTCGGCCCACCCTCACTCCACTCACCCTGTGACACCTTGAGCTCCAGCCTTGCTCCCCACCCCACCCGGGGTCCAAATAGCCTCCCGTCACTGAATTCATCAGATTCCAGAGTGAGAACATTTACGACCCCTTTTTTTTTTTTAACTGCTGGTGTTTCTAAATTTTCCAAACCCGACCTGTCTTGTGTAAGAAATTATAAAAGCTGTGCAAAATAAAAACTCTACCATGCACTTGCAGTGACCTGGCTTGATCCCTGGTCCCCTGTGGCACTTCTCCCCTCCTAGCTGTCCTCCTACTGCTCTGGCCTTGGGCCCCTCCCACCTCTTAAAGGCTGGGGTCTGAGCCCGGCAAGGTGGCCTCCCCTGGGAGGGGGAAAGGTCCTGGGGCCCCGTGGAACGTGAGAAGTTTGAAAAAGCACATTCTGTGCTGTAATTTTATCCTCAGGAAGTGAAGAAGAACAGACATGGACCCCAGTGGCTGATGTAATAATGCAGGCCTGTCAGTACGTACTCATTTAATCTTGGCCATGACTTCTTCGCTTCTGGGTCTCTCCCCAGCTGCCGTGGAAGGCCCGGGAGGTCAGGGAGGAGGGTCTGCCCTGTCCCGGCTCCAGGCCCAGAGCACCACCCGAGGGAGTGATTCCTGGGCAGCAGGGACATGCATGTTTCTCAGGGAGAGATGGCTTTCAGGAGCAATGTGGTCTTAGGGTTTAGTAAGCCAGCAGCACACCCGAGTGACCCCAGCCCCGCGCAGTGCTTGCTTTTACCCCTTCCTCACCGCCTTGAAAATGCTGCTTCAAGCACACCCTGGGACGAACGGGACAGACCCTGGACTTGCCCTTGGGGTGCTCCCGGTTGGAGGTCACTGCCCAGCACCCGCAGCCTAGGCCTCTCTAACAGGCCACTGCGGGCAAACCTGCCCCAGAGCCCACCCCTCTACTGCTCACCTCATACTGGACCTTTGTCCCCAAATCCAACAAGCCTCAGCCTGAACACTGGCTCCCCCCCAGTCCAGCCCCACTTCCAAGCCCTCCCTGCAGGATGCACAGCTAGAGGCCTCACACCTCACACCTCCTCCCTGGCCTGCAGGATCCCACTCTACAGCTACCAGCCCTCCCACCTGGATCCCCGTAGGGTCGGCCCGAACAGGTCTTCCCTCCAAGGAGCTTTCTGAAGCTCAAATATTGAGTGCCTACTGTGCACCAGGCTGCTGGACCCCTTCCCAAGGACCCCCCCCCCCCCCCACAAGGAGTCAGGGCTCATGCCACCTGCCCCAGGCATGACATTAACTTAAAGGCACTTGTGTTCTCTTAAAAACAAAACAAAGCGGGTCCTTTTTGTCTCCTTATTAATTGGCCCATAATAATTTTCTGACTTACTGCCCTGTTAAGGCACTTGACTCTCCTCTCAAACCTCCAAAAACAGGGATGGATGCTGCAGGCATTTGTGCTTTACCTCCTGAGGCCTCAGTCACCCAGGGATCCCCTGTTCCTAGAGGTGAGTCACCTGGATGTAGGTTGTCCAGTTTAATCGCCATGGCCTCAGAGGCCTCCAGCCAACTCCTGCCCCTGTTTTGAGTCTGGGCTGCTCCTGGGGCCCACATGCTTTTCTGGCTCATGGGCCTTGCTGAGGCCTGAGCTGGGTCAGAGGCTGGCGATATTCAAACCCAGGCCTCCAGACCCCTAGCTCAGGGCCCACCAGCCATCACAAGCACTGGACTAGGAGTCAGCAGACCTGGGTTTGGGTCTCTGCTTACGGAATGTTCTATTTAGATTCTAAGAAGAATAAAAGGAAACCGTACATAATCGTTGGATTCCTAGTGGCCTCTGTATCACCAGGGCTCACTACTCATTGTACATACTCCTGACATATACCCCCTAGTACCAAGTATATATAATCTTTAAAACCTGTCCCTGAGATACATATCCATGGTAACCCCCGTGTCGATTTCAGAAACAATAAAATGCAAATAAAAGAACAACTGTGTGATCTGCCACACCGCAAGGTGTGGTCCTGACCACAGGAGCACGAAGAAGGAAGTTGGGCGCAGGCCTGAAGGCCTGAAGGTGTCATCTGACTCCCATTGTGAGGGAGAAAGCGTCCAGCCAAGCCCAGTCCCAACCGGCCAATCAGGACTTCGTGAGGCGCTGGGGAAGGAGGGCAGGGGCAAGTCTCTGACCCGGACCCTCCCCAGGGAGTAGGGAGGGGGTCCCTTGCCACTGCCAATCTCGGGGACTGGGGGGGAGGGGCGGGGAGCGGCGTCGGATTCGGCTCCTACTTAACCCCCCCCGGACCCCCCGCCGCCCAGCCACCCGCGTAGACCGGAGCCCAGCGCCCTCCCACTTCGCCTTCGCACCCTCCCTCCCCTCCGCCTGGCTCTCCAGGCCCGCAGGCCTCCCAGAGCCGCGGCTCGAGGACCGTCCCCTCCGGCCACACAGCGCCTGGCCGCCGATATGGACGCGCCGCGATCTGGCCTCTCCCGCCTCGCGGCTCTCGGACCGGCCCAGGAACCTCCCCCGCCTCAGCCTCACAACCTTCCGCGGCTCCCGCAGCTCGCGCTCAGGTGCGGGCCCGCGAGGGCCTGACCGCGCCCCTCGCCCCTCCCGAGGGGAGCCAGGCGGCCGGAAGCCCCAGGCCCACCGCCAGGGGGGCGCACAGACGGGAGGGGCGAACACTCCCCGAGGGGGTGTTTCGCCGCTCGAGGAGTGTGACAATTAGTGTCCGAGCCTGCAGGCCTTGGAGGGTCCTGGCGCTTCCACGTTCGTTACCGCGGCGTGTCCCCATTATACAGGCGAGGACCCTGAGGCTGGGCGGCGGAGTCGGGATCTAAACCCAGACCCCAGGATCCCAGGCCCAGTCCGGAGCGAGCGCACGCCACCTCCCGCCCCGCTGACCCGCATCGCGCACGCCGGGAAGCTCCCGGGCCGCGCCGGCCGTTAACTCCCCGGCCGGGCCGGGCCCCACCTTCCCGCAGCAGCTCACACCCGGCTTCCTCTCCCGCCCGGGGCGGCGCGGGCGGGCGCACGAAGCACATTCTTTGTCTGCAGCGCCTCCGCACCTCCCCCGCCCGCCTGCGTGTTACGTGCCTCCCGCCCCGCCCGCCCCAGGTCCGCCCAGCCAATGAAGCGCGGCGGCGGCGCGCAGGGCCCGGGGTGTTGTCCGCGCCTCCCCCGCCCGTTGGCTGAGCTCTGCGCCCCGCCCGAGCCCGGCCGGCAGGTCCGAGGGGCCGGACACGCCGCCCGAGGTGAGGGACCACGGGCGGTGCGCGGACGACAGCAAGGGCGTGCGCCCGGCGAGGAGTCGCGCGCTGAGCCGCCGCCGCCGCCGCCAGACCCCAGCCTGCGCGGTGCTCCGTGCCAGGAGGCGGCGGCCAGGCCGGGTCCCGGCCAAGCAGGGCAGGGGGAGCCCTCGACGGCGACCAGCCCGGCGAGGGGCCAGAGAAAGAGGACAAGGAGGAAGGGCGGCCTCACCGAGGACCCGGCAATGGCGCTCGACTTTCTGGCTGGATGCGCTGGGGGTAAGGAGGCGGGCGGGTCCCGCCCGGGCGCGTGCGGGGGCCGGGAACGCCGGGCCGCCGGGGCGAGGCGTCCGGGCTGGGAGGCCAGCGCACCTGCGAGCTCTCGGCCCAGTGGCTTACCCTGGGGCTGGGGATTCCTCGTCTGTAAAATGGGTTAGCAGTGCTCTTGTCTCACGGGATTCTCGTGGGCGTGAATTGACGACAAGCCGGGAGGGCGCCTAGCGCGCTGTCCGCGAGGGCAGGTGTCTTTTAAGTCCTTCAGGGCACGTTCGGACGAGAGGTCTGGCGCTCCGGCGCAGTACCGTGGCTGCCAGGGGACTGCCAGAAGGATGCCCCACCGCCCTCCTCGCCCGAGGCCAGCAGACGGCGAGGCCCCGAGCCCATGTCCCTCTCCCCCTCCCCCCGCCCGCGCCCACTTGGAGCAGGTCCCCTCCCTCGACCCAAGAAGTTTGAAGCTGGCTCCACCCCCTCTCCCGTAGCCGTGTGGGTGGGGCCGGGGCCACTGGACGACGCCCTAGGGAGATGGCCTAAAAGGCGCCGGCACGAACCCAGGCACCGAGTCACGCTTTGGCGCCCCGCCCCCTTCCTCCGTGGTTCTCTTGGGGGGGAGACTCCACCCGGCTGGCAGAGTGGGCCTGACACGCCGCGCGAGCGAGGCCTTGGTCTCACGCGTGCGTGTCACCGGCATCGGGCACCGTCAGCGAAGCCGGGGCGCGGCGCTGGGGTCCTGTGTCCCCGGGAGGACCTGAGTCAGTGTGCCGTACGGGCTCTGCTGTGGCCTGACCGTTGGGCGTCGGGCTCTGCACTTGCCTCTTTGGCCTTTAGTTTCTCTGCTTTTACTTGTAGAGTTAATGTATTCAACAGGTATTCACTGGGAGCCAGGTTTAGCCGTCAGGAACTCAGCGGAGTGGACAGAAGTGGCAGGGCTCTGCCTCACGGGGAGAGGGCTGGCTGGGTGTCCCCAGGCCCCGTCCAGTCTCTGACATCAGGTGCTTCTCTTCTCCAGCACCTGCCCCTGTTGGCTTTAATAGAGCTCTCAGCTACCTGCCAGCCGTGGGCACCCTGGAGGAAGAGGAGCGTCTAGTATGTAAACCAGTGCGGTGCTAGCTTCCTGTGCTGCACGAGAGGAGGCTGGTGGAGAAGGGGGTGTGCCCAGGAAGTGTCCCAGACGGTTAACCCAATCAGGCCTCCAGGCCCCAGAGCCTTCAGTAATTTGGGGAGCATTTCTCCCAAGCCCAGGGTGCCAGAGGAGACAGGAGGGGTTGGCCTCTGTGGACCCAGCTCTCAATTCCCCCCATCCCCATTCCACTCTCTGCTCTTCCCATCCCCCTCGAGGGACCTCCCCTAGTGTCCTGCCACCAGGCCGCCGGCTCCTCCTGGGCCCCAGACCCTTCTC
This sequence comes from Eschrichtius robustus, assembly GCF_028021215.1. Taxonomy (NCBI): domain Eukaryota; kingdom Metazoa; phylum Chordata; class Mammalia; order Artiodactyla; family Eschrichtiidae; genus Eschrichtius; species Eschrichtius robustus. Next base: position 4,977,370 of record NC_090824.1, read on the forward strand.
TACCCACCCCCAATGGTGGCTCAGTCCCAGGGCCAACACCGCTTTCCAGCCCCTTTCCGCTGGGCGGAGTGTGTGTTCTTTCCCCAGACGGGCAGGATTCCTTCTGTATTCACGCAGGCGTTCTGGGATCCACGGGGATTGGGGTGGGAACACTCATCCTAAGGCCAGGCCCATCCCCCCAGACACACTTGTTAAGTCACTCTGGGCTCTTGCTCACCCAGGACCCTGCCTGGAATGCCTTCTGCCCATCCTCACCACGCCCACCTGGGAGAGAGCCTGTCCAGGCCCCAGGGTTGGGGCAAGGCCAGGGCCCAGCACCCTGGAGAGCTGTAGGTACTCCACGGCCCCCGAACCGACTGCCCTACCTGGATCCAGGTGGAAGCCTGGGGCTGGTGGTGCCCACCTACTCCCGCACTGTGTGAGCGGAGACGGGAGAGGGTAGAAGAGACCCTCTCCTGGTATACAGGACCCAGGAGAAACCTAGGCCCTCGGAAGTGGAGAGAGGCTGCCGTGCTCTTCCCTTCCCCCAGCCTCACGGGCGCTAGGGGCCGGCCCACAGGACAGTGACCTGACTGTGTCCCAGGCCTGCCTTCCGGGCCCCTGGCACGGCCTGGCCAGAGCAGAGGGGGCCGCCCAGGAACTTTGCGCGGGCGGCGCCCCTACCTTGGGGCCTGGCCCCCAGAGGTTGCCTGGCTCCTTGGGGTTTGAGCTCCTCAAGGCCTGGAGGTTCAGGGCAGACGAAGGCTGCCTTTCCGCAGCTGGGGTGCCTCTTGATTCAGATTCCCCGGAGGAAGGACAGTACATCATCTCTGATTGGCTGGGTGTGGGCCATGTGTTCAACTTCGCCTTCCGGGAGGTGCGGGTGGGACCTTGATTGACAGCTTCCCCGAAGTCTCCTGGGGTGGAAGGGTCCCAATGCCCACCTGCACTCCTCCACCGCGGGTCAGTTCCTGGTCTGACCTTGGGCTCTGAATGAGGGTCCCCTTGCCCCAGGCATGGATGGGAGGAGAGAAATTCAACCACAGGCAGTGGGACCCTGCATATGGGGGACAGGTCAGTCATCCTGTTGTCCCTTCCCACCACTTCTTCTGCCAGGCGCCTCCAGGATAGTGGTCCCGCCACCTGCCCTTGAGGGTCATGGGATGGGGGTTGCCCCTAAAAGGCCAGCTTAACGTTAAGGCAGTGGGCACCGGCTTTGGAGTTGGGAGACACGGTCCACTTTGGCTGCTGTGATGTAGGCCCCTCTCAGGGAGATGGCCCTCAGGCTTCCTGGCTCTCAGGGTGACTGGGAGGTTAAAAGGATAAGGATCTGGGGGGCTGGGGGCCCTGAGGGAGGCAGGCCCATAGCCAACTCTTGTTTCTGTGGATGGAGATGTTTGGGGTGAGGGGGGCCAGCCCCTCGCCTGAGGGCACTCAAATCAAGGGAGAAAATGGGAATGCAGCTGCCTGCTCTCGGAGCCCTTGGTGGGGTGAGGGGCGCCTCTCCCACCCCAGAGGCTGATGAAGGCTGTTGCTGGCACCTGGGCAAGTCTGGGACCAGAGGCGGGGGCATCCACCCACAGGAAGGGGACCCCCCCCCCCCCCCCCGCCCCAGCTGGGCCTGGCTGCAGGGGGCACGGCTGGAGAGAGAAGGAAGGCCAGGCAACACACCTCAGGCGGTGTTAGGTTTCCAGAGCCCGAGGAGATCCAGTTACAGCCCACGAAAGGAGGTTCTAGAACTAGGATTTTCAAATTCAGAAAATTCAAAACATGAAATGAAAAAGAAGGTAGATCTCAAGTGATAAAAACAAAGTGTGTCTCGAAGACCAGAAACACAGAGGTGGAAGTCTCGAGGGGAAAGACAGGCTTGGGGTGTCTTTTCACCCACCTGTGAATGTTAGGGGTCCCAGAGGGAGAAAAAGGTCTGGAGATGATGAATATGATGAATAGATGATAGTGGAAATTTTCTCTGATCAGGAAAAGGCTGGTCTGCGCTGGGGGAGCTCTAGGCTGGGTTCCTTTAAAGAAAAAAGACACACCCTTGGTGTCTCCTGGTGACATTCCCAAAATCTACAGATAAAAATCTCAGTGGCTTCTTCATAGAATAAATAAATGATTGACAAAGGAGAACAGACAAGCTGGCTTCTTCATAGAAGAAATAAATTATTGACAAAGGAGAACAGACACGCTGACAACAGATTTCTCATCTGCAGCACTGGAAACCAGAAGATTCTGGGACATTGCCGCCCTTAATGGCCTGGGCCCGGAATCCTCACCGGAGCACAGGACTGTTTTGCCCTAATGGCGTTAAAGAAACAGATTTTGCAGATGAGCAGGAGTTCAGAGGGCATGTCTCCCGTGTGTTACAACTGAGGGCCATAGTCAAGAAAGGCTCCAACGATCGGAGTAGAGACCCGAGATGGCGGGAGAGGTGACGAGAAGGAATAGCCCTGAGTCTCGTGGGGTTTGTAGGTGAAAATCAGTGGAAGCTGGCAGGGTGGGAACCCTCTTGGGGGTAGGGTGGGGCAGTAGAGGGCAGAGAGAGCCTCCTACTCTCACCCCATGGCGGGGACGGTTCTTACCCTGTTTCTACATAAGCGTTATGAGTGTTCAAAAGCAGAAGTAACTCTTAGCTGAACTTACAAATTAACAAGCAGAAAGGGGATAAATGGTAGTTTGCCTGAACCAGCAAAAATGTGGAAAGGAAAGGAAGTACTTAGATCATGCCCATAAAATAAGACGGAATCATGTCAGATCTCTTGTCTTGGCAAAATCTGAGACTGCTGCAGGCCGGAGTAGAAACCAAAACCCAGCTGTAAATTGTTTGTGGAACAACTAAAACAAAGCAGTAAGACAAGGTTGAAAATTAGGAACTGGACAAAACTATACCAGACACACCTGACCAAAAACAAAGCAGGATCGGCGAAGCTAACATCAAACAAAGTGGATTTTAAGGTCCGAAGCATTAAACAAGATGAGGACATTATACAAGGATTAAAAATACAATTTATGGGGGAATTCCCTGGCAGTCCAGTGGTTAAGACTCCATGCTTCCGGTGCAGGGAGCACGGGTTCGATCCCTGGTCGGGGAACTAAGATCCCACATGCTGTGCGGTGCGGCCAAAAAGTAATAATAATAATAGTAATAAATAAATTTTTAAAAAAATACAATTTATGAAGAAGCGTAATAACTCCCGTTGATTTCTGGGCATCCACGAACATGGTAACCAGCTCTGACAGGGAGCTCTGAGTTATTAAGGAGGGCGGCTCCAGGGCCAGAAGGTTTGGGTCCAGACCTCGGCTCCACCACTTACCTAGCTGTGTGGCGTGGACATATTACTTTTCTATGCCTCAGTTTCTTCATCTGTAAAACGGGCTAATGGTCCTTTCTTTACATATATCAGAAAGAGAGTTGGTACACGGACAAAACTAAGAACGGTAACCAGAAGGTAGAAACGTTACTGTTTGTTACTCAACAAATGTTAGCCTGTTTAATTGCTATATTTAATTATACATTTAAATATAGCCAAAAAAAAAGAAGAACTGTAAGATGTACACACATGAAATTCTAGGGAGGAAAGCATGGGAGTCAGTGCAGCAGTTTACCCGACCTCACTGAGCCTCACTTCTTCCATGAAGCAGAGTAACAAGACTGCCCGATTCACAGGGATGTTTGTAACCCACACAGCACGCAGGACTCTCTCAGGTGCTTGTGGGCCATTTGGAGGGGGAGCCTTTGTCCTCTGAGGGGGGCTGGATTCGGACAGGTCCTGGACTGGTACATAACCAAGCATGAACGCCTCAGGTCCTGGGTCAGCACTTCGGGGGCCAGGGGCGGCCCTGGGGAGGTTGGTCCTCACACCTGTACAGGCGAGGAGAGTGATTCCCAGACACCGAGTTCTTTGTGAGCTCGACCAGCTGGTGTAAATGGCAGAGGGAAAATTCACATCTGGGCGAGGGGCCGGCCCCAAGTCCAGAGCCCCTGGAGCCCCCAACCGTGCCAGGTATTTGCAGTGATGTGAGCATCTTAGAAATGGCACGTGCAGCCTCCCAAGGGGGAACTTCTTTTGTCACCTGCGGTGAGCAGCAGGGCGGAGGGAGAGTCACCAGCTTTGAGCTGGACAGGTCCTGGCCTGACCTTGAGGCGGTCACCCTCACTTACCCTCACGCGGAGGATTAAGGGGCTCCTGGGATGTGCCAGGCACGTCCTTGCCAGAACCGTGCCCCACGCTGCGGTTTCCGAGGCACCTGGGTCACACGTCCTCCTTTCTCCCTCCAGGTGTGGCAGGTGTGCTGGTGGGACACCCCTTTGACACGGTCAAGGTGAGTCTCTCGTTGAGGTTTTATTCTGAGGCCCTCGTGGAGGCTCAGACATTGGAGGGAGGCCTGCAGCGTCCTGGTGGCTGGACCCCCCTTTCCGGGCACCACCTCAGGAGCCCTTCCAAGGTCCTCCCACAGGTTCTAGAATGAAGGTAGAGTCAGGGTTCTTCTCCCTGCTGCCCAGGTGAGAGGCAGCTTGTCCACCGGGCCGAGTTGGCCTTTCCTCCCAGGTTTGTCCCTACAGTCTCCCAGCTGGGGCTGAACTTGGAGGTCCATCCTGGGGCTTGGCCAGCTGGGACCGAGGGGGGCCGAAGGGCAGGTTTCCTCCCACCCAGAGCAAGGGACACCCACCCTGTCTTTACGCAGAACTCCTCCAGACAGCTTCCTGAAAAAGTTCAGAGAGAAAATACAGAAATACAGAAAAATCAAACCTTGTCAGCCTTTCCCGTGACCGTGATCTTCACAGAGCGGTGGTGATCAGGGCTGAGAAACTGAGCAGTCGTTTCCCGAGGGCTGGTGTGCACCTGTAGGGTGCTGGTGGCTCCAGAGCATGGCCCCGGGGCTGGCGCCCAGTTCCCCCTCCGCCAGCCCGCACCTTGGCACACCGTCGGGCCCCAGGTTCTCCGACGCCTCAGCGGAAACCAAGGAAGTCCGCATACCCAGTTGGAAATTCCCAAATAAGATTTCCCCCGTTTCTGGGGTTTCTTGGTCCTTCAGCTATAGGCAAGTCAGGACCCTTCCTTGCCGGCTTCCCCTGGGAGCCCGGTGAGCTGCCAGCAGCAGGCACTAGGCCCGACCTGGTGTCCCGCTGTGAACACTGAACCTGGCGTCTCTTCCCAGGGGGGCGAGGGCAGAGCACAGGCAAGGACGGCATCCCTAGGTGGGTTTGAGAGGACTCTCGGTCTCCCCTTTTTTCGGGAACCCAGGTGTTCCTGGGCTGAGAACAGGTCTTGTGAACTAGGGCAGGGACCTTCTCCAGCACAGGCGTGAGGGCCCTGCCTTATGCACTGGCTCTGACTTTAAAAAGGTCTGTCCCGGGAATTCTCTGGTGGTCCAGTGGTTAGGACTCCCCGCTTTCACTGCTGAGGGCCCAGGTTCAATCCCTGGTCGGGGAACTCAGATCCCGCAAGCCACTCAGCGAAGTCCCCCCCACTGCAAAAAAAAAATGTCTGTCCCTGGGCCTTGTGCAGCTCCGGGCCCTCTGCCGGCTGATGTGCCATGGGACTGTGGGCCAGTCACTTTACCTCTGGGCCAGCTGTTCTGACCTGCACAGTGAGGGGTTGGCAAGATTACTGAGGCCTTTGGGCCCGGTGCTCAACAGTGTAGTTTGTGCTGGATGAAATGCTAGTTCCGAAGGGCATGGAATTCCTTCCAAGCCACTCTGAGCGAATCTGGGGAGGAGTTAGAAAGGCCAGGCTTTCTGGCCACTCAGCAGCCCCTGAGCCCTCATACGGGCCTGCGGAGAGTGAGGCGCTGGGGGAGCCTGCCCAGCTGCCCCCCGCCCCCCCCCGCCCGGAGCCTGCCCACGGGCCAGAGCAGCCCAGGACAGCCAGGCGGGGTCCACGTCATGCTGTGTTTCTATCGCGTGTTCATGTGTCGTGAGTGCCTGTCAGAGCTGCATCCAGCCAGGAAGTGTCTCCAATTCACTTCTTCAGCCCAGCTTTGCAGAGGCCTCTTTGAGCTAGGACTCAGCCAGGCCTGGCCAGGCCTTCTGCAGCTCCCCGCCCCCGGCCCCTCAGTCAGGCCCCCCAGGCTGGGGGGCACTTTGCTCTGGCGTCTCGAGCTCCCTCGGATCTCCTAAGCCATGACCAGCACCCCCGGCAGTAATTTGAGCACGGGAACCTCTGCCCCACTGGGTTCCTGCCCCCGGGACATCCCTGTCCCCCCCCACCTTACCTGGCACCTGGAGGGTGGGCTTTGAGGAGATCCATTTGGAACTGTGTTTTTGCCACCGTGGCCCAGCGGCATCACATCTGGGCAAAGCTGTCTTTAAAAAGCCAAGCTTTTGGTGTGCGGGATAGTGTGGCCTTTGTGAGCTTCCACCATGGCGTACCAGGGCCAGGGCCAGAAGGTGCAGAAGGTGATGGTGCAGCCCATCGATCTCATCTTCAGATGCTTGCAAAATAGATCTCGGATTCAGGTGTGACTTTATGAGCAAGTGAATATGCGGATAGAGGGCTGTATCATCGGTTTTGATGAGTATATGAACCTCGTATTAGATGATGCAGAAGAGATTCGTTCTAAAACAAAGTCAAGAAAACAACTGAGTCGGATCACGCTAAAAGGAGATAACATTACTGTGCTTGAAAGTGTCTCCAACCAGAAATGATCAATGAAGTGAGAAATTGTAGAGAAGGCAATGCAGTTTTTTTAGGTGTCCTTTGTTAGAAGTGTAGTTCTAAAGCATTTGTTCATATTGTTTTGCTCACCTTTATGTTACTACCAGATGACAATAAATGCTGTGGGATTGTTTTTATTAAAATATTTACACTGTTTCCTTCTAAAAAAAAAAAAAAAGCCAAGCTTTTTATTCTGAAGGGGGAGAAAACCCACCCCCAGCAATCACCACGGACACTCTTGTCCCATCCATGGGCTCAGATACTATTAAATTGTGCTGATTCTAGAGACACTCATTTGGTTTGATTTAATGCTATATCACCAATGGCCTTTTTTTTTTTTTTTTTTTTTTTACTGACTGTTTTCCATTATAAAAGTTTAAGCATTCTCAGTCAAAGAAAATTGGGAAATGTGATTTTTTTTTTTAATGTCTTTTAATCATCGGCTACATACACATTTTTTTGGTCGGCTTTCTATTACAAAAGTAATGTAGGTCATAAAAAATGTTCACCGTAACAGAGATATATAAACTAAAAAGAAAACAAAAACAAAAAACAACAGTCCTTAACGTAACCTTTCCCCCAAACCTTGTTAATGATTTCTACCAAAAAACAGACATGTACCCAGGCCCATATATATTGCTTGCTTCTGGCAAAGGTGGGATTTACTTCATAGCTCTGCGGTGGTTATTTTAATTGAAGTGTCACACACGGAGAAATGTGCACACGCGCTCCGTGTACGAATCTATGAATCACCGTGAAGCACACACCTGGGAGAAGAAACGAGGCCGGTCCCCCCGAAGCCCCCCCTCCTCTCCTAACACCTCCGCCCTCCGCTTTTCCAGGCGGCCACCATCCTAACTTCTCATCCGTGGTCTGTTTTACCTCTTCTTGAACCTCATGAACTTGGACCTGGGCTCCGGAACGCGTGCAGGGACGCCCGTGTTCCATGTCTGTCCACGCTGTCTTATGGCCGCGACATTGGCAGTTTGTGCCTCCAGGTCTTTGGATCTGAAATCTGAGTCCAAAGTTTGGTTTTCCTCTGTTGCACCCAGAACCGCAGCCGCTGTCCACAGACACACCACCTTCACACATGTTTCTGTGGGAAGGCCATTTTCTGTCCTGTGTCACTGGATGTGACACTGACCAGGGACACCATGTCCGAGCCCTCTTTCACCAGGGAACAGCCGGCCCGGGCAGGGGAGGGGGTGGGGAGGCTGGGGGCTGGCCTCGGGGGTCCCTGCCTGGATGTGATGTTGAAATTTTGTGTTGCTTTAACCGCCTTTACTTTCTGAGCTAGGGGCTGTCTCCATCCATAGCAAAATGTAACTTTGTTGTAGATGAGCGTAAGCCTCACCCCGGAGAGCGCTAGTAAGTACAGACCAGGTGAACCCAACGCTTCTCTTCTCTGTCGTCCCCCCTCGCCCCCCCCCCCCCCCCCAATCAGACCCTGGGCCTGGACCCCACCCCACCACGCCCCTCCCCACCCCCCATCCCCCAGAGTTCCCTCCCCAGCTAGGGACAGGGAGGGTGTGAGGTGAGCTTGGGCCCAGCCCAGATCCTGGGGTGGGAGCCCTGGGGGCTGGCTGAGAAAAATCAGGCCCCTCTGGATCAGGGAGTCTTCATGTGGGGTCTCCCAGCCCTGTCGGGGAGCTGGGAGCCTCTGGGGCTTGTGCGAATGACCACTTTTCCCGGGGTGGGCCCGTCAGTCCTCAAATGAGATCCTGTCAAGACTTAAAAGACTCCGCCGGCGTGTCTGAAAGTCCAACCCACGGAGGGAACAGCTCCGTTTCACATCATGTCTGCTGACACAGCCCTCTTGGTGCCAGTGTCGGGGGACCACAGGAGGAAGAGACAGTCCCCCAGAGACCCCAGAACATTGAAGGGAAAATGAAGAGCCTCCCATCACAGAAACAACCTGAGACAGAGCTCGTGGTGTTAATATGTTCTCCAAGTTTACCGAGTGGTTGTGCTTTTCTCCTCTGAGCTGGCAGCCAGGGCAGGGAGGGGTGCTGGGGTGAACGTCGCAGGGTGCCCGCGGTGGTCAGCTGCCTCTCAGAGCAGTGGCTGCCAGCTGTTGGTTGAGGTCCTCGTGTGCCGAGATGGTATTCTTTTTTTCCTTACAAAACATTTCCTGTAAGTGCATTCGCCAGCACCCCTACCCCACCCTGGCCCCAACCAACACAGCCACTCGTGTCCCTGGAGTGGACAGCCTTGACCGAGTTGCAAAACATCTCTGAGCCTCAGTCTTCCCACCTTTGAGATGGGAGTGACCAAACCCACTTCGGCCAGTGATTATGCCTGTAATGGTGATAATCTCTGAGTCGGAGCTGGAGACCAGCTCCCGGAATGGGACCTAACCTAGCTCACCCCGACCCGCGTGACACGGATTTGGAGTTCAGGAAATGTGCTCCTGCTCTGCACTGTGGGGCCCGCGTATCAAGGACAGAGAGAAGCTCTCGGTCAACAAAGAACGCTTTCACAGTGAGGTTCTGGCCCGCTGGGCTCCAAGGGCAGCACAGCCTGATCCCCCAGGCCCCAGAGTCGCTGACACGGTTCCCAAGGAGGCTGTCAGCTGCTCTCCTGCCACCGCTTTACTAACTCATGACCACTGCCCTCACCGGGGGACACTGGCAGAAACCAAGCAGAAGGCCCACGAGGCCCGAGGCTCCTCACTTTCAGTGCCCATTGCGCGCTGCCGGCCCCTGGTGAAGGGAGCGTGTGGTGGGATGTTAGATCCTGAGCCCCTTTGGCATCGGCCACGATTTGCTACCGGGAGGGTGGGGAGGTCTCGAGAGATGTCTCCTGCCCCACTGTCAGTACATGGTGCAGAGATGGTGAGGCAGGGGTCTTGAGGACCCCTGCCCCTCTGCAGCTAGCTGTCTCCGTGACTGCCCACTGACAGCCTTCCCTAAAGAGGCACAGACGCCCAGCCCTGCCCCACCCTGGAACTCCTAAAGCCACAGAAAGCTCCTTGGCTCCCTGCCTTCTGGGTCTGGCCTTGGGCCTCCTGGAGAGAGCCTCCCCGGGTGTCCTGAGTGCTGGCCCCGGGGAGCTGGGTAATCTGGCTCCACTAGCCCGCCTTTCACTGGGCCCCTCCTTCCAGGTGCGGCTCCAGGTCCAGAGCATGGAGAAGCCCCAGTACCGAGGGACCTTGCACTGCTTCCAGGCCATCATCAAGCAGGAAAGCGTGAGTGGCCTGGGGCCGGTGGGGGTGTGGCGGGGAACCAGCCTCTGGGATGCTGCCGTCGCCAGACCGCAGAGCTGGAAAAAGAGGCTTCGGGGCAACTCTTGGGCAAATCCAGGCTTTGCGAATGGCAGGGTGCAAGTGCCCAGGCCTCTCAGATTGAGGGCTTCGGTTCTACTAAAATTCTGCTTGATCCTCGTGTACCGCTAGGGTGGGCCGGGGCAGCCGCCAGCTGCACGGAGGGTCCCTGGAGAGGTGGGCTTGGGCAACCCCGGACTCCAAGCGGGAGCGCCCCTGACGCGTCTCTGTGCGCCCCGCAGGTGCTGGGCCTGTACCGCGGCCTGGGCTCGCCCCTCCTGGGGCTCACCTTCATCAACGCGCTGGTGTTCGGCGTGCAGGGCAACACCCTCCGGGCCCTGGGCCGGGACTCGCCGCTGAACCAGTTCCTGGCGGGCGCGGCGGCGGGCGCCATCCAGTGCGTCATCTGCTGCCCCATGGAGCTGGCCAAGACGCGGCTGCAGCTGCAGGAGGCGGGGCCGGCCCGCACGTACCGCGGCCCCGTGGACTGCCTGGCGCAGGTCTACCGGCGGGAGGGCCTGCGCGGCGTCAACCGGGGCATGGTGTCCACGCTGCTGCGCGAGACCCCCAGCTTCGGCGTCTACTTCCTCACCTACGACGTGCTGACGCGCGCGCTGGGCTGCGAGCCGGGCGACCGCCTGCTGGTGCCCAAGCTGCTGCTGGCGGGCGGCACGTCGGGCATCGCGTCCTGGCTCTCCACCTACCCCTTGGACGTGGTCAAGTCGCGGCTGCAGGCTGACGGGCTGCGGGGCGCCCCACGCTACCGGGGCATCGTGGACTGCGTGCGCCAGAGCTACCGCGCCGAGGGCTGGCGCGTCTTCACGCGCGGGCTGGCCTCCACGCTGCTGCGCGCCTTCCCCGTCAACGCCGCCACCTTCGCCACCGTCACCGTGGTGCTCAGCTACGCGCGCGGCGAGGAGGCCCGGCCCGAGGGCGACGCCGTGCCCGCCGCTCCGGCGGGGCCCGCCTTGGCCCAGCCCTCCAGCCTGTGACGCCCGGGCCCCCGGCACCCGAGGGCCCGCGCTCTCCCGTGGCCGCTTTTCCAAAACGCAGCCTAGACATAAATCGGGCCCCCGGCACCGACCACCCTGCACCGGACGCCCAGACCCCGTGGGCTGTGGACTCCATCAGACCTGGGTTGAATTCCACGCCTCAGCTGGGTGACCCTGGCCACAAATTTGACATCCTCGGTTTTCTCCTCTGTGAAATGGGGACCCTCATACCCGCCTTGTACAGTCCGGCCGGAAGCTCAGAAATGATGCCCCTGCAGCGCCCAGCCTGGCACTGTTGCTTGGAGTCTTCCAGAAACCCAGCCAACACTCCAGCCCTTTCCTGGGATCCCAGCCACACCGCCGTGGGGTCTCTGATGACCCACCCGTGAGCTTGCCAGCGACTCGCTAACGCTGCAAATCCTCCACCTGGCAGAGCTCTCGGGACACTTCTTCACCTGTCCAGTCTGTGTTAGGGACAGAGAGGCAGCTCAGGGGCTTCTGGTGTCATAGAACTGAATCCTCTGCAAGGCTGGGAATACTCCTACTCCTGACGCTCCCACTGGAGGGTAATCTGGGGGACCACTAAGAAGCCATGAGACCTTCTGGAAGCTCCGTATTGGCCTAGGGGCTGGGGTGGGGGAGCGGGCACAGGTCAGTGGGAGGGGGCGATCTCAACAGTTAAATACAGCCATGGCAAGGAGAAGTCTTTGCACCCTCTGGGCTTCAGGCTGCCCATCTGTAAAATGGGGACGTGGGTCGGCGGATGTCTGGGGCTCTGGCCCACTACCAACGGCCAGGAACCAACACCAGGGTTCCCCAGGAAATGGTGTCTTTCCCAGGCAATCTCAATGCTTCGTGTCCCTGTGAATCCTCGCAGGGCCTGTGAGTGGGCACAGGTACCGCCAGTTTGGGCCCCTCCAGGCCGAAGGGCATCTGAGCCCGCGCTCCCGGGGCTGTCACTAGAAGCAGGGCTGTGGTGTGAGCTCAGGGCAGCCGGGCGCATCCGGTACATCGTGGCCGTGAGAATGGGCGGGGAGGAGGATTCTTTTGCACGAGCTGGAGGTGACTGTGGCCTCCTTTGCCCCGAGTGGCGCTCAGCCTCTTGGGCAAAGTGATCAGCTCTCCCGGGAGGCAGGCTGTGCTCAAGGAAGGACAGGACTCCCACCTTGTACACGTGGCATCATTGTTGTACAGAAACCGCCAAGGGAATAAAGTGTTCTGTGTTTTTTTTTAAGACGATGGGGCTCTGTGTATCATAGAGGAAGAGGTCTCAGTCCCACCCCGACACTGGAGTCAGAGGGGCCAGCATGGTGGTGGTCTGCATGACCTGGGCCAGCTACGGGGTACCTCCAGACCCTCGGTTTCCTCATCTACAAAATGGGGCTAACGGAGGCGTGAGGATTAAGGGAGTATAGCTCAGAAACATGCTGAGCACGGTCTCAGCCAGGAAGCGAGCGCTTCTCCACGTCTCTTGTGACCCGGTGATGGGAGGCCTGGTCCCCGCCCATCCTCCAGCTGGGCAGGGCAGGCGACGTGTGTGTGCTAGGAGCTCTCTGGAAGTACTGAGGTGGGCGGGCTCAGGGGACACTAGCTGAGGCCAGACTCGGCCTCCCGGAGGAGGGGAGGTCTGAGTGGAGCTCTGAAGGGCGAATGGACCTGTCCCTCTTGAGGTTAGACCTAGCCCAACCTAAGTGGTCCGAGAGGGCTTCCTGGAGGAAGCCTTGCTTGCCAAAGGAGTGTCTTCATGTCTGCTCACCCCCACTTCTGCCCAGCCTCCTGCAGTCAATCCTGGACACGCTGAGTCTCCACAGCTACCAGCCTGGACTCTCCTTCCAACTGCTGAGCCAGAAGCCCCCGCCCGCCTGCAGAGGAGGGCAGGAGAGAGGGCCCAGCTTCCGCTCCAGGAGGGGCTCAGCTCTCCTGTGCCTTCACAGCCCGTTGAATCCCCAGCATCAGCCTGTGACGTCAGGCTTGTCTGCAGCTTCCAGGGACAGGAGGGCGGGAAGGGGCTGGTGACCCCGGGCAGGGTGTCCTCAGACACGTCACAGGCTCTGTTAACCCAGCGGTGTTCCCCCTGACCCCCAGGTCCCAGGCAGCAGCTCCTTCCCCAGTGAGGTTCCTCTGGCCTCTCTCTCACTTCTCTTTCCTCTGAAAGAAACCAGGCAATTGCTAAAGCCCAGGGTCCCCCACTCCTGCCCATGCTGCGTTGGTTAAACGTTACCAAAAACTCAGGCGGGAGGAGGGGTTGGAAGAGGTGTAGGGTTTGTATGGATTTTTTGACATTTTATTTTCTCCCTGATTTGAATTTTTACTTGTTTTATTTGCAATGAATACTATATTAACATGGTACAAAGTGAAAAATGCAAACGGAACCCGGGCTATGCTGCGAAGAGAAAAACCGGGTCCCCACCTCCTGGCAGCCGTGCACCCCTCCCGGCTCCTGGAGGACCTCCCGGCGCGTCCCAGGCGAGTCCCAGCACGCGGGAACATCCACACTCCCGCAAAGCACGGCCCAGGTACTGACCGTTCTGTTCTTTGCTTTTTTCAGTTGACAATTATCTTGGAGATTGTAGCAGTTTCCCGGGGCTGCCATAACAACGGCCCACAGATTGTGTGGCTAAAACAACAGACATTTATTCTCTTAAGTTCTGGAGGCCAGAAGTGTGAAATTCAGGTGTCAACAGTGTTGCTTCCTTCTGGAGGTTCTGCGGGAGAATCTTTCCTGGCCTCTTCCAGCACCTGGTGGCCAGCAATCCTTGGCTTGTAAGCACATTGCTCCAGCGTCTGCCTCCATCTTCATGTGCCCTTTTCCCCTGTGGGTCTCCGTCTTCTCTCCCCAGCCCCACCCCGGAACCGGGCGGCTTGCAGGATCTTAATTCCCCAACCAGGGATTGAATGCGGGCCCCCGGCAGTGAAAGCGGGCATCCTAACCACTGGACGGCCAGGGAATTCCCTGTCTTCTCTTTTTATAAGGACACCAGGCGTTGGCTTAAGGGCCCACCTAACTCCTGGATGACCTAACTAATAACACCTGCAAAGACCGTTTCCAAATAAGGTCACATTCACAGGCACCTGGGGTGAGGACCTCAACATGTCTGTTCAGGGGACTCAATTCAACGTTCCTTACTTTATTCTTTCAGCTACGCTTGGAACAGTAACTAGGCGGAGACAGCTGAACAGTCGGAGGAGGGGCAACAGCTGACCAGGCCTCAGAGGGACAGTGGGGCTGGAGCTGCGGGGGCAGATTTGGCCGAGGCCTGGGAGGGTGGACGGGAAGGAAGGGCGGCATGGCAGACGCGCCCACGTGCCTAGAATCCCAGTTTGTTCTGTGCTTCGGTGTGTCCTGTCCAGAAAAAAAACCACCTTTCCAGACTCCCTTGCAGCTAGAGGTGGCCATGGGTCCCAGATCCTGCCAGTGAGATGAAAGCTGTGGCTGGGGCTTCTGAGAAAGCTTTGTGAAAGGGACACACGCGGCTGTGACACATCCCTTGCCCTCTGACCCTGCCCCCTTTTACTGATGAAATGGGGACAGGATGCCTGCAGGTGCAGTGGGGATAGAGCTGGCCCCGTGGCCTTGGTGGGCCACCGAACCAGCCTGGCCTGGGGAAGGCCAGTCACACACTCTTCCTTGGTTTCTCTGTCATTTGTAGCCAAATGCATCACGACCCGGTAAGGAGCTGGCAGGTTTTGCCTGGGGTGGGGGGTGATCTGGGTCATGCCTTAAAGACCCCCCAGGAGGCTGTGAGGTGAGTGGGCTACACTGGGCAAGAGGAGGCAAGCCTGGGTGGGGGCATCTGAGCCAAAGGGCAGTTCCAGGCTGGGAAGGGAGGGTGCCAGCGGCAGGTGGGCGGGGCCACAGGGGAATGAAGGGAGACAGGTGAAGCCCCCATGCAGTTTGAGGGAAACCCCAAGTCAACCCACCAAACCGTCTTCCCCGATTTCTGCAGCACGGGAGGCCAGCTGTGGGGAAGTGCAACCTCCTCCCCGTGCCCCCTCAACGCCTCTCTCCTTTTCCTTTTTTATCCCTTTGGGCCCCAGGCACAGGGAGTGGACAAAGCATGCCCCTCCTCCTGACATTGTCCTCACTGGCCTGACCTGGCCCGCCTTCACTTATTTAATCATTTCTCCTGGTCAAAAGCCCCTCGCCCCACACAGAGCTGGGGCCTTCATGGCTCCCCCATGGGGGGGCGGGTTCTTGTGACTGCAGGAACAACAGATCAGCCCTTTGCACACACCTCCCCCCCCTTTAATGCTCCCAAGAGCCCAACAGAGGACACCAGCGGAGGGGGGCGGCCCTGTCCAGGGTCACAAGGCCAGAGCCGCAGGTCCTATGGGCCCACAGCCCTCACGGCGACCGGCCGTCCTCCACCCACCGGCGGGAGCTTCACAAGAGCCAGGATCGACCTGGGCTCCCGCCCTACCCGCCCCACCGACTCCTGGTGGCCGACTCGTCAAGTTCTGCGGTTGGAGTGGCAGTTCAAGTAGCAGAGGAGCCTGGGACAGGCCAGCACCCACTCTGTGTGAGCCTTGGTCTCAACTCCCTTGCTGCGTTGGTGCCCAGACCCTGACCTCATGGCACCCGCCCGGGCTCCCTGGGGGAGGCAGCGTCCACCGTGACCAGGGCACACTAGCTAAGGCTGCTGGGAGCTGAGCCTATGCAGAGGGAGGGAAGGCAAGGACGCAGGAGAGAGTGAAGCCGGGACATGGGGTTGAGTGGCCGAATGGCGACAGGTGATCTGCTGGCAGCCTGCAGGCTGAGAGGCAGGAGTGGCAATCAGAGAGCAGGACGCCCAGGGACGGACTGGAGGGGGCGGGTGTCAGTGAAGACAAGGCAATTTGGGGGCAGCCACGGCAGTGGCATTCAGGGGCGGGGTCATCAGGAGGAAGAAGCCAAGGAACAGACAGGCCAGACGGGGGTGGACCATCCTAGGACAGATGCTGAGGTCACCAGGGGTGGTGGGGAGCAGGTGACCTGGCACTAGAATGGGGTGACTGCAGCAGAGCGGGGCTCAGAGTCGGGGGGGAAAGGGACGATGAGGAGCCCAGTCCCCTGGCCCACGGAAGGAGGGTGAGAGAGACAAAGCAGCGCTGGCCTGGGGGGCTCCCACACCCCCCTCACTGAAGCCTCAGTGTCTCCCGCCCTCCCGATACAGGTCCTGACTTCAGCCAAGGTGGCCAGGCCTCCTGGGGCCGCTGCTCCCCCTGCCCCACCCTCCACGGGCAGGCACCACCCTCTCCCTGGTCTGGGCGTGTGCCAGGAGCCCTCCCAACCCCCGCTCAGATGACCCCCCCAACGCGCCCCCCCCCGCCCTCCCGGCCTCTCCTGGGGGCCAGCCCAGCGCCCACTCCCCTCCTCCCTTTGGTCCCTGGTGGGCAGGCGCCTCCTCCTCCTGGACTCTCCGAGGCAGGCCCCTGGTCCCCCTGCCGCCCCCCCTCACGGTGGAGCAGGCCTCCCATCTTCCGTCGAGGAAGACGAAGCTCCCGAGGCCCAAGGTCAACAGGCCCAAGGTCATGTGCCCTTCGTGTTGGTCAAATGCCAAGGCCTTTCCAACCACCGTGTCCCCTCCCCCTGGCCTGGGTTGGGGTCCACCTGCAGGCTGCACCGAGGGGGCGCTGGAGGGTGAGTGAGCCCCCTCACCCCCGGCAGGGTGTCCGCGGCGGGCACGGGGGGCCGTGGGGTGCCGAGGCGGAGGGCCCCTAAGCTCCTCACGGCGCTCGGGCTCCCGAAACGGCCAGGCGTCTCCAGGGGAGCTGGCTTTCGGGGTCCTGGCACCTCGACGCCACGCACGTGCACACCTGTCCCCACCAGCCCAGACGCGACCCCCGCCCCACCCGCGGGGGTGGCCAGAGCCCAGCGCCCCACTCCCCCCACAGCTGGGCTGCTCCAAAGCCGGAGGCGCGAGCCAGCGTGGGACCTGGAACCAGAGCCTGAAGTCGCCATGGCAGAGCCTGGGGTGCGGGGGAGTGGTGGGCAGAGCTGGAGAGGGGCTCTGGCCACCAGCTCCGGGGACACTCGGGGGATCCGGTACATAAGCAACACGTTGCAGAAGGCGATGGAAGGCGGCTTGGACCAGGTCGCTTCCGGCCAGACAGGCACACCCTTCCTCAGGGGCCTCCTGCCCTGAGGCTGCCCTCCCTCCCCAGCCCCTTCCTCTCTTTTCTTTCACAGCACTCCCCATACTTATCTTTTATCATCTCCTGCCATCTCCTCTACTAGATGTAATCCTAGTGCGGTTCCGTCAGCACCTGAAACAGGGCGTGACACATCATTGGTGCTCAGCTGAGTGAATAAACCTGGCAATTCAAGGACAGGGAAGCTTTGGAAATGAGAAACTCCAAGAGGGAGGCGAGAGGCTGGAAAAGTAGGTCGGGGCTGGGGCTTAGGGTTTTACCGGGTACAAGCAGGGAGTCACTGGAGGTTCCGGTGCGGTGGCAACTCCCACGCTGGAGCCTGGCACGGCAGTGATGGCAGGCCGGAGAGGAGCAGCTGGGGCCAGATCTAGGAGCTGAAAAACTGCCGGCAGTGGGAGTGCCCGGAGAGCCAGATCCAAGACCAGGAGATGCTCTCTTCTAAGAGCCAGAGAGGCTGCCGAGCTGGGAGCCCAGAGGCCACGGCGTCCGCCACAGACAGGGACCAGGGCTTCTTAGAAAGGGGGTTGGAGATGAACTCAGGCTGAGGGTTCTGGGGCAAACAGAGTGCCGCTGGGAGCCAGGTAGCCTGGGTTTTGACTTGCGGCTGCCCGAACCTTCACCAGTGCCCCTCATCCATGGCATGGGGTGATCTGTGGAATTCCTCCAAGGGCAGTCTGGAGGAATAACTGAAATGGTGTTCACAATGCCAGGCACGGTCCTGGGCACAGCTCTCAACAAATGGTATTTTCGCTGGGTGGAGGTACGGGCACGTGCAAAGGAGGGACGTTGGTCTCACTGTTATCTGGGGGTACCCACAGAAAGCAACGCCAAAGCCCTCAACAATCCGAGGTCCTTCCCATCTCAAATCTGAAGACACGCGCACAGTTTTTCACCACGGCTGCTCCCCGGCTCAGCTCGACCTTGGCCCTTCACTTGGCAGTCTGGGCCGCACGCGGGCCTGGACGTGCCCCCTCAGCCACATTCTGTCAGCAGCCCTTCCATCATTAACAAAGAGGAGGTAAAGTCACATGAATTAAGGGGTAATAATAAACCTCGATCTGCAGTACATCAGTCACAGGAGCCTAGCTGGGTGAGGGTGGGGAGTATTTCGTTCCCCAGCCCCTAAATCCTATCTAGCTCTCAATATATTTACCAAGTGTTAAAGAGTCTATCCCAGTTTTAGTAAGCTTTTCTTTTTGGCACAGAAGCTTCCAGAACTAACACTGAGTGAGGGTCATGGACCCAAGTGCATGAGAATTTCATTTGGCTGTGCTTTCTAAAAAGTGGGTGAAGGGACTTCCCTGGTGGTCCAGTGGTTAAGACTCCACACTTCCACTGCAGGGGGCACAGGTTCGATCCCTGGTCTGGGAACTAGGATCCCACATGCCACATGGCCAAAAAAAACCCAAAAAAAGAAAAACGACAAATTATAATAATGTTGCTGTTTACTAAGGCCTGAAACCATGCTCTGGGTCTTAAAGGTTCTGAATTCTTTAAAAAAAAAAAAAAAAAAAAAAAAGAAAAGTGGGTGAGGTTCTCATTTAAACTCCTTCTGGCCCATTAGTCCATCTTAGAGCTGAGGTTATGTTATGAAAGCATTTCTTAACACAAGAAAGATTGAATCCTAGGAGTTCCCATTCCTGTGCCAGAAGGAAACCCACAAGGATCTGCCCTGGGCAGCTGAGGCAGCCATCAGACCAAGCGGGAGCTTACGGCCAGTTGTACTGTGTAATGAAACTCAGGAAAAGAGGTGGCTTAGAGACTGAGGAACAAACAAGAACCACAGGCATTAAAAAGCTTAACAATATTATGCGTTTATTATATTTTATAGAGCCATGTTACACATGCTTGGTGCTTCAAACTGAGTTATTGTTAAATGTTTTTCTGGATGCAAAGCCATTTGATGCTTGATGCGGATGCCTTAAATACTATAATATTTCTGCATCTATGACCTATGAGCTAAGGAAAAACCAAGGACAATTCCAGAAATGGCAAAGAACATTTAAGAAAAAGATGTACATGAGACGCAATGCTAAGTCCTTGAACCAGGGCCTACAGAAGTTACCAGAAAGTGAATAAAAACAGAATTGTTCTATGAAAATAGTTTAACCAATCACCATCTGTAGATAACAGAGCCTCATACCAGTTTTGGATGTTGTAGAAAAAAGGTTATTGTTTGGTACTGATGCCCTTTCCCCCCTCCATACTGTATGCAGACATCGTGCAGCGCCCAGATAAAGCAGCAAACAGAATACAGCACAGCAACTGGCCCCCTCCCTATGACATCCCAAGGCTGTTTCTTACGGCGTCTGAGCGCCTTTAACGAAAAGCAGTCAATTTGATCAAACCTGCCACTTTGTGGAAAACCAATCATCGCGCTTTAGATGAATGTGATGCCACCACACTCACCTTCCTCTGCAGACTCCCCGAATGCTGGCTGAAGACCTGGGGGCCCGGGTGACCAACCTGTGGGAATTTTGATTTGCCTGCTGACCTAACGCCAACGTTCTATTTCAACATTCCCTTCCGGTTTTTCTAATGGGAGCGCATGAAGTGTGCCAACCGCACGCCGCACGCCCCTCCCATCAGGTCTCCGTCCAGCCCCAGCTCCAGCAAACATCCTCTCCGGCCCTCCGGAGACCGCTCCGACATGAGCACAGACACCGGAAGCCCTTCGCAGGACACGCCCACTCGTGGAGGGCCCGCCCCTCCTGCCTGAGGCCGCGGCTCTGAAGGGCACTTACAGGCCTTCAAGCAACCGGGGAACCCGAGCACAGTCCGCACAGTCCGGGCAGTGACAGTCAAGGCCCATAAAGGTCAGGAAGCTGGGGTGCAGGAGACCTGGCCAGCCACGCAGTCAAGTGCTTCTGCGCAGGCGCGAGGGACCCCGAGGGCACCCTCTGTAAAGTGGAAGAGCGGACTGTGGAGCGCGTGCCCTCGGCTGCTGCGAGGGAGCACAGCTCGGGGGGCCGCGCCTCCTCCTCAACCTCTTGGGGGTCAAAGTTAGGGTGGAACACACCTGCCTGGACCTGCCGCGTCTGAGCTCTGACGAGGTGCTGCGCTTGCACCGATGCCAACGGGAGCCAGGACAAGGGGCTCTGCAGTCAGACAGGTGCCCGGGAGGCCAGGGTCGAGGCCATCCAGTGGCAGGCACGGGGCAGCGGGGGGCAGGGGGAGGAAGCCTCGCGGCGCGGCCCCGGCGTCCCGCGGACGCCCACGAACCGCTTCAGCTCTCGCCACTGCTGACCTCTGGGGTCCTTGCTTTTGCTGGTCAGATGTCAAGAATGTAGAAGGAACTGAGGATTAATAACGTGGCCTTACTAAGAATGCTGATCCCAAATCAGAGGAATCAGACACAAGAAGTGATCCATGTTTTCTGCCTGTAGTTGTGCGGGTGGATTATCAGGGTTCCAACTCAAAAACGTAGAGAGGCCAGGGCTTCCTGCGCCACAGACACCGATCCTGAGGTTAAGTACAGTAGGTTAAGTCTGGCTAAGCAGCGCCGGCAGCAGTAAACCTCCTTAAAGCGCTTCAACAGCTGCTCAGGCAGAGCCGCGGGTCTCTCTAGGCGCCCTTCTGAATGAAGGGTCTCATAGATCGTGAAGAAACAAACCAGAACTCGGCAGCACCATCAGGCGTCCAGGGTACTATCCAACGGGTCTCACTTTACTCAAATTTAGCAAAATAATCGACATTTAAAAGAATGTACGTGAAAACCAAATTAAAAAAAAAAACCCACAAAAACAACTTTGATTTTCCTCAAATCCGCAGGCCTTGAATCTAGGCACACAGCACACAAACACCATATGAAACCAACAGAGAGCTCAATGTCACCTTGGAAAATAAATGTCACTCTGGGGTGACAGTTCTTTATACAAATATTATGCTTCCCCCTAAACCCCTAACACCAAAAAAAGGGGAAAATAATAAGAAATCCAAAAATAGAAAACAACATCTTGTTAAATGTAAACTTATCCTCTGGAGTTTTTATATTACATATGCTAGAAACATGCATTTATTTCAGCTCAGATGTAAGAAAATATGTCTATCAGTATTACTTATAAATCAGATTAATCCTCAAGACAACTGACTCACTGTGAGAACATGATTTTAAATTTTAGTAAATTACATCTTTAGCAAAATTATAAATTCTAACCACGAGCAAAATGGGTATGTTATACCCAAGGAGAACTACCTCTACTCTGTAAGCTGTCGCTCATTTATCAGTTTCCTACACTACG
This sequence comes from Eschrichtius robustus, assembly GCF_028021215.1. Classification (NCBI taxonomy): domain Eukaryota; kingdom Metazoa; phylum Chordata; class Mammalia; order Artiodactyla; family Eschrichtiidae; genus Eschrichtius; species Eschrichtius robustus. The sequence continues at coordinate 4,998,635 of NC_090824.1, forward strand.
GGTGTAAGCTGAGAGTGCTATGTCAGTGAGGAGCTTGGGCATTAAATTTGCCTCAAATGCCCAATGAAATGCCTTTCACAAATTAACTCTGCAGATTGAGAGCAAACACGTGAACAGAGAAAAGAGTCAAGGGGAGCAATGGCTATTCCACTCAGAGACAGTAAGGGACAGAAGAGATGACCAAAGGTATCCCCCAAGGGGTCAAGGCACAGAGGAAGAGGGACCTCCCTCCAACTCAGGAGCCTGGCTTCTGTAGGTCATGACATGGCTCTCGGGGCTGCCGGGGAGACTTCCCCACAGCCTAAGTCTGTCTTGCCGTGGGGCCCTTGGGCGGGAGTCCTGAGGACGGTGCCAGGACCAGGCTCCAGTGTGGCACAATGCTGGGTGAGGGTGGCGCAGCTCCAGACCCCTAACACAGCCACCCGGGGACTGCTCACCCGATGGCGGGGTGGGGAGGGAAGCACGGGCGCTGACACCACGGGTGGCGGTGGAGGCCTCTGCCCCAGGTCTAGTCAAAGAACCACAGGCTCGCACGGGGACGCTCAGCTTTGAAGGGGACCTCCGCCACGGGCTTACCTCTCTCCTGACTGCCAGATACAGCAAAGCCTGGCTTATCCAGAGAACAGCTGGGGTCTTCTGATTAACTCAGTTCCATCAAACTACTCAATGGATAACAGATTCTGAACAAATAGAAAAAAGTGTCTCAAGTTAAATTTTTCATCTATGATTCAGAAGGCACTTCAAAATTCCGGAGGGCCACAGGGTCACTGTCATTGGGTCACCAATCCTCCTGTATAGGACCAATGGAGAAGCTGTAAGAGACAGGGCTATGTTTTTGACCTGATGATGTCCTGGACGTCTTGTACCTGAATCTCTGGTATTAGCTAGTCCGTCAATTACTTTGCAGAGTCAAGCATACAGCACAAAGACACACAGTATGTTTGCATTTTGAATAAATGGGATTTTGCTGTATCATGGCAGTTTATAAAATAGTCTCATGAGTCTGATATTTGACTCTAAGTAAAATCCAAAAATTATAATCGTACATTTAAGAGGTCACAATGTGAGAGGTAAAGTACTCATTGAGTACAGTTTTCTTAATAACCGAATCACCTTGCCAATCTGCACTCAGTATCCGTCTAGAAGCACAAAAGTAAGCTACCGGTGCTCAACTGCTACAATGTGCTAGCGTTTAAAGATTCCACTAGATGGAGGAACCAAGGCTCTCAAACCAAACAGCCAATAACCATAAGCGTCTCCTGTTAGACAAGCCAGGACCTGCGGGAGTTGCCCTGAAGGCGGCCTGAGCAATGGAAATGCCTGGTCTCCCCTCTGCTCGCGCCCCCTGCCAGGTAACACCTTACCTTGAGAACACACACAGGCCAGGGCACACACTGCTTCGGTCACACGTTTGCTGGGGGAGCTAAAACCAAAATCCTATTACCAACGGGCCTGGTGTGGGGTACTCTGAGGTAGTTCCTTAACTCGGGATGCCTGTTAACCTACTCTCTCTTTCAGAATTCAGTACACATGGGAAGTATTAAAATATCCATGCATCGCTTTAATCACAAGTCACTGTAATTGAGTGCAAAATAAAGGAAACTTGAGTTGCTTTATTTAACTTCCAATTTCTGGGAGGCTCAAGAATTATAATTATTCTGGACAACAAAAGGAAATAAGACTGTGCTTACAGATCTTTTTCTGCCATATTCTTTCTGTAGGATTGCTATTTTATTGTTGCCCTTTCTGTTACACGGGATGTACACATCAGGTGTTAAAAGGTACAATACATTCTACGACTGAGCACCACTTTCTGTAACTGAACAGGCAAAGAAATTACACTGAACATCAGCATCTGGCAGTATTTTTCGGAAAAAAAAAGTGACTAAAATGGGTTTAAATTGATTAACACTATTAAATCACATCTAATATTTTGATACTACATGATTCAATACAGCTATACGATACAATTATACAAAATGTGTTAACATCAAAGAATACAACCAAAATTAAGATAGCAAACAAAACCTATATAACTTTTTTTTTTTACAGGAAAATACTTTTGAAGTATGCATGTAACTGCCCATTCTTTTAAAGAAAATCTACTGCAAGCAAAGTTATCAACCTCCAGAAAAATCACACATAGCATTACTAAGCATATCCCCAAAAAGTGTACAATATGCACACTTGGAAAATACAAAATTAAAAAAATTGTAAGCAACAGGTGAGCTTCATATTTATAAGAGTGTGAAAAGAAGTCCCATTTTTAGCACTGTTGTATAAAGAATTGTCTTTTGATGCGAAGTTCATGAATTGTCCTCCTGTTGGGACCACACTTTACAAAAACACCGTGTTTTTGAAACGAGATTACAGAGCAAGATAGAGCATCTTAGCAATGTCATCTTATTAAAGTTTTTTTTTTTTAATTTTTACTACTTTATCAAAACATGTCCCTTGGGTATGTAGGATTCATTTTTAAAATTCTTTTCTAGAAACAATATACAAAGGAGAGGCATATTTATTCCCAATCACACTCCTGGAAGATGCTTCCCGAGGCTGAGAAGGGTCTTCTCTCTCTTCTTCTCACTGGTTGTTTTTGGCCTTAGCATGTGTTAAGATGTGAGATTTCAGGTTAGTCGACTGAGCAAACTTCTTATTACAACCGTCGAAGGGGCACACATAGGGCCTGTCTCCGGTATGGATTCGCACATGTGTGCGCAAATTGAAGTCCAGTGAAAAGCGTTTCCCGCAGCCTTCGAACGTGCACTGTCGAGGAGAGACCAGAGACAACCCGCTCAGACTCCAACCAGGCCCGGGAGGGGGCAGCGCACTGCTGGGGGGAGAGCAGCCTACCTCTTCTACCTCACTCGGCTCCTCCCTGCCCCTCCTTGCCCCTCCCTGCCCTGGGGGGAAGCTTTTGAGATACAGTCTAAATTAGGGGGCAGGGAGCTGTAACTCTGCGCCGACAACTCCTAGGACCCATGCGTAGCCCTCATGAATTTTTTAAACACAAAGTAAGAGAAACATTCAGCAAAACAGCAAGAATCTTCCTAAATCTCATGTTAGGGTCCTAACATTTGTGTAAATATTTCAAATAATAAGAGACAAACGGTTAGGAAGGTTTATGGTGTCAAGTATCAAAAAGAACCATGTTAGATTTACCAGCTGCCCTGCTAATTCGTTCACTTGTTCATGGGCTTCTAAAAACAAGGCAAAATACTATTTTCACAGTTACTCTCCTACAGCAAAAATTTTAGAAGTTCCCTGTCAATTAGTTCAATATACTATAAAAAATAAGTTAAGTACAGCAAGTAAACTGCTTTAATCCCACAGTGAACGCATGAGAACTTCTGTTTTAGGCTTGCTCTCGAGCAATCCCGTGTTTCTCCTGACGTCAAGTACACTCCAGAAACACCTCGACACATCCCGTCTCTGGTACCAGACAGATCACACGCGGCGGAGTCGAGAGCTGGGGCAGCCCCCCAAGTGAGTCACCAGGACCCCACTGTGGCCTCTCTGGGCGGCGTCTCTCCAGCACGGCTGCCGCCCTGCCTACACCTGCGGGGACAGCGGAGGGAGGAGGGGCTGGCTCTACCTGAAAGGGCTTCTCTCCAGTATGAACCAGTTGGTGTCGTTTTAGTTTTGAGCTCTCAACAAAAGCTTTGCCACACTCTGCACAGACGTGGACTCTGGGGCCGTGGGTGTGCAGATGTTTCCTCATGGCAGAGTTATCCCTGAACATCTTTGTGCAGCCCTTCGAACAGAGAGAGAAGCTTAGTGGTTCACACTGCAAACTGTTACAAACGATTCTACCGCTTAACAGCCTTCACTGACACAATAAAACGACCCTCCCAACCTCCCCACATACATTTTACTTCATGTTACAGTAGAAATATTGAATTATTTACAACAAAAAAAACCCCAAAAACAAAAAAACAGCTGAAAAAGGCCTTAACATGTAATGCAAACTTCTGTTTTACAGTGAGGAAACTGAGGCTTAGAGATGTCTTTAAGTAGACTTGCCCAAGGTCACGCTACTAGTAGGAGCCAGGCTGGGAGTAGAACCCGACACCCTGGCTGCCGGCTACGCCCCCAGATGAAGTAACAGAAGCCCTGAGAGAAACGGAGTTAAGATGACGGCCGTCCACCACTACCTTTGGTGGGCCCCGTATTCTGTGCTGCAAGAATGGGCTGTCATTCTCCATCGCCTACTGTTCCCTCTTCTCTCTTTGCCTCTTTCCCCTTCTTGACAGAGAAAGAAGCAAGAGGGTCTCCAAGGAATGGCAACTACAGAAGAAATTTATTTTGTGAGACACTAGGATAAGAAGCAGGTAAACTGATACCAGAGCGGGGGGGGGGGTGGGGGGGGGGTGGGGAGGGGAGGCAGATGGGTAGGCAGTGCTCGGGAGAAGCATGTCCTGCACCATTTCTTCTGCAGTTGTTGCCCAATAATGGAGTGAATGGGGAAATGATCAGACAGCAGGACAGAAGGACAGCACGAGTCAACACTGCACAGCTTCACAGGCAAGGGGGGCGGGGGGGGGGGGAAGGGGACGGGGCGCCACAGTTTTTTCACCTTGACCCCTAGGCTGAGTTTCCATTCAGAAAATGGAATTGGAAAAAAAAAAAATCTTATTGGAAAAGAAGTACGGAGAGAAGCTAGAGAGAAGATGAGCACTTAAGGCCTAACTGTTTTCAAATGCTTATTAGTATTTGGCCTCAACGGAAATGCTTTTACATTATCAAAATTTCCACAGCAAGAACATTAAAAAAAGAGACAGAAAGAATTTGTGGGTGCACAGTCATCAGAGGTGAGACCACGAAAGTAAATTTATCCTTCTCCAACTGTTGTTGTTGTTTTTTTAAATTTTTTATTCCATTCAAAATCTCTCCCCTCCTGTTTTTCTGTACCACCTACTTGATACTTTATTTTCACCTCCAATTAAGTTTAAAACAGACCCAATCAATATCTCAAAGTACTTTTTAGGCTATCATTAAAGACTAATAAATCGCCACATTTGAAAGCAATTAAGTACTCCCTAGGAACACACAGTTAACAGGGTAAATTAAAATTGTGAAGGAAATGATGAAGTCTTATTAGGGTCACTTCAGCAACATCCCAAATGATTTCCAAATTTCCATAAGGAGCCCACAGTCCCATAGAAGTCCATGGGTGAGACACAACCCAATGCCTTAAGATTGACTTGTTAACAATCCAAAAAGAATAAAACCCTAACAGAGTATAGTCAGTAGACCACAGTGATAATAAAAACACTGGCACCCTACAGTAACCCCATTTAATGGTATTTGAATTTACGTGGCCTTTATGGAACAACAAAGCTTACATCACAAAATACAGTCTCTTGAGTTCAGAAGCCAGATTATAGCTCCTCACTGAATCTCAATTATGAAGATGGAAATAAAACGTGCGGTTTCCTGTAAGCTCTCTGAACCTTCCTTCGCGGTAATGAACACCTTCCCCCCGCGTTACTTACTTTATGAGGGCAAGCTATCGTTCTTGGAGCATCGTCTTCTTTAATTTTTCTTGGCTTCATTCTTACCAAACGGGGGGAAAAAAAGAGAGAGAGATTTGTAGGGATGGGTAGACTCATCTGGCGTAAATCGTATAGTCCCTAAAATGCTTTCCCTATGGGTGCAAAAACTAAGATTACGACATGCTTCCGTGAAGGGGGAGGGATGAGAAAACTCACATTCTCCGAGGACCTGCGACTGTGAAGGAGCACTCTTCCACCTACAGGTACGTATGCTCAAGCACAAGCACGACCGAGTGGCTGCCCACGGCCTCGCAGCTAATAAGCTGGTGCAGCTTAGGATGGCACTGTGAGCTGTGTGACTTAAGTATCTGCTCTTTTTCCCAAACTCTTTAAAAAATAAAAAAGACCAACAGCCCCAAAATCACAGATGAAACTCCTAGTGGGAACAAAGTGAGGTAAGCAAAGTGAGGTATCCAAAAGCAGCTGCTGTGATAATAAGGGTGCTTTAGAAAAAGAAGATATGGGAGGGTCTTAAAACTATACATCCTATACAACTGCTTAAAAAAGGGGGGGTTGTCCGTCTTATACTGGCAGAAATGATCTCTAAAATAGACTATTTTTTAAAAAGGGTACAGAAAAGTCCTTTTACAAAGAGAATTATTTATATACATACACGTATAATAGCTCAAGGAAACACAGCAAACTGTGAGCGTTGGTTACTCTCGGGAGGAGCCCCTAGGGACTGGCGGGAACACCCCCAAACCTTTTCACACTGTTTAATTTTTATCATACTATTAGTTTTGGTGTTGGTGGTGATGGGAGGGAGATTATAGTTTCGACCACTTGGGCGGTCAGGGAGAGCCCTGCTTGTGGAGTTACTACCCAGAGCTTGCTTATTTGGTAACTTACCTACCTGCTATTTTCACTGAACCAACCTTTGGTCTTTTGGCAAAACTTTCTCTCCAAAACTACCTAAAGATCTGTGCGTGGTAGAGGGTGAGAAATTAAGAGTTCCTAGAAAAACTAGAAAAAAAGATTTAAAATCTCTGAAACCGATGTCCTTGTCCCTAGTTTTGCCATCTCACTCTCCTGTATGAGGACGCATATTTAATACACAACTAAGCCGATGCTCCCTGAGAGTAGGCTAATTCACCACCACTCTTTTACTGTGAAAGATCGCTGCTGTCATCTTTAAGGGAGCCAAGGCCCTAAGAGTATCATCCTCCTTCACTCTTGGTCTGAGAAAAGGATTCCCTGATGCTCCTTACTTTATAAAACCTGAACTCATGAAATCACCTCCTTAAACTTTCCACACCCTGGATGAGCAGAGGTGAAACAATTCATCTGGTAGCTATAACTTATCTCTAAGGAGTTTGTTCAAGACAGTACAAATTTCCTACTTGGAATTCTAAGAGAACGTTTTCAGTCTGGTATCCTCCCCAGTCCAACCCGGTAGATACTTGTTCTTTCTTGTACTTGGAAGATTACCACATCAGTTAGCAAACATTTTCTAAGTGCCTGCTGTGTACAGGGCTCTGAACTAGCCTATGTTACCTTAAATACAGTTTGGGTCTGAGTTCACAAAACCAGGTACAACAAAAATTTGGTGCCACTGCGCCACCTGGAGGTTATAATAACAGAGTCTGAAAAATAATAGTGATTCATACGACAGGGTTCTACTCCAATCAAATGTTAATAATAAGAACTGTATATTAAGAACCAAGCTTCAATCTTCCCAATTAAGATGTTTACTCTTTGATGATTCCACTCAAATGCTGTCTTGGCTGTGAAGATAACTACATGATTGTCTTTGTCCAAATTCATAGAATGGTACTAACCTAAAAGAGGGTGAATTTTACTGTATGCAAATTATCTCAAAAACAAAAAACTCTGACTTTAAAAACACATTCACTGGGTTGACAAATACGTCATACTGACAACCTTTCCCCTTTTCCACCCGCCTTAGGGCTCGAACATGGGGACAATGGCAGTGAAATGCCTATGCCCGTAGGATAGGTGTGGCCCAGTTACCTACGAGGGTCCCCAGACCTCACAAATTTTCTTAAATTCATTCCTAGGAACTTAAATTTTTTTTATCATGGAAAATTTCACATATACACAAAAGTAAAGAGAACAGTCCTATGTGCCATTCACCCAACTCTTGATTTATTTTTTGAATGTTATTAAGTGGTATTTCTTCTTAAAATGTCGTTTTTAAAATGTGTGCTAATATTTAGCAATATAATTAATTTTAGAATGAGAGTTTAAAACGCATCTGGGCAAACACCCTTGGACTCAAGGAGGAAGTGGAGGTATTTAATTGCAGCCACTCTTAAGCGCCTGAGCAAATCACTCTTCTTCACTTCAGAGTGGCAAGTGAGGCAGTATATGCAGGTACCTTTTACATTATATTCGAATGCAAACACTAAAAAGGTCATTTTCCAAACAAGCGTGCCTAGATTGAAAGTGTTCTGTTTTGTGAGTAAAGACTAAAAATCTTTGTGGCAACAATTGGTACATAAACCTACAAAATAAAAAATATATATATATTTGAAATCCTAAAAAAGAGAGTAATTTTTTAAAAAGACTAAAATTATATCCTACTACTTAGAATACCTTCTTGACCCACCCAAACTAGTCAGTCACAAGTAACCAAGATATGTTTCTCACTGACTGAGAAACGTACAAAGCTCCTGGACCTGGAGATGGTGACAAGAGCATTAGCATCATGAACGAGGCGGAGTGGGATGTGTGACTGGGTGCTGGCTTCAACCAGCTGCACGACCTTGAGCAAATCACTTAACTTCTCAGCCTCAGTTTCTTATTCTGTAAAAAGGTATTAATGCTACCTATTTAGAGCTGTGAAAATTAAGAGATGATGTGCCTTAAGCTCTTGAGAAATGACGGCTATTATTACCGCCAACCTGTGCTAAATGCACCTAGGCAAAACTGAGTTCATTCCTTAAAAAAATGCCAGTTGTATTTAACAACCCAGAAGGTACTGGTGGCTCCAAACCACCACTGTCAACTAAAGGACTGAGAGACTGAGAAAGAACAGCACAGGTAAAGCGGAAAGGCCCCCTCCACGTATTAGAAATTATATGGAGGAGCCAGGTAGGCAACAAAAGTTTCCTGTTCAGTTAAAAATAGAGACTATGTGCCCTATGACGTGACTGCTGATTTTACACTCTGCCATTCTGCATACATTGTAAAGGCTGGACACCAGTACCACAAACTGCAGGAATTTCCTGGACAATTTTCAGCAGGGCATTATGTAAACCAGAAGTTCTGACTAAGTTAAATCTGTAAATGTCCCAGAAGCCAAGATGAAACATTTCTGAAGAAGTGATTCTTGAATGAAAATAAGCAGCTTAGCTGACTCCAGACTGGAACCAGCTGTGCTGACGGGACAGAAGGCCCTGTGTAACAGCGCTACCATCTGCAAGCACTGTTCACCTCCCTTCTTTGTGTCGCCTAAGACAAACGAGCCCAAGTTTGTTCAACGGGTTCTCTCTTAGTGTACGTTCACATGGTATTGAGGGGTTTTACGGCATTTCAGCTCCACCATCACACTTCATCTTTATATCAAACCAGTGAAAAAGTCTCAGGGTGGGTAGTGAACCACAACAAACCACCACCAACTTGGGACTGACCTAACCACTTGTTATTCTCATCTTCCTGCACAGAAGTTTTCCAAAGGGCTAAGTTTAGTTAATGAAAAATGCACACAATTTAATCAGGGAACAGAATTCTCCAGGTCCCACCCACTGACCAATTTTTGAAGTATTTACTAAAAAGACATTTCAAGAAAGAACAAAATCACCATAGTCCCACCTCCGCAATACCGTGACTTTCAAATAAGTCATCATTTCTTATACTTGTTCACACACACTAAGTGATTTACTAAGCGGTCTAGGCTCAGTACAGCAGGAACCTGAACATTCTTTGGTCAGTTCCAAGTCCAGTCCAGAATCCTACCACCCCAGTATATGGAGGGGAGGGGAAAGCAACTAACATGCCACCTTAAGCCGAGAACTGAGTCACAGGGTGGGGGTGGATGAAAAGAGGAGGCCAGGAGAACAAGTTCTGTGCATTATTATAAGCCAAGAAGATAAGATATGGCCCCCAACAGTTTGAAACTTGGTGCTTCTTTGTCAACAGCTTTGAGACCCAGTCACCATTCTGGGGTCTCTGGAAAGTCCTATTCACAGCTGTTACATTGTCAGAATGTGAAGCCCTAACAGAATAGGGCATTCCGGGCTCAACTATTTCTCACCACCACTGCCCAATTAGAGAGATTTATTTGGTTTTACATCATCTTTTCAAGAGATACTATGGAAAATGGGGACGAGAATGAGCCCAACCTCACAACTGCCCAAATCCTGTACCTTTACTTTGTACATGTTGTCAAGGGGAGCAAGATTACATTCTATTCTGTATACAAAATGAAATCTTTAACAGGCTGATTATAAAAGAAAATAAACACACACTATATTCAGGTAATTACATAAGTAATGCTTACTAAAGAATTTGACTGTGTGCTAGGATCATATTTCATGCTCTCCAAGTCCAATACAGTAGAGCTTCAGTTACCAAGGAGAGAATTTTCCTAGAGTCAAGTCAAATGAGTGTTCTCTCTTTAAATATTGTCAAAATTATGCCCCATTTTTAGGCCATGGTTTTCTTAACCCTGCCACCCTTGTCACGGAGTTTCTGACTATCTTCTCTTCTTTAGAAGGCTCTTTCCCATACCACCAAGATCTTCTAGCTTCTTGCTCATTCTATCCACTACTGAATGAAATGGACTTTTCTTGAAGAAATTCTTACAACCCACTGACTTCCTATTCTAAACTGAACAAGTTTTCCAGCCTGTTGCACAGCAGTCTTCTTGATTTTCTGTTCACTGTATTCTCTAGGAAGTCTTCCCTTTGATGTTCATCCTCATTGTACTGGAGCACACCCTCAAGTAACCTCTTCAGAAAGGAGGCATGCAACATAAAATGAATCCTTAGGTGTCTAAAATTGCCATTGTTTTGCCCTTGTGTTGGACTGATAGCTTTGCTGGATCAAGAATTCTATGTTTACAATAATTTTCCTCAGAAATCTCAGAACATTGCTCCTTTGTCTTCTAACTATCTATTGCTGTTGAAGAAAATTCTCATTCAGGTTTAATTATCATCCTTTTGTAGACCTATCTTTTCTCTCCGGAAGCTTTTAGCAACCTGTGCCTGAGTTTAGAGCTGAAACATCCTGGAGTTTCTGTTCAGAGAACTGGGGGCAAGCTTTAAGATTGCTGACCCAATTCTCCAGCAAGGGGAACAACGCTAAGGGCCACCAACACCTCATCACTTCTACTGCCCACTACCCATGGGCCCCACACCTCTCGGCAAAACCTTGCCTCAGCCCTCTGCTCCTCCACCAGAATTACTTCACAATATATTATTTAGAGAAATACTTATTCTTCCCTCTCTTGGCCCTTCTGAAAACTCTACTGGCTCTTGGAATGCTGTACTTACCTTTTTCTTTTCTCTTCTTTTCCTTTTTAGCCGCACCCCACGGCATGTGGGATCTTATTAGCTCCCTAACCAGGGAGGTGCAGTGGAACCCGTGCCCCCTGCGGTGCAAGCACGGAGTCTTAACCACTACACTGCCAGGGGAAGTCCCCTGTACTTACTTTCTTCAGTCTTCTACCTGTCTGAATGATCCTTTGGCTCTGTCACTGGTTCTGAATACAAGGGCCTTCCCAAGACTTTACTCTTTTCTCTCCAAAACCTCCTACTGCCCCCGCCAAGAGCTTATTTACAGAACACTCTCATGCTCTAAGCCACTCCCCATCAGATGGCTCTGGCCCTAACTTACTTCCTGAATCCACCTCAAGTCCAGCACGGATGTCTCTTCAGCATCTAAAACCAAACACTGCATACTCTGAACCCCAAACCAGCACCCTCTCCCAATTTCCCTGTCACCTATGGAGCAAAGCTTTTAATGTGCATTTAAAAAAAACTAATGTGCATTTGCCCCTCCCTGTAGACATACAGCCAACCTGTCTCTTGTCTTCCACTGTCTCCTGTCATCTCTGTCACATTTACTCACATTTACATAGTCGGACCGCCACCCGCCACAATTCTGGCTCAGGCCTTCATGAGCTCTTGTTCAACTGGTTTCTCCCACTTCCTGGGTGTCCCTGCACCCATCCAGCCTGGATACAGCTGAAAAGTAATTCTCTCAAATTAAATCTCTGATCATACAACCCCTTCTCTACTGCTCAAAAAAACCTTCACCAGCTGTCTACTACATACTAAAGAGCCCGTATCTTGGCCCAGTATTCACAGGCTCTAATGATCTGGTTTACGTTTACCTAAACCCAGTCATTTCCTTGTAAGCACCCTAATTCACAGCCAAACTTGACTACTTCTGTTTTCTGAATATATACTGGATAGTGAGTATGTATTCTGTGTTCATGTTGTTCTGGCATGGAGGCCCCACCATGAAAACCCCATCCACCGTCAGAACTCCATGTTCTTCAAGGCCCAAATCAAACGCTGCCCCCTCCACAAAGCTCTCCTTGATTCCCGTGTTCCATCTCTCTATCCCTGGAATAGCAGCCCATACCCCAATACATCTGAGTACCATAAGGAAGATGTGACTAACTTTAGGAACACATGACATTAAACACAGGTATATTTGGCTCAATCTGTCCAAAAACTCTTGACCTCACTGCTAACTATGTATCCTACAGATTCCATTTTTATTTGTACTTTTGGTGGGGAGGGGAGCAGGGCAGTTAATATTTAATTCACATATCTGTATTTAAAATACAAACAGCAATAAAAGCTGGAACACGGTGTCATTAACAAAAGGATAGGGCCTTCAGTTTTTTAAAGCCATGATAAATCAGAAATAAATTAATGTTTATATTCCCTATAACTACAGTTTCACTGGAAAGGAGAAAAGGGTACAGATCCTTTTATCGAAGCACAATGGTTTTCTTATACCCACATGACATGTGGAGAAACTGAGGTTCCAAATGGCCAGAGGCTGCCCAGCTTGTTTTTGGCGGGCTGGGAGAAACCAGGACACCCCAGGGTCTCCAGCTCTTCCCTACTCTGCTCTCAAGAGACGGGGTGGGGGGTGGGGGTGGGTGGGAAAGGTGCTCCACTCTGTCAGACAGGACAGGAGAGCACAAAGATTTCTTTCTTACTGATTCTGTCTTTGCCTCCATTTCCTGGGCTGTTCCAGGTTCCATTCAACCTCAAGTAGGGAAAAGGAGTATACTTCCTACTCTAGATTTTATTAGTTCATTTCATTTTATTTAAAATTTTACATCTGTGTGGGTTTTCTCACGTCCTTATAAAAACTGCCAAACTATACTAGAAAATAATGTAAAAAGGGGCCAAGGTTTCTATAGGAATCTGGCTGGTTTCAGGCAAAACAAATAAACAACCATTGGGTTCAGACCTTCCTTCCTGCTCCTCACCTTGGATAGTCAGGCACAGGGTCCTGGCCCTAAATATTTGATCTCTTCCTGTCATGCCAGCTTAAATCAACAAAACACCGGGAGCCTAACTGATGACATGCTGAAATCGGAACTGATGAAGTCCTTTCCAGCGGTCAGCTGTACAAATCCAGTACAGACCCAGGCCTCCAGCAGCTTCAGACCAGGACAATACACGCAAATTTAAAATGTATACAAAGAGGCCAGGAGGCAGTGTAAAGATCCATTTCCAAACAAATTATGTGCAATTTTATTTATTCACAGCAACATCAATTACAGAATGAAAGAGTAGGTATTTGCTTCATCTTATTCAAATCTAAAATGTTGCCACTTACATACATAGCATAGTTACTACTGAAAATAAAAACCAACTGCTTTTGTTTTCAGAAGCTTCCCTAGAGCAAGAATACAAACCACTATTGTAACTTAGGCACCAAAAAACACAGCTGGCAACACTCAAGTACTTTCTTTAACTAAAAGAAAGGAAAAGTTCTTATAACTTACCTAGCAAATTCTGCTAGTTGTTTGGGATCTGAGAGATCAATGCCAGGTATTCCTCCAGGAGGAAGTTTCTTTCCTGTCATATACTCTGAATAATCGGGAGGTGAGTTCTCTCCAATGATCTGTTCTTCAACCACCGTCTCATGGTCAATATCTTTTTTTTCATCTGAAAAACATCATAAGATGGATCGTCTTAGCTGAGTAAAGAAGTATATGTAAGCAAACACATTTTTAAAACTATAAAAAACGCTTTCGGGCTTCCCTGGTGGCGCAGTGGTTGAGAATCCGCCTGCCAATGCAGGGGACACGGGTTCGAGCCCTGGTCTGGGAAGATCCCACATGCCACGGAGCAACTGGGCCCGTGAGCCACAACTACTGAGCCTGCGCGTCTGGAGCCTGTGCTCCGCAACAGAGAGGCCGCGACGGTGAGAGGCCTGTGCACCGCGATGAAGAGTGGTCCCCGCTCGCCGCAACTAGAGAAAGCCCTCGCACAGAAACGAAGACTCAACACGGTCATAAATAAATAAATAAATAAATAAATAAAAGAACGTGAATGTCTTTAAAAAAAAAAAAGCTTTCCTTAGCAGCTTCTTAAACGGGGGATTTACAGCCGTTACCTCTTACCCACCCAGTCTTTCTCCTCAATCTCTTAAAACCCTGTTTCTGCTTGAAGGTCACCAAAATCCTCAATGCCAAAGTCAACAACCTTTCCCTCAGTGTTCCTTCTTTGCCTAGTGGGAAGCGTTGGCCATTACTGTCCTCAGCACCCACTTTTCCGGGTTCTACGCCCACTTCTCTAACCGGCAGCTTATCTTCGGCTTCCTTGCTTCTCCTCCTACCACTTCTCAGAGTTCTGCTTTCTGTCCGCCACACACACTTCCTGTTAACCACCAACTCTGCAACGCTGACTCAGGTCTGATTTTCTAGCCTTCAACTCTTAGCTAGCCTCTTGCCTACCGCTCCAGCCTCCTCATTCTTCACTCTTCTCCCCTCACTCTTAGCTCCAGCTATATTGGCCTTTTAAGTTCCTCCAATGTACCATGGCCCATCCACTCTAACCTCATGGCCTTTACCTGTGCAATTTTTATTGACTACAATGTGTACTCATAGCTGTGTGATTTCTGTCACCCACTCCCACTAGACTGTAAACTCCACGAGGACAGGGATATTTGTCCGTTTTCATCCCCATGTATCCCTAGAGCCTTGCTCTGAGTCAGCATGTAGGTTGGTCCTCAATAAATATGGGTTCAGGGACTTCCCTGGTGGTCCAGTGGTAAAGAATCCACTTTCCAATGCAGGGGACATGGGTTCAATCCCTGGTTGGGGAACTAAGATCCCACATGCCTCGGGGCAACTGAGCCCACGGACCTCTCAACTACTGACCTTGTGTGCCTCAATGAGAGAGCCCGTGTGCCACAACTAGAGAGAGAAAATCCGCACGCCACAACTAGAGAGAAGCCCCCGCGCGGCGGCAGAAGATCCCACATGCCTCAACAAAGACCCCGTGTGCCACAACTGAGACCCGACGCAGCCAAAGAAATAAAGAAAAATAAATAAAATTAATTAAAAATGTATTCAAAGAATGTAGGAGAGCTCTACTTAAATGTTCTAATACCATCACAAATCCAACAGGTTAAAAAAAAAAGAAAAAAGAAAAAAGAAAAAAAAGGAATACTGACCCCCACAATGAGTCCCCTATATTCTAGACACCAAATCCTATTGACCATTCTGGGTCCTATGCTGTCTGGTCTCATTTTACCATATCTAGTATTTTATTTCTACTTTGCACATGCCCTCTATATTCCAACCAGCCTGTTTTTCACACAGGTTAATTCAGAAGTGCTTGGCAGGAAATATTCAGTAAGAATAAGGAGTTTCTCCCTTTCCTCTTTCTCATCACCTCTCTCCAAACCCAGCCTACCCTCTGGAGTCTAGCTCAAATTCTCTAAGGGCTGGCTGATTTCATCGCTCCAACCTCAGATTCTTACCTTTGAATTCCTGGATTATTTCTGAATAATAACATTGATGAACTCTAAATCATGCTGTTTTGAACTTCTGTTGGCCTTGTCTCTCAAACTAGAGTGAAGCGCCCAGAGACCAAAACCAGTCTTCTACTACTTTGGTGACTAAAGCAGAAAATAGAATGCTTCAAAACTCTCAATGCTAACTGAAAATTTCTGCTTCTCCATCAAATTGCTTCACAATGCAAAGCACAGACTACAACAGTTTTAAACTTTAAATGCTTCTCCTTTCCCACCGCTCTTCACTTTAGGGAACATTATAGGTCATTACAAGGAACCACAGAATATAATAGCAGCTGACATGTTATTGAATGTTTCTGGGAAGGCACTATTTTAATCACTGCACATATTACCCTATGAAGTGGGCAAATTAGCAAGTTCATTTTACAGAAGAGAAAGCAGAGGCACAGAGAGGTTAAGTAACTTGCTCAGGGTTAACCAGTTAGTGAGTAACAGGGGTGAACTCTAAGACCTGCACGCTTTACAGTTAGGCTCAGCGGCCTCTTGTTTGGAACTAGAAAGAACCTGATAATATAACCCAGGTTACCCATTTACATATGAAGAAGCCAAAGAAAACCCAGCTGGATGCATTACTAAAAAAGAACAGGAAATGTGGTTATCGATCACAAGTTACAAAGCTGGGACTCCGCACTGTGACCAGGTTCTCTCATTTCTTTTCTCAGGGCTGTGATAATTCCTTTACCCTCTGATCGCTCCAGCCTAGGCACAACTACTACCACATCAACTTTCTAGTGGTATCGAAATAAACTGGTGGGTAGGGGGGCTATTTTTCTTCACTGAAACGATTTTTCTTCTCACAGTGAAGACACATTCTTGTTTGTATCTTTCTAATAAATACAAGAATGAGGGCAAGGTTGAGAATCACTGCTGCTCTGAGCAAGCCACTGATAAGGATGATGTCTCAAGTGCGCTGGGGCAGAAAGAAAGCTGAACTCTTGGCATAAAGGAATCACAGGCTCAACCATTCCTTGTATTAGTTCAACACGTAATACTGAGGGCCTCCTGTGAGCCTGGCACTGTTCTAGGCAGCAGAAACAAAACCAGGTCTCTGCCCTCATGGGACTTACATTCTGGTGAGGGAAGCTGTCTCAGTCGGTTCCGGCTGCTATAGCAAAAATACTCTAGACTGGGTGGCCTAAACAGAAATGGATTCCTTACAGTTCGGGAGATCAAGGTGCCAGCCCGTTGAATCCCTTCTTCCTGGTTCCCAGACATCAGATGTCTTCTTGTTGTATCCTTACATACACACCATTTCTCATCACATTACATAATTTCTGTCTCTTACTATAAGAGCACTAACCCCATCCATGAGGGCTTTATAACCTAATAACTTTCCAAAGGCCCCACCCTCCAAATACCATTGCATCAGGGATTAGGGCTTCAACATATGAATTTTGGGGTGACACAAACTGAAGTCTAATGAGGAAATACTTCTTGAGGATCAGTTCTTAGTTCCAACATTCAAGAATATAAAGTACCGGCCTTCCCTGGTGGCGCAGTGGTTAGGAATCCGCCTGCCAATGCAGGGGACACGGGTTCGAGCCCTGGTCTGGGAAGATCCCACATGCCGCGGAGCAACTAGGCCCGTGAGCCACAACTACTGAGCCTGTGCGTCTGGAGCCTGTGCTCCGCAACAGGAGAGACCGCGACAGTGAGAGGCCCGCGCACCGCGATGAAGAGTGGCCCCCGCTCGCTGCAACGAGAGAAAGCCCTCGCACAGAAACGAAGACCCAACACAGCCAAAAATAAACATATAAATAAATAAATTTATACATATATAAAAAAAGAATATAAAGTACCCAGAAAACAATCAAATGATTAAGAATTAGAATACATGGGACTTCCCTGGTGGCACAGTGGTTAAGAACCCGCCTGCCAATGCAGGGGACAAGGGTTCAAGCCCTGGTCCGGGAAGATCCCACATGCCACGGAGCAAATAAGCCCACGTGCCACAACTACAGAAGCCCGTGCGCCTAGAGCCCGTGCTCCGCGACAAGAGAAGCCACCGCAATGAGAAGCCCGCGCACCGCACTGAAGAGTAGCCCCCGCTCGCTGTAACTAGAGAAAGCCCGCGTGCAGCAATGAATACCCAACGCAGCCAAAAATAAATAAATAAAATAAATAAATTTATTTTTTAAAAAAACAAAACAAAACAGGTTAGATTCAAGTTTTATTGTGGAGGAGGAATGAACATGGCTGGGTGATGAATCAGACCGGTGGGGGCGTGGAAGAGGGATGTCAAGTATGCCATCTCAGTTTCTTGTTTGTGTTTCGTGGAGGACAGTGGTGTCATTAGCTAAGATGGAAAATGGGGGAAGAGACAACCTGCAGGAGAGGATCTGGAATCCCACTTTGGTTTGGTTCCACCAGCTAACTGTGCGACACCTAGTGGACAGACCTCAAGGAGGTTAAAAAATAGCTACGTACTGGCGATAAGAAGAAATTAGGTTGGAGAGAAATATAATGGGAATCACTGGTATACAAACTGCATTTAAAGCTGCAGAAATATATCTTATCTATAAAAAAAATATAGAAAGAGAACAGGCTCAGAACCAAAAGCTGTGTAATTCCAATATTGAGAGAATGAGGAGGACTTTGCAAAGGAGACTGAAGAGATATGTTCAGATGGAGAGAGAAAACCACCTTTGTCTAATGAGAATCTTAATCAGTGACACACCAAGTGAAAGTGGCACACAGTGAAAGCAATCTGTCCTGAAGTACACACAATAAGTGCATGATCTGTACATCGTTTTAAAAACCGTAATTAAACTGATTAAACGTCAGTCTGCTTTTGATTATCACTATATACTTGCACTTCAAAAACAATGTCAATGATATTCTTTCCTTAAAAACAAAACAAAACAAAAAAAACTTTTGTTGGTCTAAGTTCTAAATAATTGCTGTGGTTACTGTACGCTTTCATAATATATACTTAAAACTTCATATTATCATCACATTTCTTACTTATTCCTTAACAAACACTGTATTTCATGGAAGTTAATTTGGAGAACTCCTTGAAGACCAGTGCACAGAAACTGTAAAACAGAGGGTTGTTAACTATTCAACAGCAAAATTTAAGAAAATAAACTATTTATATAGGGGGAAAAAATCACATTTCAAAGAAGACTACTAGAGAAATGACAAAAGATGCTAGGATCTATTGCCAGAAGAAATCAAAGATGTCTGCCTCATTTCCACCAAGAACTGGACACATATTAAAGCAACAGATCAAATTATGTCACTATTTATAATTTGGCCATTTTATCTGATTTTTGCAAAGAAAATCTTCAGAAGTTTTTGCCAAATAGAAATTTATGATGCACTAAAAGACAAATACTGCATTTACAGACCATATGTACATAAGCTTCCCTCTTTGTTCAAAAAATGTAAGTGAGAAGTATTAATTCATTTTTTCTTTTTGTACAATTTTATTTTAAAATGTTTTACTAT
This sequence comes from Eschrichtius robustus, assembly GCF_028021215.1. NCBI lineage: Eukaryota > Metazoa > Chordata > Mammalia > Artiodactyla > Eschrichtiidae > Eschrichtius > Eschrichtius robustus. The sequence continues at coordinate 5,017,618 of NC_090824.1, forward strand.
TATAATATGTATTCAAATACAGATTTTCACTGCCTGCAGTGGCCATTATTATATTCCTTCCATTTCAGAATTACTACTGAAATAGATTCGCTGTATAGAGGAGGATGAAGGTGTTAACTGATCAGCTCTGATTATCAATTTTCTTATATGTGTTACTGAGTTCTAGTGACTGGCAATGGAGTAATTATCAAATACACATCAAGGGACTTCCCTGGTGGCGCAGTGGTTAAGAATCCGCCTGCCAATGCAGGGGACACGGGTTCAAGCCCTGGTCTGGGAAGATCCCACATGCCACGGAGCAACTAAGCTCGTGCGCCACAACTACTGAGCCTGCGCTCTAGAGCCCTCGAGCCACAACTACTGAAGCCCGAGCGCCTAGAGCCCATGCTCCACAACAAAAGAAGCCATGGCAATGAGAAGCCCGCGCATGGCAACAAAGAGTAGCCCCCCGCTCACCGCAACTAGAGAAAGCCCGCGGGCAGCAACGAAGACCCGACGCAGCCAAAAATAAATAAAATAAAATAAATTAAAAACAAACAAACAAACAAATACACATCAAAGTAAAGCATGTTCATGAAACAAAGTATCTAAATTTGCTTTAAAATCTGTTTTGTATATTCTCCTCTGGAGTTTTCCTTGAGGGTAGGACTTAGTTAATTATCTCATTGTTTCAAGGGGACAGGGTTAATCCACATTAGAAGTGTCACCAAAATCAGTTTCTATAGACCTGAAACTAACATAACATAGTAAATCAACTATACTCCAAAACAAACAAAAAAATCGGTTTCTATAATCAACGTGACTTAAACTTATAATTGTGATTATACAACGCAACTGGGCAGAGCAAATGAAAACGAAATCTCAGAATTCCTGTTTGGAAAAAGCTGAGAAAACAAGTCATTGATTCAAAGAAGTAGGGTGGTAGGAAAAATGTAATATTGAGAAAACTTCTAGTCAAAAGTGTGGATTAGATGATTCCCATGCTCACTAACACTACGGCTAGAGGCAAATGACCTACAACAACCAGGCCTAAGATGGAAGGTGTTGGAAAAACAAACTCTAGCCAATATCATCCAGGAATGGGGTGGCACACTTTGAATTGTTTCCGCAGGGCAATCTATTCATTCACATTTTAAAAACATTCTTTTTTCTGTACATGGACCTATTCAAAAGGTTAAAAGGTACATAAATAAGTTCCTGTCTCTTAGCTATTCAGTTTCTAAGTTACCAAAGCTATAGCCACTCTCAGTCGTTTGAGAGGCAAAGCAAAGAGACTCAAACCATTTACAGTCAAAAAAAAATGACTAAGGAACTAAATGTAAAGGCTGGGAGCACTCTACAGGCCTAGAAAACAGGTTCAAAAGTGGAGCTTCACATGCCCTCCATGCTCCCACCAAACTGGTTTGCTTGCAATGTTATTCAATGTCTGATAAAAGGTATGTGAACAAACACAACGCTCCTTCCCTTCTTGCCCACCTCTCATCCCCCATCTGGGCTTTCCAAAGCCCAGATCAAGATCTCTTTCCTTCAAGAGGCCTCTCATTGCTATCACTGAGCCTTCTTTGGTTTCCTTATTTATTAAAGGGTAGACCACCTATCATATATAAGGCTGAAACAAGGTAACACATTAAATGGGAACCATGGTGTCTGGAAAAGAGGTGTGCAAAAACAACTTTATTCCAAAAAACAAACAAACAAAAAACCTTTATTCCACTTTGCCCTCCCTCCTGGGCCTAAGGGGAAGAGTAGGTCCTATGCTTATGGTTTTTAAAGAATGTTAAACTTTTAAAAACTATAGTAAGCAAGTAAAGAATCACCTTCAATTAGGTTACATGTAAGTCTTTTGGCTGCTCCAAGACACCACATGAAATCTGACACTATACTAGCTGGAATCTGTGCATTGCTATCACTCAGTGGGCCCCTTCATATAGAAAACAGTTTATTTTACAATTCAGTCCTAAGAAAAGTTTGATTCCCTTAGAAGTTTTTCTATCTTAGAATCAGCTAACAGTAGTATAGTTTCCTTATTTATCTTGATTGCCAGGAAGCTCATTAGGGTTGACCCTAATGCTTCCTTTTTTCCTGTGATCCTGATTTTCACCAATTTACATATTTCTTTACCTACTTCCCTATTTATTTATTTATTTGTGGGTTGGCTAGATTTTGTTTCTCCACACCTTCCATCTTAGGCCATTAACTTTGGTCTGACCATTCTAGGTAACTTTTGACCAAAATGACATTATCTACTCACCACCGCCATCAAACCAAACCTTCACCGAAATGGGGGAGAGCTAATACTTGAGATTCATTGCTAAGCAACAAAAAATCAGACATAGGCTGTTTCCACTTTTCCCCACTAGCAGAGACCTTAGGCAGGGATACTATCATTTACTGAGTACCTGTTTCATGCCAGCAACTGTCACATTCCTCAATTCAAACAAAACCTTTATGGTATTAACCTCAAGTTTTTGGTTGAAGAAATCAAGCCTCAGAAATGCCAAGTAGTGGGACTTCCCTGGTGGTCCAGTGGTTAAGACTCCGCGCTTCCACTGCAGGGGGTGCGGGTTCGACCTCTGGTGGGGAAATAAGATCCCACATGCTGCATGGCGTGGCCGGGGCGGGGGAGAAATGCCAAGTAGTGTATCTAAAGAGGCACAGTAAGTGGTAGATCCAGGATTTGAATCTAGAACTGACTAAAGTCCATGCTTTTTCTAAAAAAGGAATGCTTCTCTACCCTCTCCTCACACTTACTACTCCTTTTCTGAAAGTAGTAATAGGTAAGAGTGGTATTTTGGACTCTAGGCTAGGATCTGCCTTATAGCACAATTCCATGTACTCATTCACTCAGTTATTTACTGAGAATCTTCTATGTGCCTTGTACCACCGTTAAGGCTGCAGGATTACAGCCCAGGACTTACACTCTAGAGGAAGTAGACAAGCAGCAAGTTAAAAGATAAAAGCAAGACAATTTCAGGCGGTGCTACAAAGAAAATAAAACAGGGTTGAGAGAGAATGATGGCGAGGGGGGTGCTAATTTGAAAGGATGAAAGGGTAGGCCTCTGAGAGCTGAGACTTGAAAAACAGATGGCACTAAGAAGGTGAACATCTGGGGTCAGAGCACTGGAAGCAGAGGTAAGAGTAAGTGCAAAGCAACAAGTTCAAGAAACTGAAAGAAGGCTGGGAAGGTTGGAGCATAATGGGAGCATAGGGACAAGGAAGGAAGTCAGGAAGGAAAGCAGGGGCCAAATCATGTGTGGCCTGGCAGGTTACGAGAAGTTTGGATTTTACTGAATGCAATAGTATGTCTCTGGGATGATGATGATGGTGATGTGTGTGTGGAGATATAAAACATAAAATGTACCATTCTAATAACCATTTTTAAATTTACAGTTCAGTGGTTATCAAGTATATCCACACTGTTGTGCTTGAGGGATTTTTAGGCAAGGGAGTGAATTCACATAATTTAAGCCTTAGACTCTAATTCAGAAAGGAATAGTGTGTGTGTGATCCAGTCAGATCCCCAGAAGTAAAATCCAGCAGTCTGTATTCAGTCCTTGTCAAGAATCTATAAAAACGTAGTTAGTATAATAACCATATGTATTACTACAAATTACAAGTGAGTTATCAACAAAATTAAAAATTAAAAACCAACTCTCAATTCGGAGTCATGGCAGCAGCTTCTATTTTTTTGGGGTGCTTAAAATCTAGAAGACAAAAAGGGGAAAGAAGGGAGCAGAGCTGAGAACTGGAAAAGGAGAAAGACACTTCGGAGTGTTTTTAAGAGTGTGATACTCTGAGACGCTAGAAATTCTACCTGAAGTTTACGGCTCTCCTAGGAGAGGAGACAGGGTCCGGACACCACAGAACAGCCCCTAGCACAACAGTGCCTCTTTCCCTGCCCCTCAGCTCTTATATTTGAGGGGAATAACTTACACAAGAAAGAAAAGAGCCCATCACAACCATTTACATTAGCTTAATGTTTATTCATATCTGAAACCACACTGTAAGACTAAAGTAACTGAATAGTTACTATGAATTTTACTCAAGAGAGTTCCTATTATCTCACCAGATCATGTTAAAATTGGGTGGTTTTCTTTAAGAAATTGAGTGTACTGCTTCCTTTTGTCACATAAGAATTCAGAAAGGAGTAGAATTTCTTTGCTGTAAAGGAAATGAAAAATGCCTTTTGGGGTCCCCCTACTCCAACAAGTCATTTTACAAAGATCCCAAGGTCAGAAGTTAAGATATGCCAAGGTCAGATCTCTGGTCAGTGCCCTCTAAAGGGAAATTTGATGCTGCTACTAATAAGATTCCCAGAAACCACTGGGCTTGCTGTTACTGATAATTAATCACAAAGCTAAACAGAATGGGACCTACTAACACAAGACACCTAGGACTAGGCAATGGCTCCTCTCCTGACCTGTGAAGTCCACCATAAATAGGAAGGCACAACCTTACACAACAGAGTCAACTAACTTCCAAGAGCTGCCCACATCTTCCTAAGAGTCTGCTAACAGTAATGACATGAATGTTTTCTTCAACATCCAGGTAGTGTTTCTGATGCCACATTTTGAAAATACAACGTTTGTGTGTTTATCCAATAATACGATAGGACACAACTCACTGGTAAATGTTCAGATTTAAAAACTGTAAAAAGTTTTCACTTTTGTTCACTCTTCCCATGGGAAGTAGTGAGAGCAGTTTATAAATTGGTCACCTAGAAAGAGAAGGTCATGAGATGACAAAAGAACGTAGATCTTAGGAAATGTTCGTTCTTGATAATTGTTTTTGCTAATAACCTGTTGTGGGCCCTGAATTTCCCAGCCTTAAAACAAACTGATCAGACTTCCCTGGTGGCGCAGTGGTTTAGAATCCGCCTGCCAATGCAGGGGACACAGGTTCAATCCCTGGTCAGGGAAGATCCCACATGCCGCGGAGCAACTAGGCCCGTGCGCCACAACTACTGAGCCCGCGTACCACAACTACTGAAGCCCGAGCGTCTAGAGCCCGTGCTCCGCAACAAGAAAAGCCACCGCGATGAGAAGCCCGCGCTCACTGCAACTAGAGAAAGCCCGCGCGCAGCAATGAAGACCCAACGCAGCCAAAATAATTTTTTAAATAAATAAAACTGATCTTACTAAAGCAGGCATCAAAACAAATAGAAAGGCTTTTTGTAAATATCAACCCAGGAGTCTGGCATACTTTAAAAAATTATTATTCATTCTCTTCCAAAAGCCTAAAATGCTAGTTGTAGGGAGGTCAGGAGCCGTGGCCTCTTCTGACACGGATTTTTCTTTTCCTGCTGGGGGAGACAGCTGTTGACTGGAGGTGGTGGGGAGGGAGGGTTAATAATCGGGAGACGCAACCTGACAGCACCGAGGCTTATCAGTAAGCCAGGCTGCCAGAGCTACCAGGTTAGGCATTGGGCTCTATGACTTAGGCTGCCCTTTGCAGGTCATGGGGTTGACATGATTACTTTGGAGGGTTTCTTGAGCTTGGCTCCATGGGAATTTACATTTATGGCATCTCTCCTTAGTGATAAAGAGCATGGTAAAAAAGGCAAAATAGCGAATGGAATGGTTAGGATTAGTAATTTTTGGCAAACCTGAACTTTCTGAATATATAAAAGTGAGAAAAAATTTAATACTTTTTGACTTTCTTTCAATTTGCTGATTCTAATGTCAATGGTTTTCTGCTCTGAGATGTTTTACTCGATCTAGCACAAAGCACTTCTATATTTGGTCTAACCGAAGATAGTTAAAATACCAACAGCCTCGAGTGAAGGTCACAAATTCTAACTACCTGAAACCTCAAGATTTGAAAGCCTTCTTAGGTTTCTCTCAAAACTAAATGTTTTAAATACTCAGCTCTTATTGTTAGCTTTCCTACTCGACCCAGTGATTTAGTTAAGTGGTTTAGTTTTTAATAAGTTCTACAAATGAGGATGTCGCTCCCAAATTATAGTGATGAACATCTAGGGAAAAAAAAAATACATAATACTATGCCCTATATCTGGCAACAATGAAATGTTCATTAATTACATGCCAGGGAAAAAAACAAACATGGGCCTTAAAGCAAAGGATTAAAACTATTCAAAACACAGTTAAACCGTGATTAAATATTAAAACATATTCAGCCTTAACTAGACCTTACTTTTCTCATCTGCAAAAATAAGCAGCTCCTGCTGTTTTGTCTCTACAATGGCGTATTACTCAGCCGTAAAAAGGAAAGAAGCACGTTCTACAACTTGGATGAAATCTTGAAAACAGACTAAGCCAGACACAAAAGGCAACATATTATATGATTCCATGCAAACAAAATGTCCACAACAGGCAAATCCAGGGAAAAAGTAAGATTCGTGGTTGCCAAGGGCTTGGGGGGGTGGGGGTGGGGAATAACAGTTATGGGGTTTCTTTCTGGGATGATAAAAATGTTCTGGCATTAGATAGTGGTGATGATTGCACCAACTGCTGAATACAGTAAAAACAACCCAACTGTGCACGTGGGAATGATGTCAATAAAAAGAAAAGAAAAAGAGCAGATCTCTAGGAATTCTTTCAGATCTGTAACTACTCTACTACAGAACTACTAGATTCCCTTTCTGCTGTTCCATTCAAAAGATACCAACCATACATGCCAGACAAGTAACTCTTTAAAGAAATGGACATTAAAATACCCCTAAACTGTACAACCCTGTATCAACCACTTGCAGAGAGAAAATAATGACTTTTAAGCTAACCTGATATGTACCACTTCAAGTAAAGCCTACATCACCGAGTTTTCTGAGTATGGAGAAGTGGGTTAACAATTTGGTAAGCTCAAATGCAGAATATATAAAATACCCTGGTTTTCTTAATTACTATAAAGCCAACATGACCATACCGTGAGAAAAAGTAAATATAGCTTTATGTGGTTAATGTATCTTTACCCAAGTATCTAATTTCAAACGATATCCCGAATTCAGCAAACTCATCAATAACCAACACCCCTCCCTTATTCCATTCCGATTAATAATGGGAAAACATGGCTTTTAGTTCCAACACGATCACTGTGCAATCACTCTGCGCTACCAGAATGCATACAGAAGGGATCTTTTGATAACCTTTTAAGTACTCAAATATATGTTTCATTGAAACCTACAGCCCCTGCTAAACTCAAAGTACTGGCAGTTCTACCAGGCCCTCCGAAATCCAGAACAGCAGCGCTGTTAGCACTTGCTATTACATTTTGACAGAACCTCCGCTCCTTCGCTCAGTCCTGAGTCACAGATCCATCCAGCTTTAGTTACCTCCGCCTGGGGCTTTCGGTCGATACAATACAACCAGACCAGCTTCTCAGTCCAGACTTTTCGCCTATTTCATTCGTTCCTGAGAATGTTAACAACGCTTCAATACTCAACGTTCACCACATTTTGAGGCCCCATCCAGTTGTGAGAATTTATTAGACAGCGCTGGAATAACTATGGCGTAAAGTATTCTACCACTTAAATCTAATTATCACAGGTACTAGGTTAACTAGTTAGCGCAGGATTATTCTCAGTCTATTTACTATTCCAACAATTTAACAAGATAGCCTGTGGATAAGATGACAGGATAACGACTTGAAAACACCAGTTACGAAGTAAAAACAAAAAGATTTACATATGCAGCTAAGGCTCTTCTGCCCCAGATATTTTTTCTGGCCCTCGTTCAAAGCAGTACTAAAACAGTAGAAAGACCCTTTCCAGAATCCTTCTTTTCACGGGAAAAATAAGGAGTTTTCTATCAAGTAAAAAGCATCTGGCAACTTTACTTGATTTGATCAATTTAGTGGCGAACGTTCCTAGCTGTGTAACTAACCAGCCTTCCTGCAAAAAGCCAAATACTTAAGAAAAGAAAGAAAACTCCCCCAAACGCCCAGGACTGAGAGCAATCTGCAAAAACCCGCAACCCCTCTCACTAGGCGCCGCGGGGGGAGCAGAGGCGAGGCCCTCGCCGCAGCGCGGTGACAGGCCCCGCCGACGCCGAGCCCGCACACACGCGAGCTCGACGTGCCGCCCAAGTCCCGCCCCGCCGAGGCGAGGCGAGGCGAGGCGAGGCGAGGCGAGCGCGGGGAGCGCGGCCGCGGGCAGGATCCGGCCTGCGCGCGGGGCGGGCGAAAGGAGGGCCGGGCGGGCGCCCCCGCCCCCCTCGGAAGGCGCCTCCCGGGACCAGTTGAGGCTCCGGGAAGGGGCGGGGGCGGAGCCCGGGCAGCGACGCCCCCCAGAGGAAGGCCGGGGAAAGACGGCGGCCCGGGCGCGAGGTCCAGGCCGCGCAGCCCCGCCAACGCCCTCCCGCGCCCCCGGGCCTCGCGGGGAGACGACCTCGCGGCCGGCCGGCCGGGTTCCGCGGACAACGGGCCCCGGGCCGACTGTTGGCCGAGCACGCCCCGCCCCTCCGCGCCCCGCCCGAGGAAACTACGCCATTGCGGCCTAGCGGGCGGCGCCGCGCCTCCGCCGCCATCTTCGCCGCGCCGCCGCCCGCCGCCCCCGCCGCGGCCCGCCATCTTTTGGGGCCGCCATACTTGCCCCGCGAAGAAGATGGCGGCGCCCATCACACACATAAAACATGGCTTCCCTTCAAAACAAAAACATCCCGGGGGCCGGCGCGCGCCGGCGCTCACCTGAGGACCACATGGTGACCGAGAACTCGCCCTCCAGGGTCTTGATCTGCACCTGCTTCTGCTCCCACTTCTTGTTGCCCGCGTCCGCGCCGCCCGCCGCCCCGGCCCCGCCGCCGAGGTAGCCCTTCTTGCCGCTCTTCTTGCCGCCGCCCTTCTTGACGCGGCCGCCGCCCGACGACGACGAGCCACCGCCGCCGCTCTTGCCCGCCGCCGCCACGGTGACCAGCGTCTGCTCAATGTAATCGTCGTCGCCGCCGGCCGGCGCGGGCACAGGGATGAGGATCTGGTCCTCGAAGCCGTCCTCGGCGCGCAGCCCGTCCGAGTCGTCGCCGCCCACCACCTCCTCGCGTGTCTGCACCAGGATCACCTCCTGGTGGTGGTGCACCTGGGTCGGGTCGTCGGTGACGAGCGGCTGCAGCGCGATCATGGGCGGGTGGTGATGGTGGTGGTGGTGGTGGTGGTGGCCGCCCGCGTGCCCATGGCCGCCCCCGCCGCCGTGGTCGCCGCCGCCACCGTCCTCGTCGTCGTCGTCCTCCTCCTCCTCCTCGCCCACCACCGTGGTCTCGATGGTCTCCACCGGGATGGTCTCCACCTCGATCTCGTGCAGCTCCACGATCTCGGCCGGCATCTCCGAGCCGTCCGTGGCGATGTAGAGGGTGTCGCCCGAGGCCATGACTGAGGGCTCGGCCGCCACGGCCGCGGCGGCCTCAGCTCCGGGGCTGCGGGCAGGCGGGCGAGGAGGCAGCCGGCCGTGGGGAAGGAAGGCAGAGGGAGGAAGGCGGCGGGCGGGCGGGGGGAGAGGGGGCGGGCGGCGGGGGGAAGGGGCGGGCGCGGCGGCGGCGGCGGCGGGCTTCCCCGCCTCCTCGCCTCGGTGCGCCCCGCGCTCGCTCGGCCGCTGCTCGCCCCGGCGCCCCGCCGCGCCTCGGCCGCCCGCTTTGGCCGCGCCTCCTCCCGCCCTCCGGGCCGGCGCTCCGCTTTCCCCTTCCTCCTGCGCCTCCGCCTCCTTCCACACAAATACCAACTCCTCACCCCGAGCCCAGATCTCGCCGCCGCCGCCGCCGCCACACTCCGCTCAGGCTCGGCCTCGCGAGACTTCCGTGCAGCCTCGGCCCGCCCCGCCTCGCTCCTACTTGCCTGCTCGCCCTCTCGCTCCTCCTCCTCTGCCAATCGATCTGCCCGTTCGCCGCCGCGGCCCCGCCCACTCAACCCGGGCTCCTCCCGGATTGGGGCCGCGGGGACGGCCTCCGCGCGCGCTGGCTGCCGCTGCGCGTGACGTCAGCGCGCCGCAGCCGCCGCCGCCGCCGCGAGTCGCGCGGCCCCCGCCCTTCGCGGTGCCACAGCTGCGGAGCCCGCCGCCCCGGGCCCGGGCCGCACTCGGGAGCGGGGCGTCGACGCTGCAGCCGCCGCCTTGGAGCCGGTGAGCCGTACGCGCGGCCCCCGGCGCCGCGGGGGAGGGGGCCTGTGGGGCAGGTCGGGGCCGGCCGAACGCAGGGTCCCGGCCGGTGGGCGGCCCGGGGGCCGCGAGGGGGAGCGGGCGGCGGGCGCGGGGCGGTCCCGGCGCCCCAATAAAGTCTGCTTTGACGAGAAACGCTTGTGCCTCCTTTTTCGTGTCGGGCGGCGTTCGCTCTTGACGCCTAGCTTCGGGCGGCGATGGCGGCCGAGTGAGGGAGGAGGGCCAGGCGAACAAAGGAGGGTGGGCGGGCGGGCAGCGGAGGGAAACGTCCGCCGGCGCCCGCGGGTCTGCATATATCGCCGCGAGCACCTGGTCCCCGTTCCCCGCTGGGTCCGGGACCGAGCGCAGGTGGGTTGCACGCGGGGCGGGGCGGGGCGGGCGGAAGCGGCGCGCGGAGCCCCCAGGTCCACCGTTGGGAGGATGTCCGTTATCCTTTTGTGACCCGCGGAAACCTGAGACGAAGCCGTTGGGTGCCTGCTTCCCCATAGGTCTTAGAACTGCAGGGCCCCGGCCGCTGGTCCGGTAGCTTGGCTTTTTGTGGCTTTCGAAAATTTCCTTCTGAGCTTCCCTTTCTTTGCTCTCCAGCCAATCATTGTTTCCCTCGACCACCGTCTTCACCTCTTTCCTACTTGCATAGACGCTCCTCCTAATGCCCACCAGGCTTTGCATGTGTTTCCTCGTTGAAAATTCCACAGTTTTCCCGGACTGTTCTCCTTTATACCTGCAGCAGAGCCTATATTTTTCCTGGTACGAATTAGCGGCAATTAACCCTTCCTGAATAGTTAGCTATGTTGCAGCGAAGTGGTTTTTCCCTTATTCATTGTTTTGGTCGACCTGACTTTGAGTTTGAAGCAATAGAAATAAAAACTGGTTTTTAAGAAAGAAAGTCATGTGAAAGTGAGAAGCTGGGAAGGTGTGTCTTTGTTGTACCCGTTTGGCCAATTTAACGGCTGAGTGAATTTCTCAAACGTGTATATTCACAACGTTTAGTCTTGTCTTTTGGAACAGTGTTCTTGCAGGTGAACACCGTGATTATTCTGAACTGTAATATATACATTAATCTTAGATCCAACTTGTTAAAGCAAGCAGGTGTCTTTCTTGAGAACCTTTAGAGAAAGAGGTTTGTGTGTTCTGATTAAAAAGTGATTTTGTCAATCTCATTTAGTCCCTACTTATTTTTCAACGGCACTGGACTTGATATTTGAGGATGTTGGTATAGGGAGTGAAAAATTAGATCATTGTCTCTCTGAATTTGAGTTTTAAATCCTGAGTAATTCCCATTGGAGTGCTGCACCCACACAGTTTGACAAAGTCAAGTCTGTTGAAATAAGTCATTTCTGGCTTCGTAGCTTATAAGTTCTGCATAAATATTTCACAAATGAAAACGAGTTGTGGGAGAATTTTTATGTGGCTTAATTAATTTCACTTTCCCCACTCTCTAGTAATTGATGGGAGGTTGTCTTTGCAAGTAGTTGATACTTCCCCATAGATACAAGAGAAATGGGGGAAGCACCCAGTTAGGCAGCCTAGCTTCTGAGTCATAGGTCTACAGACTTCACAGTCAAGTGGAGAAAGCTGAAAAGGGTTTTTCTGTCAGGAAGGGTGGTAGGTGGGAGAAAGCACTGAGACGTTCCAGCTATTCACCTGCTGCATGAAGAGCTTTTAAAAATTGCCCCAGAGCAGGTGACCTGCTAGATAGGTCTTGAGTTTTCCATGGTGGGAGAGATTCTTGTCTTCTGTTCTTTAGCTATGGAGTACCTTATGAATAGGCATGCAAAGACACGATGCTGTATTTGCTCTTGCTTGCTTGCATTTGCTGCTAAAAGTGAAAATCCATTTAAAAGGACAGGTTAAAGTGCAGTTCCAGAGCCCTGGGCCTCTAAAGGTAGGGATAATTTCACTGCTTTTATCTTGTTCTGTTTGGGCAGAGTAAAGTGGGCCAATGAACCTTCCCTCTGAACTTCTAGAGTCCTTTTGTCTTGGCAGCAAGAAAATTGACTGACCCCACTTAATTAAACTGGGTATTTTTGCCATGTTTGCGTGCTTTTACCCTTCCAACGGTGAGGGCAAAGACCACGGCTGGGTCCGTCTACAGCTTAATGCCTTGTACATGGAATGATTGTTTGTTGGTTCATCAAAAAATGAAGGCACCGTGACAGAGAGGACTTCTGTGAAAGTGCTCGGCCATTTTAGGTGTCTCAAAAGCTCCAACAAGACTTTCAGTCCACCGTGGAAATGAATGTCAACAACTACAGAAGAAAGTAGAAGATTGGAAGAATCCTAAGAGTTGTGTAAAGTTTCTAGAATCTTTGAGAAGTCAAGAGCTCACTAATGGCTGAGGAGGTGTGACACGTATCCTGCAAGGAGTGTGTCCCTTGACAGGACAGCACAGGACAAAGGTGTGGACTGTTCCGCACAGCTCTTTGGATGGCTTCTCTCCTCCCTCATTCCTAATGGTTCCGTTCCGGAAACCTCCATTAGATTTCCAACTCAGCTTTAAGACCATGTGGTTTAGGAAGGGGGACATGTGTGGAGAGGAGGGGAGAGGGTGGGAGTGGGTGGAAGAATGAGGGATGTGAATTGAGAGGCACCTAGTATCTCTTTCTCTCCTTTTTTCAGAGGATCTTCTCATTTATTAATTATAGGGAGGCTAGCGATGAAATCTGATTCTACCTTATTTTTATTTCTAACAGATCGGAAACGATTCAGGCAGCGAACTCATGCTAAGTAATTTCCCTTACCGCAAACTAGTTTGGCTGTCTCATGAAATTGCTTTTTGGTTAGTTCTAATGTCTAGTTCTTTTGGAGTTACTTCTAGCAGGTAGTTGGTGCTGTGCATCGGTTACTGTATGGAGAATATTAGCCCAGTCTCTGTTTTGCAGTTAAGGAAACCAGCTGAGAGGGGAGCTGTTGAAGGTCACGTTGCAGCGTAGTGATGGGGCTGCAGCTAGAGCTTTGCCTTTTGTTAGGCTAAAAACCTTTTTACGTTTGCTGGTCGGACCCTGTTCCAGATCCATGCTGAGTTTCCAATAGAACATGTAGAAAAATCAGGATGAAAATTTGTTTCTGCATCTAAATTAGTTACCCCTAGTTTGGATCAATACAAGTTAATTGAAAAACCATAGGTGTGTACACATTTTCCTAATCATCTGAACTATAGTGTGTTCTTGATTGTGGAATTCTTGAAACCTGGGCTATTCAGGGAATACTCCTCCCTTCCCCCAAAATCAATACATACATTAGATTTGGAGCTTAAACTGTGGTGAAATACCTTAACCATACAGGTCTATAAAGCTAACACCATTTCTGCAACGTTTTATGTCCTTCGCTTTTAGGGTCTTAGTCAAACTCTTTTTCTGAGGCTAAGTGGTTTAGTACAGTAGATAAATCTGGTTATTGCCCATAAATCTAAGGAAAGTTGAGCTCTCTAGTGGTAAATTCGCCTTGTTTTTCTCTACTTTGCTCGTTGTGTGCCCCTCCAAAGTAGAAGCTAAATCAACTTCTTTGTACTTCAGTTGCTCCTGCCACCTGCCCATCCAAATGAATGTCACCCGTGTGATTGAACAGAATGAATGGAAAGTTCTGTCTCAATCCGCGGTACCTTGTTTCACGGCATACTTACTGCAGCGCAGAAATACAGGAAGCCAAGCCACTCCTGCATCGGTGTGTGAGGCAGGTCAGTGCCGGAACAGGAGGAGCTCTGTGAGAGTGGGCTGGACACGCAGCCTCTGTTAGGGATTTTCTCTGTTTGGTAAAGAGGAGTGACGGGCGGATTAGGTGAGCCCAGCTGTTCATCCCTGTTTGTCAAGCACCTGCTCTGCGAGGCTGGAGAATACGGCCCTGAACGAGACAAAGCGCCCAGACGGGAGACAGGCCGTGACCAGAGAGCTCAGAGATACCGGTCTCACTTCCACTTGGCGGTCCTGACAAGAAGTGGAGAGTCTGGGGACAAGTGGACCTAGACCAAGCTAGTCAGATAAAGCCCTTCCTGAGGAGGGGACATTTCACCTGGGACTTGAGAGTTAAATAAACCACCAAGTGCCAAGGCCAGTGCTTGGCTGCAAACCAGCTTTTTTTTTTTTTTTTCTGAAATGTTAATTTCTATGTGAAAAGGAAGTAGATAAAATAAATTGATGCATTTATAAATATTTGCTATAAGCCCATAACACTCAGTGCAAAAGGGCTATTTTTGCCTCGGAAACTCATCAAATTAGCAAATTAATCCACAAAACTGCTATTGAGATGCCTGAGGTTGTCTCAGTACTTGGTTACTGACATCATGTCCTTTTTTTTTTTTTTTTCTTCTTTTTCGTGTTTTATGAGCCATTCCTTGTTCAAAGTTCCCACTTGAACTTGGGGATTAATAATGGGAATGGTCTTGGAGTTCCAGGCCTTGGAAGGTAGACCAGCTACAAAGGTACTTAGGGAGGCAAAACTGATGAGTGACAGGAGCAGACCAGTGTCATCCAAACAGGTCAGGGCCTGGCTGTGCCCTTTGTCATCCAGGTGACATCCACAAGGTCCTGTAGCCTCTCAGCTCTTCATTTCCTCGGCTTTAAAACAGGCCTAACGGTGCCAGTCTTCAGGCTTATAGGAATCAGCTGTGGTGGTAAGTAAACCGTGTGAAGGGTTGACGCTCCGCAGGACTGATTATATTTCCTTCTTACCATCTCGTTCCAGGTGAGCTAGCCTCTGCCACTCACCTCTCAGTCTCTGTGCTGGTTTTAGGGCTCATCCTTATAGGCCGGACCCAGCGCTTACTTGGTTTCTTAGAGCAGATAAGAATTCATTTGCTAGCCAGAGTTTTCTTAAAGAGATTTGTCATATCAGTGATAAGTTTTCAATCTCCCCGAGCTAGGTGGATTACTGTCTACTAAAAGTAGGATAAACAACTGCTTTTGTGTTTTCTGTGTCAATCAGAACTCAGCTTCTCAACACTGGAGCTCTTTTTGGAAGTGGGTCGACATTGGGCTCCAGCTGCTCGTGTCTTACTGGTCACTTTTCCCCTTGTGACACAAGGGTGCTTTGGCCGGAAAGGGTAGACCCAGGAAGACTTGGCAAGGGTGTCATTGTCACGGTGGGGTCAACAGCTGCCACTCTGGGAAACAGCAGCCCAGAGGTGGCAGACAGAAGAGGGTGAGCATTGGTCTCCTGTCTCCACGTCCCAGTACAGGGTTGCCAGCAAACTTCCTTAGCACTCGTGTACAGTTTTAATTTGGGGATTTAAAGGGTGGGTGCAAAGGAAGAACTATCATATTCTAAACCGAGCCATCCTCTTATTCCCCGAGGGATGGATTGGGAGTGTCCTTGCACTGTTTTGCGTAAACAGTGGTGCCATTGCAGCAAGAATGCGATCGTGGATCGCCTGGATCTTCTCCTAGTGACTGTCTGACCAAATCATACCAAAGGCAGAGCTGACTGACATGGTTGGAGGCTAAAGCCATCACCTCACAATGCCCCTCTCTACCATCTCCTCACTGTCTCCCGTGCTCATCGAAGACCTGGCACTTAAGCTTACGTAATGTCTTTCTCTCAGACCTAAGCCATACCAGCCCCTGAGTCACCGCAGCCTCTTTATATTTGGCTTCGGAAACTCCAGCTACCTTCATTCCCACCTCTTCGGCTGCCATTTCCTGGTCCTTGTCATTCCTAGGAGCAGTGCCATATTTGGAATCTTTTTTGTTTGTTTGTTTTTGGCTGTGCTGTGCAACACGCGGGATCTTAGTTCCCTAACCAGGGATCGAACCCACGCCCCCTGCATTGGGAGCACAGAGTCTTAGCCACTGGACCGCCAGGGAAGTCCCACATTTGGAACATTAAACTCCCAATCTCCTATCCTTTCCAATTCTCACACCGTCTTTCCTGTTATCCCTTTATTTCAGCCTCAAACCTTCAATTTTCTAATCCCTCTTTGCTTCCCAGACCAGAACTCCACAATTGATTACCAGCATCCTCAGCTTCCCGTACTGCTTATGGCTGATAAAACGTCACCCTTGGGTTGACTCACTTTTGTCTGTATACTTCTGAGATCCTGGGATCTACTGGAAGAAACGCCACTTGTGTATGTAGATTTCTGCAGGGACTTATGGTCCCCGGCATCACCTGAGTTATGTCACTTGACCTTTCTTTTTACTTGTCCCGACTCAGCCCCCCTCCACCACTTTGCTCAGCAGATTCTTTAAATTACTTGCCTCAAAGTTCATAATCTGCTTGTGTCCTTCTCCCCATCCCCACTGCAGTAGCCCAATTCCAATGCCTCCTACTTCAAGAAAGTTGGAGGGGTCAGAATTCACTCCCTTAGACACCAGCTGTCCCTTTGTGGCCGCTCCTGGATGAGCCTGTGTCCTGCCTCTACCTGTGTTCCCTCCTCCCCTTCCTCTCGGGCTCTGTGCCATCACTTGTCATCTCTCATCTGTCCCTGGCTCTTTTCTTGTCCCTGGCTCTTCTGCCGTTTGTCCCTGGCTCTTTTTCTTTGGATTAAGTCTCTCCTGGTCTTTATTTTTTATTATTATTATTTTTTAAATATATTTATTTTTGGCTGCGTCGGGTCTTCGTTGCTGCGCGCGGGCTTTCTCTAGTTGCAGCGAGCGGGGGCTACTCTTCATTGCGGTGTGCGGGCTTCTCATTGCGGTGGCTTCTCTTGTTGCAGAGCGCAGACTCTAGGTGCTCGGGCTTCAGTAGTTGTGGCATGTGGGCTCAGTAGTTGTGGCTGGCGGGCTCTAGAGCACAGGCTCAATAGTTGTGGCACACGGGCTTAGTTTGCTCCGCGGCACGTGGGATCCTCCCGGACCAGGGCTCATTCTTAACCACTGCGCCACCAGGGAAGTCCCTCTCCTGGTCTTCAGAAACAAGGCTCTCTCTTGACCCTGGGTCTCCTTGTAGCCATTGCCCATCTCCTTCCATTCCCAGCTAAGCCTCCTGAGACCAGGTCTGTGTTGAGAGTCTCTGCTCCATCTGTTAAGCCGCAGGTACCGTGTCCTCACCTGCTGTGGTGCCCTGCCCAGGTGAGGCTCTTCTGACCTCGTTTTCTCGTCCTCTCTTGCACTTGATGTGGCCGGCTGCTCGGTCCCCGGATCCCTTCCTTAGCTCTGCTGTCCATCTTCTCGCTTCTGACTCTTCCTCCTCTTGCCCCTCTTCTGCATGCTGTCCTGCGTCACCTGATCCATCCCTGTGGCCTTAACAGCCACCCACCTGCGTGCTGAGCAGTCTTAGCTTCTGTCTCTAGTCTGGATTCTCCACAGAGCTCTAGACCCACATCCACTGCCCCTACTCAGTGTCCCACGGGGTCTCCCTAACAACCTCCTTGCCCTCTCCCTCTCACCAGTCACACCCAGTTGCCCGGGGCCGAAATCTGGAAATCATCTTTAATAATCCCCTGTGTGTAGCCACCAACCTCCTAAATATTTTTCAAACCAAGTTTTCTCCATTCCTGCTATTACTGTCTTGGTGCAGGCCTCGGCTCTCTCTCACCCAAACCTTTGGCAACCAGCTGCTCTACCTGCCTCCAGCCCTATCTGTTCCCAAGGCTCTCCTGAGTTTTTCTAACATGCAGATGGGACCACATTACTCCAGTTCAAACTCAGGATGGAGCTGCTCCTCAGCCAGGCATTCCTAAACCTGCCGGCCTCGTTTTCTGTCCTTCCCGCTACTCCCGGATGCATGCACCACAATAGTTCACACCTTTGTTTTCAGACTGTTCGTTTTCCTCTAGGAAATCCTTTCTCACCTCCTTCAACCTTATTCCTCTTCCAAAACAGCTCAGATGACCTCTCTAGGAAGCCTTCCTTGGAAGGGAATTTGCATAGCATTCTGCCCAAATTGCTGGCATTGTCCTCACATTATAATGAAAATGGCTGTTAATGTTCCTGCTCATCCACAAAACTGCACATGCTTTGAGGGCAGGGAGTTTCTCCTCTGCCCAATGCAGGGCATGTGACCCGCCCTATCAGAGCAGAAGTACCCGGTGATGCTTCTCCCTGTGTCCTCCACCCCTGCTGCTTGTGGAATAAAGTCCCGAATCCTTGGCTGGGCTTTAAGGAAGCATGGCATAGCAGAAAAAAAATAGTTTTTATCAGACAGACCCGGTTTTGAATATTTGCTCCACTATTTATCAGCTAAGTGATCTCAGGTGAGTTTGTTGACCTCTTTGGACCAGTTTCTTTCTATTTTTTGGTTTTTCAAATAAACAAGTCTTCCTTGTTTATTTGAAATTCAGATTTAACTGGCTGTCCTGTGTTTTGTCTGGCAACCTCACCTTGGAATAATGCCCCAATTTTCAGTCCTCTTCTTTTGCCTCCCTCTACTCACATTTCTTTCTCTTTTTTTTTTTTTTTTGGCCAGGCCACGTGGCTGGTGGGATCTCAGTTCCCCGACCAGGGACTGAACCTGGGCCCCGGCAGTGAAAGCCTGGAATCCTAACCACTAGGCCACCAGGAAACCCACTCTGGGCCAGTTTCTTGATCTGTAAAATCAGAATATTACTATTCAAGATTGTTGTAACGTTTGATCGAAATAACACGTACAATGCTCCTGGCATGTAATTGGTACGAAATAAATTCCCTCACCTCTTCCTGGTTTTCACTCTCCCTCCTGCTCCTTCCCGGCACCACCCCACCCCCGCAGTTCCGCCTCACAGAAGCGTCATTGTTGGTGAATCTGCCCCTTCATTTTCCGCCTTTGTTCATACTCCGTTCTTTAAGGAATGCCTTCCTCACGTGTACCAGCCTCCCTGCTCAGTTCCAAGCCTGCCTCAAGGCATCCCAGACCCTCCAGTTGCAAATAACGCCCTCCCTGGTCTTCCGTAAAATTCCCAACTTGCTAAGCAGTTAGCTGTCTTTTACTTTAATTACTTGTAGATAGTTCCTGAGTTGGAAGCTTCTGGAAGGTAGGGATGTTTCTTCTGCTTTCTCGTAGCTGTTCATGCACCTGAGTTACTCAGGGCCTGGAACACCCTAAGTGTTAAATAAATGGTGGTGTACTTTGATGGGGGTTGGTGTGGACAGGAAAATGCCTCTTCATGGGCTAAGCAGCGTGGCAGAGTCTTAAAGTAATCAGACTCTGGGAACCCTGAATTTAGCTTACTCGTCCTTAAGATTTTTTGAGTAGTATAAATTTCCACGTGTGCGAGCAAATAAACAAGTGTCTGGAAATTAGACATAATTCTTGGAAATTCAAACAGTGAAAACTGGTTTATAATGTGAAACAAGTAAAGAATATTGCTTGTCCCAAACTACATGAAAGTGTATATTTCTAATTATTTCTCAAAAGCGTCTTCAAAAATGAAACCCTTTAAGGAGACTGTGCTTTGGAAAAACGGTCTTATTTTGACCTGTACAAAGCCCACACAGTCTTTCCTCCAGCCCTCTCAAAGCAAACGTTTTACTACAAGCAAACCCCCAGTGCAACTGCCACAACAAAGAGGGAGTCCACATAGAAAGACCATTTCCTGTCGAAGTAAATGCCTTATTGATTCATGTATTAATCCAGTGGTAAGCAGGTAACAATGCTGCTTGTGTTACAGGCAGGTAGAGGTGTTTTATAGATCAGCTCACACACATCTCTCCAGCCGTGAAATGGTAGTTTCCCTTGGACGCTTACTCATCCCTTTTTTTTTTTTTTTTTTTCCCCAAACCATTGAATTCTAGATGCAAAGCCTACTCGATGAAAGACTACAGTCTGTCCGCTTCTGGCTTCCACCTGTAGCGGGCCTGGCCATGTTCAGCTGTGACTTCATGGTGTCAAGGTTCACTAGAACTCATCCCTTTCAGTGTTCAGAGCTGCAAACCAGCCACTGCTTGCTTTCACATGTATGTAGCTTTTAAATCGCCTTTCCCCATGCTCTATTCACACCGTTGCTTTTTTTAGGATCCAAATTTAGTGACTTACCTGTTACATACCAAATGTAATATGTGCATCTTCATCTTACTGGCTGTGTCTGTCGTAAGAGCCTATGGAGATGGGAGGCGTCTTGACTGTCGTCCATCACGTTATTCCACCAGCTCGATGTTAGCTGCTGACTCTCACATAGCCTTTATGTAAGCTGGGGTTGTACATCAGAAATCCCTTCTAGAAACAGCCTTGAGGAGTGGTTGAACACGTTACTGTATGTCACGCGGATGTACGTGTGTGCATTTGTTTAGCAGAATACATCAGGTCCCTGTGGCGTCCACTCTGGTGTCTAGCCAGCGACCACTCTTCTCCCAGCACCCAGCGCTCCCTCCTTACAGAGCCCCAGTTTTTTCTTCGGGTAGCAGGTAGAAATCTGCTCCTTCGGGAAGAGGGTGGAACTGTCTTAGCTCGGGGGATTAATCATGATTGGCTAAACAGCGAAGGCAGTCCTTTTTAAAAATTTTTTAAATTTTTATTTATTTATTTTTGGGCCACGCCACGTGGCTTGCGGGATGTGCGTTCCCCAACCAGGGATCAAACCCAGTTCCCCAGCAGTGGAAGCGCAGTGTCCTAACTGCTGGACCACCAGGAAGTCCCTTTTTTCTTCCCCCCAAGGCAGTCTTACTTCCTTTAGCCAGTGATGGATGTGAAAAGGAGTTGGGAAGAATGTGACCCAGTTCTGGCCAGTGAAATATTAAGGAAAACATATGTTACTATAAAGGCTTCCCTTCCCTAATAAAAAGGTAAAGCCCCAAGCGAAGACAGCCCCTCTTCTTCGTTCCTGCCCAGAAACCGGCATGATGACGAGGACTGTGGCGTTATCTCGTGACTGGGTGGAAAAGGCGAAGGGAATTGCGGAGTCAGGGGTCAGGCCCCGTGGAGCCGTGAACCCGCTGCTCCCACTGGGCTTCTCGTGTAAACCCTTGTCCTGGGGTGTGAGGAACTTGCAGGGGCCCATTCTTGACCTACTGCCACAGGGGAGACTGTAAGTTGTTCCCTTGGGGAACGGGATGGAGGGGAAGGGACATTGAAGGGGGTTTTACCGTTCTGCGTGTCTAAAGTGTTGTCTCGGTAATTTTATGGTCCATCCATATGGAATCCACGGGATAGATTTTATATGTAAACGTTTTTAATATGAAAAAATGCTACGATACAATAATAAGCGAAAATGTAGCACATTTATGTATATATTATAATCCCAACTCTTTTGAGGGAAAGGTATAGGAGAAGTGGAAAGTAAACATGTCAAAACAGTGTCGTTTGCTTCCGGGAACTAGGATTTTGAGCAGTTGGGGTTTTTGTGGTGGTTTTGTGTTTGTTTGTTTGTTTGTATTTGCGTGCAGTTATCACACATGTATTTTTACTTTTAGATTTTTTTATTGTGGTAAAAGACATAAAATTTACCATCATAATCATGTTTAAGTGTGCAGTTCGTTGGTGTTAAGTATGTTTGTATTGTTGTACATCCATCACCACCGTCCATCCCCAGAACTCTTTTCATCTTGTCAAACTGAAACTCTGTTCCTGTTGAACAGTAACTCCCCACTTGCCACTCCCTGCAGCCTCTGGCACCCACCGTTCACTTTCTGTCTCTGTGAATTTGACTCTTCTAGGTACCTCACTCGCATAAGTAAATCATGCAGTGTTTGTCCTTTTATGTCTGGCTTATTTCACTTAACAAAATATCCTCAATATTCATCCATGTCATAAGGTATGTCAGAATTTCCTTCCTTGTTAAGGCCAAATAATGGTCCTTCGTATGTATATATCACATTTTGCTAATCCACTCATCCCTCAGTGGACACTTGGGTTGTTTCCACATTTTAGGTGTTGTGAATAATGCTGCTGTGAACATGGGTGTACAAATAAACAAGTATTTTATAATTTTTTTTTTTTAAGTAACAAATGAAGAAAAGCTTGTGGAAGCCAAATTATCTATATTAAACTTGTGTTTTTTTCCCATCATTTCCCATTTTGCATCAGATCTTTTGGATACTTTGGCCAACTGTACCATTTCCCTATCAGAAGGAAGAATGGTGGCTGGGAGCCTTCTCCCCATTTAAAAACCTGAGAGTAGTGAAGCGGTTAACCATTTTCAAGCGTTCTGCCCACCTCCCCCCTTCCCTCGCAGTTAAAGAGCAGGTTATGTGACTTCTTACCCCCTGAGAATGCTCCCCTAGTGCCTGTCGGCCCCCCACCTCTGAGACCGTCCCTGGAGAGCCGCTCACTGTGCCCACAGCCCGGGGTGTTCCTCCAGCACTCCGAGGGTGTAGTGGCGTCATCAGGTTCCCCAGCGAACTACACAGAAAGCGAGAGAGCAGCGAGTTCAAGTCACTAGATGAGGTGCTCCCACGTGGCAGCCGCCCCGCTAGGCACCCAGGGATCAGCGAAGAACAGGCCCACCGGGTACCAGACGGCCTTCGGGGAACCTGTCGCTTCAGGTGGAAGAGGCAGTGTTAGAATCCACTAACTTGGTGGGCGTCCCTAACTTGGTGGGCGTTGTGGAATTTGAGCCCAGAGGGGAGATCCCTGGTGGCCTAGTGGTTAGGATTTGATGTTTTCACTGCCGTGGCCTGGGTTCAGTCCCTGGTTGGGGAACTGAGATCCTGCAAGCTGCGCGGCATGGCCTAAACAAAAAAAAAAAGAATTTGAGTCCAGAGCCCCTAGACCTGATTTCGTCCAGCCACGTGAGACACTTAGGTGAGGCATTCAGGCGGTAGGTTGAGCTGAAAGGGCCTTTCCCGCGCTCATCCCGGCTGATGGCCATCGTCTGTGAGCTCTGATCATCCAGGCAGACCCAAGTCAGCTCTTTGGCCCTAACCTCCTCTTACAAGCCTCCTGTCAGCCCCGCTCCTTCCTCCTTTGCAAGATGTCACTCTGCGGTCACACCGGGTGTGCCATGTCCCTCCCTGCCTTTCCTTCCTTGTGGAAGGTCTTCCTCCCCAGGCTCCACCTCTGCCCGCTGGATCCTTCAACTTCCGCCTCAAAGGCCACCTCCTCAGCATTCCAGCCGGACAGGACGGAAGCCCTCCCTGTTTGAGCAACCTCTGTTCTCTGATCCGTGCACTGTTTCTGTTCCGTGTGGCAGCAGGCTTGGGGCTGTGCTTGTGTGTATATGTTGGCGGCTCCTCTCTCCCCTGCGTCCTCATCCTCTCCCCCCCCCACAGATATAGATATACAGATCATCTTTATGTTATACGAGCATGAAGAAAGGAACGGGAATGTACCCACTCTTTAGTTAGTAATGGTCACCTTAGGCGAGGCAAGGGAGAATGTAAAGAATTGAAAACAAGCTTATCTACTGAACTCTGAGCAAGTGCGGGGAATACGCCGGAAGGAGCCGGGCAGCGCACGTCTGGGTCACTGGGGAGCAGGTTGAGGACGCATCAAGTCTCCTCCCGCTGGTCGTGGGTTACGTCAGCGACTCGGTTGTGGGTTACGTCAGCGACTCGGAGCGGAGGAGCTGGAGCCCGCTTCCAGAAGCGTGGCATATTTTTATATTCCTGGGGAACTAAATAGAGCTCTTATTTATGGGAGAGCAGGCACAGTCGCCCTCTCGTCACCCGGGCCTCTCGCTGCCTGTGTGGGGCTGCGGCCCTGTCGCCCGCCGCTTCCCCCTCTGCACCCAGCTCTCCCTCCTCTTGATTCTCTCCTTTCTGCACCTTGTCTCCCTGGCTTCTTCCCGGGCTCTCCTCTCCTCCTCTGTTGTTTTCCCTTTTCCTGTCCCCATACGTCATCCTTCCCTCCCTGGCTTCACTGGCTCCTCCCTTTTCAGTATAAAGTTAATGTATACGCTTCACGCTTGTTCTATTTATTGGCTGTGGCTTCGTGTGTTATTAATAGAGCAGTAGATGAGTTATGGTTTGGAGCTTCTTTTCCCCTAGAAAAATTCCAGCCCAAGTTACTTTTTCAGTCAATGGGCTTTAATTGATTTTTCTCCCCCGATCAATGATCTTCTACAGAAAAGCTTCCCACTGCCCTGTGAAATACAGGCCTGGGAAGGAGGCCCAGAGACTCAGCTCTGTGGGAGCTGAACTCTGGCCCTCTCCGGCCCCCCAGCTCCACGCTTCCCCCGCCGCCCACCCACTGCACCGACCAAAAGCTGTGAACAGGCCTCCTCCCTCCCCATCCAGCCCCTGGACCAGCAGTGTCGGGTCTGTGGGGAGATTTTCTCCCTCTGCCTCCTGGGAAGGAGGATAGGCTGGCCACCTTCTTCCCTGCTCTGCTTCCCAGACTCCCTGGGGTTCTGGGTGAAAATTGTGTTTCTTTGATCAGATGCTCAATTTTGGAAGGCTGAAATAAAGTGTCAGCTTTGCTGTGTACAGGCATATGCAGTGTGTAAATGACAGGCTGAATTTAAAGCAGGAGGTGGCAGTGCAGTTAGTTCATTCGTTCATTCGTTCATTTGTTCATTCGTTCTACCCCCTCCCTGACGCTGAGGGCTGTTTTGCGTTGGGAAGTGGAAAGACAGAGGCTCTGGAGGGAAATCACTTCCAGTCCAGTTCCCATATTAAGCACCCCTCCGTGCCAGGCTTCCCAGTACTTGGTTTTCTGGTGAGAAAGATCACAGAGACACCAGCGCATCCACGGCTGTACCTCCAGCCGTCACCCTGCTTTCTGATCCCTGGGTCAACTCCCTGCTGCACACCTTTGAACTCGGCAATCCCGGTGGTGGCCTTCCTGGTCTGGGCCCTTGTTCGTGGTTCAGCCATTCCTGGATCTCTGGCCCATTGTTTTCAGCCCATCCAGTGATTTTGTAAATTAATTCCGTGTTAACCCGTCGGTTTAAAATATAACCAATGCAGGGGTTCCCTGGTGGTGCAGTGGTTAAGAATCCGCCTGCCGATGCGGGGGACACAAGTTTGAGCCCTGGTCCAGGAAGATCCCACATGCCATAGAGCAACTAAGCCTGTGCGCCACAACTACTGAGCCTGCGCTCTAGAGCCCATGAGCCACAACTACTGAAGCCCGCGCGCCTAGAGCCCGTGCTCTGCAACAAGAGAAACCCCCGCACTGCAATGAAGAGTAGCCCCCGCTCACCGTAACTAGAGAAAGCCTGCATGCAGCAACAAAGACCCAACGCAGCCATAAATAAATAAATAAATAAATTTATTTTTTAAATAAATAAATAAAATAAGAAATATAACCACTGCAGAGAGAGAGCCTGCTAAGGACTAAATGTTTCCCCGAGCAAAATTCATGTGTTGAAATCCAGTCTCCAATGTGATGGTATTAAGTAAGAGGTGGGACTTTTGGGAGGTGATTAGGTCATGAGGGTGGAGCCCTTGTGGATGGGATTAGTGCCCTAATGGACCCCAGAGAGCTCCTCTGCTCCTTCTGCCCTGTGAGGACACAGTGAGAAAACGGGCATCTGCAGCCAGGAAGAGACCTCTCACCAGGACCCGACTGTGCTGGCACCCTGACCTCAGGCTTCCAGCCTCCAGAACTGTGGGAAATAAATATCTGTTGTTTATAAGCCACCCAGCCTATGGTACTGTGTTACAGCGGCCTGGCCAAGACAGAGCCGTCTCTCACCATCCGCACTGGGCAGCAACCCCTCGCCATTATTCCTTCTCCCTTCTGCAGCATCGTGGCGTGTAGTTCTGTACTGCCTTGGGTACCCGTTGTTTCTCTCTCCTCCTTCCATTGTTAGCAAGCAGCTAGTTTCCCAGGCCTTGCACAGAGAGGTGCTTAATATGGGATCTGGACTAAAGTGACTTCCTTCTCAGAGCCTCTATCTTTCTAATTCCCAATGCAAAACGGGTCAGGGAAGGGGTAGAACTAACTAGCTGTCACTTCCTGCTTTAAACTCAAGCCTATCATTTACACACTGCATATACCTGGGGATGGTTTAACACCTGGCCCCCTGCCCTTAAACCTAGTTGCTGGTTGGTTTTAACAAAGCTCTGATCCCAAAGCCCATCGAGGAATTCTAGCAGGACCTGGGTCATGGGTGTGGCTCTGTCCTCAGGGCAGGTTCTGGCCTACCTCAGGGACAAAGAAACTCCTCTGCCTTAAATGAGGCTGGAATCTGTATCAGCTCAAAAGTTGTAAAACAAATACGAGCTATTTCTGGAGTGGAACAACTGCCTCGGGATCCAGCTGAGGTGAGGAAGCCGCCTGGATTTGCAGGAGAGGCAAGTGGGGCACACAGGACGGAGGCGCCTTCCTGGAGCTACAGTAGGCCGACCAGCCCTTCCAGTGGGAATCTGCACTGCCGCGCTTCCAAACGACCTTAAAGCTTTCCTTCGAGGCACAGGAGTTAACTGGGACAAAAGGGTGTGAAGGCAAGGGGAGAGGAGGCCGAGCAGCCCGTGCTTGTGTGGGCTCGTGGGTTCGAGTGGCTTTGGACCCTGCGACGGGAGCCCGACCCCGCCTTACCTTATGGTTGTGGAGGGAAACGCTGCAGGAGCCACTAAGTGCGAGCCGTGGGAAGCCCCGCATCTGCTGTGCTTTTTTTTTTTGTTTTAAATTGAACTAAAAAATAATCTCTCTGTACAGTATAAACTTTTTCTTCTTTTTTTTTTTTTTTTGCCTGCGCCTTGCAGCTGGCGGGATCTTAGTGCGCCCACCAGGGATCAAACCCGGGCCCAATATAAACTATTAATAGATACCTAAATACCATGGATTGGATTTCAAATGAAATCATGTGTATAGTGTTGTATTCATAAAGTACACTAATCAAAAGCTATACAACATTAACAGCAAATCCAAATACAAATGGAGATATTCCTCTGAATTCCACATTTCATCGAGCGTCAGAAACTACCAGTCTTTTAGTCCTTTCCTTGTGTATTATTCTGTATCTGCATTCTCTGCATCGGATTGGATCCCTGGATTTTATTTCATTTTCTGTGGGACATTCTCCACAGATACGTATCATCAGCTGCCGCTTTGGGGGTTGCACATCCTTCTGGGTATCCATTGTTGTCCCCACATAGCACGGAGAGACTTGTCTACGCCTCCAAACAGATTCCCGCTCACTGCTGTGTCCTGCTGGGCTTTGCCCATGGATGAGCTGGACTTCTCCAGTGCCTGCCTGCTCCAGCTTGACAATTCTTTGCTTCTGTGGCTGCGTCCTAAATGCGACCCAGGCTGGACACTGACTAGGAAGAACAGGGCCACCCTTCCTTCTTTACTCTCTACTAGCTGTGTGACCTTGGACAGGTGACCTAACCTCTCTGAGCCCCAGTGGGGAAACTGGCCTGGCTTTCAGGGCAGTTGTAAGAATGAGGTGAGGTTCTGTATGTAAAGCACCTTAGCTTGGCGCCAGGGGGAGGAGGGGGCGGGCCCTAGCCCACAATCAGAGACGTGGATTCTATTTATCTCTGCTAACTCCATGTGACCTTGGGTAAGTCGGTCCCCTCTGGGTTGAAATGGACTTATCTTGTGATATCTGTGAAAAATACCCCCAAAAAGTCACAACGTGGCCCATTTCGCTAGTTTCTACATGGCCTTTTATCTGTAACTTGCAGTAGCATCCAGGGCGGGGGCTCCTAGATGGGGCCTCTGTGGTGGGCTCAGCTGGTTGTGGAGGCCATCCTCATGGAAGACGGCCACCAGCCTGGAGGCTTGTTAACTAACTTACCCAGGAGCTCATGAGCCCAGAGGCCAGGGGCCACCTCTCTTTCGCCCTGTGCCTTGCCAAGTCAGCCAGAGCACAGGAAATGCAGGAAATGGCAGTTGATCCAGACAGACGGGAGTGACGGTGGGCAGGCGGGCAGCTGCGCTGAAGCCAGGTCTAGCCCAGGGCCGGCAGGTGTGTGAGCAGGTGCTGTGCTGTAGCCAGGTGCTGCTGTCCACTCTGGTGAGCTGCAGCAGCTGGCCCTGGCCGGGGCCCCTCTGGAGGGGGTGTGGAGATGGGTGCTTGGGAAGCTGAAGCGGCTGGTAGAACAGCACTGGGGTGCAGGAAGCGGGGGTGGTCGGGAAGCGCTGAGCAGAGCAGAATGGTGGGGTTTTGCAGCCATGGGGACGTTGTCTCCAGTGCACCTGGGCTGGTAGCCGAGCCCAGCTGGCTGCATCAACCTCAGGAGAGTCATCCCCCGGAAGCATGGGGCATGCTTACTCCAGAAAGGCTTCAGGGGGCTGTTGGCTGGGTGCCAGGTGCCTTGCAGTCACTCGGAGGGCTGGGCACCATTCCCTGCATTCCACACAGGAGGAAACGAACCCAGAGAAGAGGGGGCTTTCCTGACGTCAAGCAGCTAGTAGGTGGCCAGAATTCAAGCCACGTTGCTGGATATTGAGGGGCTTTTTCCTCCCAGTTTTCAGTATTAAAAATAACATTGGCAAGGAATAAATCACTTTTTTTTTTTCTTTTGGATTATTCTCAGGAGAGCAATGACAGGGTCAAAGCATTCCAGCGTTTTCATAGATCTTGATATATATAATTAACAAATTTTGCCCCCAAAGGGATACATCAGTTTACAAGGCCAACAGCAATGGACCAGTTTCACCTGAAAATGTTCCCCCCCCCCCATAAAACACTGCTGAACCCCAGAGACTGTGCCCTGTCCTGACCATGATCCTCCCTTCTCCCTGCAGGTAAGCCCAGTGCAGAGCTTTGTGATACAGCCCATTGGGGTTTTACCTGGGATCGCATTGAACTTATGTATCACGTGGGGAGAGTGGATCTCTCTATAATATTAAGTCTTCCAATCCATGGACATGGTATATCTCAGCATTTACTGAGGCCTCTTTATCTCATTATCAAGTCTTATGATTTTCTCCAAAGAGGTCTTGTACATGTTTTAAGAGGCTTATATTTGATGTTATTGTAAATGGTTGTTCTTACTTCATTTTCTAATTGTTTTAGCTAGAATTTTTTAATGTAGGTGGGTTGGGGGGGGGCGGGGTTTGCACATTGATTTTTATATCCAGCAACCTTGCTGAAACCTTTGTGTCCTAGTAACTTATCTGTTGGTTCTGTGACTTTTCTATCCTCTAAATAAGGACAATTTTGCTTCTTCCTTTTGAATCTTTATACCCTTTTTCTCCTTGCCTTACTGCTCTAGCCAGGACCTTCAGGACAGTTTGAACCATACTGGAAGTGGTAACAATGGACATCTTTGTCGTGTTTTCAGTCTCACAGGGAAAGCTTTCAGTGCTTCAGCACTGTATGTGATGCTTGTTATAGGGTTTTGTAGCTACCCTTTATCAGGGCAAGGAAGTCCCTTCCATTCCTAGTTTGCTAACAGTTTTTCTCATGAATGGATCTTGAATTTCATCTGCAACCATAGAGAGGATGGTATGACTTCTCTTTTTTTTTCTGTTAAAGCAATAGATTATGCTGAGTTTACCAATGTTGAACCAATCTGCTTGCACTCTTGGGATTAACCCACCTTGGCTGTGTTGTTATCCTTTTCATGTATTGCTGGATTCAGTTTGTTACTCATGTTGAATTTTTGCATCTATTTCATGAATGAGATTGCCCTGTACTTTTTCTTTTTCCCATTTCCCTTATCAGGTTTTGGTGTCAAGGCTATGACTGCCTCACAGAAAGAGTGGGGCATTTCCGTCTTTTTCTACATTCTGAGTTTGTGTAAGAGTGGAACTCTTTGTTCCTTAAATGCATGTGAGAGTCACAGGTGAAGCCATCTGGGCTGGCCATTTGCTCTGTGGGAAGTTCGACTCCTGATCAACTTTCTCAGAAATGTCATCCCTTTCTTCCCCTCCTCCCAGACCAGACCACCTCACAACTGGACCATTGTGGCACCCTAAGGGGTACTGCCCTGGGCCTCCCCAGCTAGTCTTCCCGAAGCTCCATCTCCATCCTAGCTCTCTCCTGCTCCAGAGCATGCATGGGTCCCCACTGCCCCCAGGCAAAATCCAGATTTATAGCAAGATGCTCCTGGCCCTCAACTGTGGCTGGACCACCTGTCCACCCTTCCCTAATGCTGTGCCCTGCTGAGCTTGTGGCACACCTAGCTTCTGTCCATGCGGACACACTACAAAAGGCTGTCACGTCCTTACCCCTTGTGCCACTAACATCAGCTCTTCCAGGAAGCCTGCCCCTTCCCTTTAGCTGCGGGTCCCCTCCCTCCTGTGGCTCTCTATTTCTTTTCTTTTCTTTTTCTGTGCTGCTCTCATTTTTTAAAAATTTATTTTATGTAAGTATAGTTGATTTACAATGTTGTGTTAATTTCTACTGTACAACAAAGTGATTCAGTTATACATATATATACATTGTTTTTCATATTCTTTCTCTATTTCTGCATATTATCAAAATTGCTTTGGGTAGAATTATTCTTCACTCAAATGAGTGTTCCAAGAGGACGGGCACTGTTGTTAATGGTTTACTTATTCAGTCAACAAACATGTCCAGTGCACCAGGCACCATGCTCAGTGCCGGGATACATCAGTAACTAAGACAGACAGGTTCCAAGCATTTCAAAACTTTCCAGTGAGCAGGAAATAAAACAGCTTGCACTGTACAGGTATGAGTATAAATAAAGCAAAATTAAATCACCCCAAATCTCACTGTTAACTATTGGTGCATTTCTTCCCAGCTTTAGAAATGCATTAATAACCTACCTGAATAGGTACATCTATTACAGATAAGGAAACTGAGGCACAGAGCTCTTAAATCAAAGGTCACAGGGAAGACGGAGGCCTGGGTTTTAACTCAGGCAGCCTGGCTCTGAGACCCCACCCCACACCACCAGCCCTTTAAAAAATATAATGGGTCAAACTGTGTGTCCCTGTTTGGGGGCCCAAATTTTTCACTTCTCTTACAACACGCATCTTACCTTGGGAACACCGAAATGTGCACCTGGCCCCTACCTTAGTAACACACCTCATGGGCTCTACCTGCTGCCTTCTCAGACTGTCGTGGGGAGAGGCCCCGCCCGGGGAGTTCAGGGGCCTGGGTTCTTCTCGCCCTGCCACCAACTCACTGTGTGACCTCGAGCTAGTCACGCAGCGTCTCTAAGCCTCAGTTTCTCCACCTGTAAAAAAGGAGCTGGGATTGTGTCGCACTACAGGCCGGCCTTGAGGGGCCCTCTCTGTTGAGCGGGTGGCAGTCCCGGGATCTCTGCCGAGTGCTGGGCTGTCCAAGGCTGCGCACCGCGGCGCATCTGGGCCCGCGGGGCCCACCTCCCCCCACCGGCATGGCCGGTGCGCCCCGTCGCGTCCGGGTCCGACGGCCCATGGCAGCAGCTGAGAAAGTCGCCCCGCCAGGCCAGGGGGAATCGGCACCAGCAAGCGTCCCACGAGGGCGATGGCTCCGGACGCTGTGCCCCCTCACCCCGTGGCACCTGCGCTCAGGGTGGGCAGGACAGGCGTGCAGGGTCCGGAGGCTGCGCTGGCGGAGCGTGGGGGTGACTTGCGGCGTCAGGGGACCACAGGCTGCCCTGGGGACCTCCGCCTCGCCTTCCCTGCCGGTGTCATCGGAAGGTGCGAAAGTAACACGGGATGTGCTTGGAGCTCCTGGCACGTTGCAGGCTGTCAAATGCGGCAGCCTTGACCATCCTCACAAGTCGGGCTTTGGGGTCCGGTTAGATTAACCGGGTTAGGGGCCGGAGTGGCTTCCTCCCTCCCCGCAAGGACCAGCCCCGTCTCCGCCCTCCGTAGGCCGGGTGGCAGGTCCTTTACGGGCTCTCCCCACGGTCCGGGCCCTGGCCGTGTGCCCCTGCTCCTCCCCTGGGGCCTCCACTGCCACCCCTGAGAACTTTCCTCTTTCTCGACCAGGCACCTTTGAACTTTGCATGCCACGGACCCCTGAGGCAGTCTGGGGGAAGCCTATGGACTTCTCTAAACAGTATTTTAAAATGAGCAGATGGAGGAAACCAGTTATACAGAAAAGCAATTAATAAAAAAATTTTAAACACGTGTGCAATGTAGTAGTGTATTTTATTTATTAGCACATTAAATAAAAAGACCAAAGCTGCAAGTCTAAAATTCATCATTTTAGGACTTCCCTGGTGGCGCAGTGGTTAAGAATCCGCCTGCCAATGCAGGAGACATGGGTTCGAGCCCTGGTCCGGGAAGATCCCACATGCCGCGGAGCAGCTAAGCCCGTGGGCCACAACTACTGAAGCCCGTGCGCCTAGAGCCCGTGCTCTGCAACAAGAGAAGCCACCACAATGAGAAGCCCGCACACCTCAACAAAGAGCAGCCCCCGCTCGCTGCAACTAGAGGAAGCCCTAGCGCAGCAACAAAGACCCAACGCAACCAAAAATAAATAAATAAAAATAAAATTTAAATTAAATTTCATCATTTTAAAGTAGCAGTGAGTGTAAATGATATTTAAAGATTTTTCTTCAGTTGAAATGTGATTTGAAAATATCTGGGTTTCTGTTGGTGACAAAGTCACAGGTGCAGCTGACACCACTGAAGTTTGTTGCCCCCATTCCTAACTGATGAGAAAGTAAATATCAGTCAGAGGTGTGT
Source organism: Eschrichtius robustus (assembly GCF_028021215.1). NCBI lineage: Eukaryota > Metazoa > Chordata > Mammalia > Artiodactyla > Eschrichtiidae > Eschrichtius > Eschrichtius robustus. The sequence goes on from NC_090824.1 coordinate 5,049,986, forward strand.
GGAAATGAGGCTGTAAAATTTGTTTGTCCAATTTCAGAAACCCCTGGCTTCTCTATCCTCTGGTCTCCCCCTCCCTACGGTTCTCTCTGTGAATGCCTGGTTAAGAAACCCGCTCTGGTAATAGGCTTGTGTAAGAGGGACTAGGAGAGGAGTGGGGGAGGGTGTGTGCAGAGAGAGGCAAGCCTTCCTGATTGGGTGGGTCTGCTTGAAAGGCAAGCATAGGGCCGATTTTTATGCCTCTGGGCCTTTGCACATGCTGTTCCCGCTGCTAGGCCTTTCCATCCCATGCCCTTGCCCCATCTGCCTCCCCCACCCAACTCCTTGGAAAGCCTCCACCTGCCTCAGCCCCAGCACAAGGTCCCCCTCACTCTAGCTTCCTGCTGTTACCATCTCTCCTCAGATCATCTGCATTGATCTCAAGTGTTTGTTTTCAGGCCAGGCTATCCTGCTGGACTGACCCAGGCAAGGTCTCGGCCAGGGCTGCTCCACCTCTGGGTCTCCAGGGCCCAACTCAACATTGGGCTCAGCGGGTGTTTGTTGAATGAATAAATGAAAGAGTGAATGAATGAATGACAAAGTTGCGCACTGCCACGATCTCTAAGCTTCTTGCAGGGCTCACATTTCAGAGAAGACTGCCTGCAATGATGTGTGTTACTTTCCTAATATGCGTGTTTTCTTTTTTAAGTTGTTATTTTTTAAAGCAGGTTAAAAACAATGTTTAACTACAGTGGAATATTATATGGCCATAAAAAGGAATGAAGTACTGACACATGCTACAATATGGATGAATCTTGAAAATATTATGCTAAGTGAAAGAAGCCAGCCACAAAAGGCCACATATTGTAAGATCCAATTTATATGGAATGTCCAGAATTGGCAAATCCAAAGAGACAGAAAGTAGATTAGTTGGGGCTGGGGAATGGGGCACGACTGCTACTGAGTACAGGGTTTCTTGTTGGGGTGTTGAAAATGCTCTAAAATTACATAGTGGTGATGGTTGCACAACTCTGTGAATATACTGAAAACTGCTTAATTTAAATGGGTGAATTTTAGGCCATGAGAATTGTATCTCAATAAATGTGTTATTAAAAAGTGTGTAGGCAAATACCTACATTTCTGTCAATTTCCACACGTTCCTGCAATGTGGTCCCTGCACAGAGCTGGGCAGTGAGATTATTGTGTGAGATAAACACACACAATAAACTTGTGTTACATTTGTAATCAGTAGTTTTAAAAAGTTTACTTAAGAGCACTTGATTCTTGGGACTTCCCTGGTGGTCCAGTGGTTAAGAATCCGCCTTCCAATGCAGGGTACGTGGGTTCGATCCCTGGTCGGGGAACTAAGATCCCACATGCTGCAGGGCGACTAAGCCCACGTGCCGCAATTACTGAGCCTGCGCGCCACAACTACTGAGCCTGGGCGCCACAACTAGAGAGCCCACGCACTCTGTAGCCTCTGCCACAACTAGAGAGAAGCCCACACACCACAACTAGAGATAAGCCTGCGCACTGCAACGAAGAGCCCATGTGTCGCAACGAAAGATCCTGCGTGCCGCAACTAAGACCCAACGCAGCCATAAATAAATAAATAAATAAATATTTTTTAAAAAAACAAAACAAAAAAATGAAAACACACTTGATTCTTGGACTTCCCTGGCGATCCGCAATAAAAGATCCTGCGTGCCACAACTAAGACCCAACGCAGCCACAAATAAATAAATAAATAAATAAATAAATAAATAAATAAATAAATTTTTTTTTAAAAAAATGAGAGAACACTTGATTCTTGGACTTCCCTGGCGGTCCAGTGGTTAAGACTCCATGCTTCCACTGCAGGGGGCACGGGTTCAATCCCTGGTCAGGGAACTAGGATCGCGCATGCTGCATGGCCAAAAAGAGAATAAATAAATAAATGAAAAGGTATTTTAAAAAAAAACACTTGATTCTTGTATATATTATGTCATCATCTATCTAAAACGGTTAGGGGGACACAAATAGCTACATTTTTATTTATGTTAGAAAGAAATGATGGGAGGAAAACCCATAATATAAAGTGGTTGCCCTTAGGCTCGTGGGTTGACGTAGTTGTAGCTGGTGATGGGTCCTTGGAGGTTCATCAGACTGTTAAATTCTCTCCACTTTTATGTATGTTTGAAACTGTTTATAATAAAAAATTTAAAATATACCTGAACCAATCAGCAGATATTTATCACTGAATAGCTGCATTTATTGAGTGCCTGCTGTGTGCCAAGCACTGTGTGAAGTGTTCCTAGGATCCAGGAGGTCATTTTATCCTCACACCAGGCTTGAGGAGCCAGCACCTGTTACAGGTGAGAGAGACCTAGAGGCGTGTGGTCATGTTGGGAGGACAGGGCGGGGGACAAGTGTGGAGGTACCAGGGTTTAACAGAGCTAAATCCTCAGCTTTCAGCAGCAGGCAGCCATTGGATCGTATCTAAAAATGAGAAATCAGGGACTTCCCCGGCGGTCCAGTGGTTAAGACTCCACGATTCCACTGCAGGGGGTGCGGGTTCGATCCCTGGTTGGGGAACTAAGATCCCACATGCTGTGCTGTGCGGCCAAAAAAAAAAAGTGAAAAATCAGTAATTGTCAGTATAAGCCTGTCACTTACACATATAAAAGTGAAAGCCAGAAGAAACATCTAGAAGAGCACAAATGGCTGCCTCTGAGGGAAGGACTCGGGGTGGGGCTGAGGGAGGGGGGGAGGGTCGGGAAACTGCCATTTTTTCATTATAAACCTTGTAGTTCTATTTGTCCATTAAAGATGTGTACCTGTTACTAATTTTATTGAAAATAAAAGAGTAAAAAAAGAAGAGAGAAAGAAAACAGAGGATCAGAGAGGTGAAGGAACTTGCCCAAGGTCACACAGGATTCAGAGCTGAGCCAGAGTTCAGACTTGAGACGGAGGTGGGCCCTACAGCCCCGCTGGACCTGATGCTGGAGGTGCACAGAAGGCCATCTGGCCAAAGGGACCAGACTCATGTTGAGGACAGGTTATTTTCACTATCAGATGTTGCTGAAGTTAGAACCTGAGAGTTAATGTTAAAAAGCTGTTTATGAACCTGAAAGGCCCTTTCCACACGTCTGACCTTGCAGGCTGCGCTGTGGAGGTTCAATGTCCACCAAGCCCCTGCTCAGTGACGGCAAATCAGCAGAGTTCTCCCTAAGTAGGCTGCACTGTTTTGCAAGAACACCGATGAGCCATTCTCCCAGGGCGGCCACAAATGTGTCAGGCAGAGGGCTGGGTTTGAACTCAAGTCTCTGCAACTGCGGGTCCTCAGGGAACTGGTGGGGCCAGAGCAGAGCCACTGGGCTCTGGAAAGTAGGGACTGTTCTTGACCACGTGATGGGGGCGGGGTTGGGTGAACCCCGGAGGCGGCTGCGTGCGCAAAGTCCCGGGGGCCTTGATCTGGGAGTTTGGCACGGGTCAGCGTAACTGGAGAATGGGGGGAGGGAGGCTGCAGTTGAGGAGAGATGGGGGCTGGGGGGGGAGGGGACGTGGGGGGAAGGGCTGACTATGCACAGGGCACAGGTTGGGTAAAAGCCCGGGGCAGGAGGGAGCTGTGGCTGGAGCTGAGGAGCCGACGGGAAAGACAAGGCCCGAGGGGAGGCTGAGAGGCCGCAGGGCTCCGATCCGCAGGGCCTCGCGGCCTAGCAAGGATTTGTGTCTTTATCCCAAAAAAGCCACTTCGGGGTTTGAAAACCTTGCTCCGCCACTAAGTGGGGAAGGGAGCCAGTGGGGAAAGGAGGCGGGAGCTGCAGCTCCCGGGCGCCGGGTCCTGAAGTCCCAGGGGACCGGGAGGGGCGCACCCAGTCCCCCGCCGGGCGCTCGGGGCGGAGCGAACAGCCCCGCCGTCCCGCCCACAGCCCCGCCCGGCAGGAGACACGCCGGTGAGACTCCGCCTCCCTCTCTGGTTGGCCCGGGGCGGGGGCACCTGACCCAGAGCGGCCAATCCTCGCGCTGGCAGGGCTCCGGGCCCCGAGCTCTGCCGCGCCGCGAGGCGCGGACAGACCAGCTGGCGGGGGGCGGCAAAGGGCGGCTCGGGTTTCCGGGGCTCACGAATGGGGGCCGGCAGCAGGTTGAAGATTAGCAATTCCCCGGACGTCCACTTGGCCAAAAGACCAATTTCTATGAACTGACGATGACGTGTGTGTTGGCCGAGGTCGTCCGGCGTCCGCTGGGCAGTGATCATTTCTCGTTGTCCCTGTCCCACCCTGCTCTGCTGAGCCAGAGTTCCAAGCCTCTGAGGGCGGGAGTGAGGGGGTCTGTGGGGGCCGTAGAGTTACAAGTCTGCTCTCCTCCCCCCAACACTCACCTTCCCCCTTTGTCAGGTCCCGACTTCTAAGTCTCAGCGTGCACGCCGCCTCCTCCAAGAAGCCTTCCCTGGAGGCCCCGGCGGCTGGACTTCCTGGGGCTTCCCAGGGCTCTGAGCTTCCCTCTCCATCCGGAAGCATCGTTATTTGGGGATGTTTCTCCCGGAGGGCAGGGGCCCGCTCCCCAGCCAGGGCCCCAGGCTCGTTGGGGGTCCATCAAGGCAAAGTAAAAGGCTGAAGTTGGTCCACCCGCAACTGACGGGGAGGAGATGCAGACAGGGAGGCTTCTTCCGCCAAGGCCGGTGGTGACTTGTGAGGGCTGGGAAGCCGGAAGTGTCCTCTGGCCGCGGAACCCCCACCTGTACCAGTCCAGATGGGAACCGATGACCGGCCTCGACCCCTCAGACAGCCCGAGGGTAAGGGAGATGCGCCTTAGAAAGCATCCAAGGAAGGACCCTTTGCACCCAGTATTCAAGCTGTGAAAACAGCGTGTAACTGCATCAAAACTATGGGAAGCGGGCTTCCCTGGTGGCGCAGTGGTTGAGAGTCCGCCTGCCAATGCAGGGGGACACGAGTTCGAGCCCTGCTCCGGGAAGATCCCACATGCTGCAGAGCAGCTGGGCCCCGTGCGCTACAACTACTGGGCCTGTGCTCTAGAGCCCGCGAGCCACAACTACTGAGCCCACGTGCTGCAGCTAGTGAGGCCCGCGTGCCTAGAGCCCGTGCTCCACGACGAGAGAGGCCACCACAGTAAGAGGCCCGCGCACCGCAACAAAGAGTAGCCCCCGCTCTCGGCAACTAGGGAAACCCCATGCGCAGCAACAAAGACCCAACACAGCCATAAATAAAATAAATATATTAAAAAAAAAACAAACACGGAAAGCGCAGGGCAAAGCTTCGGGTAAACAGGCTCTCCTAGTGGGCAGCAGGTCCTGCTGCAGAGGCCACTCACCCCCGTGGGAGCAAGGACTTTGCCAAAACACAAAACACGAAATTGAACCTTACTGATTTATCTCGCTATGGCCTCTCTCCCTGCAAAAGGTAAGCTCTAAAGGCATCAAAGGATGTGCAGTGGAAAATTTACCACCATTGTCGTCTTTAGTGTATTTGTATTTTATTCCTTTCTTTCCTTGACTAGATCAACTACTGATTTAGCTGTTTTCAATCTTCTTTTTTTGTAGCCGCACTGTGGGGCGTGTGGGATCTTAGTTCTCCCACTAGAGACTGAACCCAAGTCCTGGGCAGTGAGAGCCAAGTCCTAACCACTGGACTTCCAGGGAATTCCTGCTATTTTCAATTTTTAAAAAATTATTTCTGCTGGATTTATTTTATTTGAATTAGTTCTACTGTTTTTTCTCTTCTAAATCATTTTACACTTTTATCTTTAATTTCTATCCTTCTGTTTCTATTGGGTTTTTGTTGGTAGTGGTGTTTTTTAACCTCTAGCTTGAGTTTGATACTTAGTTCATTAATTTCTACTCATCCTTATTAATAGAAGTATTTAAAGCTATGAATTTCCCTCTGAATACTGATGTAGCTGTTTACCTTAGGTTCTGATATGCAGTGTTTCAATTATGATTGTTTTATAGATATTCTGAAATTTCAACTTGATTTCTGTTCTAACCGAAGAGCAATTTTGAGAGTTTTAAAATTTACAGGTAGTAACATCTTTTTGTTTTGTAGTTTGGTTATTAATTTCTAGTTCAATTTACATTGTGATTGGAGAATATTGTCTGTTCTATATTTACTTTTTGGGATGTATTGGTTTTTTTTTTTAAATGGTTTAATATGTGGTTAATCTTTGTGAATGTTCCGCTGTCCATCTGCAAAGGAGCAGTCTGTTTTTAGGGTAGAGTTTGATATAAATTAATTAAATCCGGACTTCCCTGGTGGTCCAGCGGGTAAGACTCCACACTCCCAATGCAGGGGGCCCAGGTTTGATCCCTGGTCAGGGAACTAGATCCCACATGCATGCCGCAGCTAAGGAGGAAATGTGCTACAACTAAGACCTGGTGCAACCAAAATAAATAAATAAAATTAAAAAAAAACAATACCAAGAAAGGCTAACTTTTAAAAAATAAATTAAAAAAAAAGAAAAGATCTTAAAAAAATTAATTAAATCTATGTCAATAATTATATTATTGTCTTCTCTAATCTTAATTTTTTGTACACATATCTCTGAGAGATGAATTAAAATTTCCTACTACTGATGTGCTTTTTACTCTTTCTCCTTGTATTTCTTTCATTGTATGAATGTGGATACTGTGTTATTTGATGCGGGGTTGGCACCAAAGAGCAAATGAATGCAATTTGGTGCATACTAGATATGTGATACTTTCACTGTGACTTGCACTCATTCTCGTTATAAAGTGCACCTCTTGGCCCCACCTAATGTTTTGCCTTGAACTTGACCCCTGCTTTCTGTTTGTTTGCATTTGCCTGTTATCCCTTGCACCATGCTTTTATTTTCATTCTTTCTGAGTCTTCCGGATTGGGGAGTGTCTTTTGCCTCCAGCTTAAAGTTGAATGTGAACCATCTGACGGTCATGTCCCTTTACAGATGAGTTTGCTTATATCGATGTGACAAACCTATCTTAGACTCACTGAAGTCATCTTATTTTATGCTTTCTATTTTTGTAGTTTATAAAATATTGGCTTAATTTAGGTGCAAGATTTCTTCTGATATTTTGGAAATTTTGTAGCTGTGTACTTGTGGTTACCTCTGTAAGTTTATATAACACACTTAGTCCTTTATTCATCTACTGACTCCCAGCTACGAGTAATGATGACACTGTTATGTCTTTCCTTTCTCCTTCCTTTTCTCCACCATCCTTTTCACAATATACTTTTAAATGAAAAATACATCAGGTTAAATATATCCATTTATATCATATATATATAAAATATATCCTTGTGTCTAAGATGTCATTGATTTTAAGATGCTCCACTGACGTAGTAACAGCTTCTTGAACAAAAACAAAACTCTTTCCCATCCCACAGTCCCTGCAGAGGGCTAACAGTGGTCATGCCCGGGATGGAATTCAAGGGCCTCTTGATCTTCTTCTCTCTGAACCCTGTGTCCCTGATTGGGCTGCCAACAAAGCTCCTGTCCTCCTTAGGGCCATTTGGGGGAGGTGTCCAGTGTCCTTGCCAGTGATCACAGCTGTGAGTGTCTCAGCAGGAGCCACCTGGGTGGAGAGGCTCTGGTTGTGTCACCCTGGATTCCAGGCACACAAAGCTCTGTGTCGGGCTGGGGGATGGGGTAGGGGTGCGGTGATGTCAGATCCGCCCTGCCTTGTTGCTCCTCTTTCTCCAGCCTCTTTTGTGAATCTGGGCGTGGCTGACACTAGCTCAAATACAACTCCTGTTTTTGTTTTTATTTTTGTTTTTGGCCACATTGTACGGCATGTGGGATCTTAGTTCCCCGACCAGGGATCAAACTCGTGCCCCCTGCATTGTGATTGCAGAATCTTAACCACTGGACCGCCAGGGAAGTCCTCCAAACAACTCCCGTTTGATAACATCTTTTTTTTTTTTTAAATTTATTTATTTATTTATTTTTGGATGTGTTGGGTCTTCGTTTCTGTGCGAGGGCTTTCTCCAGTTGCGGAGAGCGGGGGCCACTCTTCATCGCGGTGCGTGGGCCTCTCACTGTCGCGGCCTCTCCCGTTGCGGAGCACAGGCTCTAGACGCGCAGGCTCAGTAGTGGTGGCTCACGGGCTTAGTTGCTCCGCGGCAGGTGGGGTCTTCCCAGACCAGGGCTCGAACCCGTGTCCCCTGCATTGGCAGGCAGATTCTTAACCACTGCGCCACCAGGGACGCCCCTGATAACATCTTATTAAAGCCTTCTGGAAGTTTCTCAGGACCCCAGAGTTCTCAGCAGAACCCAGCATTGCCTGGTGCCAGCCCATAGTCACACATAGTCACACCTGCTCCGCTGAGCCTCCTCTAGCTCCTGTGTGCCAGCCTGACCAGGGCACCCTATCCCGCCCACACCTAGTACTTGCCTCCCTCCAGGCCTTTGCTTCTGCTGTTTCTTCCACCTGGGCTGCCGTCCTCCCTCCAGTTTTTGCTGGTCTAAACCTCACCCACTGGTCTAAACCCTCAGCCTGAACATCACCTCCTGCTGGAAGCATTAGACCCTCCCTCTTCTGGCCCCTCACAGCCTGGCCGGGGGTAGCTGGCCACCGGGCCGCTGGAAGCCCGGGCTCCATCCTCGGACTCACGTCTCTGCCTTCATTCCCAGAGCTGCAGTGGCCACAGAACTTCCTGGGAAAGGCACTGGAGTCAGAGAAGACCCACTTCCACCAAACTGCAGTTTCCATGGTTGTAAAAGTTGTGAGGTTGAATAGAGAGAGTTGCGGCCAAGTGGCTACCCTGTGCGTGGCAGTGAGGACACGGCGGTGAAGACAGCCCTTCCTGCCAGCGGGGCTCAAAAATGGGGACACAATCATTAGTATTTGGGTATATTATTATCATATTAGCTTTACTGGTTTATTTACATTAAAGTGTAAAATCTTATGTGAGCAGCCAGATGAATTCTTCCATATGTCTACACTGTGACTCCATGCAGATCAAGTTAAAGCACATTTCAGAGACTTCCCTGGTGGCACAGTGGTTAAGAATCCGCCTTCCAATGCAGGGGACGCAGGGTGGATCCCTGGTGGGGGAACTAAGCCCACGCACCGCAACTACTGAGCCCACCCACTTAGCAACTAGAGAAGCCCATGCGCCACAAGGAAGACCCAGCGCAGACAAAAACAAAACAAAACAAAACGCATTTCAGCCCCCAAAATTCCCCACCAAGGGCAACTACTACCTTGACTTTAACCACCATAGATTAATTTTGCCTGATTTTTGTACTTTATATCAATGGAATCATACAGTATGTGCTCTCTTGGGTCTGGCTTCTTTCACTCAACATTATTATGTTATCCGTCTATATGTTATTATACTAATAACAACAATAATAATAATTGTATCCCCCTCCCCCTGGGGCCTGGCACATGGCAAGTGATTAGTTAATAGTTGAGTCTTGGTTGAGGGAACTTGACCCTTTCAGCTTTTTTTTTTTTTTTTTATGAGAACGTGACCTGAGTCGACTCCATTGTTGAAAACTGTTCTGAAGGTGGAAATCAGGGCAGCAGAGAACGCCAGGGAGTTCACTTTACTGGTCGTTGGTATCTGTGGTTTGGCTTAGCTGTTTATAAATGCCCTGGCAGCGTCCTGAGGTTACCTCAAGCTGGTGGCTTCTGTCATCCCTTGGGGTCACTGGGCCCTACCCCTCCACCCTGCCCTGGTCTACCCAGGTCAAGTGCCTGCTCCCTGTCTAGCCTTGGTGTCTAGGATTCTGCTCTCCTCCTCTGTGTGTAGATACCCAGGAGGTGAGACATGCAAGGCACCCCTGGCCTTGGTCTGGAGGGGAGAAAACATTCCCTCATCTTGCTCCAGAGCCCCCAGGTTGAAATCTCTGGACTGGTGCCTTAGACCCGGGGCTCCTAGGGGCTGGGTTCTCATTGGTCCTGAAGTCACTCCCGGAGGGACAGGCCATGTCTGCTCTTCCTAGCTTCCCTTCCACAGATGGGAAACTGAAGCTCCAAGTGCAGGCTGAGTCTTTATTCCGGGAGTGGATGAGCACTCAGCCAGCACCTATTAGGCAACTACTGTGTACCCTGAGTAGGCACTGAGGACCCAGAGATAAGCCAAGCTGTCCAGACCAAGGAGAGCCATGCTCCAGGGAGGGGTCTGGGGAAGCTTCACCAAGCGGTTGGCCTTTGAAGGCTCAGGGACTTTGGCCAGGCCTAAGTGAGGGTATTCCAGGCAGAGGGAACCGCTGGAACAAAGGCTTAGCAGTGGGAGAGTGATCTGGGGCCAGCGATGGGCTGCTGGCTGAGAGAAGCGTTCAGGAGAGAGGCTTGTTTTTTTGTTTTGTTTTTTATTTCCTTTTTTTTTTTTCCCTGCACCGAGACTTGTGGGACCTCAGTTCCCTGACCAGGGATCGAACCCAGCCCCCCTGCAGTGGAAGCACAGAGTCCTAACCACTGGACCACCAGGGAAATCCCCAGGAGAAAGGCTTGTTGAAGCTGGTCCAAGACCCTCCTTGGGGTGGTGCTGGTGAACCCTGGAGACTCCCTTTGGAGCAGGTGCAGGACCTGAGCTCTAGGCTTTCCTTCCACCCTCTGTGTGACCCTCTGTTGGCCCCTGGGTAAATCTCTCCAAATCTCTCCCTGTGGCAGATAGATGAATGGAGGGTGGGGGGTAGTGAATCAGTGAATGGGGTTTGAAAGCTGCAGTCCATGCCAGGGAGGCAGGTAGGGTTGAATGAGCCAGGGCCCTAGGCCCACAGGTGATTAAATCAGCACAAGGAATAGTCTTGGTTCTATTAGGCATGCTCTCTACTCTCACCTCCTGGAGCAGGCCATTCCTGCACTCCACCGATGGGGTGGCAAACTCAGCTTCTCTGGCAGGGTCAACAGGAGGCTTGGCCACCTCCCCTGGTTCAGCCACTGACCGACTTGCTGGTTGCATTTGTCTCCTTCAAGGTCTCAGGTACAGTCCCCTTTGCTCTTTGCAGAAGTGGAGGTGTCCCTGATCCAGCCCCCATGGAGGTGGCCCCAGGAGCAGGGGCCCAAGAAGAAATGTTGAAGGAGGATTCACTCTTTCTTTCTTTCCTTTCTTTCTTCCTCCCTCCCTCCCTCCATCCCTTCCTTTTCTTTTCGGCTTCATGCGGAACTTCCCTTACCAGGTATGGAACCAGCGCCTCCTGCAGTTGAAGTCTTAACCACGGGACTGCGGGGGGAGCCCCCGTTTTACAGGACTTCTAATGGTCTCTCTCGTGGCCGCCTGTCATCTGCCTCTTTTCCCCCGCAACCGCTGGAGCCCCTCCCGAGGCCCCTGTGATCGCCCTCTCCAGCCGCAGCCCGCGGGCTCCTTCCCAATGCCAGGCCTCTGCCCAGCGGTGCCCTCCGCTGGGAGTCTCTTCCCTCTTCTCCCTCCGGTCAGGAACCCTCTCTTCCCTGTCCTTGGAGGCCCGAACCCACAGCTTCAGGGCTTCCCACCCTCACCAAGGTTGTGGCATCTGGGTGGCTGTCCCCTCCCCGCTCCCGCCCCCGCATGGGCGTGGCTGGCGCCCGGAGAGCTGAGAGCCCTGAGCGTGGCCCAGGGAGGGGCCTGTCGCCCCCTTCCCCCAGATAGGAGACAGATAGGCCGGGCAGAAAAGGGGTTAAAATAAGGATTTCAAAAGCGAATTTCTCCCTTCCTTGCGGCCCCCCCTCCCCGCTACCAAGCTCTGTGCTGGACCTGCGAGTCTCCCCTCTGGGGCTCTGGCGCCTTTTCGCGGGAGGGTGGGATGGGGGGCCGTCGGGCCACCAGTGCCCCGGTTCCCACCGGCTGCACGCACGGGAGCCCCGGGGTGGGGACGGGGCGGAGTGGGGGGCAGTTCAAGGCAGGGGCTGGGCTGGGCTGCCTCGGTGGGCCGGGATTCGGGTTGGGAGGGTGGGACTCTCAGAGGCAAAACAGCAAAGGCCACAGGCCGTGGTGACCCAGCGAGGGCTAGGGACGCGGGTGGCCCTTCCAGCCAGCAGGGGGCACAGGTTGGCCTTGGGGGTGGAGGAGGGCGAGACTCAGCGATGCTGGACCAGAGAGGTCTGTTAATTTTAAAACATAAAATTAGATGGCAACTGAAAAAAAAAATGCAAAACCTAAAAATTGAGAATTATGTTTTATTTGGTGACCTTACCGAGGACTTGAGAGATAGCTCAGTGCCTCTCAGATAGCTCTGAGGAACTGCTCCAAAGAGGTAAGGGAGGAGCCAGGGTATATAGGAGTTTTTGCTGGAAAAAAAAAAAAGTAGTAGAACATCAAAAGATTACTGCTAATCGCAAAAACCAGGCATCTCAAGTTAATGATTCTAGTGCCTTTCTATGTATGGAAAGATGCAAGAGTTGGGGACTTCCCTGGTGGTCCAGTGGTTAAGAATCCGCCTGCCAATGCAGGGGACACGGGTTCGAGCCCTGGTCTAGGAAGATCCCACATGCCGCAGAGCAACTAAGCCCATGGGCCACAACTACTGAGCCTGTGCTCTAGAGCCCGCGAGCCACAAGTAGAGAAAGTGCAGCAATGAAGACCCAACACACACACACACACACACAAAAGATGCAAGAGTCTGGGCTCATTGAAATTATTCCTTATATATGCATCTTAACTATTTAGGGTCAGTATCCAGTTTTTCTCCATCCTGAATTCCCCTCAGGGCGCACCGTAGGAGGCGGCTGCAGTGGCTGCTGGTGTGATGGCAGGCAACAGTTTTTGGTCCATATAGATATTTTTTATTCTTTTAATGATCTAAGCTTACAAAACTCAAACAGGACAGAAACATTAAAATAACACCCCTGGTCCCACAGCCCCTCCTCCCGGAAGTAATCCCTGCCCTGCCCTCCCCTCTTGGGGAGAATCCTTCCAGGCCTTCTCCAGAGCATTCACTTATGCAAGGACACACACACACACACAGACACACACACACGCACACAGAGCAAGATGCCAGGCTCACAGATGCACTCACAGACACGCATTCACCCAGACACACAGGGACACGCCGACACATGAGAACACGTGTAGCACATAAATAGGTTGGTCAGAATACTCTGTGGTGTGGGTGTATTTAGGCAGACACATCTCTGGTGATGAATCTATGTATATTTTATTTTTACAGGTTTTGCATAAAAACCTCGCCTCCTTTTCCGGCTTTCCTGCTGCCACACCAACAGGCATTTCACATTTCCATCCCATCTTCCGCGCTGTGGGTGAGCCCAGCTGCTAGGTGCAAGGTGGCCCATGTCTAAACTCTTCACATTGCCAGGGCTGCTTGGGTGGTGGTGATGGGGGGCCCTGGGTGTGGGCATGGGGTATTGCCCACCTCTTGGGATTCAGGAAGATGCCCTGAGAGTGGGGCAAAGCCGAGGAGGGGCGAAGTCAGAGGCCAATGGCTGGCCTGGGGCCAACCCTTGACCCTCTCAAGGGACATGTCTGAGGCCTTGGGGGCTCTTTGGATTTGTGTGGGCCGCAAACACTGATTATCCCCTGAAAATGCAACCATGTTGAGGTGAAACTAGACCCCGGAGAGACCCTTAAGGAGAGGGCTCTCCCATACCCGGGGTTTTTGGTCTACCTGAACACATGGGGGCCCAGTCACTCTGCCTGCAATTCCACCATTACCCCCACTCTGGTGAGTTCTGGGGAGTCCTCTTGAAAGCCACTGTGCCCCGGGTGATCCTAGCCCCAGCAGAGCCCCCAGGGGGCCTGACTGGTTGACACTGACTTCTACAGTCTGTGGGTGTGTGTGTTGGGTGTGGGGAGGAAGCATTTCAACCCCCAACTCCAGGCCCAGCTCAGAAGGTGTTCCCACTGGGTGGTGCCGGCAGTGAAGGTGAAGCCGCACAGCTCAGATGGGATTTGAATGCAGCCGAAACCCAGACTGGGACTTGAACCCACTGTCTTTTTTTTTTTTTTTTTTTTTTTTAATGATGATGAAAGCTTGATGGTATTCACATTGCTTAATTTGTGTCATGCTTTATTTATTTATTTATTTATTTATTTATGGCTGTGTTGGGTCTTCGTTTCCGTGCGAGGGCTTTCTCTAGTTGTGGCAAGTGGGGGCCACTCTTCATCGCGGTGCGCGGGCCTCTCACCGTCGCGGCCTCTCCTGTTGCGGAGCACAGGCTCCAGACGCGCAGGCTCAGTAATTGTGGCTCACGGGCCTAGTTGCTCCGCGGCATGTGGGATCTTCCCAGACCAGGGCTCGAACCCGTGTCCCCTGCACTGGCAGGCAGATTCTCAACCACTGCGCCACCAGGGAAGCCCCCCACTGTCTTTTAATTAAAAATCACACACCTGGTCTCAGGACTTAATGAAGCTCAGGTTCTTTTATTTATTTATTTATTTTTTTATTTTTGGCTGGGTCGGGTCTTCATTGCTGCGCGTGGGCTTTCTCTAGTTGCGGCGAGCGGGGGCTACTCACTGCGGTGGCTTCTCTTGTTGCAGAACATGGGCTCTTGGCGCGCGGGCTTCAGTAGTTGTGGCTTGTTGGCTCTAGAGCACAGGCTCAGTAGTTGTGGTGCACGGGCTTAGTTGCTCCGCGGCATGTGAGATCTTCCCGGACCAGGGCTCGAACCCGTGTCCCCTGCATTGGCAGGCGGATTCTTAAACACTGCGCCACCAGGGAAGTCCGAAGCTCAGGTTCTTTATGTCTCATCACAGAAGGAATTCAGTGAGAGACAAAGTGATAGGTAAGAAGTGGATCTATTTAGAGAGATACACATTATAGACAGAATGTGGCCCATCTCAAAAGGCAAGACAGGCCTTGGGAGAAACACACTCGACAGACAGATTGTGGGCCATCTCAGAAGGCGAGAGGCCCAGAAATATGGGGTGGTTAGTTTTTATGAGCCGGGTAATGAGTGGGAGGATTATTCCAACTATTTTGGAGAAGGGGCCGAGATTTCCAGGAATTGGGCCACCAACCACTTTTTGGCCTTTTATGGTCGGCCTGGGGACTGTCCTGGTGCTGGTGGGTGTGTCACTTAGCTTATGCTAATGTAGTACAATGAACGTATAATGAGGCTCATGGTTGAATCTTGCGCTATCTTGGACCTAGTTGGTTCTAACCAGTTTATGTCCTATCCTCAAGGGCTATGTCATTCTTTCAGAGGTTGTGCCCTGTCCCCTTCTGTTTCAAAGGCACTTAGAGGCCTCGCACCCTGAATAAGATCTGAGCTTCAGAATGCTTCTCTGCAGGCTGCCAGGTCCAGGAGTGGGCCCTGCGGAGACACCTTGACAGAATCCACAGACAGGCGTGGACGGAGGCAGGAGAGGACTGAGTCTGCAGTGTGCCAGCCCTGGGCTGCCCCTGTGCCTGGCTGTAACACTGTCACGCCTGGGCCTGGGCTGGGGATCTGGCCCTGGAGACCAAGAACCTTCCAGAGCTTTGATTTGGAAGCCTCAGCTCCGCGGAACACGCACAAGCCAGACAGGCCTGGGCTGAAGCTCATGTCTCTGCGGAACCTGTTTCCTCCACAGTCACATGGGAGGGGGGAGGCCCCCAGTTTACTGTTGGCCCAGGGGAGGCTCTGGCGTGACCTGGGGCAGGGTCTGACTTCTGGCCCGTGGGGCTGGCACCACATCCCATGCCCCAAACATCCATCCACACCTGATTGGGTCTGTTTGTCTGTGGTTGGAACCCTCCCCCCGCCAAATCAGGGCAGACTTCTCCAACTGGTTTTAATTTTATCCTTAAGCCACATGTTTGAAATGACTTAATCAAAGAGGTGTCATGAATTAAATCTCAACAAGAGTGCTCAGGGCCTGGCTCTCCGCCCAGAATGCCAAGGGCCCCACGGAGGAGGCGTCCATCAATCCCGTGATCAGCCTGGTTCTCCCAGCTGGTAACTTTGAGGGCCTACGAGGTGCCAGGCGAGGTCTTGGGTGCTTCCTACACAGGCTTCCACTTACATCCAACCACCCTGGGAAGTGGAGTAGCTATCCCCACTTTACAGGTGGGGAAACCGAGGCTGGGATGTGAAGCTTGCCCAAGGTCACCTGGCAGGTGAGAGGCAGAGCTGCCATCCCAGCTGGGTCTATCTGTGTCCAGAGGCTGTACTGCCCCTTGGGCAGAACTGGGAAGACAGAGATCGCAGAGACAGATGTTACTGCTTGCTGTAGGACAGGCCAATAAATGGAGAGACAAGGTGCTGGGGCAAGAAATAGCGACTTTCTTCAGGAAGCCAGCACACTGAGAAGGTGGTGGACTAGTGTCCCAAAGAACCTTCTTCCCTGAGCTAGAATTCAGGCTGCTTTTACACTAAAAGGGGATGGGGTAAAGTCCTGGTTTCGGCCAGACTCTGGAGGGGATGTGTTACTTTCTTCCTTCCCGCAGCCGTTCACAGATGGGCCGGGTCAGGAGGTTTCCTATGAGCTAAACAGAGGTATTTTAGCTTAACACTCATTACCTGGGAGGCAGGGTCCCCAGAGATGGGCCATTGTGTATAATTGAAGCTTATAGGCAACATCCCTTCAGTGATTAACTTGTAATAGAATACAAAGGTTCTTCCGTATTATATAGCGACCAGTGCTGAGGGGAGAGGGTGGAAGGGAGATGAGCCTCTAGTTCAGGCTCACAGGTCTGGGAAGCTTCTGGAGGAGGTGGCACTTGGGCTTGGCGTGCAGGATTTGGAGAGAGACGGGGAAGGCATGTGAGGTAAGAGATTTGGGGACACAGGGAGGGGGTGGGGGCATTGTGGGGTGCAGCTGGAGGAGCTGCTCAGACTTAGCTATGAGGGCAGAGCTGGCCTGGTCTGGGCGTACTGGCTGGGCTGGGGGCGCCAAGGTGGGAGAGGGGCAGGAGGGGTGGACCTGGCAGCCGGCTCCAGGGCTTCCCGTGCGCAGCATTGCTGAGGAGTCTGCGGCCGGGCTGACTCGTGTTCTTTTACAGGTTGTTTCTTTTCTGTCTCTTCTTGGAAGCTTTTGGCATTTTTCTCTTCATTGCAGGGTATTCAGAAATTTCTCGACAGTGTTTGTAGATGGTGATGTCAGGCTTTTTTGCTGTTATTGTTTCCTTTTGTGTTCATTTTTTTAAAAAATTTGTTTAATTTATCTTTGTCTGCGTCGGGTCTTCGTTGCTGCCCGCAGGCTTTTTCTAGTGGCGGCGAGTGGGGGCTACTTTTTGTTGCGGTGCGCGGGCTTCTCATTGCAGTGGCTTCCCTTGTTGCGGAGCACGGGCTCTAGGCGCTCAGGCTTCAGTAATTGTGGCACACGGGCTTCAGTAGTTGTGGCTTGCAGGCTCTAGAGCGCAGGCTCAGTAGTTATGGCGCATGGGCTTAGTTGCTCTGCGGCATGTGGGATCTTCCCGGTCCAGGGCTCGAACCCATGTTCCCTGCATTGGCAGGCGGATTCTTAACCACTGCGCCACTAGGGAAGTCCCTGTGTTCACTTTTTAATTAAATTGTAACATGTATTGGGGGCATGGGACGAATTGGGAGATGGGGATTGACATGTATACACCACTATGTATAAAACAGATAACTAATGAGAACCTGCTGTATAGCTCAGGGAACTCAGTGCTCTGTGGTGACCTAAATGGGAAGGAAATCTAAAAAAGAGGGGATATATGTATACGTATAGCTGATTCACTTTGCTGTACAGCAGAAACTAACACAACATTGTAAAGCAACTCTACTCCAATTTTAAAAAATGTAACGTATTAAATGCACACATTTTAGGAATACAGCTCCATGAATTTTCACACTTGTCTACACCTGTGTAACCACCACCCCAGTCCAGATGCAGACCACTCACTTCCAGCCCCTGGTGGGCTCCCTTTCACCCCCAAAGGAAACCACGATTCTGACCACTAACACCATTGATTAGTTTTGCCTATTCTTGAACCTCACGTAAATGGAAACATAGTCTGTATGCTTTTGTGTATATTTTTTAAATAAACTTCTGAAATTTTAGAACAGTTTTAGATTTACGGTTACTGGGAAGATAGTCTAGAGAGTTCTCCTATACTCGTGCTCATTAGTATGGCAGATTCGCTACAATTAGTGAACACGTACTGATATCGATACATTATTACTAACTAGAATCCATACATTATTCAGATTTCCTCCGTTTTTCCCTGATGTCCTTTTGCTGTTCCAAAATTCCTTCCAGGACACCACATTGCATTCAGTTGTCATGTCTCTTCTGGCTTCTCTTGGCCGTGACAGTTTCTCAGGCTTTCCTTGTTTTTGATGGTCTCGGCAGTTTTAAGTACTGCCAGGTGTTTTGTATAATGTTCCTCAACTGGGATTTTTCTGACTTTTTCTCATGAGTAGACTTGAGTTATGGGTTTGGGAGGAAGACCACAGAGGAGAAGTGCCGTTTCTTCATATCAAGGACACATACTATTAACGAGATTCGTCACTGTTGATGTTGACCTGGATCACCTGGCTGAGATGTGTTTGTTGGGTTTCTCCTCCATGAAGTGACTCTTTCCCCTCCCCTTCCATACTGTCCTCTTTGGGGTTTTTTTGTTTTGTGTTTGTTTTTTTCTTTCTTTCTTGGCCGCACACAGCGCGGCTTGTTCGATCTTAGTTCCCTGACCAGGGATTGAATCCTGGCCCTTGGCAGTGAAAGCACGGAGTCCTAACCACTGGACTGCCAGGGAATTCCCTATACTGTCGTCTTCAGAAGGAAGTCATGGTGCAGCCCACACTTGAGGAGTGGGGAGTTGTCCTTGAGGGTGGGTTATGAACCTAAATTCCTTGGAATTCTTCTGCATGGGAGATTTGTCTCTTCTCCTCCATTTAGTTATTTACTCAGTCATTTATATCAATATGGACTCATGGATATTTGTTTAATGCTTTGGGTTATAATCCAATGCCATTTTCTTTCTTCTTTTTTTAAGATTTTTTTTGATGTGGACCATTTTTAAAGTCTTTATTGAATTTGTTACAATATTGCTTCTGTTTTATGTTTTGGTTTTTTGGCTGTGAGGCATATGAGATCTTAGTTCCCCAATCAGAGACCGAACCCACACCCCCTGCATTGGAAGGTGAAGTCTTAACCACTGGACCTCCAGGGAAGTCCCAGTCCGTCCTTCCTTCCTTCCTTCCTTCCTTCCTCCCTTCCTCCCTCCCTTCCTCCCTCCCTCCCTTCCTCCCTCCCTCCCTTCCTCCTTCCCTTCCTCCCTCCCTCCCTTCCTCCCTCCCTCCCTTCCTCCCTTCCTCCCTTCCTCCCTTCCTCCCTTCCTTCCTTCCTTCCTTCCTTCCTCCCTCCCTTCCTCCTTTCCTCTCTTCCTCCCTTCCTCCCTTCCTCCCTCCCTCCCTCCCTTCCCTTCCTTCCTTCCATAGTAGATTTACAATGTTATTAGTTTCTGGCGTACAGCAAAGTGATTCAATTATATATATATATATCCGAAATATACATATATATATATATATCTTTATTTTTTTTCCAGATTCTTTTCCATAATGGTTTATTACAGGATATTGAATATAGTTCCCTGTGCTAAACAGTAGGACCTTGTTGTTTATCTATTTTATATATAGTAGCTTGTATCTGCTAATCCCAAACTTCTCCCCACCCCCTTTCCCCTTTGGCAACCATAAGTATATTTTCTCTGTCTGTGAGTCTGTTTCTGTTTCATAAATAAGTTCATTTGTGTCATATTTTAGATTCCACATATAAGGGATATCATATGGTATTTGTCTTTCTCTGTCTGACTTCACGTAGTATGATAATCTCTAGGTCCATCCATGTTGCTGCAAATGGCATTATTTCATTCTTTTTAAAAAAATTTATTTAGTTTTGGCTGCGTTGGGTCTTTGTTGCTGCGCGCAGGCTTTCTCTAGTTGCGGTGAGCGGGGGCTACTCTTTGTTGCTGTGCACGGGCTTCTCATTGCAGTGGCCTCTCTTTTTGCAGAGCACGGGCTCTAGGCGCGCGGGCTTCAGTAGTTGTGGCATGTGGACTCAGTAGTTGTGGCTCGTGGGCTCTAGAGCACAGGCTCAGTAGTTTTGGCGCACGGGCTTAGTTGCTCCGTGGCATGTGGGATCTTCCTGGACCAGGGCTTGAACCCATGTCCCCTGCATTGGCAGGCAGATTCTTAACCACTGTGCCACCAGGGAAGTCCTATTTCATTCTTTTTTTAATGGCTGAGTAATATTCATTGTATATATGTACCACATCTTTATCCATTCCTCTGTCGATGGACAGTTAAGTTGCTTCCATGTCCTGGCTATTGTAAATAGTGCTGGTATGAACATTGGGGTGCATGTATCTTTTCGAATTAGAGTTTTCTCCAGATACATGCCCAGGAGTGTTATTGCAGGATCATATGGCAACTCCATTTTTAGAGAACTTCGTTACTGTTCTCTATAGTGGCTGCACCAATTTACATTCCTGCCAGCAGTGTAGGAGGGTTCCCTTTTCTCTACACCCTCTCCAGCATTTGTTATTTGTAGACTTTCTAATGATGGCAGTTCTGACTGGTGTGAGGTGGTACCTCATGTAGTTTTGATTTGCATTTCTCTAATAATTCAATGCTACTTTATTTTATTGCTCAAACTGTCCTAGCTTTGGCCGTTGGGAACTCTTGTGGTTGGCTCCTGGGTCACTTTGTCATGCCCCCGTCACTCTGTGTGTGTGTGTGTGTGTGTGTGTGTGTGTGTGTGTGTGTGTGTGTTGAGCACTTCCTTGCTTTCAGCCACTACAGGATGCTCCAGGCTCATCTTGTATATTTCTAGCCCTAGTCGTACCATCTGCCATTTCTCCAAGGAGCCCGGGTTCTTCACTGGAGAAGGGTATTAGAAATCAAGATCACATGTGATCATAGCTACTGGGATGTCCTTATATCTAGGTGCTCAGAGCTAACAAAGCAAAGCGATCTATTACTATTTCAACATGTAACCATTGTGTATATGTTAAGCTAAACATAAATTTACATTGATGTCTCCAACCCTAATCCATTACTGCCTGGAACATTTCAGCCTCTTGCCCTTGCTTATCTTAACATCCCACTCCAACAGCGAGAAACCTGGCTCTTACCATCTGCCACTTATTTACTTAATTGTTCAATTTCAGGATACCTGTAGAGTGGTTCTAGAATTGTTAACACATGTCCCCACAGGAAACAACTTTATCAACTAGAGTACAGTTCTTTTGCCTTTAGTCTTGCAGTCTGTACACATTTCCAGTGTTACTTAAGTCAGCACCTTATTCCCCCAGGCCCTTCAGTGAGGTTGTTTCACCCATTTTTAAGACAGTTAGATTCTTTTGTCATATTCTTCATTGCATCCTGGGATCCATACCTCCTAAATGGCTTTTTGCATGCATTAAGATTCACTCTTTGTGATATAAAGTTCTACGAGTTTTGACAATTGCTAATGTCTTATAGTTACTATTACACAATAATTTCACCTCCTTAAAAATTCCCCTGTGCTTTGCCTACTACCCCCTATCAATCCCTAACTCTACCCTCAGCACTCCTGGCAACTGCTGTTCTGTTTGTATTCGCAATAGTTTTGCCTTTTCCAGAATATTCTATAATTGGAGTCACACAGTATTTTCAGACTGGCTTCTTTCACTTACCAGTATGCATTTAAGAGTCACCCACGTCTTTTTGCGAATTATTAGCTCATTTCTTTTTATCGCTGAATAATGTTCCATTGTATGGATGCAGCCCGGTTCATGTTGCCCCACATCCTTGACATTATTTGGTGGGGTCAGTGTCCTGGATTTTAGCCATTCTACTAGGTGTGCCGTCGTATCTCATTATTGTTTAATTCGCTCAGCATGATGTTGAGCATCTTTTCATAAGCTGTTTGCTACCCGTGTATCTTCTATGGTGTGGTATTTGTTCAGATCTTTTGCCCGTTTGTTAATTGGGTTATTTGTTTTCTTACTGTTGACTTTTTATAGTAGTTTGTATGTTTGGATACAAGTCCTTTATCAGATACATGTTTTGCAAATATTTTTTCCTCCTCTGTGACTTGTCTGTTCATTCTTTTCACAGTGTCTGTCTCAGAGCAAACATTTTAAATTTTAATAAAGTGGAAACTATAATTTTTTTTTCTCTTTCATGGATTGTACTATTGCTGTTGTATTTAAAAACTCATCACCAAACCCAAGGCCATGTAGATTTTTCTCCTATGTTTTCTTTTTTAAAATAATTAATTAATTAATTAATTAATTAAGTTTTTGGCTGTGTTGGGTCTTTGTTGCTGCGCGTGGCCTTTCTTTAGTTGCGGTGAGCGGGGGCCACTCTTCATTGTGGTATGCAGGCTTCTCATTGCGGTGGCTTCTTGTTGCAGAGCACGGGCTCTAGAGCACAGGCTCAGTTAGTTGTGGTGCACAGACTTAGTTGCTCCACGGCATGTGGGATCTTCCCGGACCAGGGCTCGAACTGTGTCCCCTGCAGCGGCAGGCGGACTCTTAACCCCTGCACCATCAGGGAAGTCCATCCTATGTTTTCTTTTTTTTTTTTTTTTTTTTTTGAGGACAGAGATGTTTATTAAATATGGGACTGGTTCCCCCTCCCCCATCTCCAGTGGGAGAATAGTAAAACTTGATCAAATCTTTATTCTTGGTTTTCCTTGTCCTTCCTGCCAGGATTAAAAGCCATGAGTTTCTTGTCACACACCTTTCTGTACCTTCCATGGTTGAGTCTTGGGGAGCCAGGAACAGCTGGTGAGGAAGGATGAAAATGTCGCTGTGTGGACCAATGCCCTCATGGGTTCATCCTTCGAAGCCTGACACAGCTGGTGTCGAATCGGCCTCGCCTCCCTTCCTCCTCTTCTTCTGGGGCCCCTGGCTGCTCCAGTTCCCTCTCTCCTCCAATCCAGCGGAGCCACCCATCCCAGCAGCCTTCTTCCCAACCTTCATATTTACAGTTACAGGCGAAGTAGGCAGCAAGAGCAATGAGTGTGGGTGGGAAGGTCACAGCCCTGCCCTGCCCTCTTTCAAATGCCCTGCCCTACCCACTGTGCCGAGGCCTAGCGAACAGCCTGGATTAAACTCTCCCCGCACCTGGGATGCTCCTATCTCACCTGAAAAGGGTTTTCATCAACCACGGGAGCAATGCGTACTCTGAACTCCACATTCAGTCACCCTCTATGCTCCTGGGAACAACATGCCTCCAGCCTGGGCGACCCGCGGAGCCAACCCTGAAGTCCCCGGTGGTGGCGCCCCTAGTGGTGGTGGATGGCACCCCCCCAAGGCAGCCTGAATCCAGATTCTTCAAAGGACCCTCCCCGACCAATAAGTGCCAGACCCTTTACAGTCAGCTATGAGCATCCCCGGGGCCAGAATGGGACCCTTCCAGCTGTAGGAGCCGTGTAAGGCTACAGAAAGCAGGCGCCAGGGGCTGCAGACCCAGCCCTTTGAGGGCAGCACGTGGCAGGGACCCAACAAACACACCACTGCCTTGCCGACACCCCGTTACGACCTTGCTGACTGTGGTGCGGGAGTCCCCGGAGGGTGTGGTACTCCCAGCCACCAGAGCGTGATGGCCAGGCCCATCTCCACCGAGATGGCCGAGAGCTGGCGTCCCGGCACTGGGGGGCGGAGGGCATCGCTCCTGCCGCGTAATCCAAGATGCCCTCTCCCAAGGCTAGCTGCTGGGCCCCCTCCGCCTGGCCCAAGCCCTGGCTCAGCACGTGGTCACAGGAGGCCGAGGAGCGGGCCTTGGCCTAGAGGTGGCGCCCTCGGGCCAGTGGGGTGAGAGGGAACCCCAGGGCCCTTGTGTCACAGGGGCGGCCAGGGCTGGGCCCGCAGGGGGGTTAAGGGCGTTGCCGTCCCCCGAAACTGGGCTCACCTTCCCCACCTCCCCCTCCTCTCTTCACTGTTCCGGCGCAGCAGTTGCTGGCGCACCCATCTGCGGAGGCCTGGGCGAACCTGAGCGTCCTATGTTTTCTTGAAGAAGTTTTATCATTTTGCACTTCACAGTTAGGTCTGTGATCCATTTTGAGTTAATTTTTTGTGTGAGGTCTGTGTCTATAGGTTCATTTGTTCTTTTGCATGTGGGCGTCCGGTGGTTCTAGAACCTTTGCTGAAGAGACTATCTTTTCTCCATTGAATGCCTTTGCTCTGTTGTCAAAGATCAGCTGACTGTATTTGTGTGGGGTCTGTTTCTGGGCTTTCTGTTCTGTTCCGTGGGTCTGCGCGTCTGTTCTTTCACCAAGGACATGTTGTCTCATAGTAAGTCTTGAAATCTTTACTTTGTTATTCTTTAGTATTGTGGCTTATGGGCTTGGGATTGGTTAATTTGCATGTGGAAAGCACACTCCCAGTTTATTATCTCTAGGATGTGGCTAGCCCAGGGAGGTGGGTAGTCTCTTCTATGTCAACAAGGCTTCAAGATGTCAGAGCATTAGAATTACAGAAAATAAATAGGTATGATTAATATAATTGGCCCTGTGATGCTTTGACATCATTTTAAGGAACCCTTGTGGGGAGATGATAGAGGAAGTTTTTAGAGAGTAGGGCGTAATTTCTATAGTGAGAATAGGAAGGGAGGACACAAGTAGCAAGTATTAGGAGTCCTTCTAGGCTGGTCCATACCGAAGGTTCTCATTTATATGGCATTACCCAAGAAAACAGATCTGAAATTTCCAGGGTCTCTAACAATATCTCTGTGGAATTATAGAGTGTGTTAAAAGTATCAGTGTAAGAGATACATATGATTTGTTGCTGTTGTCTGTTTTTCTACAATATTATCTTGGTGTGTTTTGGGGGGCAGTTGCTGGGGGCATGAGGTGACCGTCGGGTAAAGTCTATGTGAGGATGAGTGGTGTTGTGTGTAACCAAGGGGAAGGGGCAGTCATTGTGGTCCTGCTGGGAAGCTGGAGGGTGTAGTAGGGGAAGGCACTGGGGAGTGGGTGTTCTCATGTAGAGGTGATGGCAAAGCTGTCGAAGTCCCCATGGGTAGCCTGCAAAAGGTGTGTGTGTCCCTTTAGAGTTGAAGGCAAACTGGCAGAAAGGCTGTTGACATAGGCACGAACAGAGCATATCAGCCAAATCTGTAAGAGCAAAATAAATACTGGTGTTGATTGGTTGGAGGGAGTGATTTTAATAATATCAGAGGGACTTCCCTGGTGGTCCAGTGGCTAAGACTCTGCGTTCCTAATGCAGGGGGCCCAGGTTCGATCCCTGGTCAGGGAACTAGATCCTGCATGCATGCTGCAATGAAGTTCCCACGTGCCGCAACTACGACCCGGCACAGCCAAATAAATAAATAAATAAATAAATATTCTTAAAAAAATTGGATATTGGGTCAGGGGCCTTAATGCATGAACCATAGCTTTACTGTTGTGAATCCACCAGGAGGAACCCTTTCTTTTTCCCAGGTTTCAGAATAGGCAAAGTTGGGTGGTTAAATGGAAGCAGTGGGGATAATCGCCCTTTGTTAATTAGGTTTTATATAAAAGTTTTACTCCCTGAAGGCCCTGTTTTAACTTACGTTGGGTCATATTGACTATTTTAACTGGGGGTCTGTGGGGTCCCATTTTATCAAGCCAGTTTGTAGATGGCAAAGACTTTACTTTTATTATTCATAGTGTTAGAGCATCTTTGCTCAATATGAGATATTTTAGGGCAAAAAAAGTACTATGACTATGGGAAATTTAGGTAAGGCTACCATTAAAGTGAAGTATATCTGTTTCCCCTCTATTTTATATTCAGTTTCTTCCCTAAGATTATAGGGGCCACAGTGTTCAAATTTGGTGGGATCCCCAGGTATGACAATCATTTGAGCCCCAGTATTGATTAAGCCCCATGAAGTTTTGTCAGTGGGTGATGTCAGCAAATACTAAAGCTAATTTAGAACCTATGTTATAGAAGCCCAAAAGCCAACTGGTGCTTTTTAATCTTTTTATTACATAAATTCTGTGGTATTTTTGTTATGTATAGTTATGTATTGATATATATATATATAATTTATTGTATAAGTTGTTAGTGTCTAAATTTTGGATCTCCAGTTGGGTCAAACTGTGGACCTTTAATTTATGTATATATGTAAAATTTATTTATTATATATTTTATAAATATATTTAAAAAATACATACTATATGTAAAATTTATTTGTTATATATTTTATAAATATATTTATATATTTATAAAATACATAATTTATTTATTCACCTTTTGCTTTCTCCCCCTGTATCTAGGGTTTTCTTTTTTATTCCTTTTTTTCTCTTTTCCCCCACCCCTGCTTCTTCTCTTTTTCTTTTCTTTTCTGTTTGAGGCTTTTAGCTGCTTGATTCTGTGGTTTTTAGTTTCTGTCTTGGGCTGATAAGCAAAAAAGGGGCAGGGACAAGGGGCCCAGTTGTCAGCCTCTAGGTAGCAGCCACTACCTGGGATCTGGGATGCTTCTTTTGCCTCCCCCCCCCCCCCCCGCCCCCGCCCCAGCTCTCCACCAGTGTGGTCCCTCCTATTCCTCTGGGTCAGAGGGAAAATGGGGCTGCAGCAAGTCAAACAACACAACAACGATGGCCCTTCCCCCAGGACCTGCAGGGTGCCACGGTCCCTGGGGTGGGTGCCCTGGCAGTGTGCTTCTGAAGAGCACGACTCTGCCCCATGGGCCGGGCTGAAAGGCAGGGCACCCTTCATGGCAGCTCAGTTTGTCCACACGTATCAGGGCTGCCCGGTCAGGCCCGGCCACAGCACTTAGAGGGAAGTCACATCTCCTTCCCTTTGGAGGGGCCTTTGTAAACTTAGCTGGTCAACCAAGAGAAAGGGGTACCCTGGGAACGTCCTCCCGGAATCTAGGCAAGTAATGGCTCAGACCAGAACTCAAGGAATTGTGGCCTCGTCCGGCCGGTCCCCAACGGCAGTGGCACCAAGCCCAAGTGTTGCCAGCAGGTGGCGCCACCCTCCCAGGCTGCCACTGCCACCTGGTGGGACCAGTTAGTATCCCAAGAGCATATCCTTTTAGTCTGAGGCCAAACCACCCTGCTTGCTGCACCAATTGTTTTAAAATGTAGGTTTTATTATTATTCAGGTATGGTGAGGCCAAGAGATCAGGAGGCCACTGCCCTTGAGAAGACAGTTTGTCCTGCGTGGTTCCCAAGAGCAGAGGCAGTGCCACCAGGGCCACACGGGGAAGCAGCAGGGTCAGGAGCAGAGGGCGTGAGAGGGAAGCAGGGCAGGAGCCTTTATTGTGGTTTCCACGAAGGATGAGGCAGGGTCAGCAGGCTTAGCATTGGTTAGTTTGAATAATTTTATTCAAGTTGTCTGTCGAGTTGTCTGGTACCTGGCCTGGGGTGATTTGGGCAGGGGAATACTGGCCCTGAGTACAGAGCAGGTAGGTCAGGTGGTGGGCTGGAGATAGGTGAGTTTGCTTATGGAAGGCACACTCCCCGGCCAAGCATTTACATCTCTAGGAACTGGCCAGCCCTGGAGGGCAGTCTCTTCAGGGTCAGCAATGCCCCAAGATGTCAAAGCATTAGAAATACAGTAAATTTAAAAAGCTCAGATAATACACCATGTTGGTGTAGGTTTTGGTGCCACGGTTTGATTGTGGCACACCTTCCAGCAGGTGGATTTGCCATGAGCCGTCTGTCCATTCTCCCATGGTGGGAGGTTGGTGTTGTCTCTAGGACTGGGCTCCTACCAGTAAAGCTGCTATGAACATCCCTGCACATGTCTTTGGCGAATGTCTATTTTCATTTCTTTGCAAGACGCACCCTGATGTGAAAGTCCTGCATCATGAGGTGGACGGATGTGGAGCTTCAGCAGATTTTGTTGCAGAGTTTTCCAAACTGGCTGAACTAAGTTTTCATCTTGACAACACACTTTTCAGTCTGAAGACTCATGTCTTTCCTTTGTTCCGGGGAGATCCTCAGTTATTACTTGTTTGATGTGACTCATTCATTCTTTTTTTAAAAAAAATATTTATTTATTTATTTTAGGCTGCGCTGGGTCTTCGTTGCTGCGCGTGGGCTTTCTCTAGTTGCATTGAGCAGGGGCTACTCTTTGTTGCAGCGCGTGGGCTTCTCATTGTGGTGGCTTCTCTTGTTGTGGAGCATGGGCTCTGGGTGCGCAGGCTTCAGTAGTTGTGGCTCGCGGGCTCTAGAGTGCAGGCCCAGTAGTTGTGGTGCATGGGCTTAGTTGCTCCACGGCATGTGGGATCTTCCTAGACCAGGGCTCGAACCCATGTCCCCTGCATTGGCAGGTGGATTCTTAACCACTGCACCACCAGGGAAGTCCCTCCTTTTTTTTTTTTTTTTTGTAGGCTTTAAAAAAGTTTTAATTAATTAATTAATTTGGTTGCACCGGGTCTTAGTTACAGCAGGCAGGCTCCTTAGTTGCAGCACATGGGCTCCTTAGTTGCGGCATGTGAACTCTTAGTTGTGGCATGCATGTGGGATCTAGTTCCCTGACCAGGGATCGAACCCGGGCCCCCTGCATTGGGAGTTTGTAGTCTTAACCACTGTGCCACCAGGGAAGTCCCCATTCATTCTTTTTTTTTTTTTTTTTTTTTGAAATTCACGTTCTTTTATTTATTTATTTATTTATGACTGTGTTGAGTCTTCGTTTCTGTGCGAGGGCTTTCTCCAGTTGCGGCAAGTGGGGACCACTCTTCATCGCGGTGCGCGGGCCTCTCACCATCGCGGCCTCTCTTGTTGCGGAGCACAGGCTCCAGACGCGCAGGCTCAGTAGTTGTGGCTCATGGGCCCAGCTGCTCCGTGGCATGTGGGATATTCCCAGACCAGGGCTCAAACCCGTGTCCCCTGCATTGGCAGGCAGATTCTCAACCACTGCGCCACCAGGGAAGCCCTCATTCTTTTTTTTTAAATAAATTTATTCATTTTATTTATTTATTTTTGGCTGCATTGGGTCTTTGTTGCTGTGCGCAGGCTTTCTCTAGTTGTGGCGAGTGGGGGCTACTCTCCCTTGAGTGGGCTTGTCATTGCCATGGCCTCTCCCATTGCGGAGCACGGGCTCCAGGCGTGCAGGCTTCAGTAGTTGTGGCATGTGGGCTCAGTAGTTGTGGCACGTGGGCTCAGTAGTTGTGGCACACGGGCTCAGCTGCTCCGCGGCATGTGGGATCTTCCCGGACCAGGGCTCGAACCCGTGTCTCCTGCTTTGGCAGGCGGATTCTCAACCACTGCACCACCAGGGAAGTCCCCCATTCATTCTTTCATTTAGCAAATTGTTATTAAGGTCATCTCCTGTGCCAGGAGCTCTTCTAGGCATTAGGGACGCAAGGAGTGAACCCAAGGGAACAAGACACTGGGGAGCAGGGAGCAGACAATAAGCAAATAAATAAGTACATGATGTAACAATTTATTTAAGGTTGGCAGAATCATACGTGCATATAATTAAATTATAATTTCAGTGGGAGATGGCTTCTTTGAAGAAAACAAGGCAGGGGAGGGGTAAATGTTGCCTCTCCTTCATTCTCTCTCCTAGAAATCTCATTAAAAGGATGTTGGGGTTCTGTTCCTGTCCTCCAGTTCTCATTTCTTTTTTTAAAAAAATTAATTAATTAATTAATTAATTTTGGCTGCGTTGGGTCTTCGTTGCTATGCGCAGGCTTTCTCTAGTTGCGGTGAGCGGGGGCTACTCTTTGTTGCAGTGCACGGGCTTCTCATTGCAGTGGCTTCTCTTGTTGTGGAGCACGGGCTCTAGGTGTGTGGGCTTCAGGAGTTGTGGCATGCGGGCTCAGTAGTTGTGGCTTGCGGGCTCTAGAGCGCAGGCTCAGTAGTTGTGGTGCACGGGCTTAGTTGCTCCGTGGCATGTGGGATCTTCCCGGACCAGGGCTCGAACCCGTGTCCCCTGCATTGGCTGGCGGATTCTTAACCACTGCGCCACCAGGGAAGTCCCTCTCATTTCAATAGAGGTTTTTTTTTCTCCTGTGGCTGCCCCATGTGGCAACTGGGATCTTAGTTCCCCAACCAGGGATTGAACCTGTGCACCCTGTGGTGGAAGTGAGGATTCTTAACCACTGGACTGCCAGGGAAGTCCTGAGGGATTTTTTTTTTTTTTTTAAAGAAGCAATACATACCTGCCCCTCTCTGGTGTGTTTATTTATTTTAATAGGTTGGAATGGCCCTTTATGTCTCCTGGGAGACGTTACTCTCATTCCTCAATCCAGTTCTGTTTTCTCCAGTGGCTCTGTTTTCCCAGGTGTGAAGTTCCTCCCATTCTTGGGGTGGTTGCCCTTTTTCGTTGAGTGATTTCTCTCCGATGTTGGCTGGCTCTGGGTCACGGGCTGTTAGACTCAGCTGGCTTTGGGGAGGGCTGGGAGGTGCTGTGTGGAATGCATTCTGGCCTGTTTTCTGCAAACACGGGGCAGGAGAGGACTTTCTGCTGGGGCAGCAAACACTATAGTTAAGACTTCTGGGAGTAGGTGCTTCCTGCTCCTCACAGGCAGTTGAAGACACCAGAGCACCCTGACCAAGAGCCTCCGATGAGGGTCCCTCCTGGGGGTCAGTGAACGCTGCCTACTGGGGCTGGTACCCAGCTTAGGGGAAGTGGGGGAGTGGACGGTGTGCAGGAGTCATGGAAGAGTGGCTGGCCTTGTTGGGTTCCTCGGTTTCCATCCACAAAAGTCCCTGTTTTCCAATATTGTTAGGGATTTAATAACAACTACTACATATATACATATATACATATATATATATATATATATATATATATACACACACACACACTCACACACACACACACACATATATATATGTTTCTATGTATGTATCTGTATATATGTACATTTTATACACTTCATTTTAATTTTATTTTTAATTTTATTTTTTGGCTACACCCTGTGACATGCGGGATCTTAGTTCCCCGACCAGGGATTAAACCTGTGCCCCCTGCAGTGGAAGCGCGGAGTCTTAACCATTGGACCGCCAGGGAAGTCCATACACTTCACTTTTATTTATTTATTTATTTTAATTTTTAAGAAATATTTATTTATGGCTGTGTTGGGTCTTTGTTGCTGAGCATGGGCTTTCTCTAGTTGCGGCGAGCGGGGGCTACTCTTCGTTGCAGTGTGCGGGCTTCTCATTACGGTGGCTTCTCTTGTTGTGGAACACGGGCTCTAGGCGCACGGGCTTCAGTAGTTGCGGCATGTGGGCTCAGTAGCTGTGGCTTGCGGGCTCTAGAGTGAAGGCTCAGTAGTTGTGGTGCACCAGCTTAGTTGCTCCACGGCATGTGGGATCTTCCCGGACCAGGGCTCGAACCCGCGTCCCCTGCATTGGCAGGCGATTCCTAACCACTGCGCCACCAGGGAAGCCCCGCTTCATTTTTAAAATGAACTTTAACATCTGATTTAGATTTACAGAAAAACTGTGAAGATAGTATTGATGGTTCCATAGCTTCCACACCCAATTCTCTTTATTTTACTATCTTAATATATAGGGATATATTATAATCTAATATACAAGGAATTAACCAAATATTAATACATTATAATTAACTAAAGCCCGTACTTTATTCAGATTCCCTTAGTTTTTATCTAATGCCCATTTTCTGGTCCAGGATCCCACCCAGGACACCACATTACAAATGAATATGCAGTTTCTTTCATTTCTAGGACCAGGGACCTGGTGGGTAGGCTAGTCTATGTGCTCTGAGTGGGTTCATCATCTTGAAGCCGAGATTCTGTGGTCCAAGCCGACCTCAGGGAATTGGGGATTACTTGGCCATGGCAGCTGATTGGAAGTCATGAACTTTTATTCCACTCTCAGGTCTCTCTCCAGTCTGTCCTTTGACTTGTCCCCTCTTTGGCCTCAATTTTCTCATCTGTAAAATGAAGCCATTGGGCTAGTTTCACCTGGACAGACTGAGTCCTGGGGTCGATCTCTGAGTGGTTTGCTGATCTCCATCCTGGGCAGAGGGAGCTGGCAGGCATGGTGGTGCCCCAGAGGGCAGAGCTGGGACCCAGATCTCACTGGTTGTAACACGGGGCCGACACTCTGACTTTGGGCTTTTAAAGTCAAAGATCAGGGGCCTGTCCCAGCTCTTCTGCTTATTCTGAGGCCCCCTTCATCTCTGAGCCTCGGCTTACCCATCTGTAAAGTGGCAGCTGCTGGGATGACTTCTGAGGGTCCCTCTGGCTGTGAATAGAGCAGGTTGCCCTGGGGAGTGCTAAGTTCTCCATTCCCAGAGGTGTGCAAGCCAGGTAGGCGACACTGTTGGGTGGTGCAAGGGGTGGTGGCAACCCTAGGCTCTAAGCGTCTCCCTGTTGGACAGGGAATCCAGCCTCTCTGTTGGCCCATTTTCCTACCCTTGACTCAGGGGCAGGTGGCTGGCTGCCACCAGATGCCCACACCCAGTTGCCTTCCTTCCCATCTCACGCCAGGACTGCCTTTGGCCCTGGCCCACAGACTTGCGGGAGGCTGGAGGGAGGCTCACCATTATTACCTGCCCACCTTGTGGTACCTCTGGCTGCCAGGCCAGTCTGCTACCTAGGCAGCTCCTATAGGCTGGGCTCCAGGTACACGAGGTACACCATACAAAGCTCCAAAGGAGCAAGAGGAGGCTGGGAGGAATCCCTGAGAAGGTGAAATGAGGGGCCCTGTGCCCCCACTCCTCACAAACCAGACTCTCCATTCTGACAATTTTTGGATTCTTCCAAGTCCCAGCCTTTGCAGCTTCTGTTCCCTCTACCACCAATGCCCTTGCCCTTCTTTAGCTGTTGAACTCCTACTCATCCTTTGAAGCCTAATACAAAAGACCCCTCTACTGAACATTAGCTGTCCCAGGACCTACCTGTGTCATAGCACGTATCATCCTAAGTCATTAATAAGCCTCTTCCATGTCTGTGTCCCTGTCGCTCGATTTCCCTGAAGGCGGGGGTGGGGCTGACACACTCCCACGAAGCTGCAGACACCTCATTGCCCTCTGCCTTATTGCATGAAAGGAGTGGGTAGGGGAAGGGAGAATCGCTGTGGAGAACCTTTCCCGAGCCCCTTCTGTTTACCAGCACTGTCGCATCCATTTAATCTCTACCCTCCAACCCCTGCCCCGTGCCAGGTGGGCGCTCTCACCGTTGGGTCTGTAGGGGCAGGGGTGGCAGGAGCGCGAGTGGCCCTGGGCCGCGGGGGGGCCTCAGTGAAACCGAGGGAACGGGGCGTCGCCACACAACGTGGAGTCCGGGGACTCTGCACGGGGTTGCGTCCTAACAATCTCATTTTCCAACCGAGGACACTGAGGCTCCGAGAGCCCCGGGGACCCGCCTCTGCCCCGACACAAGGCCGCGCCCAGGTCTGGTGGCAGAGGCGCTCCCGGCCCCGCCCCCGGCGGCCCCGCCCCCGGCGGCCCCGCCCCGAGCCCGAACTGGTCCTCGCGCAGAGCAGGGAGGCAGGTGGAGAGCAGCCGAGCCCTGAGCCGCGCTCCCGGCCCCACCATGGGCAACAGCGCGGGCCGCAGCGACTTCGAGTGGGTCTACACGGACCAGCCGCACACGCAGCGGCGCAAGGAGATGCTCGGTGAGCTCGGGCCCCAGGTGGGGACGGCCCTGGGGCCGTCTGGTGTCCCGGGCCAGCCCGAGCCCAGGGGGTCGCTCCTGCGGGCCCGGATGCCCAGCAGGCCCTCCCCGACCTCTGCTCCAGAGAGGGCAGGAGCGCCACTCCCCTTCCCTCAGCGTCCCCGGCTCGGGGTTCCTGAGGGTCCCCAGCTCCGGCCTGGAACTGCGCTCGCGTCTCTGCCTCTGTCCTGGGATCTAAGACCCGAGGACCCGAGCCCAGATCCGCGCGTCAGGGGAGCGCGTCTCAGCTGCTCCATCCTGGCTGTGGGACGCGAGCCCCTCCCAGGGCCGGGACCAGGGCTCGAACTCTGGGGTGAGGTCGCAGCGCAGAGGTCGGCCCCAGGGACTGTCTTTGTACGGGATGCGCCGCCCCCGCCTTCGAAGGCAGCCACCTGTCCTCCGCCTCACCCCGGGCTCATGCGTGCGCTGAGCGCCGGGGTCCCGGCGGCCCAGCCGGAGAAGCCGCCAAGCCCACCCCCAATCCCGGAGTTTAGGGCAGAATGCGCGCCTCGAAGGAAGCAAACGCTGAACCAGAGAGACAAGTTTTTTAAAAACAAAGATTGTACCAAAGAGTCTGTCCTTTTGTTTTATAGCCTAATACACGGTGGCCCCCCTCTCTGTCGTTTAGTGTCCCGGGAGGTCATTTTTACCTACGTGGTCACCCATCCTTTGGATTCACCCATCCTTTGGATTCACCCATCCTGATGGGCTCCATCCGTCTCTCAGGAAGACCCAGGATGTACAGTCCTTTACCTGCAGTTAGGGGTTAAAGGGCTCGCACCTCCAGAACAGCTTTTACTAGGTGCCACCAACTCGCCTTTGCAGTGCCGGGCCAGCTTCCAGCAGGGTGGACACGTTCCCCTGCCCCAGAATCCGTCGCCATTTCGCCACACCCTCGCCTACACCTGGGGTTGGCAAACGTTTTTAATCTTTACCAAGCAGATTGACAAAACAATACTATTTCATGGTGGGTTTAATTTTTAATTTGACGATTGGTTTCAGTGTTTAATTGGCCGTTTAAATTTTTTTTTTCCTCTTGGCTTGGTCTTTTGCTTGTTGGTGTTAGAGCTCTTTGTATAGAGGCTTTTAACCCTTTGTCTTACACATTGCAAATCTTTTTCCCTTTATAGTCACAAAAGCTTTTTTGTTTTTGTTTTTTTAAATGCATTTGAATAGGTTGGCTTTTTTTTTCTTTAGAATTTTCCCTTTGGTGTCTTCCTGCTCCACCCCAAGACTAGGGAAATGTCTGTCCTATTACCTTTCAGACACCGGATGCATTGAGTGGTTAGTGTATGACTGTGCCCTGCTGTTGCTGGGGGTTCAGGGCCTAGAGACCCCTGGGTGGGTCTGTAACGTCTGTGGTTTTCTCCTGTGAGGTGCGCAATAACCCAGCACTGTTTACTCCTGCGAACTTCCTGCAGGTGGCTCAGAGGGCACTTGGTGATCATCTGGTCCTCCCTCCCCCACGGAGCACGGGCATCTTGGCTGCTGTCTCTCAGCAGTTTCAAGGCAGGGCTGTGTTTCCTTCCCCTCCCCTGGCTGTCCCCCACCTCCCCCCTACAGGACTCACTGGGCACCTGGCCCCAGGTGGAGAAGGCTGTGGGGTGTATCCTGGCCCACAGAGCTGCCTGGAGGGATCCAGACACTCTGGGTTGCAGACTTACTTTCCCAATCTGCATAATGGGCACCATCATCCTTTCTGGCGGAGTGGGTATGAGGATAAAAGGAGAGCTTGGGTGAGAAGGTGCTCAGTGTGGTACCCGGCACGCCAGGACATGGAGAATGATCTGTCTCTGAAGAGAGAAGCCACGGGCCCTGGAACCAATCCAGGAAGCATCCGGCACAGTGGCTGGGAAGCCTGGAAGACTTGGAGGAGAGGGAGGTGACTTGGGCCAGGGTGGGGACAGCACAAGTTCTCAAGGGCTGACTCTCCAGGGAGCTTTGCAAATTCCCTTTGCGCACTGGGCGCTGTGGGTTCCTCCCCACGCGTCCAGCTTTGAGCTAACGAACTTGGAATGTGCCATTCCCCCTCCCTCTCAGGCATGTGCGCACGCACGCTGTTCCTCCGCCTGGGGGACCTTCCTCGCTACTCTGCCCCACTCGCTCTTGCTCAGTTCTCCCTCCTGTGGGAGTTACCCTCCCTCCCCCCGCCAGCCTGGGCCAGGGGAGGGTGCTTCAGGGGGATTCCCCTCCACTGCTCCAGCCCATCGGGTCCTTATCTCTCTGGGGCACATTACATGGGTCTAGACCGTGGCTGTGAGCTGATCTCCTGGCAAGGACAACACCACACATTAGCCATGTGACCCTGGGCAAGTCAATAAGCAGATGAGGAAACTGAGGTTTGATTGAGTTAAAAGGGGTGAATTGTAGCACTTTCTTTATGGAGTTGTTGTGCAGATTTTTAAAAAAATATCACTTTTATTTATTTATTTTTTAAAAATATTTATTTATTTGGATGCGACAGGTCTTAGTTGTGGCTGGTTGGCTCCTTAGCTGTGGCATGCAAACTCTTAGTTGCGGCATGCATGTGGGATCTAGTTCCCCAACCAGGGATGGAACCTGGGCCCCCTGCACTGGGAGCGCAGAGTCTTAAACACTGTGCCACCAAGGAAGTCCCTGCTGTGCAGATTAAATGAGGTGGTGTTCATGCTTAGCCCAGCACTCAACGAAATGTTAACTGCGATGATAATTATTACCTCTTGCAGAAAGGCCCATGTTTTCCCCAAGGACAGGGAATGCCTTTCCATCTCTGTTTTCCTGAAGCTTTGTGCTGTTCGCAGCCTGAGGGAAATCCTATGTGTAACTGTCAGCCTCTCTTTACAGAGGAGGCCCCAGAGTGGGGCTCAGAGAGCGGAAGTGACTTGCCTAGGGCCACACAGCTCAGTGGCCACAGAGGCCAAGTTGGTGTTCAGGCAGGGATGTGCTCCAGTCCCAGCCAGCTGGCTGCTGTGGCCCACACCAAGCTCCTTGGGGGCCACTGGATGCTCAAAGATCCTAATCTTGAAGTCAGAACCGAGGAAATCCTCACGTAGAGCTGGTTGCCGTGCTCTTCGGGCAGGACCAAAGTCCATCTTCAGATCCTGCCTGGATGGGGCCATGCCTTGCAGGCCAGCGCTGAGGCTCTCTGTGCTGCGAGGGCAGGAACAGAGCCGGCGAGACTCTGGTCACACTGGAGATCAGAGTCCAAGCCAGGTGTGCCCAGCGGAATAAGAAGCAGGGTTTGAATTTGTCTTTTCAAAAACAAATAGCTTTGTGATTTTTTGTTTTTTGTGTTTTACCATGTATGTGCCCTTTCATAAGTTAAAAAAAAAAAAATCAAATAATCAAAAAATAATCAAAGGAAAGCAAGGAAGTGAGACTCCGGCAACTGTTGGACTATTTGCTCACGAAAGGCCCTGGGGTGGGCGTAGGGGTCTCTGAGTGGCGAGTGGTAAGATCCAGAACGGAACTGGCCGGCACGCTCAGGCGCATTCGTGGGCTCGTCACCCACCCACAGAGATGCTGGAGCCGGGGGCGGAGGGCGGGCCGGCCACACGGCCATTCTCTCCCGCCCCGCCCTTGCTGCAGTCGGCCTTCCCCTCGTCCTCCAGGCGGGCTGCAGCCTGTGTCCACCCGGCTCTGAGAGTCCCACAGAAGAGAGAGAGGTGCCTCTCTCCCCTTCTGCCCTGAGTAGCCCGTCGTCCCCTTGAGCCGGCTGATCTCTGGCCAGAGCTGCGAGTCCTCTGATTGGCCAGCGGGCGGGGGGCTGTGATGGGCAAAGCGCACAGTATCACATCCTGACAGCAGAGAGTTGCAGCTCTCCGAGAAAGGGGTGCCGTGGTCCTAAGTTGGGTGGGGAGGGGGGAGGAGGAGGGGGGGATGCTGGGTGCATGGGCGCACAGCTGCACGGACAATAGGTGATCCCTGGGACCCTATTTTTTTTTTTTTTAATATTTATTTATTTATCTGGGTCTTAGTTGTGGCATATGGGATCTAGCGCCCTGACCAGGGATTGAACCCAGGCCCCTGAATTGGGAGCATGGCGTCTTACCCACTGGACCACCAGGGAGTCCCTCTAGGACCCTATTTGAGCTGATTGTGTCCTCCCTGGCTTGAATCCTCCAAGGGCTTCCCTTCCTAAAATCTCACCTCTGCTCTGCGTATTGGCACCCCCACGCTCTGGCCCCTGCCCTTTCTCCTTACTTTCTGCTCTCTAGCCACTTGGTGGAATATACCCCCCACCTGCCCATTTCCTACTTCATGGCTTTTGCAGATGCTGTTTCCTCTGCTTGAACTCTTTTTCCCTACTCTTTGTCTATGGAACTCCTATGCATCCTTCAGGTCTCAGCCTAAATGTCCCTTTCTCAGAAACACTGTCTAACAGTGCGTGCCCTCACACACGGTGTGCTGGGAAATATTAAACAATCAACTGAATCTCTGGAGGGAACAAAGGACCCTGATTCGCAAATTGGCGTTTGCCAATTTTTATAGCTTTCCATCATGGCCAATTTCAAACTACCAACATGCATTGCTGCCCACGGAGTTGGGGAGAGAGCGGTATATTTGGGCGCTTGCCAGCGGCAGGCATAGGCTGGTTGCCCACACCACAGTCTACCACCGTCTCTGCCGCCCAGCTATTCCTCCCCTATCCTTCCGTGGGGTGCTGTGCACTGTTACCTTGTGACCTTTGCTCCCATCTGTAATTCTACATTGATTTGTGGGATGATAGCTTTGTCTGACTCTCCCACTCAACTCTGAGCTTCCCAAGGGCAGGGCCGGGCCCACCTCCACCAGTGCCCTTCCCAGCGAGGCTGAGTGAGGCAGTAGGCACCTACCAAAGCTTGAGCATCTCTAGTCCGACCTGCCACGACCGTTGCAGATTTTCCCTCCCTCCAGAGGTGCCAGGGACCTGTCAGCCACAGCTCAGAGCACGCGGTTTAATCCTTGCCAGCTGGAGAGCAGGGAGACATCCCACTGTTTTTTTTTTCCCCCTAATATCTATCTATCTATCTATCTATCTATCTATCTATCTATCTATCTATCTATCTATCTATCTATATTTGGCTGTGCTGGGTCTTAGATGGCATGCGGGATCTTTAGTTGCCGCACACTGGATCTTTTTAGTTGTGGACGCATTGGATCTTTAGTTGCAGCACGTGGGATCTTTAGTTGTGGCATGCGAACTCTTAGTTACAGCATGTGGGATCTAGTTCCCTGACCGGGGATTGAACGTCGGCCCCCTGCATTGGGAGCGCAGAGTCCCAGGCACTGGACCACCAGGAAAGTCCTGAGACATCCCGTTTTAATTGGCATTTCTGAGCTGATTAGTGAGGCTGAGTGTTTTCTTCCATGATTTCACTGTCTTTCTCCTTATATGAATTTTCGACTCATGTCCTTTTTCTATCGGAGGAGTCCTTTTCCTGGATCCGTAGGAGTCTTTTATACATGACCTGTAGTGGCCCTGCTTTTGCCACATGTAACAAGAATCTTCCCGTGTCTGTCCTTTGTCTTTTCACTTGGAACATTTTTTTTTTTGCTGTTTTTTTTTGAGGCGGGGTGCGCATTGCACATCACGTGGAAACTTAGTTCCCTGACCAGGGATTGAACCTGCACCCCTGCATTGGAAGCGTGGAGTCTTAACCACTGGACCGCCAGGGAAGTCTTGGAACATTTTTTTAATTCGTTTCGTTTCTCCCCACCACCCCCCCTAACCCGCCCCTGCTTTTTTTTTTTTTTTTTGGCCTTCCAGACATTTGCATTTTTTTGTGTGCAGGGCAGGACCCTGGGAAGTTAGGCCCCTTGCCCAAGGTCACCCAGCCTGGTTAGGGTTAGGACAGGGCTCTAACTTGGTGACTCCGGCCTGCTCCTCTGTCCCACCTTCTTCTCCACCCGGGACCTGAAGAGAGCCTGTCCCCCCTCGTGTCCTCCCTGGCACGTGACCCACGGGCAGTCGCCAGCTCACGAGGCCCCTTCCTCTCATTCTTTCCGGCCTCCGTGCTGATGAGTGTGCTGTGCCTTCCACCTGGCCTGCTTCTAATCCACATTCTTTAATTCAGACCAGCTTTTATGAGGTGTGATTTACATGCCATAAAATGCACTCATTTTAAAGGCACAGTCCAGTGATTTTTTAGTAAAGTTACACCATCTAGTTTTAGAGCCTTCCCCTCACCCCAGAGGTCCCTCGGACCACCTGCGGTCACTCGGCAGCCCACCCTGTATCCTTAGAGCCACTCCTCATCCCTCGAGTTTCGGCTCGAGTGTCACGGGGCTCGGTGTGTGTGTCCTCTGTAAGCACGTCCTAGTCGGGACACGCCACTGTGCCCCGCACGTGTGCCTCCCACCCCCGCTCAGCCTGCGGGCCCCTCCCGCCTCTGGGGTCTGGGCCTGGCTCGGCCCAGACCTTCGGCAAATATTTGTCCGGGAATCAAGAGGAGGTTCGGCGGGAGGTGGGTGAGTGACTCCTGAAGGCACTTTGGGCCACTCCCTGGTCCCCCAGAGCACCTCCCACGCTGACCAGCCAGGCTTAGGCTTGCCTTTGGGCTCCGAAACCGGAAGGGAGGTGGGCGAGATGGGGCAGGGCAAGGCGGCTTAGGAAGCACGGGGGCCAGAGCTGCAGGGGAGCCGCTCAGGAAGGAGGGGATGAAGAGGGCTTGGGTGCCTTTGCCGTAGAAGCTGTCAGAGGACAGGTGCTCAGCCGCTGGGGGCAGAGGGAAGGTGCCCCGCACGGGGTGGCCTGTGGCGGGACAGGGTCAGACAGGCGCTGGAGGCAGGTGGGCAGCAGTGAGCTGACGACGCGATGCGATGTGCAGGCTGGGGCGCACTTGGTGGTGAAAGGTGGTGACAAGGCCCCCCTGGAGCCAGTGGGACTGTCCTGCGAAGGCACTTGACCTCCCTGGGGAGGCGGTCAGGGTATCTAGCCCTAGATGGTGCCCGGCCCGGGGGCGTGGAAGATGCAGAGTGGGGAGAAGCCCCGTGTGCTCCTGGGAGCCCTGGAGGAGGCTGGAGAGAAGGGACTTCATCGCGGCCGGTCGGCTGGGGCTGCGTGGGGGGCCTTGGGACCGCCCTTGCTCCCTGCGGAGGGCGAGGGCCCGGCAGCCCCCCCTGCCTGGCTGCCTGTTTCTGCCGTTTCCTCCCCACCACGCCGGGCACGGCAGGATTTGTCGGGAAAGCTTCTGGGAATAGCCAGGTGCCCACGGGGAGACGGCTCTGTGGGATCGTGTAGGGCGCAGGCGTCAGGCTGCCTTCCCTCCGGCAGGCTCCTCCTCTGCTGAGCCCTCTGGGTCCTTATGAACAGGTCCGCCACGTATGTAAATATGTGTAATGCATGGAAGTGTTCACATCTGCTGGAGCCAAGCTCCCCAACACCTCAGGGCCTGCGGCCGCCTCTCTGCTGTCCACCCGAGGCCCGTGTGCCCTGGGGAAGACCCCATCTCCAGGTCCTCACAGCCCAGGGTGGTCAGAGTGGGTGCCTTAGGGACGGAGCGTGAGGAAGCTGGCCCAGAGAGGGACAGGGGCTGGCCCAGGGGCGCACAGCAGTTGGACTGAGCCAGGCTGCAGTGAGGTTCTCTCGAACTGGGACCCAGGATTTTCTCTGGGCACTCTGCCCTGACGACGTAGCCCAGCTCCAGGAAGCAGCTTCTCTCGAGGCTGAGGAATTCCTGCGGACTCTGGGGGAGGCGGTGGAAAATTAGGTCGTTTCACCACGTGGTGGAAGCTCTGCGTGCTCATCTCTAAGACGGGGGGACGGTCCCCTCCCGGCAGGCTGGTGAGGGCTGCGTGAGTAAGTGTGTGCCAGGCGCCGGGCACGTTTCATGTGCTGAGCACCACGTCCACACCCGGGCTCCGGCCGCATCCAGCGGGCCTGAAGTCGGGGGGTCCTGAGGTCAAGTCTTGGCTCTGTCGGCCTTGCCCTGACTTGTCAGACCCTTCCCTGGGCCTCTGCCCCTCCTTTCTGTGTCATGCCTGGACAGTGTGACTTCTAGCAATGGTTGTTTTCGTGGGCAGCTGCCTTGGGCCCCGCCCAGGCTGCTGCTGGAAGGCCACTTGCACGGGTCTGTTTGTCTCTGGTTCCATGTGGCTGTCCGTGCGGGCTCCAGGCCGCCCCACTGGAGCAGAGGGCCCTTGAGGTGTGAGCGTCCTAACCCAGCTTCTCTGGTGCTCTGTGCTGGAGGCCTGAGCGAGCAGGGCTCCCCCCGACATCAGCTGAGATCCCCCAGGGGGGCAGAGCCTGGTCAGGCTGGGCCAGGCTTGGGTGTCCAGCCAGGCCCGGAGGACTCCTCATGGGGCTGCCAGGGCGCTCTCGCCCTCCTCCTGGGGCCCAGAGAAGATGGAGCCAGCAGCTTTCCCCTCCCCAGCCTCATCCCTGAGCCCCAGAAGAGGCGCCCCTCTGTCAGGCCAGCACCCCCTGGCCTTCTCCGTGACCCCCGCCCCGCATCTCTGTCCTCTCCTTCTGCCA
Source organism: Eschrichtius robustus (assembly GCF_028021215.1). NCBI lineage: Eukaryota > Metazoa > Chordata > Mammalia > Artiodactyla > Eschrichtiidae > Eschrichtius > Eschrichtius robustus. Next base: position 5,091,760 of record NC_090824.1, read on the forward strand.
TCCGCTGGCCCCAATCTCTCCCATCTCACCCCCCGAGCCAGCCCTCCCTCCCCAGGCCTGCACTTGGCCTCACCTTCTCACCTCGCCTCCTGCTGACACGGTTCTTGCTGGGGCCCCCAGGGCCCTGCCGAGTCCAGCAGCTGTCTGTCCTGCCTTCCTTCCCGTGACCCTCCTTGACCCCCGGCAGCTGGGCACCCCCAATCCCACGGCTCCATTTATCCCAAACCCGACTGCACCCAGTGACCTCATTAGGCCTGCCTGGCTGGAGGGCCCCAGGGCATCTTCTCAGGGAGGCCCCTAGGCCTCGCACCTCCCCAGGGACCCAGAAGCCCTGGAATTGAAAAGGTTCGATGTTTGCTGTTTCGCTTGAGCGAGGATGGAGTCTTCGTCCAGCAGGCGGTAGATGAGCTAGTGAACCAGCCTGACCCTGCTCCCCAGCGCGGCTCGGGTGGGTCCGGAGGGGCCCCACTCCTTAGATGGCGCCTTCCTGGGGTCTCCGCTGAAGGCCGGGGGTGTTCAGCGAGGTCTCTGAGCCGTGCCACCCCTGGAATCCGCTGGGCTCCTAGCCCCCTGGCCACTGTCTCTGAGCCCCCATTTTTGACTTGCTTGGCTTGCTGGGGCTCCTCCTCCCCGCATTGTGGTCTGGACAGGGCCTCCGGGCAGGGTGGACGTGATCTGGAGCTTATGCGCTTGGCCCCTTCTCGGGGTCGCCCCTGAGCTGCCCAGCATCCAGCTTGTGCCTTGGCCGCCTTTTTCCGTTGCTTCCAGCAGGATGGCTGGGCCCAGTGACTATCGTGGCCGGGGAGCATGGGGCCTTTTCTCATACGTTAAAGCAAGCCTGGGGCCAGATCACCTCCAAGATCAGCCCACAGCCCCAAAGGTCAGAAGTGGGATGTTTTTTACTCTCAGATCAGAAAACTGTATTTAATAACAACGGTAGTAACAGCTCCCAGGGCCCAGAGCTGTCATCCCAGCCTCACCACAGCCTGGATGGGCAGGTCGGGGTGTCACCCCCATTTCCCAGATGTGGAGACCTAGGCTGGGGCAGTGCTGTGGCCTGCCCAGTCGGCCAGGGTGAGGGGCTGGGGACCAGGCACCCCAGGCTGTGTTGAGGCCGCACCCGAGCTGAGGGCAGCTGAGTCCCTGGGAAACTGTCAGGAAAGGAGGAAGGGGCGCCAGGCCAGGCAGGGGAGGGGACACCCAAGGATGTTCTCCTTTGCTTCCATGCTTTCATGCACGACTTACTGGCCTTGTATGACAGATGGGGCACCAGAGGCCCACCATCCAAGGTCACAGCTGCTGGGCTCTGTCGCTGCCCTCGCCTCTGAGGGGTACGGGAGTGGCCTGTTTGCTGGCCTGGATCCCTGAGCTGGGGTGCTTGTCCCTGCTGGCTTGCCAGTCTGTGCTCACCTGGTGCAGGTGTGGCCTGCCCCAGGCCTGGCCTCCTTCCAAGGGGAAGCTGGAGAGACCCGCTCTGTGGAGGCTGGTGGCCTGGCTGAGCTCCCAGGTGTGCCTGGGCAGGTGAGGGCCCGGGCCCTGGTTGCCCAAGGGGCGAGGCTGGTGTCCAGAGGCCACCTCTGGTGGGCAGGAGGCTGGTGGAGCCCTGCGGCCTGTGGTCCCAACCTGACATTCAGGTATGCAAACGTTCGGGAACTTTGCACGTGATTTCCTGGGCACTGGGCGAGAACATTCCTGAAGGCTGGGTTGCAGGCAGATCCTTCTTGCCCTGGCCGTCATGAAGACACTTCTTTCCTCCCCTGCTCCACCTCACTGTGGCTGCTGGATTCCCGCCCCCTCGGGCCTCTCAGCCCCCCAGTGGAAGCACGCATCTTCCTGGGCACCACTGAGGCCCACCTTCTGAAGTGTGCCCGCTCACTCTGACCCCCTTTGGCGGCAGGAACAAGCTGGGATGAGGCCTGCCCCCTGCTCCCCTCCCGAGTGGGGCCCACCCCGCAGGTCGGGGTCCTTTTGTCTCCTTTGCCCCGCCTGGCGGGGTGATGCTGGGCGAGCGCCATGCTGGCTGGTCCACCTCGGCCGAGGCTGGCGGCGAGTGGGGCCCTTGAGGGGCAGGGTCGAGTGTGAGTCGCCGCTGCGCCCAGCGCCTAGTGCCCAGCGCCCAGCGCCCAGCCAGTGCAGGGACGGGGCAGTGAGGTCAGCCGGGCTGTCGGAGCCCCGGGGTTTCCTCATCCCCCATCCAGTTGCCGTGCGTTTCCTAGAGCTGCAGAGACACGTTACCACAAACAACGCGCTTGTTATCTTACGGTTCTGGAGGTCAGAAGTCTGACCTGGGTCCCACTGGGTGAAGTTTCTTCTGGAGGCTCCAGGGGGGGATCGGTTTCCTGGCCTTTCCAGCTTCTGGAGTCGCCTGTGCCCCTCGGCTCGTGGCCCTTCGATCTTCACAGCGAGCGAGGCCGGTGGAGACCTTGCACATCCCCGGACCGCCTCTCCTGCTCGCTTTCCCACTGTCCTGAGCCTGGGATGACACTGTGCCGCCGGGGTACTCCAGGCTCTCCTTGCTGTTGTGAGGTCAGCAGACCAGCACCCTGGGTGCGGCCTGAACTTCCAGGGTCCCTCAGAAGCTGACCGAGTCACAGTGAGGGGAGTAGGACCTGCACATGTTTGGGGGGCCCCTGTTCCGCCCACCCCAGGTGCCGGTCTCTCCCTCCACCTTGGGAGCTGGTTCCAGGCGGCAGGGCCTTGGCACCCCTTTCCTGCATCTTCTTCCACCTGCCTGGGGCAGCGAGTACCCTTTGGGGCCGCTGGCCTTTCTGGGACAGCCAAGGCGCCTCCCACACGCAACGCAGGGACAACCCCCTCGGCCGCCGTTGGGCCATGTGGGCAGGCCCGGGAGGAGAGCGCTTCGCAGCCTAATCCCACCACCGCCGTCCCCAGCGTACCCGTCTTCGCGGCCTAATCCCACCACCGCCGTCCCCAGCGTATCCGTCTTCGCGGCCTAATCCCACCACCGCCGTCCCCAGCGTACCCGTCCTCAGGCAGCATCCTGGCCGCCGGCCTTCACTGGGCGCTCTGTTGGGTGGTGGTCGTAAAGCGCAGATTCACCTGGGTGCCTGCTCCCGGCCAGTCAGCCTGAGCTTTCCGTGCCTTATCTATTCATCCTCCCAGTGACCTGTTTATGGTTCAGAAACGAGCCTTGGAGCTGACGTAACCTGCTCGGAGCTGGGTTTTTTTTTTTTTTTAAACTTTAAAAAAAAAACTGTGGTAAAGGATAACATAGAATTTGCCATTTTAACTGTGTGTGAAGCATGTGATTTGGGGGCATTCATTACTTTCACAGTGTGGTGTAGCCATCACTCCTATTTCCAAAACTTTTTCATGACTCCAAACAGAAATTCTACACCCATTACCAGTCACTGCCCATCCCCCCGCCCTGCCCCCCCAGCCCTGGAAACCTCTACTTTCTGGTTCTGTGAACTTGCCTGTTCTGGATATCTCACGTAAGTGGAATCGTACGGTATGTGGCCTTTCCTGACTGGCTTCTTTCACTCGGCATCATGTCTTCAAGGTTCATCCATGTTGTATGCAGCCCGTGGTAGTCCTCCATGCGTTTTTTTGGGACGGGGGAGGTGCTGCTAGTTTATTTGGGAGTCAGTTCCCGGGAGCAGGATTAAGGGAGCTGGCGTTGTGAAACAGAGAAGCAGGAAATTCAATATAAGGACTTTTTAAATTGAGGTATAATTGACCTATAACGTTATATTAGCTTCAGGTGTACAACGATTTTTAAAAAAAATTTTTATTGAAATATAGTTGATTTACAATGTTGTGTTAGTTTCAGGTGTACAGCAAAGTGATTCAGTTATACATACATACATATATATAAATATATATTTATATAATTTTTCTGCATTCTCTTCCATTATAGGTTCTTACAAGATATTGAGTGGAGTTCCGTAGGTCCTTGTTGGTTATCTATTTTATGTATAGTAGTGTGTATTTTTAAAAATATTTATTTACTTATTTGGCTGTGCCAGGTCTTAATTGCAGCGTGCGGGACCTTTAGTCGCGAGACGCGGGCTCTCAGTTGCAGCGTGCGGGATCTAGTTCCCTGACCAGGGATCGAACCCGGGCCCTCTGCACTGGGAGCATGGAGTCCTTTTTTTTTTAAACTGTTTTTTTTTTTTTTAATTTATTTTATTTATTTATGGCTGTGTTGGGTCTTCGTTTCTGTGCGAGGGCTTTCTCTAGTTGTGGCAAGCGGGGGCCACTCTTCATCGCGGTGCGCGGGCCTCTCACTATCGCGGCCTCTCTTGTTGCGGGGCACAGGCTCCAGACGCGCAGGCTCAGTAATTGTGGCTCACGGGCCTAGCTGCTCTGCGGCATGTGGGATCTTCCCAGACCAGGGCTCGAACCCGTGTCCCTTGCATTAGCAGGCAGACTCTCAACCACTGCGCCACCAGGGAAGCCCAAGGGAGCATGGAGTCTTAACCACTGGACCACCAGGGAAGTCCCAGTAGTGTGTATATTTTAATCCCAAACTCCTAATTTATCCCTCCCCCACCAACATAGTGATGTGATATGGTATACTGCGAAATGATCCCAACAAGTCACCATACATAGTTACAATTTTTTTTTTCTTGATGAGTTCTTGGATGAGAAGTTCTTTTTTTTTTTAATAGACCTTTATTGGAGTATAATTGCTTCGCAATGCTGTGTTAGTTTCTCTTGCACAACAAACTGAATCAGCCATATGCATACACATGTCCTCATGTCCCCTCCCTCTTGAGCCTCCCTCCCATCCTCCCTATCCCACCCCTCTAGGTCATCGCGAAGCACCGAGCCGATCTCCCTGTGCTATGCTGCTGCTTCCCACTAGCTAACTATTTTACATTCCGTAGTGTATATATGTCGATGCTACTCTCACTTCGCCCCAGCTTCCCCCTCCCACCCCAAGTCCTCAAGTCCATTCTCTATGTCTCCCTCTTTATTTGGATGAGAAGTTCTTGATGAGAACTTTCAAGATCTACTTTCTTAACAACTTTAAAATATGCAACACAGTATTAATAACTACAGTCACCATTCTAGACATTACATCCCCATGTCCTACTTATTTTGTAACTGGAAGTTTCATTCCTTCCTAAGGCTGAATAATATTCCATTGTGTAGAGAGACCATATTTTGTCTAACTGCTCATCAGTTAACAGACACTTGGGTTGTTTCCACCTTCTGGCTATTGTGAATAGTTCTGTGAACATGGGTATGCAAGTTTCTGTTTGTGTCCCTGATTTAAATTCTCTGGGGTATATATTTAGCAGTGGAATTGCTGGGTCTTATGGTAATTCCATGTTTAACTTTTTGAGGAACCACCCAGTTGTTTTCCACAGTGGCTGCACCATTTTCCATTCCTACTAGCAACATACAAACAAGGGCTCCCATTTCTCTGCAGCCTCGTCAGCACTTGCTAGTTTCTGTTTTTTGAGTTTAGCCGTCCTAGTGGCTCTGAGGTGGGATCTCACTGTGGGGCTGACTGCACCCCTGGTGACTGATGGTGCAGAGCATCTTTTCATGTGCTTAGAGAAACAGGTGCACATCTTTGGAGAAATACCTATTCAAGTCCTTTGCTCATTTTTTATTGGGTTGTTTGTCTTTTTGTTTTTGGGTTGTAGGAGATCTTTATGTATTCTTGTTACTAAACCCTTATCCAGAGCTGGAATTTGAACCCTTTCTGAACGCTGCTCCCTTCCAACCCCCCTGGAGATGCTGTGGCCCCCTGGGCCCCTGTTAAGCAGGGCTGAGGTTTATTGCCAGGCCTGGGCTTGCCTGCTCTTTCCCAAGTTCTGCTTTGATACTTGTGCTGTGACCACCATCCTCCAGGACCTGATTAGGTGGTGTCCTTGGCAGCTTTGGGGAGAGCTCCCGGGATCAAAAGGCCCAGGCAGTTTTGCTGAGCTTGGAAGCCTGGGGGTGGCCCCAGCAGTAAGGGCCAGCAGTAGGGGGAAAGGAGGCTGGAATGGGAGCGGGGGGTAGGGGTGTGAGGTTCGGCCACCCCCCCCCCGTCCCCCCGCCCCAGCAGGCTGTCTTGAGGGCTGTATAGCACCACTGCTCACTTGGTCGGAGCCAAAACCACCGTAGCCACCAGATGAGGTGAAGGCTTGGTGGGAGTGCTGGTGTGTAGACAGCAGGGGTGTCAATGCTGCCTGGGGGATTCTGTGGGCTTCCTGGGCAGAGGTTCTAGGATGTGGGAACCCCGACCCCCCGCCGCCCCCGGCATCTCCAGCAGACGCGGGCTGTCCCACCATCAGGCTCCAGGACCGGTATGTGGAACACATACCCCGTGAGGCACATCCTGCCCACACTGTGTCACACTGGGACACAGAGGCCCAGAGAGGGTGGGAATGCACCATGGCCACACAGCAAGATCAAGACTGACCTCGAGATGGGCTTGTGGCACCACCATAGCTTGGGCAGGAAGACTCTGAGCCTGAGTCGCCCTCTGGGGCAGAAGTTCTTGCCCTTGTTGTGTTTCTCCTTGCATACCCCCAGGGACAGGCAGCTCACCACCTATGAAGCAGCCTGTTCCGTTGCTGGGTGGCTCTGACAGAAAGTTCTCTGGGCTGGGAGAAAGAAGGAGCTGTCACACGCTTCCCATTCTGAGCACAAAAGGGCAGCGACTTCCTGGGTCACTAGGAGGGAAGCGTAGGCCAGGATTCGACCTTGGCCTGGCCGATTCCATTTGGGGCCCAGCCTCTGCTGCAGCCCTGGACACCCTCTTCACAGGCCAGCCTGAGGCCACCCAGCTGCTGGATGGGTGTAGGAGGGGCGGACACTGAAGGCACTGGAGACGGGTACTGACTGTCCTAAGGGTGCCTGGGACGAGCCCCGCCCTCGCCGGCCTCGATCCCCATCTGTGTGTCAGGACGCTGGCTCCACCTGAGGGCCTGTCTCCTCTGCTGGGGAGCCAAGGGACACAGCAGACCTGGAGCGGGAGGGTGACTGTCCCCTTGAGCACGTGATGCCCCCCGGCCCTGTCCCTCCGTGCCCCTGGATACAGCACCAGCTGCCTCACCAGCCTTATGCCTGCCAGCCCCCTCCCACCAAGCAGAGGTTTCTAGAAGGCACTGCTCTCTTGCCCCGAAGGCACCCACCCCATCCTGTTCTCTTCCGGCTGCTCCTCCTCGGCTGGGAAGGCCCTCCCTGCTTGGGCAACTCCCACTGCCATTGTTTTTTCCTTTTCTGTAAAACAAAATACAGAAAAGTACAAAAGATGCTATAACAAACACCCACCACCCAAAATAAGTGTATTCAACATTTTATCATATTTCCTTCAGATCTTGTTTGTTTTACGAACTGAAACACCGAGACAAAGCCAGAGCCCTCCACATTCCCCTCCCCCAGCCGCCCTGCCCCCTCCCAGGGGCCCCAAGAGTCTGTCTGTGGCTCTCGGGCTCCCTGGAAGCCCGCACCGCGTGCACTGAACCTGCGGCTCTCGGTAGCTGTTTTGATTTCGGGAATTATGTTTCTGTGGCCCATGCTGACGCCTGCTCTTTACTTAGGCTGGTGACAAAGACCCCCCCCCCACCCTGGGAAGTCTCCCCGGAGCCCCCTGGGTGGTGGGGGGAGACGGGTCTGCCTGCCTGCCTCCCTCGGCACGAGCACAGGCGAGGCTGCTTCTAGGCCCAAAGCCACAGGGCCAGATCTTAGAGCGACTCTCCGAGTCACTGCCTGGGGGCTTAATGGATGGTGGAGGGAAAGAGAGGGAGGGAAGATGGCAGGAAAAATTTAAGGAGGAGAGGAGGGAGGAGGGGAAGCATGCACTTGGGACCCACGCGGCCAGTGCCCCCCTCACCTTCTCTCCCGGTCCTCCCTGCAGCCAAGTACCCGGCCATCAAGGCCCTGATGCGGCCGGACCCTCGTCTCAAGTGGATGGTGCTGGGGATGGTGCTGGCGCAGCTGCTGGCCTGCTGGCTGGTGCGGGGGCTGGCGTGGCGCTGGCTGCTCTTCTGGGCCTATGCCTTCGGGGGCTGCGTGAACCACTCACTGACGCTCGCCATCCACGACATCTCGCACAACACCGCCTTCGGCACTGGCCACCCCGCCCACAACCGCTGGTTCGCCATCTTCGCCAACCTGCCCTTGGGTGTGCCCTACGCGTCCTCCTTCAAGAAGTACCACGTGGATCACCACCGCTACCTGGGCGGCGACGGGCTGGACGTGGACGTGCCCACGCGCCTTGAGGGCTGGCTCTTCTGCACGCCGGCCCGCAAGCTGCTCTGGCTGGCGCTGCAGCCCTTCTTCTACTCGCTGCGGCCGCTCTGCGTGAACCCCAAGGCCATGACCCGCATGGAGGTGTGCAACGCCCTGGCGCAGCTGGCGGCCAACGCCACCATCTTCACCCTCTGGGGGCTCAAGCCTATGGTCTACCTGCTGGCCAGCTCCCTTCTGGGCCTGGGCCTGCACCCCATCTCGGGCCACTTTGTGGCCGAGCACTACATGTTCCTCCAGGGCCACGAGACCTACTCCTACTACGGGCCCCTCAACTGCATCACCTTCAACGTGGGCTACCACGTGGAGCATCATGACTTTCCCAGCATCCCGAGCTGCAACCTGCCCCTGGTATGTGGCCACGGTCGCAGAGGCTGCGATGGGCACCTTAGCGGGAGGTGGGGGAACGTGGGGAGGGCTTTGGGCCACACTCTGGCCTTTCTCTCGTGCTGATCGTGGGATGGCTACGTGCTCACTTGGGGTCCCCAGGGCAGAAGGAAAGGCCACCTGGCACACGGAGTGCCTGGCTGGAGAATAAGAAGGTGAATTCCGGGGGGGTGGGCGGGGCAGGGGCTCAAGGGGCATTTTACAGTTCAGGCCTCTTGGTTTAATGAAAACCCGTTTGAGCACAGCTATGATATTCACTGGCTGGCTGTGTGTCCTGGGGCAAGCCGCTTGCCCTCTCTGTGCCTCAGCTTTCTCTTCTGTAAATGGTGCAGCAGTAACGATACTGCGAGTGAAGCACCTCCCCTTCCTGACCCTGTCCCTCCGCATTTCTTGTCACTGCCCTGTGACCCTCCAGGGGCCCCCTCATGGCACAGAGAGGACAGGGTGGGCCTTGCCCTTTGTGACCCAAGGGGCTTGGCCCGAGCTGCCTCAGAGTGGAAGCCTCTGGGCTGGTGCCTCTGTCTTGGGAGGCCTGGGTTGGAGAATTTCTAAAGAAGAAAGAGGGAGGGAGAGGATGGGGAGGAGGAAGAGGGAGGGGGAGGGGGAGGGGAAGAGGGAGGGAGAGGAGGGGGAGGGGAAGAGGGAGGGAGAGGAGGGGGAGGGGAAGAGGGAGGGAGAGGAGGGGGAGGGGAAGAGGGAGGGAGAGGAGGGGGAGGGGGAAGAGGGAGGGAGAGGAGGGGGAGGGGAAGAGGGAGGGAGAGGAGGGGGAGGGGAAGAGGGAGGGAGAGGAGGGGGAGGGAGAGGAGGGGGAGGGGGAAGAGGGAGGGAGAGGAGGGGGAGGGGGAAGAGGGAGGGAGAGGAGGGGGAGGGGAAGAGGGAGGGAGAGGTGGGGGAGGGGGAGGAGGAGGGGGAGGGGGGAGGAGGAGGGGGAGGAGTAGTTGTTGCTGTTGTTCTGGTCTGGCACTGGTCGGTTAGAGCAGAAGTGACTGCGCACAGCGGGGCTGGAGATTGTGGTGGTGGGAAAGGTGTCTGAGTGTGTGAGACTGTGTGTGCGTGCCTGTGTGTGCCCACATTCCTGCACGTGATTAGGTGTGCCTGTCCATATGTGCATGTCTGTGAGTGCATGCTCACCCACTCGTGTGGAGTGCAAGTGAGCACTGGTCTGGGTGTTCAGGTGTTTGTGCCGTGGCCCACGTGACTCTGGAGTCTGACAGCCTGTGTGTCCACCCTGGCTGTGCAGGGCGCCCCCCCCGCCCCCGGCCCCCGGCCCCCAATGGTACTGAGGTCCTGCTCTGTGCTGGGCACCATCTAACCAAAGCCTCACCACAAGCCTACGTGGCATTTCAAGCCCATCATGCACATTTCATGGACGCGAAGGGAGAGGCTCGGGGAGCCGGGGTCCCTGCCTCAGGAAGCAGCAGTGCCAGACTCTTGACCCAGGACATTCACAGAAGCAGCTGCTGTCAGCTGTGAGCCTTTCCTTCTCCCAAGCAAAGTCACAGGCTCCCTGTTCCTGCCATGCGTGTCACCTCATCCCCCGTAGGCCCCCCTTTTCAGGCCCTGTGCACCTGGTGCGTCCTCTGTTGGGGGAGGGGGAGGCCTCCCCTGCAGTTGGTGTGGGTGTAGGTGCTGAGGCTGGAGCACTTCTTGGAGGAGGCGGGCTGAGGGCGTCAGGTGCAGAGCGGGGCAGGGAGCTGGAGAGGGAAATGACACGTCCTGAGGCTGGCAGGAGGGCAACGGAGTGGGAGGATGGTGGGAGCCAAGGTCAGAGGGGTTTGCAGGTCCAAGAGGGCACCGAACGCCGGGCCGAGGCGCGTGGATGTGACCTCGGTTCAGCAGGACTCGAGCCAGGCTGTGCCGCAGAACTCGGCCACCCCAAGGCTCCTGGATCAGAAACTCGGGGTGTGCGCTCCGGGGCGGGGGGTGCATTTTAACTCCTCACCCCCATTTGGGGCAGGGGCCTCAGCACCTCTTGGTGCCCCCGGCCAATGGCCCCTCCGCCTTCGGGCAGCGGGCTGGCCCGGACACGGGTACCACGGGAGATGACAGGGTTGCGCGTGTGCTCACGTGGTCTGTGTGCTCACGTGTGTCCGTGCGCACGCGCGCCTGTGGCTGTGCACGTGCCTGTGCGCGGCCTCTGACCCATCCGGCCTCTCTGACCCATCTGTGCCCTCTCCGCAGGTGCGGAAGATCGCGCCCGAGTACTACGACCACCTGCCCCAGCACCACTCGTGGGTGAAGGTGCTCTGGGACTTTGTGTCTAAGGACTCCCTGGGGCCCTACGCCAGGGTGAAGCGGGTGTGCAAGCTGGCGGAGGACGGCCTGTGAGCCCGATGGCCGGCGCCCCGAGTGCACGGACCCTGCTGCCTGCGCCTCAGTGCCCGGTGGGAGCAGGGCCTGTGCTCTCTGGTTGCTGCCCGGCCTCGCCCTGCCCACCTGCTGCAGGGCTGGCCGTCACCTGTCCCCAGGGCGTGTAGTGCCCAGAACTGGTTTGGCTGCATTTGGTTCCCGCACCCTAGGCTGCTGCTCTTGTCCCCCTGGAGCCCCGAGGCCACGCCTGGAGACAGCGGGCACGGGTGGCAGCCTGGAGAAGCTTGGTCTGCATGTGGACTGGTGACCGCAGGCCGGGCCCTCCCTTTCAGGACGTCACGGGCGAGGCCTGGCCCGGCGCTGGGTGCTCTGTGCCCAGGGAGCTGATTTCTCTGGCGTGCCCATGCCCTAAATTAAATCAGCATTTGTTTTCAAGTCCATAGATGGTGCTTCCCAGGAGTGGGCTCGGCTCCTGGCCGGCAGGACCTGAGGCTGCGCTCCTCGCTCTGGGGCAGCCCTCCCCGGGGGCCCTGTCATTGAGTGGCCGGTTCTGGGTGTGTGGGCAGAGATCCACGCGGTCCTTGGGCCACGTCCCCACTCCCGCCACAACCCTGCCCAACCCCCACCCCGCACCCGCCGAGCTCCTGCTGCACCTCGGGCCCTCACCCCCACCAGCTCAGACGTGGGGCTTGAGGAGAACAGGTACCACAGGCCAGGCAGATGGCGGGTGCACAGGCGGCTGGACCGACGGGTGCCTGCCCGTGAGCTAGGGCTCTGACGGAAGCAGGCTGGTGTCCTCGGTGTCTCTGCGAAGCGGGACGCGGCTCGTCCGGACTGTGCTGAGGACTAATGGCCCAACTGAGAGGTGGGGAGGCATCTTTGGTGTCAGCCCCTTGGCCCAGGGGCCGTGTCGGGGTGTGGGTTCTGGTCTCCCAGAGGCAGGCGGGCAGCACGAGGGATGCCTGGGCGAGGCCCTCCCTGCCAGAGGAAGCGGCCGGGCAAAGATGGCCTCCCCTTGGAGCCCTGAGGCTGGGGAGGCTGAGGACCACGGCCCAGGGGCGGGCATGGCGGGGCTGCCTTAGCTGCCCCGGGAGAGGGAGGGCTGGGAGGAAGGCACAGCTGGGAGGGGAGGAAGGTCTCAGGTGCCTGAGACCAGGCAGCTGCTGAGCAAGGACTTCCTGCTCAGGGCTGGGAGTGGCCGCGCGTGTGCCAGGCACCCCTGTCCCCGGGTGGTCTGACCACTGAGATGGCCCGGGGAAGAGGCCCTTGGGCTGGCTGTGGGAGGGCAGTGCGGCTCTGAGCCTGGGCAGGCGGCCCCTCCTTGTGCACACAGGCTGGCCTGGGCCCAGGGGAGCCCCAGAGAGCCCAGCTGAGACTCGCGAGCTCTCTGTGTCCGCCAGCGAGCTTATCTGCCGACGGGACAGTCACGGCTGGGCCTCACCCAGAGCCGAAGGTGGGCCCAGGGCAGGGGTCTGGCACAACTCTCTTGAGAGGCAGCTGCCCGGGAAGAGGACAGCACCCCATCACCACCTGCCAGCACTCCCTCCCCGAGGCCCCGAGGCGACAGGATTCCTGGATGGCGGGAGGAGGCGGAAGGAGCCCGGAGAGCGGCTCATGGAGCTGTGGGTTAAAGCCGCTCACCTCCCAACCGGCAGAACAGCCCTATTCCTGTGTCCCAGGGTCACTGGGAGCACTCAGACAGTGTGTCCAGAGCCTGGCCAGAAAACAGTCCCACTGTCACGAGCCAGGCTGGGGGCCCTCCTCCCGTGGCCCCCAGAGGACAGCTGGGCCAGCGCCTGGGCATACTGTGTCGTGGTGCCTGTGGGATGGTCACAGGATGCCAAAGCTTTTCCACTGGCTGGGGCCTCACTCCTGGCTCGGGGGCGGCAGTCGCCAAGGCGGAGAGCCAGACCCTCTCTGGCTCCAACGGGGACCTTGCGCGGTCTGAGAAGTGCTGGGGAGTGCCTCAGGTGGGCACACGGGCTGCCCCTCCTGCCACGGAGGCGGGGACCTGTGCTCCTCCCTGGGGGGGCTGCAGGAGACTTGCGGGGCAGGGCGGAGGCCTTCCCTGCCCGCCTTGCTGGGCCCGAGTCACGGGGCGCCCCTCTGCGCGGCGGGGCAGGTTAGGCAGGTGCCTCCTCCTGGCCCCTCTGATGTTCCAGGCGCCACTCAGGGCCCGTCTCCCTGGAGGAGGCCCTGGGGGGCGGTTCCTGGGCCCCCCGCCGGCAGTGCCTGAGCTGCCCGGCTCAGCGGCCCGTCCCCCCCTCGCGTCTGAGTCAGCCCAGCCTCGCACCCACAGCCGCCACTGCCGTGGGCCCTTCCCCCAAAAGAGGCCTCCCCGGCCGGGAGCCGCCAAGAGCGAGCGAGTCGGAGCCGGGGTGTGGACGGTAAGCGTTTATTACCACGTGGACACAGACTGCTTGGTGCGCGGGCAGACCCTAACCACCAGGACGCCGGGAAGGAGCCGCGTGGAAGCGGCCGCGGCTCCCGGTGGCACCTAGGAGAAAACTCGAAACCATCTAACGAGGTGCGTGACTGACTCGGGGTATCTTCTCTATAAACCGAAAGGAACGTACACTTAAATAGGCAAATATAAAATACAAAAAAAGGCGATAGGCCTGGTGTTCTGTGTCAGGTTCAATCTAAAAAAATCCAGGAGCTGAACTTTTTTCCTCATTTTAATATTTTATCACAGGTTAAGACTTTTAAACGAAGCACATCCTAGCTTCAGTGCGTGCTCGTGTGTGCTGGAGGCCTGGGGCGCTGGGTTCCTTGCTGTCCCTGCCTTCGGCTGGACCGGGTCCCGGGCGGCGTCGGGGGCCGAGCGACCTACGAGGTGCTGATCCCGCTCAGCTCCTGCCTGATGGCTGAGGGACAGGGCGGGAGAGGAGGCTCAGGTGCCGTCCCCCCGCCCTGGTCAGGTCCCGCCAGGTGTCTGCCCCGCTCTGTCATCTCCCAAGAGCCACCCCGCTGCCCCCCAGGCCTCCGGAGGTCACGAGCCACAGGCCAGAGGTCAAGCAGCGCAGCAGGCTCCGGCAGACTCTGGGGTGACAGCAAAGCCCTCTGTGGGTCTCATCTACCGTTTCTCGTGAGCTGGCAGTCCCTCGAGGGTGGCACTGCCCCTTCCCCGTCAGAGGACGAGCTGGTAAGGGGCCGGCAGGCAGCCCAGCTCTGGTCGGAGGACCGGCAACCCCCCACCCCGCCCACAGGGCCAGCATCAAGCCGGTGACCTTGAGCAGGGCGGAGGGCTCCCACGCCCTGCCTCCCGGGCCTGGGCTCGCCCCATCTGGAGGGGGCAGGGGCTTCTCCTGCTCCTCTCCCCCTTCTTAGGGTCCTCCCCCAGATTTGAGCCTTTGCCCAGACAGACCCCAGGGGGCCTGGAGCCGAAGGCCAGGAGAGGGAGCGGAGGGCCGGGCCCGTCTCCAGCAGCAGGGGAACGAGGGGAGGGTTCCAGGAGCCCCCCAGGGCCCACATCTCCCCCGGCCTCTCAGCCGCCCGCCCCAGAGGCTGCGTCCACCGCGGCCGCGCCGTGGCAGGTGCAGAGACGGGGGCCCCCCCACACCCACTGGCTCCCTCCCTCGAGGCCTGTGCCCCCTGCTCGCTAGCGGGCTGGCTGGCTGGCTGGCAGCCCTGCTTCGGGCCCCACACCAGCCCTGGCCCTGGGGCCCCACAAGCAGCCTTGCAGAGGTGGGAGCGCCCAGCACTAGAGCAGGGTTAATAGTTGGCCTCTGTGTCTCCTCTCCGGCTCTGCTCTCGCTCTTCATTCATTAACTCCTTATCTGCCCATCCCAGGCCTGTGGGGGGACTCGGCAAACAGGAACTGAGTGCCCTCCCTCCGCTGGGTCAAGGACAGGGTGTGGCCGTCACCCAGCCCTGGGCAGGGGTCCGGCTCTGCTGGCACCCCACGCAGGTCCCCAGCCGCCTCTCCTCTCCTCCAGCGTCTGGCGGCCCTCGGTCACCAGCACCCACCAGGTGGGACGGGGAGGGGTGTGGGCGCCAGGCTGCACCTCACTGCTCTGTCGGCGGAGCCAGCCCTGCCCGAACCTTTCCTTTTCCTCTGGCTCCAGATCTGAGCCAGCCGTTATCAAAGGCTCCGGTGGGGACCGGAAGGAGGGACGTGATTCACTGTGACGAGGCCCTGCCTCTGGAGCCACATGCCTGCTCCCCTAGGCCAGGCCAAGCAGGCTGTGAACTAGGTCAGGCCCACAGGTAATTCTGTGGCTTCTTGGACCCCTAAACCTCTGGGAAGGCAGCGGTTACCCTTATAACCCCAAACCCAGTGATCAGAAGTGGCAGAATAAAAAAAAGTAATCTAAGTCCACAGATGCTGAGCTAAGCAACAGGTAATTCAGGGCTGCTCTCGGCTGGGGAATGCGCTCTCGGCTCTTTCTCCCGGCCGCCGGCTAATCCTGGGAAGGAGCCTGGGGGAGCTGAAGACTCAGACTGAGGCGGCAGACCAGCGGGGCGTGCCAGTCCTTAGACAAGGCGCTTCATCTTCCTGAGCCTCTCAGCTTGCTCAGAGGCTGGGGGGGGGGGGGGTGGTGGTGGCCGCTGGGAGGAAGACTGACCCCCGCCCCCATGCCGGTACAAGCCCCAGGCCTCCTGGCCCCGGATGGCCTCCCTGGCTGCAGCATCCTGGCCCCCTGCTTGGCCGCCCTGGGCACAAGCAGACCTCCCTCTTTTTTTTTTTTTTTTTTTTAATATAAATTTATTTATTTATTTATCTATTTTTGGCTGTGTTGGGTCTTCGTCTCTGCACGACGGCCCTCTCCAGCTGCGGCGAGCGGGGGCCACTCCCCATCGCGGTGCGCGGGCCTCCCACCACCGCAGCCTCTCCCGTTGCAGGGCACAGGCTGCAAACGCGCAGGCTCAGTAGCCGTGGCCCACGGGCCCAGCCGCTCCGCGGCACGCGGGACCCCCCCCCCCAGACCGGGGCCCGAACCCATGTCCCCCGCACCGGCAGGCAGACTCCCAACCACTGCGCCACCAGGGAAGCCCCAGACCTCCCTCTTTAACGACGCTGGGTGCGGCCCCGGCTCAGGGCGATGCCCGGGGGTGCGGGCCCTCTACTCACCGTCGATGATCTCCTCCTTCACTTTGTGGAGCTCGCGGACCACCTCCTCGAGGATTTCCTGGTGGGAGCAGAGCCTCAGAGTGAAGGGACAGACAGCAGAGGAGAAGTGGCCTTGATCGAGGGGCAGGGGCAGCGCCACAGCCCTCACCCCTGCCCACGTCCCCCCGTGTTCTCGGCTCCCTCCCCAAGCCGGGGAAGGGTGTGTGAGTGGGCGATGGGACACCCGCCCACGCCTCAGAAATACTCTGGAGGAGCCGGGGGTGCCCGGAAGGGGAAGCCCCCGATGCGGGCCGGGAGCGCCCAGAGCCTTTTCCTGGTGAGGACAGGACGGGGGGACCGACGCTGCGCGTGTCCCCTCCCCCACCGCCGGCTCCCGGATTGCTGGCAGCCGCATGTGGCCCTCTTGGGCGGGCCTGCCTGCCCACGCGCCCTGAGAAGTCCCCAGCCTCTGGCTCCTTCACAGCCTCTCCGGAAAGGACACACTCACCTGTTTCATCCGGTCTAAATCTAAGGCATCCAGGGCCACGTCGTTTACACTTCCCGCCGGCTTCATCCTGGGGAGAGGGCGGCAGGGTGCGGTCAGGTGGGCGCTGGGGCCCGGCAGGCGCCGCCCCCCCCCCCCCCACCCCGTGCCGGGAGACTGAGCGGCGCCCCGGCGCCTCCCTGCTGCGGGCCCAGCCGCCCTCTCCCATCGTCCTTCAAACGCTTTCTGCTTTTACCTCTGGCCGCGCCTTAGCTACCTGAAAAGGACTCTAGTGCCCTGTCCCCACCTCGAGAGGGGCTCGTGGATACCGCGACCATCTTTCCCAACCCAAGAGTCAGGACTCGGGGTCTGCTGACTTGACAGCTCTCACACAGAAGCGGCCACGTAAGCGGACAGCGTCACATGCTGCCTCCCCTGGAAAGGGACCCCGGTAAGCTGGTCCTCAGCGTGAGGGTCTACGTTCCTGGCTTGACGGAGGCTTGGGGAAAACCAGTAATGATGGCATTAAATACGAGACAAAATTGCAAAAGTCTTCAACACTCATCCTAAATGCACCCACTTCTGACACAAACATGTGTCTCTGGTGTTGGTAACAGGCCCTGGTGTGTAATTACTTCAGGAAATGTCCTTGGATGTGGTTTTGCTCTTCTCAGGCAAAGGTTTCAGTTTTGGGGACTGTCCTTCTCTGATGCTTCTGCACTAAGGTTAGCTGGTTTGAAATTTAATGTCTCTTGCACACGAATCCTCCCTGGAAAATACTGGCAGGGAATCCCCTGGCGGTCCAGTGGTTAGGACTTGCTGCTTTCAGAGCCGGGGCCCGGGTTCAATCCCTGGTCGGGGAACTAATATCCCACCAGTGGAAGAAAGGAGGGGAGGGAAGGACAGAAGGAGGGAGGAGGGGAGGAGGGGAGGAGGGGAGGAAGGGAGGAACGAAGGAAGGAAGGAAGGAAGGAAGGAAGGAAGGAAGGAAGGAAGGAAGGAAATCTTGGCAAACGCTCGTCTATAACCACCTGGCCTTTCAAAGCAGGACCGTGGTGCTGAGGGTACACTTTCTGGATCCACTTTCTGTCCCCACGTGGAGAGAAAGTCAGGTTCAGGGAAATGAGATGTGGCCAGAGCCAGCTGCAGGGATCGTGGACGTGACAGCTGGTGGACATCGACCTGGCGGACTGGCATGGCTACCAGGGGCCACTGTACAGATTAGGTCCATCTGGAGAAGTCGAGGGCTGGTGTTCTCCACAATGAAGGAGAACTAGCATGAAAACTAAAGTGCTGGTGCAGCCGCGATGGAGAACAGTGTGGAGGGGGTCTCAAAGAATTAACGTAACGACCACATGAGCCAGCCATCCCACCTCTGGGTACACAGCCGAAGGGAATGAAACCACTGTCCCAGGAGACAGCTGCACCCCCACGTTCACTGCAGTGTTATTCACAACTGCCATGACATGGGAACAACCCAAGTGTCCGCTGACAGATGAATGGAGACAGAAGATGTCATGTCTGTATCTATGTGCGTGTGTGAGTGTATATACACACACGTGTACATATGTGCATCACAGAGTTATATAATGGAGTATTCTGCCACAAGAAAGAAGGAAACCCTGCCATTTGTGACAACATGGACATTATGCTAAGTGAAATAAGCCAGACAGAGAAAAACAAATGCTGCATGATCTCACTTATATGTAAAATCTAGAAAAGCCAAATTCAGAAACAGAGAGTAGACCCGTGGCTGCCAGGCGTTGCAGGGAGGGGCGCAACTGGTGGAGGTAGTCCAAGGGCACACACTTCCACTAATAAGAGGGGTCCCCTCTTGGGGGTGTAACATACAGCACGGTAACTATAGTTAACGATACTGTATCGTATGCTTGAAAGGAGCGAAGAAAGTAGATCTGAAAGTTCTCACCACACACCTACAAAAAAAGGTGACTGTGTGAGGTTATGGACGCGTTAACTTACCTGACTGTGGTAATCATTTTACAATGCATACATATATCAAATCACAGTGTTGTACACCTTGAACTCACACAACACTAGATGTCAATTATGTCTCAGTAAAGCTGGATAAAAAAACCCCCACTGAATGCTATGTAAATAAAATTTTAGTGGTCCAGTGCACAAACCTGGGTTAAAAAAGAAACGAAAAAGAAAGTGCTCCTGCACCCCTCCTGGATGAACTCAATAAATGTGGTTCTGACTGAGTCTGTAAGTAACTTTGGATGCGGAAAGAGGTCCAGCCCGAGATCCCTGGATCCGTCGTCACACCCATCCTGTACGTTCAAGTCCCTGTTCCAAGAGCAGTTTTCCGGTCACCCGGACAAACCGCTTCACCTCTCTGGGCCTCGGTCCCCCACCTGCAGGCCTGGACAGTCCCCCCGATGGTGACCCCGACAGCTCCGTGAGCCCTGCGGCACCCGCCCCGTCTGTGAGTCTAGAGAAGCGCTCTGGCTCGGAGCCGGGGAGCCCTCTGACGTGTGCGAATGCCCTGGACAACGCTCTTGCCCTGTGAGGGACGCCTGGCCACTCACAACTTGGCCGCCCGTCCTTACTCCACGACCAGGAAGCAGCTAGCTCTGCTGGGAGCTGCAGGTCAGCCCCGGCCGCCTCGCCTCCCCGGCTGCTCTGGCTCCCGCCCGGCTCCGGTCCACCTCCCGCTTCACAGCCAGAGCGAGCTGCCCAGAGAGCGACTCCATCGCGGCGCCCTTTGCTCAGAGACTGGGGCCCACACACAGGATGAAATCCACACTTCTCACCGTGCGGCTCCTTCCTGCTCCTCTAAATGTGCCTCCCTCTGCCCTCCCCACGTCCTACCACTTGCCAGTCACAATGGCCTACTTTCTGTTCTTTGAACTTGCCAGGCTGGTGGCAGGCTCAGGGCCTTAGCACTTACCACTCCTTCAGCCTGGAGGGCCGTCCCCACAATCTCCACGGGACAGGCTCCCTCTCACCCGGGTCAACTCAAATGCCACCTCTGAGAGGCCCACTCGCTAAAGCACCCCTGTCCCCGGCACCTTCCACCACGCGGCCCTCTATGTCTTCCCCAGAGCACCTCTCAGAACTCAGTTGTCTTATTTACGGGCCTTTCCAACAGGAAAATGAGCTCCTCGCAGGCAGGGACCTGCAGGGCCCAGCTCAGAGCCTGGCTGACAAAGGCCCTCCACAAATCCTGGCTGCCGCCGAGACCCCTCATCCCTGTTCCCCCGCGTCTGTCATCGCCATTCCTGCTGGGCCGGCTGGAGCTCTCTCTGGTCATCTTGTTTGATTTGGCAAGACCAGGCTCAAACTCCACCTGCTCTGGGATTTGGGCTGTTCCCCTTCGATCTGTGATGGGCACTGAAGACATTTCTTAGTACGGATTCTAGAAGCCTGCAAATTCAGGCCACACGCTTGGCCCACAGTTACTGTGTGACTGTCCCTCTGATTTTTGGGCAACCTCAGTTTCAAACAACCCATCCTGTTATCACATCAGCTTTTGGTTTGGGAAATACGGTCAGCGTATCTCCGGGGAAAAGGCAGAGGAAGGAGAGGAGGCGGGGCGCTGGGCCGGCCCCCGGGGTTCTGAGCTGCGGGATGCGGGATGCGGCCAGGGCTGCTGAAGGTTTCCCGTGTCCACCTGCTGTCCACACGTGGCCGCCCTGTGCGGGAGGGATGAACAGACCCCCCTGCGGCGTGGGGGAGGAGCGGAGGCTGGCCCGGTGTCACAGTTAGCGAGGCCAGAGCTGGGACTCGATCCCGGCTCCACCTCGCTGCCTCTCTGGACAGTCGCTCCCCTCCCCTGGCCTCCGGCCCTCTGTCTGGGAGAAGACAGGAAGCAGCCGGCCTGCCCTGTCCCTGACGAAGCACAGGCCACCCTTTCCCAGAGCCGACTGTTAGATGACAGGACACGGGTGGGATCCGGGGTGTTAGTCATGGGCAGGGGACAAAGGAGGCCCCGGAGGCGGGGCTGTTCGGTACCTAGAGTGAGGCTGCGACTGAAGGGGGCTCTTAGCTTCGGGGCTCTTGGCCACAGACGGGGTTCTGCGCGGTGGAACGGAATGCAACAGAGAGGTGAGTTGGTGCCGTCGCCCGCCTGGGCCCACCGACCCGGGTGCAGGGCCGGCCTTCCCGGGGCAGCTCACCTGGACAGCAAGGAGGACACGGGCTTCTCCGCCGAGCTGCTCCGCTCCCAGGGCTTCCGGCCGGCCTCTGTCGGTTCACGTCACAGATGAAGCGCCTCAGAGCTGGGCGGGCGCTCAGTGGCCCCCATCCCGCAGCGTCCCGGGCAGGAGGCCCCACCCGTGCTCCCCCGTCACGGCTGAGACCCGGCTCCTTATTCCAGTCCCCTTTGGCCCAGGCGGCCCTGGCAGGGTGTAGACGGCCCTGCTGTCACCCGGCGTCTCCCCCCCTCAGGACATGAGCCTCTGTTCCCTTGACTCGGTTGACCTTGACTTGTGGCCTGGCTTCGAGTCCTCTCACCATGACTGGGTCTCTCCTTGGAATGTGAGCCAACTGGTCAGGGAACCTCTTAACCACGACTTCTAGAGGCGACCTGTGACTCCAGCAGTGGGCCGAGCAGGGCACAGGAGGCCCCCCACCAGGACACTCTCAGGGCAGCCCGGGATCCACGTTCGCTTTCAGGGGCCAGGCCCATGACCCACGTGCACCCCCCTGTCCCCTGACTCCTTGGTTTCCCCCCGACACTGCAGCTGGTTCTTTCCCAACCTGGGCTTCAAAGTTGATGTCTTTCCTTTTTCTTTTTTAAGTGGTGTTAAACTACATTTCACTTTACTTCAAGAGATTTGTTGAGCTGGACAGAATTCACTGACTTTGCAGGATGAGCAGAGAGGCAGAAGGAAAAACCCCTGGGGCAGCAGGGGGCCAACCACTCTGAGCTGAGCCTGGAGACCGTGCAGGCCGACGGACCCACGCTGGGCCTGCAGGGCAGGTATGAGAGCTGGGACCACGTCCAGGGTCCAGGCATGCGGCCTGGAGGAAACCACTTAAGACACACTGAGCCTCAACCTCCTAGACTGGGAAACACGTAACCCACCCACCGGGATGTGAGGTGTTCATGCAGTCACTCACCAAGAACTGTGGGGGCACTGCCTGAGAGGGAGAGGACGCGGACCACGGCCTCGCAAGGGAGGCAGACGCGCCAACAGAGTCAGGACGCTAGGCCCGTGCGGGGCAGAGCCGTGCCCCAGCGAGCAGCCAACACCTGGAGCTTCCCTCCACCGGCTGGCGGCGGGGGGGGCCTATTTCCCCTCCGCCTCTCCCTACCCTGCACCGCACCACGTGCTCAGGAGCACAGGCCTGGCTCAGAGCAGACACCGAAATGTTGGACGAGTGACTGACTGCAGTGGCTTCTCCCCACCGTGGAGCCTCAAGGCACTCTTCTAATCGCATCCCCCCGTTGCAGAGCTCAGACTGGGGGATTTCTGAGCAGGGTTCAGGACCGCCTTGTCTGGCTGACTTCTCAGTGAGCAAGACGCACTGGTAATCACTGTAACGCGGGCCACAGCTGGTGTTTTGCAGGGAGCAGGAACGTGACGTTTCCACGCTCCTCTTCGGAGCGCGGGCCCAAGGCCGGGAACCTGAGCCCCAGGGCACAATCTCCCACGCCACTCGGTAGGTGCCAGCAGGCCGGCTGGGAAACGCGAGGCTTAGACTGGGCGGTCTTTCCTCCAGGGTGCCCCTGCCCTGCTGAGGCTCAGCGTGGAGGCCGCAAAGATGGCGGGGAGCCCCCACCAGCGCAGCCTCTCTGCTCACCGTCAAGTGAGGCAGTGGGATCAGATGGCCTTCCTGTAAGAGCCCCTCCTGTGCTAAGACCCCGTGCTGGTGCCGGCAGGGCGGTGCGCCTTACCTGAGGAGTTGGGGGGCTGGCTGGCTGCTCGGGTCCCTGGAGATGGAGAGGTGCTCGGCTCTTCCTGAAATGGAAGGGAAAGGCTCTGCCGTCGGCCTGCTTAGGAAGGCCGGCTGGGTGGGGGACCTCTGGGCCAGGTCATCTAGAAGACCTCAGTTTTCCAAATTAGCCAACGAACATATATTATTTTTATAATCAGTGAAACAACAAATACGATTCACCAATGAAAACCCCAGGTCGTGGTGGGGAGGTGGTCCACCCCACGGGAGTCAGGGAGGGAGAAGGCTGCAGGGAGACACAGTGGACGTGGCCTGAGCCCCGGGCCTGGCGCTGCCCACAGACTCACTGTCCCTCACGAGGCGCTGCCACCCCTTGTCCACCGGGACCTTCTGCAGCCCTGGGAGGAGCCCGCTTCCGGTCAGCCCTGCTGGTCAAGGCTGGGCACGGACACAGCCTGAGCCCTAGAGACTCCGGCACTTCACTGCTCTTTCACAGGAGAGGAGGAAGCGTTAAGAATTTAGAATGTAGGGGCTTCCCTGGTGGCGCAGTGGTTAAGAATCCGCCTGCCAATGCAGGGGACACGGGTTCGAGCCCTGGTCCGGGAAGATCTCACATGCCGCGGAGCAACTAAGCCCGTGCGCCACAACTACTGAGCCTGTGCTCTAGAGCCCGCGAGCCACAACTACTGAGCCCGTGCGCCACAACTACTGAAGCCCGCGTGCCTAGAGCCTGCGCTCTGCAACAAGAGAAGCCACCGTAACGAGAAGCTCGTGCACTGCAACGAAGAGTAGCCCCTGCTCGCTGCGACTAGAGAAAGCCCGCGTGCAGCAAAGAAGGCCCAACGCAGCCAAAAATTAAAAAAAAAATTCAGAATGCTCTAAAGGTTATTTCTAGCCCAACCAGCCTACGAGTTCATCAATGTCGCTGACCAGTGGTCCAGGCGGAGCCCCGAGCCTCCGGCCGCCTGCCCGTGCGCCCCACCATCCCCCAGACACGGCCGCTGCGCGTCTCTGTCCTGCACGCCCGCCCCTCTCAGAGCTCGGGGCAGATGCCGCCTGTCCTGGGAGCTCTCGCAGGGCTCTGGGCCCTGGTGCTCCATCCCTGACCTCAGCACTTTCTTTATCAACAGTCGGCTTCTTGTGTCCTCCCTTGAGCACAGAGGCCGTGTCCTATCCACCCAGGACCCCCGGCGCCTGGCCCCCAGCGGGGCCCCACGAAGGCGGCCCGCGCGTGTCTGCTCTGCCCATGGAGTAAGTCTGTGGCGACACTTGTAATGGAGGTGAGTGAGGCAGCAGTAATACAAGCTGATGTTTATTATCACACATATTTTGGAAAGATTCTACACTTGTAGGAAAATGGCATTTATTAAGTAATCAGAATTCCTCCATTTTTCTCAAGCAAAACACATACAGTTGCTACCCGGGGCTTTTGACCAGAGACAGCCAGCCGACCTGACGAGACGGAGCTAGCATAATGCTGACCAAAGCCAAGAATCGCCTTCTGCCACTGCCCACATCAACCCTGCTTCCCATCTGGTCCACCCGAGGCTTGGGGTGAGGGCTCTTGGATGCTCACGGCCACCTCCAGGGCCAGGACTCCAGGCTCAGCGCTCCAATCAGGACCCACCACGCCCACTCCACCTAGCGCGAGCCTGTGAGCGCCAGGACCACGACTGCTCACGCCTGGTCCCGCACCGAGAGCAGACCTGGCACCTGTCAGACCCATCAGGAACCCCCCACCCTGTATCTGCGCGGTGACTGAATGAACCCGGGAGTTGCTGGTCCAGGGGCAAAAGAATGTGCTAGGCGTGGGTCTCAGGACAAGTCTCCTGAGGGCTCTCGTTTAAAGAGTGGAATAAATGAAATTATATAAATCAACACATATGCGTGGGGACCAGGGCCCAGAGGAAACAAGCAAGAATGAAAGTCATTATGGGTGAAGTTAGAGTAACTGAAAAAAATCAGAAAGTTGTTTTTAATGTTATCCTATTATTATTTCAAAAACAGTTAATAAGAATCCTCCCTCCCAGCGCACGGGGCTCTGCGCCCACACCCCTGCCCCAGCTGTAGAGCCCCGAGGCTGCCAGCCCAGCGCCTGGGGGCTGTGTTTTCATGCCATGGAACACGTCCTTAGAGCAGTGACATGATTGGCCTGCGGCCAGCAAGTGGCAGAGCACCCGCCTGAGCCATCTGACTCCACATTTGGGGCGCCTTCCTTCTTTAACTAATGCTTATTTGTTTCTCATTAATTATAAACCTAGTACACATTCAATGAAGAGGATCTGGAAAACACTGAAAAGTATTAAAAAAAAAAGTCAGGGAATTCCTGGCGGCCTAGTGGTTAGGACTCGGTGCTCTCACTGCTGAGGGCCCGGGTTCAATCCCTGGGCGGGGAACTCAGATCCCGCCAACCGCACACCGTGGCCAAAAAACAAAAAAAAAAAGAGAAAAAAGAAAGAAGAAAAGCCAGTCTCCAGTGTCTCCGTCCACGCGGCACCTGCTCTGGTGTGTGGAACTGCCCTAGCCCTGCCCTGGAAGAGGCTGCTCCCGGGTGGGCAGGGCCTCCTGACTGTGGGGCGCCAAGGCAAACAGAACTCCCAGTGACCAGGTTTCTTAAAAAAGGAAAGAAAAGAAAAAGGGGAGTCAGAGGAAGAAAACTCTACCCTTGGGGTCAAAGATTTCTCCTGGGTCCCTGGGATTTGAAACCCACTCTTCCTGGAGACCAGGGAGTAAGGGAGGTTGGGTATGGGGGCTGGAGCTGTGATGGCGGGAACTGGCCGCCGCCTTTGGAGACCTGTAATTATTCCTGGGCTCCTGGCCAGACAGGCCTCTGCAGTTTGAGAAATTAGTGGGGAGTTAGCTGGATGAACTCCATACTCTGTGCACGGCGTGGGGACTGTGGAAGATGCACGCCTGGCCCTCACAGGGCTCACGATCCAGCAGGAAAGAGCGAGTCTGAACAAGCAAAACTGTGTGTGCTAATAAGGGCAGAGGGGAAGCTTGGTGGGGAGAGGGGCCCGGGGTCCAAGGAGTAGAGAGCCTTACTAGCCTGGAGGTCGGGAGCCTGTTTCTCAGGGAGTACTGTTTACGCAGAGAAGTGCAGGCCGAGGAGGAGTTAGCTGCTGGGGCCGAGGGGACTGCATGTGCCAGGCGGGGGGATCAGGGGAAGGGAGGACCGCTGGCAGGGCTGGAGCCCTGGGGTCACACCCGGTAAGCCTCGCCCTGCTGACGGGGGTGGCACGGTACCCTGGCGCCTGGTGGTTGTAATATTTCTTCTGTCTCCTGCCGCCGAGATGCAACCTGTATGCCATCTGTAGTTAAGGTCTAAACTTAGCCGTTTCAGTAGGAGTCTATTTTTACAGGGAAAGCTTAACACCGAGGGAGAGGGTGTTAGCCACCCTAAGTGACGGCGGGCGCTCGGAATCTGTGTGGATAGACTAGGCTCCAGGACCCCCTCGGGACAAGAGCCAGAGCGCCGGGTTCCTCTGCCCAGCTCACCTGCGGCTCCTGCTGGAATTGACGGAGTCAAGCGAAGCCTTTCAAGAATAGAAATAATTTGAAAATAGTAACTGCCTTGGTCTTCAAGCAGACATTGCCTACTGCGATTGTACTCTCCAACCCCCGAGTCCCTTGAGGAGATCTGTCTGCTGGCCCCTCTGAGCTCCCCAGCCTCCAGGCCTTTCCCTCAAGGCGCTCCCAGGCGGGTCCTGCTTCTCTCTTACCTGCCTTCCCTGCGAGGCTGCGAGCTCCAAAGCAGAGCAGCGTCTGCTAGATGCTCAGTGAGCACAGGCCTGCCACCCGGTGCACCGGGGACAGACGTGAGCGCCCACAGGCCCTGTCCCCCTGCACCACCCCATCCTGTGCCTCCCGTCCCCCTGCCCTCCTACAAATCACCCGGCGAAGCATCTACCACGTGTACGTCCAAACACGGTGTCCCGCAGGCCTGGTCTGTTCACACCTCTGGGGAAGCCTGGGTGGGCTGGCCGTGGGGTGTGCTTACCGTTTGGCTTTCGTCTTCCTTTTTATCAGCCGGCTTGTCTGTCTGGGAGGCTGCTTTTCTCCTAACACAAGGAGGGAGAAGATACAATCAGCCCTGAAGGTTTCCACACAGAGCAGACGCCGCCTCTGTGCGGACACAGCTTGGTGCTCAGAGACTCCTTGCCGGGGCCCGACCCCTGTTTCGTGTGCAGGAGGTGACTTGTCCAGGCACCCATCTGGCCCGTGGCGATGCCCGGGTGAGTGTCCAGGCCTTCTGTGCTGGTCCCAGGACCCTGGACACAAAACTGGTCTGGGCGGGGTGGGGTGGGGGGAACCCCATCTCTGTCTACAGCACCTGAAGGCCGAGGAGGTTGGTCGCACCCGGTCCAGGTCCCCGGGGACCTGGGCTCGGCCGCGTGGCCGCTGTTCTCCCAGAACGCTCAAGGCCTGGCCACGAGAGGAAGGAGAGCTACCCCCGCCACAGGTCAGGCTGGGGGCATCCCGTCTGCAGGCCGCCTGCGGGACGGGGGAGGACGCCTTTCCCTGTCACCCCAAAGCTCCTCCTCCCTCAGAGCTCAGCAGCCACATCCTCCCCGACCTGGACACCACAAAGAGCGGCACGTGCGCAGGAAGGAAAGAACCCAACAGACGCCCTCTAGTCACGGCGCGCACCTCCCCGCAGGGATGAGCCCCCTTCTCAGACACTCTGAAAACTCGCTGCT
Organism: Eschrichtius robustus; assembly: GCF_028021215.1. Taxonomy (NCBI): domain Eukaryota; kingdom Metazoa; phylum Chordata; class Mammalia; order Artiodactyla; family Eschrichtiidae; genus Eschrichtius; species Eschrichtius robustus. The sequence goes on from NC_090824.1 coordinate 5,118,773, forward strand.
CTTTTCCGGCCTCAGTGGTGGCCTACCTCTGGCTAATTCCCAAATCCACACACATACCCCTTCCTACTCTCCAAAGATCCCGCCCTGGGGGTTCTCGACTCAGTGAAGCCGCCAGAACACAAAGCTCTCAGAGCTCACGAGGTGAGCTGTCCGTCAAGGGGGTGAGGGCCACCGGCTGGCTGTCCCCGTCTAGGGACCGGCCCCGGGGGGCTCCTTCCTCATCTTCTCATCCCGGGAAGGACAGGTCCACCCACCCATGGCACTTCCCAGAAACCCGGGACTCATCCCCGACTTCTTCCTCATGGCAGTGCTCCCGCTCAGTTCTGGCTCTGCACTTTGTTTCTGGGCTGTCTGGCCCGTCTTCACTCCCAACGCTGCGTGCAAGCACCACCAGCTCCTGCCTGGCCTGCTACTGCCACCGCGCCCGTGACACTCTGCTCCTACCCAGCGCCTGCGGTTTAATCTTTTAAGGATACCCAGCAGACCAGGCCCCTCCAGGCCTGTGAAGATTCCCTGGGCTGAGCGTCTGTGGACACGCTCGGCATCGAGCAGCTCCCAGCGACACGATTCCCCCGCCTGGTCCGCTGCCGGGACAGGCCTCAGCACCCGAGGAGGCAGCAACTCCGCAAGGACCTTTGGTCAGCTAAGCTCTGTTACTATGCTTGTTTGACAGATAAGAAAAAGAAGCCCTAATAAAAAGGAACGAAATGGGGTCATTTGTAGAGACATGGACGGACCTAGAGACTGTCATATGGAGTGAGGTAAGTCAGAAAAACAAACATCGTATATTAACGCATATATGTGGAATCTAGAAAAATGGTACAGACGAACCTGTTTGCAAGGCAGAAATAGAGACACAGACGTAGAGAACAAACGTATGGACACCAAGGGGAGAAGGAGGGGGCGTAGAATGAATTGGGACACTGGGATTGACATGTATACACTAATACGTATAAAATAGATAACTAATAAAACCTGCTGTATGGCACCGGGAACTGCACTTTGCTGTACAGTAGAAACTAACACAACGTTGTAAAACAACTATACCCCAATTTAAAAAAAAAAAAAAAAAAGGCTTTAACAAGAGCCAAGCCAAAAAAAATTAAAAAATAAAAGAGATCCCAGAGAGCTCCCTGCTCCTTTCACCATGTGAGGACACAGCAGAGAGATGGCCATTTATGGACCAGGCAGTGGGCTCGCACCAGACACTGCATTTGTCAGTGCCTTAGTCCTGGACTTCTCTAGAGCTGTGAGAAATAAAATTCTCTGTTTATAAGCCATGCATTATGGTTTTTTTTTTTATAGCATCGCAAACTGATTAAGAGAGAGAATTAGCTGTCTGTACAAAGTGGAAGTAGAGATCCTCTTAAAAAAAAAAAAAAAAAAAAAAAGCAGCCCTCGAGCGCATCTCCTTGTAGGCCCCACCCAGCATCCTGCGCCGAGGTGGGCTCCAAAGAGCAGCGTGACTGCCCCTTGCCGGTCGTGCAGGGTGAGTGCTCTCGGTGGGCCCGGCTCTGCCACCAGCTTCTGGCGTCTCACTGGCTCCTGGCACGCCGGCCTTTTCCTGTTCTCAGAAACTTCCTCTCCTTTCGGTCTAAACCATCTAGGCCAAGCTGTTATTGGGAACGCACTGGTGTTGGACTTGGGGAGAGTGTGAACACTTTCTTTTTTAAAGAATCTTCTATTTTTATGCGAGGCCCCTCTGGAACGGAATCTAACGCACGTGCACACAGGGCTCTCCCCTCTAGCCTGCGTTCTGGTCCACCTCCTCCAGGTCCTGGGCTCTGGGGGGGGTGTCCCAGCCTCTCCAGGTGGTGTAACTCCGCCCACCACACCCACCTCCGCTCCTCCTCTGCACGGATTGCTCTCCGCTGCTGCCTCGGCCCAGAGGACGCGCGGGACCTCCTCCGTAGAGCGCCCCGGCTCCCTGGAGCTGCTCTGCACTGCGCAGCCGCAGTCGACGGCTCACCTCTAGTCACGGCACGTGGACCCACCTGGCTGCTCCCGTCCCCCTGTGCCCTCCCTTGCTGGGCACACAGGGCCCTGGGCCGGCCCCGCCGAGATGTGCCAGACCAGCTACCTGCACCCTGGGGGCCTCTGCCTCCCCCGTGTCCTCGCAGGGCCGTGTGGGTTTACTGAAGACCCGGCACGGAAAGCGCTCGCCCGGGGTCAGCCGCCACGGGCGCAGCGGGAAGAGCCTGCAGACTGAGAGAAGGCAGGAGGGGTCACGGGGGAGCAAGGCCCCCGCCGTTGCTTTTCTTGGACAAGGAGCGTGCTGACAGGTGAGGCCCACTCCTGGGTCCTCTGGTCCCGGGTGAGCCATGGCCCTGGGAACCCCATCAGGGCATTCCCGCTGCCTCACCACATTTACAAGTAAGACCCAAGCTTTTGCGACCCTTCCGAGAGGGAGCTGTCTGATCTCTCCATCTGCTTGGGATTCAGTTGGGGAACAACCAAGAGCCGTAGTGACAGGCTGACGGCCTTGGGCAAGCTGGAGGCACATGTGCCGGTGAGGATGGAGGCGGAGGCCGCAGAGCCGAGCGTGATGGGGAGGGAACTGCTGCTCTGTCCCTGAGGGGTAACGTCCTCTGGGCTCCTGCCACCTCAGCACCCCTTCTCCTGAGTCCTCCGTAACGGCCCCCACAGGACGGGCCCCTTCGTCATACGTTCACCGCTGGGAATACTCCTTTTCCCTCGGAATTTCTCTCTGAAATTATCTCCAAATTTCTCTCTGCTCAGGACAAGGCTGATACATGGCAGATGTTTCAACGAATACTTGTTAAACTGAAATGAGGAAGGATTTAGAGTTTAGAGGACTCCTTTTGGCTTGATGTCTCAGACTGACCCCTGGAGAAGGGAAAACTCGACGAATAGTCCCCCCTGCTTGGCTGAACCCAGGGGACAATGGGTCCTGGGGCCAGGCGAGGCTTCTCCTTTCCACTGCGGAACAGGAGCTCCTGACAAGTGGCTGGGTTTGGGGGAAGCCTAAACACTCACCTCTTGGCCAGCAGCTTGTTCATTTCTTCCATGAGGCCTCCTCCTCCACCCCCACTGCTCGCCCGGTTGGCGTCAGACTTCGAGGTCCCGCTGGGACTGGAGCCTCCGGACGCATCTTCCGGCTAAGGGGAGAGGACGAAGCGCTTCGGTCTGGTGTCCGTGGCAGGACGTCACTCGAGGGGAGACGGGGCCACGTGTGATGGCAGTGCTGGAAGAGGCCGAGGCGATCTAATCCCCCAACCCCACCTGCTGGTGGCAGAGCTGGAGTCCACAGAGCGACCGGGGCTGGAGGGTCACAGTTGGCAGGCATGCCCCGGGTTCGCTGGCTCACGGTCAGCACCCTTGCCAAGGCCAGCGTGGCTTGAGGGGGGAGGAGGCACAGTTCCGTATCCCAGGTGCTCCTAATCCCACAGCCACACGAACGGCCTTCTAGAAGCCCCACCTCCCAGGACACTGCGGAAGGCTGGGAGGGCCAGCTGAGCCTGAGGGAGCTGGTGGACTTAAATGCAGGAGACCCAGGGCCTGAGTCCAAACTGCAACTGATGACCTGCGTGCTTTGAACAAGCTGTTCATGCCTGCACCTCGGTTTCCTCATCTACGAGGGCAGAGATCTCCTGCCTCGCTTGTAAAGGACCAGCAGCAGGTTACGTAACGGGAGGCACCTTACGGCTCACGCGTAGCCCTGTCCCAGTGGTCTCAGTAACCGGGTAACTGTGACCGAGGAGGCGGGAGGTGCCGTCTGGCTGGGGAGGGCGGCGCTGCGCTCCCCCCCCCACGGCGGGAAAGGGTCCGCCCCTCCGCCAGTTAGAAACCCGTCCCCCAGCCTGGTCCTCCCTGCCCGCCTGCCCGCCCGCCGGGGCCCAGGACACTTACCCGCGGGACTCTTCTCAGCTTGGCCCCAGCCAGGGCGGCGGCCAGGCCGGACACGGAGCCCTCGTCGTGGCTGGCGCCCTGGGCTCCTCCGGCTGGCAGGGGGGGTGGGGGAGGGGGGGCGGCCCCTGTGGGTGGAGGCGGGACAGGGGGTGGAGGTGGGGGTGGAGGCCCGCTACACGAGAGGGGGGCGCCGGCTGCAGCGGAGGGGTGCCCCGCTGGGAGGGTGGGTCCTGAAACAACAGTGGGCTCGGTGAGTGCCCAGCCCCCAGCCGGCGCCTCCCCGGGAGCAGGGACAGAGGGCAGCCTACTCTCCTGAGGGACGAGGAACAGCTCAAGGTGGCCTCTTCCAGGAAGCCCCCGCAGGATGCACCTGGCGATGTTCCAGTCTCTCCCTACATTCGGGGGCCGGGCCGGACCCAGCGTCACATACTTGCTTAACAGCCCTTGAGCTCCGCTAACTTTCTCTTGCTCAACCGTGGTCTTCCAGTGGGACAAGAAGCTCTTTGGTGGCACGAATTGTATCCTTTTTTCCTTCTCTGTTTCTCCTCAGCTCCTAGCAACCCCCCTAGGCATCAGCAATTGTTAGTCCCCAAGATACAACTGTGACTGCCCCTTGGCCTCTGGGGATGGCAGCAGGCAGCTGTGGGTCGCAGGGCAGACCAGGGCATCTGTCCAGGAGCGCTGCTGTGTGCTGGGCAGTCCCCTGTCCCCCGCCCACCATCCAAAGCCCGAGCCTCTGCTGCAGGCCTGGCCCTGTGCAGGGCGCTGGGGACAAACGGCCACAGGCTCCCTGCTCACGGTGCTCATGGCCTGGTAGCAGCAAACCAATCACACGGATGAATGCAGAACTGTCACTGCGGCAGGGTGACAAGTGCCACCGAGGGCAGGTGCACAGGGCCACCTTGGCCTGTGAGGAGGCGCTCCAACCTGACCAGAAGTCTGTGGAAGGCTTCCTTGGGGAAGTAATGACTGTGCTGGGACAGGACAGAAGAGCAGGAGTGACGCTTGGTGAAGGGTGAGTGAGTGCGAGGGAGGAGGAGGCCCTGCGGGAACTGAAGGAGCCGCTGGGAGGGAGCACGCAGGGCAGCGGGTCTGCGGGGGCTGGGCCTGTGCACCTGGAGCCCGTGCCAAGGACCCAGGTTGCTCAGGAGTGATGGAGAAGGGTGACCCGGTGACAGGGTGAGACCCGCATTAGTAATGCAGGGGTGGGGCAGAGCGGGGCAGGAGCCCGAGGGGTGCAGCAGCCTAGCTGAGAGGGGGCGGCACTGCCCAGCAGCCCCACGAGCAAGGGCTTCTGCAACCAGCTGGGGCCCGGTGTCCTCATCAGTAAGACAGGAAAACGTTCACCTGCTTACTTCACAGGGCTCGAGAGAATTAAGTGAAACGAAGGACGTGGAAATACTCTGTAAGTGATGAAGTCCCACGCTTACTAATCAACATTACCCTTTTCCAGAAAACCCCTCTGCTTTACTGTGCTGAGTTCCAGTCACCGTTCAGGACTGAAGCCACCCCTCCCCCTGGGGTCTTCTCTGACCCCCAGGGCAGCTGGGGCCCCCTCCATGTGCCTCCATCCCTGCACTGACTTGGTAACTGCATGCGCCCCGCGGTGATCCAGGGTCATTAGTCTGTGTCCTTGACTGGACAGTGGGCTCCCTGGGGCAGGGGGCGCCGCCTCGTCCACCGCTGTGTCCTCAGCCCTTACTTAGTCCAGGGTCTGAGACACGCTCTACTCGGGATGAGTCAGGGGAGGCCCAGAGGCTGGACCAAGATGAGCTAACCCTGCACCCCTGCTCCGTCCCCTCGCTTCCCCAAGCTCACCGGGGCCTGTGCAGCCAGCGGCCGGCTGCAGCGCTCCCAGCGGGCCCCGGGGCGCCGTCCAGGGGGGGCTGCCAGCGGGCAGGGGTGTGGGGCGCGCTCACCTGTGGCGGAGGCTCTTCTCTCCAGAGGCTCCTGGCGTTGCTGTTCCATCACCGGTCTGAAAAGCAAACATGGCAGAGGGGGTCCTGCCTCCTGCAGCGAGAGCAGCGCGGCTCCGCGCCGGAGCCCAGGCTGCAGAGCTGCGCTTCACCGGCGCCCCCGGGGGCTCAGCAATGAGCTCGCCTCGTCCCACCCTGGGCTCCGGCTGCTGCGCTTGCCGCCCCGCTTCCAGAGGCAGAGCTGTAGGGCCTGGCTCCAGGGCCCTACACAGGGGAGCGCCGGCAGCCCACTGAGTCTTAAGACGCCTGGGCAGACCAAGCTCTCCCCTAGGCTGGACAAGCGTGCCTGGTTTTTGGGGGCCTATGGCCACAACAGACTCGACCTCAGGGGCACCCACTCTTACCGCACCTGGCTCAGTTTCCTGGAACAACTGCCAGGCATCGTTGGCTGGGAGAGAAGCGGACACTAAGGCTACCCGTCCTCCTCCTTTCCCACTGATCCAGCTGCGGCCTGGCCTCCATCTGGAGGGCCATTTGGCTGCGCTGTAGTGCAGGGTCTACCTCTGCGGGGACTAACCTCCTAGCTCCTCGCATGAGCGGCCCTGGGTTGCTCTTCTGGGTTGGACGAGTGAAGACACTGACCCACAAACACATCCAGAGAACCTGGGGCTGAGATGCTGGGGCAGGAGGGGCTCAAGGAGTCATGTGGGCCCGGGTGGCAGCAGGGCGTCAACTGCTGAGAGCCAACTCTGAAGGCCTGTAATGGGGCGCGGGGCTGAGCAGCGCTCTGACGCGGGAGGGCGCCCCCAGGGCGAGAGGCTGTGGGCCATGCGTCTGCTCCGCTGGCTTACAGCGCACTGACGTCTGGGGCTGGGGCCGGGGTGTGCATGTAGCAGCTGCTCAGTATGCGCTTTGTGTGGAATAGCGACACGGGGCTGCCCAGCTGCTTTCACCTTGGAGGAAGGTCAAGTGGGACCCGGAGTTTACTGCAAGGTCATTTAGAGGTAGAGAGCTTTCTGGTTCCCATTCTGGGATTCACTGGTTTGTGATTACAGGCAAGTCATTTCCCTTTCCTGGGCCTCAGCTTCCTCTCCATAAATAAGCATAAGAACACCGGTTTCATGGGGTTCTTGTGAGGATTATGCCCGAGATCTAAACAATAATGAAAAAGACCCTTTTGACACTGAAGAGTCCCTACCTCGCTGCTGGGCACCACGCAGTTCCTCTCTTTCTGGGCCCCCCTCCGTGGTGACTGCCAGGGATGCAGCGGGAGTAGGATCCCTGCTCTGCAGTTTGATGCCTGCGGTTCACAGACTGACCTCCCGGGGTCGCTCGGTCTGTGCACAGTCGACTGCAGACAAAACTGAACGGCCCTCTGCAGCCAGCGGCCTGGAACACTGGACTTGGGGGGCGGGGGGGCGTTAGATAAAGCGCGTGGTGTTTCACCAGCTCTGAGAGCGCAACCGCAGGGTCTGTTTAGGACCCAGGCCCTTCTCTGAGTGGAGGCAGCCCTGGGACCTGGCACAGGGCTGAGCTGCGGCCAGTTCTGGCTCTGCTTCTAAGTTTTGCTTACTTTGGGCAAGTCATTTCTGTTCTCTGGGCTTCAGTTGGCTCATGTGAGAAACAGTACAGGTAGTAACAACCCCTGACGGCTCATGTGAGGATTAAAATGAGACAAAGTGTGTAAAAGCCCCTTGTAAACTGCAATATGTTATACTCCTGAGAGGCTAGAAGACAGGCCAGTGGAATTAATAAAAAGGAACCTCTGAGGTCAGGGGAACTGGTCTCGACCACTCGCTGCCAGGCTGCCACCTGCATCCACTGGACAATCGTGTTCATAACAGCATTATTTACAATAGCCAAAATGTCAAAGCAAGAAACATAAGAAAAATGTGGTCTATACATACGACGGAATATTACGCACTTTAAAAAGGAAGAAAAAAATTTTTTTTTTTAAAGTTAGAAAATTCTGACATATGCTATAGCCTGGATGCACCCTGAAGACTCAGTGAAATTAACCGGTCACAAAAAGACTTACTGTATGATTCTGTTTATATTAGGTACACAGAGTAGTCAAATTCATAAAGACGGAAAGTAGGATGGTGGCTGCCAGGGGCTATGGGATGGGGAGGGGGGAGTTAATGTTTACTGGGTATAGAGTTTCATTTTATAGGATGAAAGAGTTATGGAGATTGATGGTGGTGATGGCTGCACAACATATGAATGGATTTAGTACCACTCAACTGTACGCTTTAAAAATGGTTAAGATGGTAAATTTTATGTTATGTGTATTTTACCACAGTTAAAAAAAAAAAAGCTTGTCACAAAAGGACAAATACTGTATGATTCCACTCACATGAGGTCCTGAGAGGGGTCAAATTCACGAAGACCGGGAGTACAGAGGTGCTTGCCAGGGGTGGAGGGGAGGGAGAATGGGGTGTTAGTGCTTAATGGGGACAGAGTTTCATGTTTGATGTAAACATTCTGTGGGTGGGTGATGATGCTGGTTGCACAACGACGTGGATGTCCTTAATACCACTGATCTGTACACTTAAAAATGGCTAAAATGGTATCTTTGATGATTTTTAAAATTTTAAATAAATTGTTAAAAAGCAAAAAAAAAAAAAAAAAAGAAGAAAAGGAACCTCTCCAACCTGAGTCTGGGAAGCATATTCCCATCTTTCCTTCGTTAACACTGTTACCTTCAAACAGGAACTGAGGCCTAGAGCAGTAACTGGCCCAAGGTCACAAAGTACACCATGGCGGCCGGAAGGCGCTCAGAGCAGGGCAGAGGCTCGAGAAGAGAACCCCCTGAGAGAGTCTCACAGCCAGGTGAGGGTGGGGATGTCGGCCTCCCCAGCTCCCGGTCCCGGGCTCTACCTGAGTCTCACCACAGGCCCCCGGAGGCACGCCCTCTCCCGCTGACCTGGGTGAGCACACAGGCCCCCGGAGGCACGCCCTCTCCCGCTGACCTGGGTGAGCACGCAGGCCCCCGGAGGCACGCCCTCTCCCGCTGACCTGGGTGAGCACGCAGGCCCCCGGAGGCACACCCTCTCCCGCTGACCTGGGTGAGCACGCAGGCCCCAGGAGGCACGGGGCACGCCCTCTCCCGCTGACCTGGGTGAGCACGCAGGCCCCCGGAGGCACGCCCTCTCCCGCTGACCTGGGTGAGCACACAGGCCCCCGGAGGCACGCCCTCTCCCGCTGACCTGGGTGAGCACGCAGGCCCCCGGAGGCACGCCCTCTCCCGCTGACCTGGGTGAGCACGCAGGCCCCCGGAGGCACACCCTCTCCCGCTGACCTGGGTGAGCACGCAGGCCCCAGGAGGCACGGGGCACGCCCTCTCCCGCTGACCTGGGTGAGCACGCAGGCCCCCGGAGGCACGCCCTCTCCCGCTGACCTGGGTGAGCACGCAGGCCCCAGGAGGCACGGGGCACGCCCTCTCCCGCTGACCTGGGTGAGCACGCAGGCCCCAGGAGGCACGGGGCACGCCCTCTCCCGCTGACCTGGGTGAGCACGCAGGCCCCCGGAGGCACGCCCTCTCCCGCTGACCTGGGTGAGCACGCAGGCCCCCGGAGGCACGGGGCACGCCCTCTCCCGCTGACCTGGGTGAGCACGCAGGCCCCAGGCCTGCCTCCGCAGCACGGCTCCCACAGAGCCGGGGCTCCGAGCCCCTCAGAGACGCTGAGTCCCCACCCAGACGGCACAGACCAGGCTCAAGCCCTGGCGCTGCCTTACCTGGCAATGGGACCTGGGGAGGCTGCTCCCTCCTTGGCCACCACGACCTCTTTTGTAACTTCAGGACAATGGCACTGGCCCTTCCTCCAGTTCTAACACTTACGAAGCTCCTTGGAGGGGGCCGGGGGGCAGGGCATCACCCTATGGCCCAAATCCCACCGGCGCTGCCTCCTCGGCCGGCTGGCCTAACAAGGACTACGGCGCACAAAGTGCTCTCACAGCCTCTGCCTGCTTTAACCTCCGCCGGGAGGTGAGCAGGCAGGGGGTTAAGATCCTCTAGAGAGGCCGTGGCACCCACCCAGGGCACCCAGTGAGAGAGTGGCAGGACCAGGGCTCACGAGGCCTTCGGACAGAGCACAGGACGGGGTCAAGGACGGGCCTCAGTCGCACAGGCCTGGCGGGTCGCGTCCGCCCATCTCCAGCAGTACAGCCTTGGCCACGTTACTGAATCCCCAGATGACTACCTCCTAATACACCCGGGAGGGCTGTGCTCAATAAGTGAACGACACAGGACACTGCCAGGCTGATCACGAGCTGCAGCGTCGGCGAGCTCTCCCCCTGTGAAACCACACCCTCTCAGGTCACTGGCAAAGCAGCAATGAGCTGGCTGCCCTCCCTTTCTGGTCAGGCCTGTTTCCCCGCCCCCGTGTCTCTCTGGGAGTCCTGGCTGCGGCCACAGGTGTGTCCTCCAGGCTGGCCCTTGCTGCTGGGGGGTTACCTTCTCTGGATGTCCATCTCATCAGGAGACGGGCCATTCTGCACCTGACGCTGGCTGGAGGAGCCTGTGGGGCAGAGAAGCACAAGAGCGCAGCGGTTAACAGAGAAGAAAGGACCCCCGGGACTCTCCCTGCCTCTGCCCTCCGATCCCACCGGAGATGGTCTCAACCGTTGGTTCTCAGCCCTGCAACACCCTGTCCCACCTCATCCTCTCAGTCATCCCTCCTTCTCCCTTTCTTGCGGCTCTTGCCTTGGCGCCAGTAAAGGGGGTGCCATTTCACACGGCTCAGAATCACCCCTCCCCGTCTGACCCCTCTGGCCTCCCTCTCAAACCGCACTTGCTGTTGCCACTTCCTCACCTGCCACTGTGCCCTCAACCCTCAACATCTGGCTCCGGCCTCGCCATGTCCCACAAAGCTGTTCTACCTAGAATTTGGAATCACCAAACCCAGTAGATCCATTTTATTCCGCCTTTTGAGCAGGCGAATGACCCTTACAGCAGGTATGTGTCAGAGCCGGGGTTTCAGCACCGGGTCTGGGCCGCAGCCCGTGCCCCTCACCGCGATGTGACGCCCTCCTGCCCGCATCTAGGAGTCTGGAGGTGTGGGGTGGGCAGAAGAGGACAGAGCAACCGTGGAGCCTTCCAGGCCACATTCTGGCCCTTGACCCTGAAGGCAGGGCCCCAGAGCAGGCGAGGTCTGACGAGTGTACCTCCTGTACAGACCGGGGCTGGTGCTGTGTTACATTCACAGGAAAATCAGGCTTTTGCTCCAATCTGAGAAGGAGCCGATTGTTCCTTCTCTTTGCCAGCTCAGGTGTCACTGGGGAACTGCAGAGTCACAGCAATGGGGGAGGGACTCCGGGCAAGCTAGCCCCGTGCCTCGTTGCCTAGATGGGGAAGGGGCATTGTCTCCTCTCTAGGATGAGGTGCCAGCAATGCTCAGCGCACGACAAAATCCACGATGGGCAGAAGGCCTCTCCCACAGGTGCTTCAAACAGCTGAGGGATTAGCAGGGTGTCCCCTGGGTCGGGGGCACAGCGGCACAGAGGGTAACAGAATCTCAAAGCTGAAACAGGTCGTCTGATTCTGGGGCAAGCTCCTGCCCAGCACAGGTGCCCTCCAGGCCGGCTCTCCTAGCATGATCCCGCAATGCAAGCCTTACCTCCCAAGGGACCAGGTTCCTTCCTACACCGAGGTCCCAAATCTACCCACCCAGGAAGGCCCGATTTCCACCCCCAGGTGTGACAACACGGGTTGAATCCTTTGCTACTTTTCTATGCTTGACAGTCCTTTCGAAGATGGAAGTTTGCTTCCATATTCGGCAGTGCCCAGTCCTAGGCCCCAGTACGGGCTTCAGTCAAGTTTTCAGTGAGCCTTGCTTTGCTGCTTCTGGACCCCTGTGTGGATGCTTCATTTGGGGAAAGAGGAGGATCCAGATGGTGGGCAGTGGGCCAGCTGCTTGATGGGAGGAGGGCCTCCCAGCACCTGAGGATATATTTCTCCCCTGGGTGGCCCTGCCTGACCCTGCCTTGCTCAATGCCAACTGCTGAACTCAGGGGCCGGGCAGGAGAGAAGATGCCTGCCTACTCTTTACAGAGGTGACTACATAAATATCTGGTGGCCTGGCACATAGTAGGTGTGAAATAAATACTGGTTTTCTTTTCCTGTCTCTAAAACATGCTTTTTCTGCTTTATTTATTTAACATAAAATGACTTTGCTCTTTCTAAAAATTGGTTTTTCTATAAATATGTCCGGTATAGACATTAGAAAAAACTTCAAGTTTAATAAAGAAAAAACATTCCTAATTAAAAAAAAAAATCCATGGTGGAGAGGATCTCTTTTCCCTCCTACTCTGTGAGGCCCAGGCCTCAGGGCTCCTCCCCTCCTTGTTCTCAGGAAACCAGAGCAAGAATATGAGAACACTGCTTTACAGCAGTGTCAAGGCACTTTTCTTAATTTAATTTACAGTTACTTTAATTCTCACAACCCTACTGGACAGCTCCCAGGAAGGCTTGTAACAGGTGAGGGAACAGCCCAGAAAGGGTAAGTGACACACCTGTAAGCAGGAGAACCAGGCTCAGACTACCAGTAAAACGCCACTTTCTTTCTTAAATTCAATTGCACCGTGGTGTCGGCTGAGACCGGCCCGTAGGATGAAGAGTGCAGGTGGCAGACTGGCCAGAAGAGTCCCGGGTAAGGGGCTGCAGCCCTCAGACAGTGCCCAGGCTCTGCCGGGTGTCCACGTGGCGGACAGTGCCACCCACTCAGCCCAGCATTTGGGGCTCAGGCCTGACAGCTGGATTCCTGCCTTGTTCCAAGACCCGGCCTTGGCTGCTGGGCCCGTGCCCGCGTCCGGATCTGCCCCTCTTCCGGGGCCAAGCCCCTGCCCCGGAGCCCCAGCCTGGCACCTGATCTGAAGACAGGAGCCCACCCTCGCTCTGGCCGGGCCCCGCCAGCTGTCAGGACCCCCGCTGGCAGCCAGCTGCCATGGCGTGATCTGTGGAGGTCCTGCGCTTGTGCCCCTTGTTCCGCCCGCCGGCCTGGACTGCCTCCTGACACCCTCAGCCGGCCGGCCTGGTCCTCCTCAGGGTGGGAGGATCGGGCGGAGCCCTCGCTGCTCCCAGGGGGCTCCAGTCCCTGCGCACGAGGCATCTCAAAATGAGACGGCCAGAACTTTAGACACTACGGAGCAGGAAGAGACAACACTGGTTGTGTAAGGCCTCCCATTCTTCTTAACCTCAGAAAACGTGGGTATGTTTTGAGCTACGAGGGTCCTTAGCATTAGGTAGCACAGGCCCTCTGTCTCAGAGGGGAGGGTTCTGTCCAGGGTCGCGCGGGGCGTGCCTCCTTCCTCCTGGCCCATTCCACATCCACTGGCCACGGTGCCCCACTGGCAGAGGTGGGGGGAGAACGGGGAGGAGGCTCTGCCCTCCGGAACGGTCTAGGGCCTTTGGGAAGCCTGGGCAGAGCCCATCCGTAGAGCTTCTTGTGTTGAGATCTCAGGGCGGGAGCGTCGGGCGGCTGCTCATCACTCCCGTCTATCCCGCGTCCCAAGTTACTTCCCATGATTCTCCGAGCGGTGCAATCAGAAGCCAAACACGCGGACTGTCCCGTGCCCGAGCCACCGCAGGCCAGCCCGCCCCCCAATCTCCTTAGCTACCAACTCCTCTGTTGCTGCGTCTGAGACCCCAGCAGGATCCACCTGCCTCTCCCTGCTCGCGTGGCTGCCTCAGCATCTCTCCTGGACCCGTGCCTTAGACAACCAAAGGGACCTCTGCCTCTACCCACGCCCCTTTCTCCCCATCCAGCTTCCACACTGACACTGCAGACCACGTGATCTCTGGAAAACACAAGCCTGACCCTTATGGGGTCAAGTCCAAGCTCAATGGAGCTAAGAGTCCAGCCCATTCCCCCAGCCGCTTCTCCTGGACTCGCCCCCCAGCAGGCCTTCTGCACCTGCTCACTAAGCCTGGATCACCTGCCGTGCTCCCCACCTCCCCGTCTCTGTGTGGCCCCCGTCCACCCGGGACACCTTCCTCACCTACCAAGTCTTCAAGGCCCAACTGCATGGCTGCCTCTTCCAGGAAGCCTGCCCTACCTCCTCCCGCCTCCACTGCTCGGCCTCTCCCACACCACTTTCTGATATTACAGTGACTGGAGGGCAGAGACCACGCCTGTCACTCATCACTCCCTGCTCAAGGCCGGCTCACGTCAGGTACTCGGCGTATTTTATCAAATGGAGTTGGGAAGGTCTGAGGGAACGTGTGATCACCGAGCCCAGGGAAGAAAGCACAGGTGAAGGAATGGGACTGAACTTGCTCAGATGAAAATAAGACCTACCTAGAGGTGAGCCACAGAAACACAGGACTCCCCAAGTCCGTGCCTGTTCAGAGAGGAGGCCGGCTGAGGCACAGTTCCCAGGCTAAGTACTCCCCGCTGGCACCAGGGGCCCACTGCTGTCCGGAGAAGGGGTGCTGGTGGCTTTGAGAGGTGGTGGGGCTTGCCCAAGGCCATGGGGCTCGGTGTCACAAGCTTGCCAAGTTTGGGAGCTCCAACTAAGATAGATCCTGCCCTTCTCTCACTCACTTCGAACAAGTTTTGCAAAGTCACAATAAAGAGCCTAATTCGCACTACAGACACATGACAAAGAGGAAAATTTAACGTGGAACATGGACCCAGCATCGGGAAAAGCAGGGTGCCTGTGAGCTTCTGGTGTCTTGTGGGTCCAGCCCACAGCATTGGAGCTCACACCCTGGTGGCAGGCCAGGGCAGAGGGCGGCCCATGCCTGATGGAGCCCCTGTCTGACCACAGCGAGGAGCCTGGGGATGGGACAGACAGGCTCGCCCGCTCTGAGTCGATCCGACACGACGCTTCTTGGGGAAGGAGTGACTTCTTGTCCCCTGAGGCCCACGTTCCAGCTTCAGGTCGGAGGCCCACCAAACACCCACTCCTACAAACATGCTGGTGACTCAGAGGAGGCCCTTTCACCCTTGGGGGTCACGAGGTGGGGGAATGGGAAGGAGAGACAAAACCAGAGGGGAGGGTGAGGCTGGCCAGACCCAGGCCACGAGCCCGCCCGCGAGGGGGCGAGGAGGCTGCCAGAGATGGGGGCTGGCAGCCGAGGGCCCTAGGGCGAGCCACTGAGTGACCGGAGGCCAGACTGAAGGGGAGAGAGGGGCCGGGAGGACTGAGGTCAGACCTGGGGCCTCACCAGCGAGCAGGGCGTGAATGACCCCGCGCCCTCCACAGGGCACAGGGCTGTTCCCAGGTGGGGTGAGAGCACCCGGTCCGGGTACTGCACCCCGAAGACTTCCACGGTCTCCACCTGTGACGCAGATTCCAGCGTGAGACGCGATCGTCCTCGGGAACGCTGCCCTCATTCAGCAGCAAGGGGCCGGGGAGAGCAGATGAGGAAAATCTGGCTGCACAGGGTCAGGCTTCGGGAGAAGGGACCCAAAGTGGCGGACCCCCGGCCCCGCCCCAGCCTTGCTGAGAGGGGGCACCTCCTCACGGGGACTCGGCGAGCCCGGGCTCCTCATCCCCTAGGACGTGTTATGTGCGCCTGTACGTGCCAGGACCCGGGCGCACAGCCGTCTGACTTAACCTCCAGGCACGTAACTGTCCTGCTCTGCACGTGCCCAGCACTTAACGTAGTTCTTGGCATCTGGTCAACACTCGACAAAGATCTGCTGAATAAATGAATGATCGGGCCCCAGGCAAACTGTCTGATGATCTCCAACAACTGCCAAGGCTGTGCAGGTGGCACATTCTAGAGCCTTCCCCTCACTCTGGAAACAGGCCGCGGCCGAGCTGGGGACGCGCCTCACAAGCGGGAGACACGTGAGCAGGGAGACACCGTGGTCGCCGGCGGCGGTGGCACTTGGCAGACTCGAGGGGACGGGATGTGGGAAGAGAGAACTCAAGTTTATCCGGCAGCCACCACGCTGCGTGCTGGGTCCTGCGCCAGAGACTCCCAAGTGTCCCTCACTTAATCCTCACACTCGTCCCGGGAGCCTTGGCACCATCCGCATTTTACCCTAAGAAAGCCCGAGAGCCGAGGGCGGCAAGTGACTGCCCTCCACCACCCGCCGTGACTTCAGCTGCCTTAGACACATGTCCCTGAACTGCTCTGCCTCCCGGGGAAGGAAGGGTGGGGGAGACCGGATGGGAGGAGAGGGGCAGAGGGTCCTCAAGAGGGTCCAACAGGGGCGGGAGTGTGAAGGGGAGGAAGGGCGGCGGGAGCCCTGGCGCCCTTTCCCGGCCCAAGTCCAGCCCCCGCAGACTCTCAGCACCCACTGGCCTCTGCAGAGGGAGACCGTGGGTCGGTCGGCCTGCCTGCCGCCATCCTGCCTGAGCCCACGCAGGTGCCCTGCCCACGTAGTGCTTGGGTGAAGTGAGTGCAAATGAACGCTCCTGACCCAGGAGAAAGATCTGTGTCACAGGCTCTCAGCTGTGCAGGGCCTGAAGGGCCGCAGTGAGGAGAGACCCCAGAGCCTGCCCGGGGTCTACTTCCCAGTGGGCTGAAGCCCGTCCTGCTGGCACTGCTCGCACTGGGGCCGGTCAGGCCCAGACAGGGGCCCGGACAGTGGAGAGAGGCGCTCGTGCGCCCCCTCCAGTCCTCCCGGTGCCCCTCATTCCTCTTTTCCAGCCTCTCCCCGTTCCTGGCTACCCTCCCTGGACTGTTTCAGTCTGTCCAAACCCCCTTCGGAGTGAACCTGGAGCCGGGGAGACCCAGGTTCTTGCTGGAGTTCGGCCACGACGTAGTTAAGCCCCTCCCCGCTCCTGGCCTCAGTTTCCTATAGAGTGAGAAGGATGGAACCAAGGATCTCCTAGTTCTGAATCTCTGCAACTTAAAGGGACAAAGAAGGAAATATACCAAAATGTTCACAGTGGCTACCTCTGGATTGTGGATTTTCCCCCTCTTTCTGAACTTCCAAATTCTGCACAAGCAGGACGCATCACCTTATAGTAAAGAAACAAAAGACTAAGAGTCCCCACGGAGGGGATGAGCGCTCCACTGCGACTCCACTCTGAGTCTGGCTGTGCAGGGCAGGCAGAGGCCGTACCGCTCCTGCCCCAGGTACTGCACTTCAAGTTACACAGCTGAGGTAGGCAGATAAGCACTGCGGACACCTTCTCAAGAGAAAGGCCGTCCTCCTGCTGCCCATTAACATTTATGAGGCCCTGGGACACCAGCCCCGAGCTCCTCTGGGACAGAAGGGACAGGCCAGGTTTCCAGGCAGTCTCTACAGGAAAGGCATCCCCTGGGCCTCCTGAAAAGATGGAACCTGAGATCCCAGCAGCACCGGAAACCAAGGATCCAGCACCTGCTCAGTGATGCCTGATGGAATTTCTGGCCAGCAAGTGACAGCCACCTGGCCCAGGCTGGGCAGAGCCCCAAGCCCTTTCGAGCCCCCTTCCCCTCTGCCATCTCTCTGGCCGACTCCTTCTCCTTTCTCCAGACGTGCCTCCATTTTGGACCGGCTCAGAGTCACACTTTGAGATGGGGGTGCAGCCTTCCCTTCTCGTGTCTAGGTTCCTGCTGCCAAGCAAGCAAACACACACGTGGGAACGGAGCTTGTGATCCGGGCCTAAGCTCCGGTCTGGCCACGGTCTTCAGCGCCACCCTGCCAAGGCCACCCAGGAATCGGCAGAGCTGGGACCAGCGCCCAGGACAAGTGTCTCCCAGCCCAGGGCTCTGTCCACACCAGCATGCTGATGCTCGGCTCTGGTCAGACAGACAGCTGCCTCACCACCTCTGTGCTTAGGAAGCCCAGGCGGGGTGCCTAACCCACCTCCTGGGCTTGGCTCAGCAGCAGGCAAATCCCGACTGCCGCCGCCCTGCCAGTTTGATTGCTTGCTTGAAGTTACCCCGTGTAAATTTTCTAGTGCCTTTTCTGCCAGGCCTTGTGAGCGAATTTAGGCTCACAGTGGCTGACACGTGAGGCAGCTTGTCTTGTTTTACTCAGATCACCAGGGCCAGCTGATTTATCATCCACTGCAATCCTGTAATACACCCTCATCCCCGGGCCCGCCAGTTACGGCTCAACCCCAGGGTGACCAGTGGTTAAAGCTGGGTCTAAGACGCCAGTGTCGAAATGACCTGTAGACCCAGGTCAGCATGTGCAGATGCAGAGGCTGCAATTCAGAGAGGGGCGAACTGCCCAAGGCCACACAGTAAGAAGCACCTACCAGCCTTGCAATTATGCACCAGCATGGTACGCCAGAGAGGAAAGGCCCTTTCACTCTGACAATGACAGCAGGAGGCCTGTGTGCCACCCTGGGTGCTAGCAAGCAGGGTCTCCTCTCCTGGCGTAGAGCGATCCTGAGGCCAGGGGAAAGCGAGGGACTTGCCCAAGAACACATCCAAACGGGGGTAAACGGGGCTAGAGCCCAGGTCTCCTGGCTCCCAGGCCAGGGAGCTGCCAACCAGCCAGCTTAGTCCCACTCAGGCTGCCGTCCTCAGGCCAATTACCATCCTAGTCAAATATTTTTTCTCCCTTTCTTAATAAGCTCCTTTCAGAACACATTACACACCTTGAAAAGAACCTCAAATAGAATAAAGTGCAATAAAATCGGTCACACATTTATTGTCTGTGTGACAAAGCACCTTCGCGTCATTTTCGTGATTAATCTGCCCAATTATCCAGGGCAGAGCCTGTCAGACCTATGTCACAGACGGGGAGACTGAGGCTTGGAAAGGGTGAGCGATTTCCCAGGGCCACAGGCACCCCAAGTGGACGGGGCTGCTGGGACCGGAGCCCACACTGGCCGCGGCCCGGCCCGCGTGCTGCTGCGTCTGCCCACCCTTCCTGCAAGGCCTCGGTCAGGACAGCGTCTCGCCCCTCCGACCACCAGTGACAGGGAGGTCGTCGCAAGACCCAGAGCTCCGGCCCCGCCTCCCCCAGCACCTGGGAGCGAAAGGGGAGGCCCGGGAGGAGCGGGGAGGAGGGGGAGGGGCCCCCGTCACCTACAGCTCACTCTGCAAAGCACGGTGCAGTCGCAGTGGCAGAAGCAGAAGCAGTGGAAGGTCCACTCCCTGCTGACCATTACGGGCAGGCCCCGGGGCGCAGTCCGGAGGCGCGCTGCTCGCATCCTGCCCACTTACCTCTCCTTCCTCAGCCGCCTGGCTTGGGCACTGGGAAACCGATACGCCGGGCAGCCGTCAAATGGGCTTCGCCGCTTCAATGTTTAATGAGGCTTCCCAGCTAACCTATCAGAACCCGCTTGCCTACCCGATTCCAGAAAGCTCTGGGGGCCCTGGAGGAGGGTCCAGACCCCTCGTGGGGCCAGCCCACGGGCCCTGGTGACGCCAGGTGTCTTCCAGAAGGAGACTCCCACCGTGGCTCGCTCTCCTCTTGTCCCCTGTGGGCTGTGGGAGGGGACGAGGCAGGTGCGGAGCCAGAGGGAACAGGTGACCAACCGAAGGAAGAGTCCCAGGCATTGTTGACCTTGGCCGCCCGCTCTTCCCGAGCTCCATCCGGCCGTTCCTTGGATTTCCTCTCCTCTCCTCGCTGCTTCTCTCAGCCAATCCCTGCCTCTCCTGCCTGCTTTCCAGCCCAACCGGCTTCAAGGCCCGCGGGAAGTCAATCCTTCACCCCCTTCCACCACCCTGGACCCCGTTCTGCCATCATAGCTGTGGGTGCAGTGGCTGCTCCTTCCGCCGTGAAGGCGCCTCTGCACTTCCCCAGCTGGCAAAGCCCCAGGGCCCATAAAGCCCAGTCAAGTGGGTCTCCGACCCCATGGAGCCTTGCCCGACTCCTGGGTTGCCTCCTGCTCTCTCTCTGTCTCTGACTCTTCCCCTTGAGCCCTGCTCTCACAGGAAACCTCAGAAAGCACAGCCCTTCTGTGCTGGTCCCCACGTGGGAAACATCATTCCCACAGGTCCCTCGGGAAATGCTTCCCAGCCCCCAGCCACCTCCTCCAGCCTCCTCTTTCCCTACCAGGGACCTACTTGGCTCAGGCACCCCCTCCCTTACCACCTTCCCTTGTGACACTGACTGCTCCCTCTTTACTTCCCTGAGCTAAAATGCAAATATGCATGGATTTGTAAGGTACAACAAAGGACTTCAAAGGAATCTGGGATCCCCCAGACTTGCTGCCTAGGAGGGGCATCTCAAGGTTGGCACCTCCTACCCACCCCCCTTCCTCCCTGACGTGGGGCTCGCACGGCCTTGCCTGTCCGAATCTTTCCCCGGATGATTAACACATCGGTTCTGCTGGGCTTCGGGGCCTTGGGTAGCAAGTCGCTTTCCCTCTTTGGGACTTCACTTCCCGCCTGCGGGGCTGAGCCAGCGGAGGCGTCAGGTGCTGAGAACAGCACTCCCCGTTCACAGAGCGCGCGGACCTGAAGCCACTTGGAGCTAAATTTGAGTCCTGGTGCTGTCACTCTTTGACCTTGGGCATATTGCTGAAGCTCTTTCACTCTGTTTTCTGGTCTGAAACACAACGAGAGCATCGCTTATCTCGGGGTGTGGCTCTTCCACGCGTTAGTGTCAGCCTAGAGTCTGACACAGCACAACTCAGCCCTGCCAGGGCCTCTTCTTCTTAGGAAATTCTGAGTGACTAACATTTCAAATCTGTATCTATTACATTCTCATAACACATCCCGGGAGTGGCATTATCATTACCTCAGCAGGCCAGGGACGCCCGGAGAGATTAAAAGCTTGTCTACATCAAGTAAGTGACAGAGTCAGAAGCAGAACGAGCTCCTGCAGCTTCCGAGCCCATGTTCTGTCCCCATCAGCTTCCTGCCTCTCCAGAGGTCAGCTCTGCAATGCGCCATGTTGAGAAAACTCCCCAAAGGGGAGGCCTTCAGGAGCAGTTTCTCTCCTTGGTATCCAGTGGTCAGAAATCCAACTCCGGGCCCACCCCACCAGCCATGGACCACTTCTACTTAGAAAAGCACTACGTGTTAGGTGCAAGCAGTTGGAGAAACTGAAGGTGAAGTTGTAACCGAACCTAGGATGCGGGTCAGCAGAGCCGAGTGTTAATTCTCTTTGGGCTTTAGTGTCTCCATTACCTCCGACTGCTGAAGGCGCAGTGGATGGGATCCGCAGAACTCACACCCTGCAGCTGGGAGGGCTCGGACCCCAACTAGGCTGCCTGCTCCACCTCCAGCTGCTAGATGCTCCAGAAGCGCGTGATGACATTTCAACAGCAGTGTTTGCAAAGGGAATCAGGAGCTACCGAAACACAGTCAGGCAAACAGCTGGATTTGAGCCCTGTTGCTACTGGTGCCGGACCTTCCGAGCTAGTTTCTCTGTGTATGAAACGAGGGTCTTGGCTGATATGGCTTGTGAAGTCCTTTTTTACACTATGAGCCTATGAACTAGCTAATTAAATGTATTTGTTTCTTCAGCAAGGATTTAGTCTAAGTTTTCTAGATGAGCTCATGTAAGAACGTCCTGCCAGTTTTGTCTGGCTTGGCTAATCCCCAGCTGTGCCTGAGTCACTGAGGGCACAACAGTAGGGCTGCTCCTGCACTCTGCTGCTGAGGCCAGGCCACTCTCCGCCCTCCACGCCTCAACTGGAGAGGCCCCTGTGCCTTGGGCAGACCCTTCCACAGCTTGGGGTGCTCTGCGGTATGTGCAGAAACAAGAGGGCACGGACCACCCTTCTTGAGCATCAGTTTTACTGAATGGGAAATAATTCCAACTAGGGAAGGAGGCACAGATACACATGGAGAAGAACATAAAGTCTGCATGAGTTTTTACAGTACGGCCCAGGACTTGCAAGGACTTTGGAGACTGGGGGTCTCTTGCAGCTCCACCGCACACCAGCCCCAGGACAGGCGGGATCCTGACCGGCACCCAGGGCCCTGCGACTCACTCTCTGAGCCTCGGCCCGGTGTGCTCTCCTAACCTCTCTGTTCTTTAGTAGGTCGCCGGCGTCCTCCTGAAATGTTTCTTGCTTTCCCGCCTTTCTCTGGCGCTGCCTCTGCCTGTGATGTGGCACGTTCCCACCTCTGCCCCACAAGCCCATGGCCCCAGGCTTGCTCAGGGACTTGGTGAAGCCCCGCCCGCCGGGCCCCAGGCTGCCTTTTATCAGAGCTGTGTAGGTGCCTGTGTGCACCCCTGCTGGATTGCGAGCACCTTGGGAAGAGAAATACCCTACATCTATGCCTCCACATCACCGTGTCTACTTCTCAAAACCACCTGACAGGCTGTTATTACAACCCCGTGCAACAGATCAGAAATGGAGTTTCAGAGGCATGAATTACCCCCAATCGGTGGTAAAGATGGGTGAAGCCGGACTCTTTCAGTCCCACCCGTCTGCCACCGCAAACAGCATGCTGTGTCCCTCCGAAGCTGGGAGACAGGCGGGGTGCTAGCCACGGACAGCGGCGACTGGGGCTGGCCGGCCGGGGCAAACCATCGCTGAGTCCATTTGGAAGCCACAGGCTGCGGCCAAGAGCTGCCCAGGAGCCACAGAGGCAGAGCTCGAGGCTCTCAGGTCTCAGGAAGTCCCAGGCAGCTGGGAATCGGCAAGGACCCTCCCTCTATAAGCCCTGGCAAGAGCCACGGCGCCAGGGCAGGATATCAGGATGTAATTTTTCACCTCTGAAGATCTGTCTGGCAGGGAGAGGTGGCCATGAAGGCCTGGGGCTCGAGGGGAAGGTCTAGGCCCTTCAAGACCTGGCCCTGACTGCTCCGTAAGCCTCACCGATTCCCCCACACCCGTCCAGGGTGGGAAGTGCCCCTGTGAAAGGCTCAAACACGCCTCTGTGCCTTTGCACATGCAGCTTCCTCACCTGACTGCCCTCTCTCTTCTCTAACTGGCAAACTTCTATCCATCCTTGAAGCCCCAGATCCAGCATGCCCACTGCAGAGGATTTCCTGGAGCCCTGTCCCTGCATCTCAGGCTCCTGAGGCCCTGGACTTGTACTTCCCTCTGTCCCCGCACTGGCCACACTGTACTGTCAAGTCCCTCTTCTCTGCCTGACTGAGCTCTGCAGACGCGGGAACCGTGTCTTGGGCCTCTCTGTGTGCTGGTGTACGGCCCAGAACAGAACAGGCCCGGGATATGCCTGGTCCTTCATCCATCACACAAACGTCACTGTGCGCGGCACTGGGGATACAGCCGTGGACACAAACCGCTCCCCTGGGCCCTTGGTTCTCGAGAGGAAAGACAGGCAACACGGGAGCACGTAACAGGAGGAACACAGCAGGAAGAGCTGACGGGGCAGGTGTGTGGGTCCTGCCTCCCTGACGAGGTGTCATGTGACCCATGGGTTACTCGGAGGGAAGAGCATTCCAGGCAGAAGGGACACCGGGGTGAAGGGGCACGTGTGGCACAATCGGGGGGCGACCAGGAGGCCGCTGTGATCGGAAGTAAGTGGGTGAGGTAGAGAGTGCGGCGGAAGTGAATGAGCAAGGCAGCCAGGGCCAGGGAGGTTCACGCAGGCCTCGGTCAGGGTTTGGATTTGATTCTGGGTAAGACTGTAAGTCTCTGGAGAGTCCTGAGCAAGGGTTGACCTGGCTTGACCTAGACGTGGAAAGATCAATCTGCTTGTGTGTGGAGAACAGACTAAGCGCAGAAGCAGGCAAATCAAGTAGGTGTCCACTGTGAAAGCCCAGTCGTTTGTTGAATGAATAAATGATGAATGCAGGCAGGCAGCTGACAAGCAGGTGTGGGGCAGGGCCTCAAATGCTCACACCCTGTCCACTCTAGAAGCTGCAAGTTGCATCCAAGTTCAGCACCTGGGTTTCTGCGTCCCTGGGATGGTCACTTACTAAAATATTTGAGCTGGCTCTTATCCAATATGAGCTAAAGTTGGCAGAAGGCTGACCTGGAAATTATCATTCTTTAGGAAAAATATTAAGTATGCTAACTGAGAGAAAAGAAATGGATGCTAATTAAGTTTTGACTTATTTCAGAAGAAGTAGGCATTTCGCTATAAAGATGGGCCAGGTTAAATGCCCATAATAATCAACCCGTGATCAAGCTGGGTTATGATTTAGAAAGTGTGGAGGCCACCAGCTGACTGGGGTCTCTTTGACAGGCCATCTGGCTCACTGGGCAAAGGCC
Source organism: Eschrichtius robustus (assembly GCF_028021215.1). Lineage (NCBI taxonomy): Eukaryota > Metazoa > Chordata > Mammalia > Artiodactyla > Eschrichtiidae > Eschrichtius > Eschrichtius robustus. The sequence goes on from NC_090824.1 coordinate 5,142,547, forward strand.
TGGACTTTGAATCGGAGACTTGGGCTCTGTCACTCACTAGTGTAGCCTTTGGCGAATCACTGCTGTGAGCCTTCGTTTCTTCAGCCTTAAAGTGGGGACAGGAATTCCTAACCTGTCCCTGACAGTCTCAGGAGGATGCCAGCAGACTCACTGAGACCAGGTGGGACAGGCACAACAAAAGACATGTTCCTTTCCTTGAGAAGCATGTGGGCCAGCCCCCGGGCATGTCACTGTTTCTTCCCACACCACTGAGGACGCTGGCCGTTTCTGAGGGCTGAGATCTCAGACAGTGTCCTGGGATGGGGTGCTCCAGGGGCAAGCGTGACAATTTGCATTCTTAGGGTGCTTTACAGCTTGCAAGTCACATTCCCACTTATGTTATCATCTGAGTCTCACAGCAACTTTGTAGGCGGTTATTATAACCACCTTTAAAGATGAGGCAACTGAGGCTCGGGGTGAGGAAACGGCTTGCTCAAGGTTTCACAGGCTCTTGTGTGACAGGGCCTGGAGCACGGGCGTGGCACTCTGTCCTCTGCCCCCAGAGTCTGTGTCTTCTGTCAGTCTCTGTGCTGACCACAGGCTGCTCACCACGACCCAACCCGAGATGTGCTTGGTGGGCACCGGAGAGGCGGGCATCCATAATGGACCATTCACGAGCTCAAGCCCCAACTGAGCATGTGGTGCCCAGGCCAGATCTAAGGAAAACGAAACGCCCCAAAGAAATCCTCCCGTTAGCATTAGGAAGATGACTCTGGGGCTGGTGGAAGGAGGTCCTCCTTCTCCGGGATGGGAGCTACACACAAACCAGCAGTGCTTTAAAGGAAGACAATGATGGCAGCAGGCTGCTGCTGGGATGCTCAGAAATTAGGGGCCCCAAGAAGGCTACAAAGTACTGCCAAGGTGCAGAGGGAGACCCCAAGGGTCAGGCACAGCCTCTCCTTGGACCCTTGACTTGAACTCACCATCCCAGTCCAAGCAGCCCGGCCTCCCTGTGTCTCCCAAGGCATCACCACAGGAGTTGATATGTTAGTTAACTTTTCAAATATTAAAAAAAAAAAAGTAACTTCGAATTGTTATAGTAATTTACAGGTGACAAAATACTTGCACAAACATCATCTCATGTTATCCTCACAACAACCCTGTGAGGTAGGTGTGGTAAACCCATTGTACAGATGGAGAAACCGAGTCTCAGAAATGTGAAGTGACTTGCCCGAGGGCACACCCTTGGCACGAGCAGTGCCCGAACCCAGACCTGCCTGACTCCACATCCGATACACCTGTACCCCAGGGCCACAAAGAGCTGGAGGTCGGTGAGAACACGGCTGCTGGCTGGGGAAGGCACGTTCCTCGGTTCAGGGTGCTGCTAGGCGGGCCAAGGTGACGGGTGCGATTTCTGTGTGAGACAATTCTATGTGCCATGTCCCTCAGTCACAGATAGCACCCCTCGCCTCGCGCCCAGTTCCAAAAGTGGTGCTGGTCCAGGAACGTCGTCTTGGTCCGCAGAGGATGGCGTGACGGCGGGAAGCATCAGGCCACGTGAGGGACAGACAGACAGATGTGTGACCACACCAGCGAGCTCACCTACTGTCCAAACACCGGGGACGTGTTGGCCCTTCTTCGGGGCTCCTGCCCTCAACGGGCTCACAGTCTAGATGAGCAAATAGCGAGCTCAAACCAAGTGGATGACCACGTGTTGAGAGCAGGAGGAGGCCCCTGGAGGGGAGGGGAGGGGAGGGCAGGGGAGGGCAGGGGAGGGGAGGGGAGGGTGCCTTGCGGCTCACAGCCCAGGCACGAAGCGCGAGGACACCACACCACACGTGAGGCTGGGGTCTGGGGTCGGGCCCGGCGCACGCCCGCGTCAGGATAGGCCATCCAGTGCGATCGCAATATGGGGCTGGAGGTCTCAAGACCGGCAAGTCCCCGGGTCTTGGTTTGCCCCCCTCACCCGTATGGATGCAGCCAGAGCTTGTCAGTTAGACAGTGTGCTGGTTTTTGAGGGTCCAGAGAGAAACAGGACACTTTCTGACTTCCCAGCCTGACTGAAGTCACATGCTGAGGACAATACGACATGCTAGGTGGCATTAACCCCCGTGAAGGAGGCATAAATGAAGCACCGTGGGAGTGCGGGGAAGGAGCGGGGCATCCTGCCACGGTGGCCGGAAACGGCTTCGTCTGCAGAGCCAGGGTCCCACAGGAGTGGGGCTTGGAAGTATAGGGACAGCAGGGCACGCTGGGGGGGTGGTCTGGGGAAGGCGCCCTGGTGAGTCACCATGGGTGCGGGTGGTAGGACGCCCCTGGTGTCTGGTGCGCAGGAAGCGGCTACCAGGGGGCAGGCGGGAGAGGACGCGGAGCCTCAGGGAGCGGGTGTCCTCAGTGACCCTTTGTCGGGGGTAGAAAGTGCCCATGGCCTCCGCAGGAGGGAGGTGAAGACAGCTTTTTTCCTTAGGAGAAAAAAAGCAGGTAATTTTAAGAAGAAAAGAGGTTTATGAAAAGCAGAATCCAGCCCCGGCTCTACCGAGCTGGGAGGTGGGGCAGTGAGCGGCAACAGCTCTGGGCCCCACTCTTCAGGAGAGGCCCCTGGCCTGGGCGCCCTCCCGTGGGAGCTGACGTTGCAACAGTTAAGGACACTGGAAAAGTTGGGGGAACATCTATCACCAGCACCAGCTTGAAATGTACCAACGAATGATGCTATCACAAGCAAACCAGGTAACAAAAGGCCACACCGCTATGTTCTGAGAGACATGCTTTAACTCACCCTGCGTGGATTTGCACCAACCTACCAGGTGTTCCTTCTCCTTTTTCTGCAGAGTCCCAAAAGATAAAATAAAGTGGAACTATTCTGGTTGTTATCAGGGTGACGGCAGGACATGCCTGGTGAACCCCTGGAACTCCACAACATAGACAGTGTGAAATTCACTGCATTCAACCCCCAAACTGTAAGCAAAGTTGCCTTTGACCAGGCAAGCTCCTGTTCCCCTCCCTGCCCAGCGCCAACAGCAGGCTTTAACATTCTGAGGCATTTCTGCATCTAATCCTGAGCCCAAGGCCTTTAAGGGAAAGCCATACTCCCAGAGCCTGGATGCTCTGAGGTGTTACCTCCTGCTCGTGACAAGCCAGCGAGTCTTCAGAACTCCTGCCACCAGCACCATGCTTTGCTGTACACCCATGATCTCATCTGAGGTAGGCCTGACCACCCCATTTTACAGATGAAGAAGCTGAGGCTGGGAGGAGTCCTGCCCAAGGTCTGACAGCCTACAGCAGCAGCCTCTCCCCTGTGAATGCAACTTCACGGTCCTGCCCCAGAAGCCCAGGCACTGGGACACAGGTCCTGCTGGCACCCCTCCGGGGGCCCCAGAAGCCCAGGCACTGGGACACAGGTCTTCCCGGCACCCCTCCGGGGGCTCCAGAAGCCCTGGCACCGGGACACAGGTCCTCCCGGCACCCCTCCGGGGGCTCCAGAAGCCCAGGCACCGGGACACAGGTCCTCCCGGCACCCCTCCGGGGGCTCCAGAAGCCCAGGCACTGGGACACAGGTCCTCCCGGCACCCCTCCGGGGGCTCCAGAAGCCCTAAGGTTCTGGGGAAACGGGCTCCCGCCTCCAGCGCTGGCTGTCACGGTCTCCTGCTTGAAGCATTCTTGGGCCCCAGACCCTGGCGGTCTGTGCGGAAGGCCCAACATGCCGTGGGGGGGCCCTCTGGGCCATCTCTTCCACTCTTCCCGGCACACTCAGGCTCGGTCACATGCACATGACGTTGGCCCCCTCCCCTCAGCGCTGCTGGTGACCTACTGGGAGCGTCTATGACTCTGGGATGAGTTGAGGGTTGCCGCATCTTCTGATCTGAAGAGTTTCTTGGGGTCTTAGCGGGAATGGAGGAGGGGACCCTCAGTTTTGGTTTGGGGTCTTGCCACTCTGTTGTTGAGTTGACAGTAAGAAGGTGAAGCCGTGGGAGAGTGAGCTACAGGACAGCATTGCTCTGCCCACTGGGAGGGTCGGACGGGATGTCACTGGAGAGAACATGGACAAAGCCAAGCTCTCAAGCCCTCCCGAGCCCCGCCTTCCAGGCTCCTCAGCTCTCTTCCTAGCCCCACCCTGGGTCTGGGTCCCAGGGAAAATCCTTCTTTAGGAAGGAGTGGGCGTGACAGTGGGACATCGGGAGGAGCCTTGGGCACAGGTGCCAGCTCCGCCCCGATGTGCTGTGCAACCCGCCCAAGTCCCTCCCCTCACTGGGTCCCAGCTGCAAAATGGAAGCCCAGCTTCCTGATGTCTAAGCCCTTCTCTGGTCCCACATCAGTGCCGGCCGGGCCTCCAGCATCTGTCCTCCACACCAGTGGAGGCTTGGAGGGGGAAGATTATTCTCAAAAGCCCACTCCCGCCAGATGGCTAGAGGCCATCAGCCTGGGGCCTCGCATCCGGTGCCACCAGGGCCCTACCCTTCAGGAACAAGGAAAGACAACTAGACAGTGACTGCAGGAAGCTCTGAGAGAACCCAGTTTAATGAAAGAGCGCTTATCTGCTGACAAGGAGCAGCAGTGCCTGTGAGGGGGAGGAGAGCAGAAGCCTGGAGGAGACAAGTTTTACTTACTGGACACCTACAGGCACAGGTGTCACACAGGAATTGTGCTGGGTGGTCCTCCAGCCATCAATGGTATCATTACATCCATTTTACAGATGAAGTGACTTGTCAGGGTCACACTGCTTGTGAGCAGCAGAAATTCGAACCCAAGGGTGATACTGTGATTTATAATAAGAAATGTATATTTGGTCTTCGTACACTGTTCCCGGCACATTGCTCCTAAAACCCTTGTAATTTCCTAAATAGGAGCCAAAGGGGCATCTCTCGTGATAACATTTAGTCTTCTTCTCACTTCCTGAAACAGCTTCAGGGCATGGAGGTGAAATGGGTGTATTCTGTTACTCCTAACAGGCCCTTTCAACCACCCGTGAGTTGATGTTAATGCAGCGACTTTTGATTAGAGGGCGGGAACTTTCAGTCCCCACGCCCTCGACCTCTACGGAGGGCAGACTGGCTAGAGATTGGGTTCAATCACCTATGGCCTATGTAATGAAACCCCCATAAAAAACCCAAAAGGATGGGGTTCGGAGATCCTGGGTTGGTGAACATGTGGAGACTGGGGAGGGTGCTGCCCAGAGAGGGCACAGAAGCTCTGGGCCCGTCCCACACGCCTTGCCCCGTGCATCTCGTCCATCTGGCTGTTCCAGAGTTCCATCCTTTTCTAATACGCTGGTCGGTAATCTAGTAAGTCAGACATTTCTCTGAGTTCTGTGAGCCACTCTAGCAAATTAATTGAACCTGAGGAGGTCACAGGCCCCTCGGACTCATGGCCTGTTGGTCAGAAGCACAGGTGACTGGCTCCTGAAGGGGGTGGGGGCGGTCTTTTCGGGCTGAGCCCGTAGCCTGTGGGACGCTGCCTGCAGGCAGGCAGTGTCTGGACCGCCTGGTGCGCCGTCGGAGGGAGGGACGCGGTGCCGGAGCAGAGGCGTGCTCGGAGGAGAGGCGGGAGGAACGCGCGGCTCTCCTTCACACCGCGGTACCCTGGCTCCAAAATGTACATTCCCCGCCCCCGCCCCCTCCCCCTCCCGGGGGCCCCGCTGCCTCTCCTGCTTGTCTCTGGAGGAGAAGAGGAACAGTGTCCGGAACCCAGCCTCCCTTATCCAGCCGGCACCGTTAGGTGACGATCCAAGGAGATAACAGACGTGACGAAGACAGAACTCGTCTCGTTTTTACAGAACTTCTAGCCCTTCCTTTCAGACTCAATGGCCCCTTTTTATTGCAAACATTTTACAACGCTCCCTGTATTACACTGCAGTGAAATTCAAAGACTATATAACCTACCTACATAAATTAGAAAAAAATAATAAAGGAGAGAAGAGAGAGAAGTAACCAATAATAAGACAGCACTGCACCACGTAAAAGCTCAGACAACTACAGTAGGAGACATCGTCAGTCAGATGCTGGCACCACCCCCAGACACACAGTGACCACCACTGACATAAGCGGTTTCAATAATGTGGTGCTGTGTGTGTATCTCATGAGCGATAATGCTGGAGATAAGATTTTCCAAAAGAGAAAACAATTCTTGGTAAAGTTACAAAAAACTAAAGCACAATTTCCTTTTGAAGCACGTGGTGGTTGCATTCCTAGAAAATTCAGCACATACTAAAACTGGTATTAAAAAAAAAGGAGGGGCTTCCCTGGTGGCGCAGTGGTTGAGAACCCACCTGCCAATGCAGGGGACACGGGTTCGAGCCCTGGTCTGGGAAGATCCCACCTGCCGCGGAGCAACTAAAGCCCGTGCGCCACAACTACTGAGCCTGCGCGCCACAACTACTGAGCCCACGTGCCACGACTACAGAAGTCCGCACACCTAGAGCCCGTGCTCCGCAACAAGAGAAGCCACCGTGATGAGAAGCCCGCACACCTCAACGAAGCGTAGCCCCCGCTCTCCGCAACTAGAGAAAGCCCGCGCGCAGCAACGAAGACCCGACACAGCCAAACATAAATAAATAACCTAATTAAAATAAAAAAAGGGGTGCTTTTTCTTACAACACAGTAAAGTTCTGGCTCAGATAATTAAGTTCCTCGCCTCCACGTGTTTGGTGGGACATGCAGGATGATACGTGATTGTGCGGGGCTGCCCAGTACACTGTGATGCGTCCAGCGCTCCTGGCCCTCTGTCCACCGGCCGCCAAATGCATCCTCTCCGCTCCCACACTGTCCCTGTTAGAACCACCTGACTAGTCCAGCCTAAGCACCGACGCCCGCCGCACAGCAGAGGAGACACGCCTGAAGCCACAGGCGAGGCGGCGGCCGAGTTGGCCAACAACCAGATGCCTGACCTCCAGGCCAGGCCCTTCCCACCGAGGGCGGAGTTTCCCGGGGAACCCAGACGCTGTGCTGGGGGAGCCTCTTCCTTAGTCGGACGGGGCTTGGCTGGTCGCCATCACAGCCTTTCATGCGCCGTGCTGCGCTGAATGCCTCAGAATCCGCCCATCTTACAGATGGAGAAACCGAGGCGCAGAAACGGGAGGTGATTTGCCCAGGCTGCATGTAGGCGAGCAGCACCCAGGCCTGCTAACCTCCCGGCCACCATGGCCTCTTCCTCCCCGGAGCCGACAGGGCAGCACACACAAAGGGCTCTGGGGGCCTCTGGCCTGGAGGGACCTTGGAGGACAACCAGCACTGCATGTTTCAGACAAGGAAACTGAGGCCCACGGAGGTCACTGCGCCGATCAAGGGCACACGTGAGGAGCGGAGCTGGCACCAGAGCCAGGCCTCCTGAGGCCTAGCCCAGAAGAACAGAACTTGGCTCCTGAGATTCAGAAGGTCACAAAGGCCGCTGCTTCTCACACGCATCTCCTGAGCTCCCTGTGTGCCTCTCCGGCTCTGGTCCTGGAGAATGGCTGGTGACTAAGGCTACACCAGTCCTACCACCAGTAGAACCAGGAAGGTGGCGGGGAAGCAGGCCCCACAGAGGTGTTGTGAGTAAAACACGTAAGTATCCCGGCAGAGGGGATATGCAGGGCCGAGGGTGCTGGCTGTAGCTGCCCAAGACGGGAGGCCATGCGGTGCGGCAGCAGGTGCACGGGCCGGGTGCTGGCACGACCCGCTGAGGTCTGTGCTCTCCGGAGCCGCCACAGAGCCCTTGGGGAGGCCAGCTCCCCTCCGTCCTTCCCCTTCAACCAGAGAAGTAGCTCCAAACAGCAAAACAAAAAAACAAAACAAAAAAAAAAACAGTTTTTTTGGGAAAAAAAAAACTTGGCTAAGTATCTCTAAGATCCTTCCCATCTTTAAATTTATTTCTAAATATAGGTCAATGAGGGGATGATTTACCTACACATTTGCTTTTCCAACAAAACAGCCGTTTTTCTTTTTCACGTTACCGAGTGAATCATTCAGGGAAACGCTTTCTCAAACAGGCACCCAGACACCTGAGAGCTCGAAACAGCTAGGTCCTCTAACTCCTAGACCCGCTCCCTGCTTTAAGAAGCCAAATGAAGGAACAGCCAAGGAATCTCTTTGACCTACTGACATGATTCTAGATTCTAAACAGAAAGAAGTTCCTCCAGCAGAAGTAAAGTTCCAGGGAATGAAAGAGAATGAAAGTGAATGTTTTCTTCCACGTCTATGCAGACGAGCATGAATAACAACGACTCCTAAGATACAGATGACGTAACACTACTTCACAGCAGCCGGGTGAGGGAGGTGTATTTATTATCTGTCATGAGGCTGAAACACGCTACATGAGACCAGACTGCCGCCACTCATTTGCCAAAGGAAATAAAAGTTCTCTTGGTCATCAGAGGACACACCTGCTTTGGGAGTGGGAAATTATGCAGACGTGACTAAAGGCGCAGGAGGTTTGCAGCCCTCCGTGTTGTACTGCACTTAATTAAAGCTACTGCTGAAAATAATGGGAAAAATGAAATCTCAAATTAGCATATGAAAAATGGTCATCATACTAGTAAACAAAAAAGCAAATTAAAATGATACGTTTTCCCTTCTCTTGTGTTTGCTAAGGTTACAGGAGTACTAAGGCCTGGTCCTGGTGCAGGCTCAGCAGTGGGTGACCATCAACTGGGCTGGACACAGTACAAACTAGTACTCTCATTCCGGAAGGTGTATTCAGCAAGATACGTCAAAGCTTTAGAAGTGTATTGTTTGACTCAGAAATATCCCAAGATATAATTGGACAAGTGTGTAAAGATGAACATAAGACACAAAGCATACATACAAATTAACATATAAACATACAAGAGAGCCAGCCCTCTGTTACACGAATGTAGTAGTGAAAAATGGGGACAACTTACTTACAAGCCGAAGGCTGGTTAAATTGTAGTAACATCTCTATATGGTACTCAGTGCAACACTCTGGCCACTTAAATGGTGAGGAGATCCGACTTCCTTGGCACAGAAGGACATGCGTACCATAGTGCCAAGTGAGAAAAGCGTACAAGACAGTAAATACAGACTATTTCTGGGGAATAGCTCTTCAGTCATATGTGAACACAGAAAACTCTGGAAGGCTACATAAGTGTTAAGAGCAGTCATCTCTGGGTTTTAGGATCAGAGGTGACTTTTTGTTTGCTTGTCTGTATTTTCTATTTTGCAGTTATAAACAAGGACTGTGGAGGATGAGGGACGCTGCCTCCCGGACGTGCTAGGTCCTTTGGGAAGTAAAGAAGGACATTCTTCCGTCCGGTTTCTTCACAGGGTCTTTCCTGCTTCTAGCATCGGCCACAGTGACCACATCTGTAAGCAGTGAGCTAGCATTCACTCTGTCCAGACAATATACGTAAAACCTAAACCATTAGGGCTAGAAGGACCTGTAGAGAGCTGGATCAAGTCTGTATCCCTCCTTTCAGAGATGGGGAAACTGGGGCCCCCAGAGAAATGACCTGTTTAAGGTCAGAAGCAGGCTCACATGGAAGCATATAGAAGCAGCTGCCTTTATAAGGCCACTAAACTGTGAACTGAAGTCTGCTAAGAGAATGAACTGCAGCGGGGAGGGAGCTGAGCCGGGCCGGGTGGCCAAGTATAGCCTGTAAACACTGCTGCGCCGCCTGACAGCTGGCGGCTTTACCAGACAGCGGTGTGCGCCCACTGAGGACAGCAGCCGCAGGAAGTCCAGGTACGTGCATCAGTGGTGTGGGAGTCGAGACGGTGCAGACCTGCCGACACCGAGGCCCGCGCCCTCGGTCCTTTTTCTGTAGCAGCTGTAACGTGCCATGAGCCATGCTCACTGCCCTGACCAAGCCCCTGTGACGCCCAAAGCAAGAAGACCACCCGGAGCTGTGGGCTCAGGCTGGGCCCAAGGCTGGTTGACCCTCCCCTCTGACCTACTGAGGCAGTGCAGAGTTGTAGAAAAAACACTGGATTTCAAACCAGAAGCCCTAAAATTGAGTCTCAGTTCCACTGGAAGATTCTGGCAGACATGTCACCTCTTTTAACCCCAAGCCCCCATCTGAATAAATGTGTATAACAGTAGCCGGCCTGACAACCTGTGGGAAATAAAAGCCAAATTATAGGCTCTTTAGAGTATAAGAAGTCCTTCCTTAGCCAGCTGAGGCCCACCTGTGGGGCTGCCTGGTTAGTGGGAGCCTTCCCTCAAGAAGGGCAGGGAAGGGGCATGTGGGAGAAGATCCTGGTAAGAAACAAAAATCCTGGGCTTTGAAGAGGAAGCCTAGATGTTATTATTACTACAGTCATTAGTAGTAATAGTAGTAGTAGTAGTAGTAGTAGTAGTAGTAGTCATGGTCTCCGCCATCCAACTAGACTACAGAAGCCCCACTCTGAGTCCCCCCCTAAGCGCACACACCACCCGTGGCCATCACACCGCGTCACGGGGAGGCCCCGCTTCCGCCAACATCGGCACTCTTCCTCCTCCCTCACGGCTGTGCATCAGGAGACAGACAGCTCCCCCCCACCCCCAACTACCTCCAGGCGCCAATTTCTACAGAAAAAGCCCCAAGAACCCAGTGGCTGACTGTCCCTACCCACCGAGATAACCCCTGAACCCAGAGCCTTGTGGGTCCCAAGAGAACCCTGAGCCAGCTCTGCACTCCTGTCCCTACCCAGGGAACTGAAAGCACCAGGCAACAGGACCATTATTTAATTTACTGATGTGACTTGCTAAATTGGCTTTAGGTTCCCTAGGTTGGGCCTGAAGTCGAAGAATGAGTATCCAAAACTCACTGGCATAAAAAGACAGGTTTCGTGGGTACCAAGGAACAATGTCAGCAAAACAGATCTCTCCAGGGTCAGATGCCTGACTCTCTACTCTCTCTTCCACGTAGAAGTTGGGCAGCAAAAATCTTACTCTGTTGCACCCATTCTTTCTCCAGAATAATGTCAAGAACTCTGGCTGAACAATGGGTTTCACCAGGGTGACAGGCAGGAAGGAACAAAGAAAGAACAGAGTCGTGGCCTGTCCTCAGCACACAGAGGGTGCAAACTGTGAGAGCGGGTCAAGTCCTGCGTGTACATCCAGGGAAGCCCCCTTCCCCTCTTGAGCCCCGGCCTCCTAACCCAGCGATGTTGTCTGGGGACTCGCTTCCCAGGGCTGTGGCGAGAATCAGGTAAGAGAAAGGGGTGTGAAGACCGGGCGGCCACGATTTGCTCTGCTTTGCTTTCAGGTTTGTATCTAAGCATCTTGTGTCTGCCAGGTTTGTTGGACCCCAGGAGGCCACACTAGTGTCGCTCACGCATGAGGGGGAGGTGGGAAATGCTGATGAGACCCTGAGTCTCAGAAAGTCCACGATCCGATGGTCCAAGCCCCAGATGCCTAGCACAGGACAGGACATGCCACTGAGGAGAGGAAGGAGCAGAGGCGGGCGTTATGAGGTGCCAGGCCCCATGCCGGGCAACTGAATCCTCTCCACAACTCTGTAAGTGGGACTTATGACCCCATTTTACAAATAAGGATGCTGAAGCCTACAGAAGATAAGCAAATGCAACAGGACCAAAGGGGAAAGAACCAGTATTATTCACGCTCTTATCACACACCAGGCACTGTACACTAAGTACTCTATAAACATTTAAAATTTAACCTTCATGACAGTCCTAGGAAGTAGGGTTTATTACCCCAAGGCCACACCACAGGTGGCAGAGCAAAGACTTAATATAAGATCTCACTGCCTCCGAACACATGCTTTTCTCACTACACTTGACCCCTGAACAACGTGGCGGTCGGGCTCTGAGTCTGCACGGGTGAAAACCTGCATGTAACTGCACAGCCGGCCTCCACGCCCACGGCTCCGCACCCGCAGATGCAACCAACTGCGGATCATGTAGGGCTGGAGACGCATTCATGGAAAAGAAACCACTGTCAGTGGACCACTTGGTTCAAAGCCGTGTTGGTTCAAGGGTCCACTGCACCGCAAATGGCCTCCCGCCAAGGAGGGCAGAACACAATTTGCCAATACAGACGGGATTTGATAGAAGGCTCACAACTGTCCTGCAGCAGAGGCCTCCTGTGGTAGCTGGTGGAGAGGCTGCCTGTGCCCTGCCCGCGCTCTGAGGCCTGAACTACAGGTCAGGGTGGCAGCCGTATCGTGGAGCGGCACTCCACAGTGACAGAGCCGGCTGCAGAGACACATGGGTCCAGGGGCGGGTCTCTCAGACGTAATGTCGAGGGACAGAAATCAGGCCCCGAAGTACACACTACGTGATCCATTTACACGAAGTTCGAACACAGGTAAGAGTGCTCTGTTGTCACAGAACTTGACATCCTGGTTTTCCTGGGAGGGGGCGGAGGGATGCGGTCCCTGGCAGGGCCTGGCAGGGCCTGGCAGGGGTTCTGCATATGCATTTGTACAAGCTCATCGAGCTCACACTTCAGGTTTCTGTATGGTACAGTGGGCTACACCCCAGGTGAAGAAAACGCTTCCTCCTCAGTGGGCCCAGGGTCTCCCCTCCACCAAAGGCCGTGGAACCGGGATGGGCGACTACTGTTCATGATGAAAGTTTCAAGTCAGGCCACTGTCACCTCGTGAGCACACATCCACCCCCTACCCCAACAAAGACATCCGTTCAACCCAGAGGGAGGAGACGCAGGAGGTCGGGGTTCTGAATCTGAGTTACTACCTGGCACCGGGAAGTTATTTCTTCATACTATGTCACACGTTTCTCATCTGAAAATGAGGGTTGGATTAGCTGATTTCCTTGTGATTCTATGGTGAAGTTAAAAAAATAACTAGTATTTGCTTTGCGTCAGTCATCTGAATAAATTAAAACCTTCTTTTTTTTTTTTTTTTGCCCCTTAATGTATCTGTATGTACAGATAAAATAAAGCTTAACTCCCACATCCCGGGGCAAGTGAGGGCAGCTCGGATCGGAAACCTTAAACGCAGCTCACTCTACCACGAAGCTCAAGGCTCTTGGGTGGAAAAAAAGACAGCTGACTAAGCGGTTCTTTGGTGCTACAATGTTGCAGGCAGGCCCTGCACTCATCACTCACACCGCTGTGGTTCCTCACCGCGCACCCCCAGTTCTCAGCAGAAAATCCACAAACCTTGGGGCCTTTTCACAGTGGGGACAGAACTCTACAAGTACTGGTTCTGTGTACGACCTGCGGGAAGCATACTCAAAACGTGTTCTTTATTTTCTTAAAAAAATTCTCCTAGGGTTTAAATTGGGTCCCAAAGCTCCAACCTGTCAGGCACAATAGATATTTAAAAGCCATCTCCCTCCAGGTTCCAAGTACTATGTCTCTCCACTTCCCACCCCAATTCTGGCAGCAGTAGCAGCAGCAGCCATGACAGTAATAATGCCCACAAATACTAATACTGGGTGATTAATACGTGTCAGGCAGCCTGCGAACATACATTCGAGTTCATTTAAACGTAGAAACAACCACACATCACCCATCTTATGGCTAAAGAAATTGAAGCCCAGAAAAATGACCGGGACTCAAGGCCAGCAGGGCACCCCGAGGCCCAGTTCCTCACTACCACGCCCTACCAAGGTAAGATCTCCGGCAAAGTGCAAGACTGTCTCTGTGGCCACCAAGATGCCAACGTCCTGGAAGGCCTCTGACCTCCCTCTGAAGCTAACACTACAAACTCCCGAGAACAGCCACGTGTGTTTTTGCTCCTTTGCTTTACCTGCCCTGCACAGAAGCTTTTGCTAGCGCCACTCGCCGCCCCCAGCCCATTGTCTACACCCCAAGTCTTCCAAGTTGGAGCCTTTCACTGTGCAATCCGTGCCACCCTTCTAATTCCACAACCAGTCTCTTTCCTATCGGCACCGCAGTCTGCAGAGACACTGCAGTGTTCTCTTTCCCAGCATGTGCTGGACTTTCAGGCCCATGTGCCTTCGTATTTGCTGTTCCCTCTGCCTGGGATGCCCACTCCCACCTCTTTGCCCTTCAAAACTCCAGCTCAAATGTCACCACCCGCTCAAAGCCTCCCTTGGCAGCCCAGATGGGCAGTCCCTTATTTCCCTTCCTGTGTTCCCGAAGTCCCTGCCCTGCTCATACCTTATCAGCACACTTATCACAACACGTTACAGTTAGCAGTTCGTGAATCCGTCTACTCCAAGATACCAAGTGCCTTGAGGGAAAGGACTCCATCCACCCATTTCTTACCTATTCTGTCTAGTCAGTTTCTAACACTCAGTAAATGTTTAGTCAAAGTGTGCTAAACATATGCATAATTGAATACAAGAATACATTTTTGCTTGCTCCCTCCGATCTCTGCCAAACATGTGTCTAGAATATGGAATTAGGATGACAAATGTAAAACGCATCTGGATACTCGGCTCTAGGAACACAGTACAAATCTGTATCTCACCAAGGGCTAAAAAGATGTAAATGCCACTCTCTCCTCCTTCAAATTGCTAACATAGCTTTCAACCTAGAGTCAGGCAGTGGGTTTCTCTGAGAACCCACAAAGCATCAGCTCGGCACAGCTGCAGGGCAAGGACACCCAGGAAGCCAGAACTGTAGGAGGGCAGAGGTAGAACGAGAGAAGGTCTAGGCACCAGGCCAAGACAGAGCCCCGCTTACCTCCTTCTTGGGAATTCATGATGTTCAGGGCAAACAGCATGGCATTGGAGAACGTGGTCGCCTCTTCCTTACTTGCAAAGTTTAAACCATAGACCTGGCGGGCATCTCGCCACTGGTGGAAGGTTGGCGTTGCCTGATTGTACTTCAGCCCTTTCACGATTGAATAATTGATCACAACCTGAAAGGGAAAAGAGAGAGAAATACGTGTAAATAAATAAAAGGTAAGTGAGCTGGAGGGAGCTGTGTAGGGCAAGGATATTGTGTCCCCTGGGGCTACAAGAGGACAGGGGGACGGGGATGGGGTCAGAAGAAGGAGAAAGCACGACCAGGCAGCTTTTCAACATGATCTATATACAACAGTGAGGGTTTGAAAAACAGTTATTTCATTTAACTAACAAAGAGTGTGGTCATGACCTCCGCATGAGAGCCCTAAGCTGGGAGTCAGGTTCCCTGTGTCCTGGTCCTGGCCCTGCCTCCCAGCCGTGTCACCCTAGGCGGCACCGCACTTCTCTGGGGCTCAGTTTCGCCAGTTATAAAATGGGGATAATGATCCTGGCTCTACTGACCTAATGGGGTTACTGCAAAGGTCACATTGTGACACATATCTTATGGAGACTTCTAGATATAAAGATCCTTAAGGGCAAGAGTCTTTTCTACTTCATATTTATGCCTCCCATAGCCCTCTGCATAGTGTCTAATACTTAGAATGCATTAATAAATGGATTATTAGTTAAAAGGACAACTATCCATTCTTTTGCATGTGCCTATTCAGTTTTCTCAACACCATTTATTGAAGAGGCTGTCCTTTCCCCACTATATGCTCCTGACTCCTTTGTCATAAATTAATAAAACCATATCTGCATGGGTTTATTACTGGGTTCTCTATTCTGTTCCGTTGATTTTTGTGTCTGTTTTTATGCCAATATCATGCTTTTTATTTACTGTAGTTTTTAATTACTATACTAAAATTACAGTAATACAGTTTGAAATGAGGGAGTGTGACGCCTCCAGCTTTGTTCTTTCTCAAGATTGCTTTCGCCATTTGGGGTCTTCTGTGGTTCCATACAAATTTTAGGATTATTGTTCTAGTTCTGTGGCATTTTGATAGGGATTGCGTTGAATCTGTTGATTGCTTTGGGTGGTGTGGACATTCTAACATGAGCACAGAGTCCGCTTTCTTCTCCTTGGTGAGTCTGGCTGAAGGCTTGTCAGTTTCGTTTACATTTTCAAAGAATCAGCTCTTAGTTTCCTTGATCTTTTCTATTCTCTTTTTAGTCTCTATTTCATTGATTTCTTCTTCTTTTTTTAAATGATCACCTCCTTCCTTCCTCCCTCCCCTCCCTCCCTCCTTTCTTTCCCCACCCTCCCTCCCTCCTTTCTTTCTTTCTTTCTTTCTTGGCTGCGTTGGGTCTTCGCTGCTGCACGTGGGCTTTCTCTAGTTGTGGCGAGCGGGGGCTACTCTTCATTGCGGTGCGCAGGCTTCTCACTGCGGTGGCTTCTCTTGTGGTGGAGCACGGGCGCTAGGCGCGTGGGCTTCAGTAGTTGGGGCACGTGGGCTCAGCAGTTGTGGCTCACGGGCTCTAGAGCTCAGGCTCAGTAGTTGTGGCACACAGGCTTTGTTGCTCCGCGGCATGTGGGATCTTCCCGGATCAGGGCTCAAACCCGTGTTCCCTGCACTGGCAGGTGGATTCTTAACCACTGCGCCACCAGGGAAGTCCTATTTCGTTGATTTCTGCTCTCATCTTTGTCATTTCCTTCCTTCTACTAACTTTGGGTTTCTTTTGTTCATCTTTTTCCAGTTCCCTGGGGTGTAAAGTTAGGTTGTTTGTGACTTTTCTTGTTTCTTGAGGTAGGCACTGACTGCCATGAACTTAGCAGTAGAATGCAGAACTGCTTTTGCTGCATCCCACAAATTCTGTTATGTTATACTTCCATTTTCATTTGTCCCCAAGTACTTTTAAAATTTCTCTTTTGATTTCTCCTTCAACCCACTTCCATAGCACGTTGTTTAATCTCCACATACTTGTGACCTGAAACCATAAAGCCCCTGGAAGAAAATATAAGTGGTAAGCTCCTTGACACAGGCCTTGGTGATGATGTTTTGAATCTGATACCAAAAACAAAAGTGACAAAAGCAAAAATAAACAAGTGGGACTAAATCAAACTAAAAAGCTTCTGTATAGCAAAGGAAGCCATCAACAGAATGAAAAGGCAATCTACTGAATGGGAGAAAGTGTTTGCAAAACATATATCTGATAAGGGACTAATATCTAAAATATATAAAGAACCTGTATTGCTCAATAGCAAAAAAACAACCCAATAAAGAAATGGGCAGAAGATCTGAATAGATATTTATCTAAAGAAGACATACAGATGGCTAACAGATACAAGAAAAGATGCTCAACATTATTAATGATCAGGGAAATGCAAATCAAACCCACAAGGAGATATCATCTCACACATGTCAGAACGGCTGCTATCAAAAAGACAAGAAATAAGGGCTTCCCTGGTGGCGCAGTGGTTGGGAGTCTGCCTGCCAATGCAGGGGACACGGGTTCGAGCCCTGGTCTGGGAAGATCCCACATGCTGCGGAGCGACTAGGCCCGTGAGCCACCACTACTGAGCCTGCGCGTCTGGAGCCTGTGCTCCGCAACGGGAGAGGCCGCGACGGTGAGAGGCCTGCGCACCGCGATGAAGAGTGGCCTCCGCTCGCCACAACTGGAGAAAGCCCTCGCACAGAAACGAAGACCCAACACAGACAAAAAAAAAAAAAAAAGACAAGAAATAAAGTGTTGGCAAGGATATGCAGAAAAAGGAACCCTTGTGCACTGTCAGTGGGAATGCAAATTGGTGCAGCCGCTACAGAAAACAGTATAGAGGTTCCTTAAAGTTAAAAATAGAACTATCACATGATCCTGCAATTCCACTTTTGGGTATTTACCCGAAGAAAATGTAAACACTAAATCAGAAACATATATGCACCCCCATGTTCACGGCAGCATTATTTACAATAGCCAAGATATGGAAATAACCTAAGTGTCCATTGATGTATGAACAGATTAAGAAACCGTGGTATATACACAATGGAATATTACTCAGCCATAAAAAAGAATGAAATCTAGCCATTTGTGACAACATGGATGGATCTCAAGGGCATTATGCTAAGGGAAAGAAGTCAGACAGAGAAAGACAAAAACCATATGATCTATGTTGTATGTGGAATCTTAAAAAAAAAAAAAGCTCATGGATACAGAGAACAGATTGATGGTTGTCAGAGGTGGTGGAGGGGGGGTAGGGAAGGGTGGGGGAGAAATTATGCATATGAAACCACTTAACACAGCTGCTAGCACATAGGTTGTCAACAAAGGTTAACTGAGAAATATTAAGGTCCTCAGAGATGGAAATATGCAAGCAGAGTCTAGATAAGGCTGGATGGCCTGCTGTTAGTGATACAATGGAAAGATTCTGCTTTAGGAGAAGTACAAGATGATTTCTTGGGTCTCCTCTGGCTTTGAGGCTCTAGGGTTTTGTGACCTGAATTGGAGACAACTCAGTCTATTGTCCCCCCCGGTCAGGAAGGAGAGATCAGGAAAAGATTCGGAGATGCAAAGAGACATGGCCAAGACACCCTGTGTGCTGGCTGGGGCGCTAAGACGAGAACCCTCCTTTACTGCTCCATCCTGCTGTGCTGTTGGATAAAGTAAGGCCAGAGGACAGCAAATATGGGCAATATCCACAAGAGCTTCTTCCCAAGTCTCAGCCAGGTGGACGGTAGGTTTGGATTGTCCGATAGTGAAAAAAGAGCGAGCAAGTGAGAGAGACGGAGGGAGAGAAGCACATGTACTAAATTAGCTAAAGAAACACAACTGTTTCTTAACTTAGCTGTTACATACTGACACTGCAGTTTTGGCCAGATCTATACCCAGGTTCCTCGGTGGTTCTCTCTCTGGGTTTAGCTCTAGATCGTCAGAAAAAGGGCTGGAGGTTTTGTGGCTACATGCATGATAAGAAGCATAGTGACTTGTGGTTAACACAGCTCTTCAGAGGAGAGGGCACAACAATAGCGGTACAGTGACCAGAATGAGGGAGATAAGACCCTCTTCCTTTCTGCGTGGTTAAGTCTATACCAGAAGGTCTGTGTTTGTGTGGTTTTGGTGCTGCACTTTCAGTGGACATTAACAAACTAGAGCAAGCCAGAGGGATGTGTTTCAAATGGAAGAAGGTCTGGAAACCACATCCTATCAAGAACGGTTGAGGGATACCGAAGCAAGATAAAAGAAGACTCTTCAGTGTATCACATACTCTCTCCAGGTACTTGAGGGGATGATCTGGGGAAGTGAGATTTAGAATCCTAAGATTTGGGGCTTCCCTGGTGGCGCAGTGGTTGAGAATCTGCCTGCCAATGCAGGGAACATGGGTTCGAGCCCTGGTCCGGGAGGATCCCACATGCCGCGGAGTAACCAGGCCCGTGAGCCACAACTACTGAGCCTGCACTCCGCAACAAGAGAGGCCGCGATAGTGAGAGGCCCGCGCACCGCGATGAAGAGTGGCCCCCGCTTGCCGCAACTAGAGGAAGCCCTCGCACAGAAACGAAGACCCAACACAGCCAAAAAATAAAAAAAAATAAAAAAAAAAGAATCCTAAGATTTGAAATCTCTGGTTGGCTATGTTCCTGGAGGGGGACTTCGAGGGAGCGGGAACGGGGGGAGGTGGATGCCTAGCCAGAATCTAGAAACAGTGTGGCGTAAGGAACTCAGAGACCAGAGAGAATGTCTAACTCAGTCCTCCCTTTTTACAGGTGGGAAAACTGAGGCCCAGGGAGAATAAGTGATTTGTCCAAGGTTACAAGGTAAGTAATGGTAGAACTGAATTTAGAATCCAAGCCTGCAGCCTAGGACTTTGTGCTGCTTCTGACTGCCAGCATAATGAGCTGCGATCTTTCTTCCCGTAATTCCTTCTCTGGTCCTAGCTCTAACCTCTAAAGCCTCAGAAATCGATTCTCTACTTTTAGAGATTTTCGGATATTGGATTGGGAGAGTGTGATACAGCTGTTCCAGAAGTTCTCTGAGTTCTTTGCTGCACATGGCTGGCCTCTCCTCCAACTGCAGCTCTTGGGTTACCATTTCTGATCCATCTACACCTAGAGCATAGAGTTATAAAGGCTGCTCACCGAGTGCTGTGTCTGCTAGCCAGACATAGCCCACAAAGGTCTACGACTGCTCTGAACGCAACTACCGTACTAGGCGCATGGACTGAGCAGGGGGTTTTGAGTCAAACTGTGGCCATGCCCCTTTCAGTTTTTCTCTCCTCCAAGCAAATATCTCTCGCTACTTCTTCAACTGTTCCACATACTAATGCTGCTTTCAGACCTCTCACCAGTTTGGACGCCCTCCTCCTTACAGATTCCATTTACGGCACTCAGATTTGGTCCCAACATTCATGGTAAAAGTACAACCAGTGCAGAGCAGAGCAGGACTGTAATATCCCTCCTTCTGGACCTCTACTTCTATTAATTCAGCCTGAGACTCACTAACATTTTTAGTGGCCATAACTCATTCTCAACCAAACATCTTTTGGTTTCTTCACCTTCAATGTGAGATTCAGGTTAGACCTTGGCTAATGATACTATAACTTACCAGTCCTTTTCCCCACAAATGATGACCTGGTTTTATGTCCACCTATTTAGCAAAACGGGGGAGAGAATTCTCTGAGAATGCTCTGTCTCTCTTAAGATGTTTGACCTTGTAATCCGTACTGACTGGAAATCAGACCTGTGAAAATCCATATTTTCTCCTGGGTCCATAAAAGTTATTATGGACCAGGTTTCCTGCCACTTTCTCTAATACCTCGGTTTACTGAAAATCTCTTTTGTGTTCCTGGCTAATGTGTCCCACCCCCCTGGGCAGAGTTGCAACCATGTTCCAGGAGCCTGTCTGACGAACGTGTAATGCCAACTGGAAGGCTATGTTGGTAACGTCTCCATCAGGTCCCAGAAGGTCTCTAAGTTAGAGGCAACAGAGTCTCCCTGAGTTTCCCCAGGAGATCACTGAGGACTGCCGCCAGTCCCTCCCTGAAGGCAGGAAAGGTCTCCTCCCGAATGAGCCCCAACATGTGCTTCGCTCTGAAGGAAGCTGAGGCTTCTGAGAACAAGGTTCACTTTGGTTTCCACACACCATGGTATCTTCCTAGTGTGCCCTGCAGGGCAACCAAGAGGCATGAAGAGAATGGAAAACTTGTCATAATAAAAGCAGCCACTTAGGGAACACTCACTGTGATTCAGGAACTGCATGAGATAATGGGCCTTATGTCAAAGGCGAGTACCAGGGTGGAACTGCCCTGGCTGTCCCCACCCATGGGTGTTAGGGAAATGTGTGAGATGTTTTCGGCTGTCGCTATAGGTGGGGCTAAAGGTGTTATAAATCCTGCAGTATGTGGTGCAGTGTGCCTCTGAAAGGCAGAGCTGGAATCAGTGAGCTAGAAGAACAGGGAAGCAGCTTCTAGAAGGTTCTTAGAATAACCTGCCTACCCGTAAGGCTCCTCGACAAGGGACAGGGATGCCCCTGAAGGTACCCAGAGTTCCAGGTCAGAAGGACCACCTTTGACCAGGGGTTCTGAAGTGGGGAGGTCCCTTTTAGCCACAGGAACCTGAAATTTAATAGGGCTATTTTGGCAAAAGCAGAAACCCATTCAACAGGCAACACACTGAAAACAGAGTCCTGAGTTTCTGTTCTCTCTTTTCTATTTGCGAACACGATGGTCCTTGCAAAGACAGCAGCAAACCTGCTGCTCAGCTCAGCCACGGGCTGACTGACAAAGGCTGCCTACTTAAGGCAGAGGTGCTCACAAATGCTGAACTGCAGATCTGCTGATTTCCCTGCTGAAAAGTGTCCTCGTCCACCTCTCAGAAGAGAGCTGGAGGGAGAGCCTGAAGCCCTAACGAAGTCGCCGTGGCGAAGCCACACGAGCCCTTTCTCCACGTCTCTATTTCAGTCCACGTCACGTCAGACCACTCTGTCTGAGTTACGTGTGCACGACTACCCCGGACATAGGTGGACTTACCTTGTACTTATTGGCACAGGTACCTACCAGGTGCACTCACAAACTATCTCATCTGATTTGTCCAGGATGTACTATTAGGGAGATGAATGATCCCAGATTCTTTAAGTCATCTTGATATTCCCCCCAAAGTAAGACTTACGGGGTTGGTGGACCAAAAATCTTCACAGCTATATTACTTATGGGTACGCAGGCAGAGAATAATACTAACACGTTCGTACAATATATTTTTCAAAGCTGTTTCACATCTATTATTTTATTTATATTCTAATCTGACAATAACACAGTGAGGTAGGCAGGGTGTGGATCACTGCCTGTGTAAGACAGCTGTGAAAAATGAAGTTCAGAAAAGATAATTTGCTCAAGGTCTTAACACCTTGGAGTATGAGAATACAGGGCCAGACTCTGAACCCGGACCTTTGACTCTACATCGTGACCTTGTTGTTCTCTGACCGTTTTTCACCAGTGTGTGTGTATGTGTGTGTGTGTGTGTGTGTGTGTGTGAGAGAGGTGTGTGAAGTGTCTGAGGTGTGTGTGAGGGGTGTGTGTGTGTGGTATGTGTGTGTGTGAGGGGTGTGTGAGGTGTGTATGTGTGTGAGGTGTGTATGTGTGTGAGGCGTGTATGAGGTGTGTGTGTGTGTGAGGTGTGTGTGTGTGAGGTGTGTATGTGTGTGAGGTGTGTATGTGTGTGAGGTGTGTGTGTGTGTGAGGTGTGTATGTGTGTGAGGTGTGTATGTGTGTGAGGTGTGTATGTGTGTGAGGTGTGTGTGAGGTGTGTATGTGCGTGAGGTGTGTATGTGTGTGAGGTGTGTATGTGTGTGAGGCGTGTGTGGGGACGGCCTGTCACCCCAGCACTCACCTGCTGATCCTGAAGCTTGACCCCAACGACTCTGAAGGTGTTGCTGGCAGTGTTGTGGTAGATGTTGATCCGGCTGAATCCCTGCTGGCCAGGTTTGATTGGTACCCACTTCTTACTGGTGTCATCATAGACCATCACGGAAGCCCGGGCTTGGCAGATACTCTGTTCACTGCAGACCAAGAGAAAACGTTAAGCGTCAGCCTCAGTTACAAGGGATGGATGCTGGCTTTGTCCTTTTCTGAAACAGAGGCCAACTGCCGCTTGACACAAAGGAACTTCCTAGTTGCCAGAGCTTCCAACTGTCTGTGGAAGGGCCGCTCTGTGAGGCGATACGTTTTGACTCTCCAAAGACCAGGGGGAGTGGACAGGAGGTTCTATGCCAAAGTTTTTGATAGCATGGAAGAAACTCCCAGCTTCACTTTCAGGGGAAAAGGTGCTTGAACTAGAAAGGAATTACAGCTATAATTTGCCAACTGTCCACAATATTCCAGGCATGGTGTTAAATAAGACAATGCACTAAAGCACATAAGCTTCGCAACTTACGAAGCAGCCATTTATTACCCCCATTTTGTAGATGACAAAAGAGTGGCCCAGAGACTTGGAAAGATTTATACAAATTCACATAGGTACTCAGCGATTTTATCTGGGATTTCCAACCAGTTCTGTCTGACTCTAGAATACATGATACAGATAATATTCTCCACAACATCCAACAAAATGCTCAATTTATGATAGTACGATAGTGTGGCTTCACACAAGCTATGTAGACAATAACATGATTAGGTGATCCTCTAAAGAACAGAGTGATGAAAATCAAAATAAATAGATGGTTCACCCTGCTTCAATGGAGAGATTTCCAAGCAAATTCCCCTGTTCAGCATATGACAGAAAACCAGGGAAGAAGCAAAAGAAGCACCCGGAGAGAGAAGATAGTCATCACTGAAGTCAGCACACTGCAACTCCCGCCACAGCACTCAGGGCAAGTCTCCCAGAGCCCACCGGCCTCTTCATTTACATATAAGCCTCATAATCTTAAACATTTACTTTCTCAGTCTCTAGTATATTAGAATCCCCCAATTAAAAAGGTAAGACGTGGCTGTCAAAGGTAGGCACACCAACAGCAGCGAGGAGTGGCTGTTAGCGGAAAGGGAGGCTGAAGAATTAGAAACGGAAAGTTAAAGCCCAGCAAGTCGGCGCCAATTTATAAAGACGTGGAAGTGTGTGTAATTGTGATAATCATGATGATGAGACCAGGCAGTCAGGAGAAAGTCACAGTCTGTTCCCTTCACCATATCTAAGAAGGCAGGGAAACCAAATATTCGAAGAAGTCCCCTCTCCCCAGTCCCAGTGGCTACCAGGTGACAAAATGATGGTTTTTAGGAGATTGGCCCTCAGGGACCTGGAAACCTCACCTTGGCCTAGGCAGCCTGCCTGAGGGCTCTCGCGGGCTGAGCTTCCCCGGGACCCGGCTCCCCTACGACTCCAAGACGGTGGAGGAGCCATGTACAGATTATTACTATCTGAACAACAATTCTGGGTATGTGCACACACAAACCTGCCCGTACATATTCCCTCACTTCACGTTACACGAATCCCTACGTACACTTGATGGCTGTCCAGCTAAGACTTCACGTGCCAGCGCTCTCAGACCCACTCCAAAGGCCTACACTGCGCCGTCTCAATCCTTCTGCTGGCCCCTCAGCTCTGCCCTAGGGTGCAGGAGTCTGCGGTACACTGGACGTCAGCTGTCCAAGCCCTGTGCTGAGGCTCCTTCTGTGGACACATGTATTGGGAGTGAATTATATGGGTTTTGTTGTGCAATTGTGCTACATCTTTTTTCCTCATCATTCATTATTCATTCAACAAATAATTAAGGGGAAATCAGTGATGAGCCGAGCAGGCATGGGCTTCCCCAGAAGACAGCCATATCATACTGGCGGGGAGAAAAAAGAAAAACAAAAAGAAAACCAAACACGGCACTGTGCTTTGCCTTCTCTGAGCTCTGGAGCCTGAAACCATGTATCTTCTACGAGACTATTAGGAGGAGTTGCCGCTCCCCTAGCTGAGTCTTTGGGGCCCTGTCCTCATGAAGTCGAAGGTGGGAATCAGAGTAAACTGTACACAGAATTAGACAGACCTTGGTTCAGATCAAGTCAGAGTCCCACACCAATATAAACTAATTACTAATCAAGTTCTGGGCTAAGTTGTGTCACTTAGTGCTACTCACGCACTTAGGCGCTCACGGTGACAGTGGGCAAGCAGGTGTGTGCTCTGAATGCTGGCTCAGGAGCTGGGAGAGATCCTGAGATGCAGCACAGGGTGAGGTAACAAAGCACAGACTCGATTAAGTCAGAGGGACCTGAGCCAAAATCCCAGGCGTAGCGCTTACTGGCATGAGACACAGAAGCCCTTGCGATGCCTCTGTGGGAGCCAACCAGGAAGGAAGCGTGTGGTAGAGCCCCCGTGTGAAGGCCGTGGGGTGCCGCCCTTCAGATCACCTTCCAACGAGCCTGTTCTGCAGCAGAGCTGACCAGTGGTCCCAGCTGCTGCCCTCTGGACGCCCACCACGTCTGCACAGAGGCCACGTTCTCTGGGCCACTCTCCGCCAGTGACTAAGTGGTGGCAGGGATAGCTGGCCCACGCAGGGCTCCTCCCCAGGGGAAACCTCCTCATCAGCCAGGCCCAAATTTTCTCGGAACTGTGCTGTGGGCTGAGACGCTTCCTACTCAGTCCTTCTTGCCCCTTCTCCTCCTGCAGACGTCAGACCTGCATCTTGGCCTGAGGCTCTCCGGGCCTCTCCGCTCCCTCCATCCTTCACTGACCTTCTGATAAATCTCTGGTATCTAACCGTCCTGGGGGTCTTGGTGTCTGCTTTTGGAAGACCCAAAGTAACACAGCCTGCACGGTGCAGGCTCCCTGGGGGCAGGGACACAGGGGTCTCATTCTCCACTGTCTCCAGAACCCGGCAGAGAGCAGGGGCCTGATGGCTGCTCCCTGGGAAGAGAGCTCTGGAGAGGACCGAGTCCCTCTCCAGCTCAGCACAGCATGCCTCCTAAAGCAGCCCTAAGAGCACGCCGAGCCCCTGAATGGAACTGCTGGCAACGGGGAACTCCGCTCTCCAAAGCAGTCTGTTTGTTGTGGAATGGTCTGAGTCGCCCTTGTTCTGAGGGTCAGCCCACTCCCTGCCCTGCAGAGGTACCAAGGTGCTCTGGACAGCTCTGCCGGCCTAGTGGACAACTGAGGGAACGCCTTGGCTCTGCCATCCACCATTCACACAACGCAGCTACAGGCCCCCGTGCCACCCCGGTCGCTCTGCTCCAGTGAGTCCCCACCTGTCACATGTTCTCTTGGGATCTGGTATGATACTCTTGTCTTCGTCTGACAAGCACAGATGCCAGTGAGTCAAAAAACATTTAGTGATGCAGAGGGGCATATGACAGTCTCTGCTCACAGCGACTCAGGAAATAAGACAAATGATGACACACCTTACTCTGCCTGGAGGGACTGGGGGAACAGGGGAGACTTTGTGAAGAAACTGCGGTGTGGGTTTAAAGCTGAGGAGTTCTCAACCCCGGGCGGGTTCAGGAAGGGGATGTGGGATCCTGGGCGGGGGCGGCCAGCAGCCAGCGAGGCAAGCACAGCGCACTGCGTGCAGAGCCTACCTGGAGCACCACATACACCTCTCGGGGCTGTGCAACGGACATGATACAGCACCGGACCGACCACTGTGCTTGCCTGCCCCTGCTAGGAGCTTCAACAGCAGCCAGTGTTCTTTTAAACTGTAATCATAGCCACAGGCTCCCTTTTTGGTTTTTTTGGTTTTTTTTTTTTTAGCAGTTTAGGTTCAAATTGAACTTGTGGTTAATCAAAAATCCCTATTTTTGTTCCCATTTGACTAGTGCTCGTCTATCTCTGCTTATTTTATTACCACTAACAAACCCTAAATGCAAGAAAATACTTGTTTACTTAAGATTCGTCTTACTTATTATCCCTTTGTTTTGCAGGGGTCAGCGTTTTATTATTTTTTAGTTTTACTGAGATACAATTGACATGTAACATTATATTAGTTTCAGGTGTATAACACAATGATTCAATATTTATATATACTGCAAAATGATGACCACAGCAAGTCTAGTTAATATCCATCACCACACCTAGTTATGAACATTTTTTCTTGTGTTGTTTTGTTTTAATAAACTCTTGATTGCTATCCAGCCTAGACATTGCCTCTGAGGTCCATATATTCACTGTCTTCTCGACACCTCCATTGGGATGAATACGCAAACTCTATACTACACACGGAGCTCACAGGCACCAGACACTTCATTTGGCTAAATCAGTTTTTTGAGAAAAGTTAATTTGGTAGACAAATATTAGAACGGCTGAACTATTTTTTAAACACATATATACAAAATTCCCTTTACTAAATTGAAAAAGACTATTGCTACCCCCCCCGCCCCCGCCCCAGCCCTGGCCCCATACAACTTGCGCCAAAGCTGGTCCTCCTGAGGGCTCATCTCGGACAGGCTGCCTTCACGTGAGCAAACAACCACTGACCAGTGGGAATCAGTCCAATATGCCGTTTGGTTTGTCCCACATGGTGCTGAACTGCCAGGCTGATGGACTTTTGCCCCCTGGGACCTGACAGTCTGCTCTGAGCTGCAGGTACAAGCAGAGTTTCTCTCCCAGGAGAAGGCTCTTTCAGAGCGAGCAGTCCAATTCCAGTCTCATTTTGGGCTTTTGTATGGGTGTTTGTGGGCCTGGCAAAAAATTCAAGTCTATAACTTCCCTCCCAGTGGCAGGTGAGACATACGCTAACAAAGCTGGGACAGCTCTTTCGTCAGGACCTTAGAGGAGGAAGACGGCGTCCTCTGGGCCTCAGTTTCCTCATCTGTACAAGGCTAGTCTGACCTCAGGGCCCCCCTCAGACAGCCGTGTGTTCATGCTGAGCTCTGCCCATAAGCCCAGCCCCGGGCCAGCAGTCAGTGTCTTGTCACTGGTTCGGCAGTTAACTCTTCTAGGCTATACGTCAGAGACCACTACTGAATCCCTGTTGAAATCTCTCACTTAAAAAGAAAAAACAGGGGCTTCCCTGGTGGCGCAGTGGTTGAGAATCTGCCTGCCAATGCAGGGGACGCGGGTTCGAGCCCTGGTCTGGGAAGATCCCACATGCCGCGGAGCGACTGGGCCCGTGAGCCACAATTACTGAGCCTGCGCGCCTGGAGCCTGTGCTCCGCAACGAGAGAGGCCGCGATAGTGAGAGGCCCGCGCACCGCGATGAAGAGTGGCCCCCGCTTGGCGCAACTAGGAAAAGCCCTCGCACAGAAACGAAGACCCAACACAGCCATAAATAAAATAAATAAATAAATTTAAAAAAATTAAAAAGAAAAAAAAAAAGAAAAACAGCAAACACACCCCAACTTTCTGCATATAACTGTGAGACATACTCACAGATATTCCTGGACTTGACATGAGAAACCACCGGTGCACTTGTGGATAAAAGTAATACACGGGAAAACACAGTGAAGGTAGCCTGAAGTCAGTCTCCACCTCTGCTTCTGTCTATTCCTCCTGGAAAAGCGCAGCTTCTACGTCCCACCAGCTGTTGGACTCCCGCCCCACCGCTCCCTGCATGACCGGGAATGAGGTCTCTGAACCTCCCTCGGGCTTGCGGTGACACCCCATCCTGGCCACGCTCTTTCCTGTGCACAGTGCATGTGGAATCCTTTCCACTCTACAAATGCCTTCCGGGGCTCTTCCAGGCATTTACTACAAAAATTTGAAGGACAGAGTGTCATTTCATCAAGTAAGGGCAAAAAGGTGCAGAGCCAAAAAGGGAACAGGGAGCAACAGGGCCAACGAAGAGAGGCTCACTGGAAAACTCAGTGCAGGGTTGAGCTTGGAACCCGTACAGCACTTGGACCTGCAGGAAGAACCGGCCCCCGCAGCACTGTGCTCATCTCTGCCTCTCACCAAAGCTCTTACCTGTCTGTCCCGCTTCTCAGTATCTGCGTCTCTGCCTCTCACCAAAGCTCTTACCTGTCTGTCCCGCTTCTCAGTATCTGCGTCTCTGCCTCTCACCAAAGCTCCTACCTGTCTGTCCCGCTTCTCAGTATCTGCATCTCTGCCTCTCACCAAAGCTCCTACCTGTCTGTCCCGCTTCTCAGTATCTGCGTCTCTGCCTCTCACCAAAGCTCCTACCTGTCTGTCCCGCTTCTCAGTATCTGCGTCTCTGCCTCTCACCAAAGCTCTTACCTGTCTGCCCCACTAGACGGTGAGCTCCTTGAAGGCAAGGGCTCTGTCGCTTTCCCCTTCGTAAGTCTGGTCCCCTGTGTGCTGCAGACACTACAAACTGCTCAATACATGACTCTCTAACTGCGAATGAGTGCATCTACGACCGCGTGCCCACGGGAACAGTCCATCTACAATCCGCCTCCGCTGATGCTCAGCGAGAGCAGCTGCCGAACAAAAGCCTCGGTTACGGAGCACCGTCAGATCGCCGCGGCCTGGGGTCCGAGAGTCGGGAGACCGCAGTGCTGAGGGGGGCCCCCTGACAGTGAGGCTCCCAGGGGGCCGGCTGGAGACACAGACCCGCTGCTCTGGGAAAGCGCAGGCTGCCCTCTGGGGGTCCCCTGGACGGTCGGCCTCGGAGCGCACCCCGTCGCCTGGATCACACCTCACCCTCCCCGCCGGCACTGGCCCGACCCAATGCCCAGCTCGCTGGCTCCCTTCAGACAGAACAACTCCCCACACTCTGTCCTGAAGGCTGACCTCACCCCAGCGGACCCGGGAACCCAGGTTCGCCTGGGGCTGAGGCGTTTCCCGGGAGCTGGGGCAGGACACTCAGCGCTAAGACCAGGATGGTCCCAGGCAAAGCAGAGGGAGTGGTTGCCCTACTGGGAGCTCCCTCTCCCTCTCCACAGTAACTATCATGGGATTAAGTACCTAATAAACACCCACTGAAGGTGAGTTTGGCTGACGTAAGTTGATACGAGCTGGCACCACTCCCTGATCCCAGCTGCTACCTCTCTAGCTCTCGTTTTCTCTTCCATCAAGCTGAGAAACATGACACCTGGCCAGACAGACCTGCAGAACAGTGGCAGGTACAGTAGCAAGTGGCACGAAGGAAAGCTACCCAGCATCTTCTCCGTGGGGTGGGCCACCTCCCTCCCAGGAGCAGGCACTCAGGAGAGGAAGTGGGCAAAGCAGGGCTCGGAGACCCGGTGTGGGAGACGCCCCCGCAGCACAGCCTGTGCCCCCAGTGGGCAAGCCTCCGCCCTGGGGCTCTCAGCAAAGGCAGGACCCGACAGCCTGCACGCTACCTGAACGCCCAAGGCGGCTCTCCAGGTCATACTCAGGAGCCTCTGACCTTGGTTTTCTCCCTAGAGGTTAAAAGAATAAGGGGTAAGGGCAGCTCCAGTGTGGATACAGAAGGCGCCTCACACGGGCTTCACCTCAAGGCCTTACCTCATGCAGATGTGCTGTTTACTTGAGCCAGTATGTCCCTTGTTTAAGACGACTTCTCTTTCCCACATCCACGGCTTGCATCTCACCTTTCTCAGCTCAGTGCCACTGCCTTCAGGAAACACCTATCCATTCACTGCCACTGTCCTGAAGGTCTGCTGATTTTCTCTCTCCCCCACGAGGCAGGTTTTCTGTGGTTACTTTAAAAATGTTGTTCGTCTCTGTAGCTCCAGTAACTGGGACCTGCTGGATTGCTCAGTAATTACCTTTGAATAAATGCTTGCTTTTGAGTGTGCCTAGTTTTTGCCAGGCATCATACTTCTCAGCCTTCGAAGATTCTTTGGGGTGGGGTGGGGAGGGGAGGGGAGGGGGTCACGACCCACCTGAGATCGGGCCACCACTGCTTTCTCTTCCCGCATTAATTTAACAAATAAACTAAGAACACACCCCTTTCACTGAGGACTGACTACGTACCAAGTATATCCCCACGCCTGGTACTTAGAAAGCAGACTGTGTGTTGAACAGAAGCCATGGTCTGCGCCATCAAGGGAAGGCACACACACACAGCCCATGGCACTCCAGGGGTGCAGAGCGCCCGCAGCAGAAGGGGAGCCTGGCGCGTCTGGCCCAGGGTGGGGGTGCGTGCGTCTCGGGCAGAGTGCCCGGTGCCCCTGGCCATCACCCTGGGCTGCCCGTTACTTCTCAACATGCACACATTCCAGGGGAACCAGGAAGCCCGCACCAGGCGTACTGGCACTGCATCCCAATCCAGGGACCAAGGAACAGGGATGGAAACACAGCCCTGTCAGAGCCGAGAAACATTCGGAAGGAACCCTTTAGATGGAGGAGTCAGGCCAAGTGACGGGGGCAAGTTTACCAATGTCCCACAGCTAATATGGGGGAGGCCAGGACTAGACTGCAGACCCCTTACTGCTACACGATAGGGCTTCTCTGCCTCCTGAGTGAAGAAGCATTTTTACCACGTGCAAGTTTTCTCTTTTTTATGTTATTCTTTTTCTGAACCATTTGACAGTTCCAGATATCATGACACATCAATCCTAAGGTTTTTACATTTCTTTAAAATAAGGACATTCTACTATATAACTTAAACACCATTATTACATCTAAGAAAATTAGTAATTTACTAACAGATCCAATACAGAGCCCATATTAAAAGTCACCCAAGTTTCCCCAAAATGTTTTGATTTTTTTATAGATCTAGGAGCCACTCATGCATTACATTTGGTTGTGTTGTCTGCTTACTCTCTTTTAAGCTAGAATGTTAGGCCATATTTTTTCCCTGTTTTTCACTGATATTGATTTTTTGTGTGTGTGAAGAGATCAGGCCAGTTGTGTTGGAGGCTGTTCCCATCCTGGATTGTTTCCTCGTGACTAAATTCAGGATAAATAGGAAGAACACAGCACAGGGGGGAGTGGGCATTTACTCTATCACATCACGTCGGGCAGCACATTCAGGTGCCTTCTCTTTGAGAGGCAAGCTTGTCTACGGGAGCAGACGCCAGATCTCTCCAACGGAAAGGTGCCTTTCTTCTTGGTAATGAGTAAATCCCCTATAGGGTGACATTTTTTTCTCTTAATGGAAACAGGCCTGAAACAGGTTTGGTATTTTCATCTAAACTTAAAATGTTTATTCTGAAACAGTTCATGCCTACAGGTTTGGTGTTTTCATCTAAACTTAAAATGGTATTCTGAAACAGTTCACGCCGGTGAGAAGTAGGTTCCCATGATCCCACCACTCAGGCCAGGAAATGTGATGTCATCTCAGAAAGCTGTTTAGCCCGAGAGGCCCCTGCACCCCAGTGCCCTCCTCTCGACCAGTGGGAGCCACCATCCTGAACTGGGTGCTTACCAATTCTGTGCATGCCTTTCATAGTACGGTTACATAATGGACTATTTTACAGAAGTGGTTCTCAAACTTTTTTGGTCTCAGGACCCCTGTACACCCGTATAAATTATTGAAGATGGCAGCTAATTATTAGAGAAATGCAAATCAAAACTACAATGAGGTACCACCTTATACCAGTCAGAATGGCCATTATTAAAAAGTCTACAAATAACAAATGCTGGGGAGGGTGTGGAGAAAAGGGAACCCTCCTACACTGCTGGCAGGAATGTAAATTGGTGCAGCCGCTATGGAAAACATTATGGAGGTTCCTCAAAAAACTAAGAATAGGATTACCATATGATCCTGCAATCCCACTCCTGGGCATATATCTGGACAAAACTATAATTCAAAAAGATACACGCACCCCTATGTTCACAGCAGCACTATTTACAACAGCCAAGACATGGAAGCAACCTACATGTCCATGAACAGATGAATGGATAAAGAAGATGTGGTACCTATCTATATACAATGGAATATTACTCAGCCATAAAAAAGAATGAAACAATGCCATTTGCAGCAACATAGATGGACCTAAAGATTACCCTACTAAGTGAAGTAAGTCAGAAAGAGAAAGACAAATACCATATGATATCTCTTATACGTGGAATCTAAAATAGGACACAAATGAACTTACCTACAAAACAGAAACAGACTCACAGACACAGAGAACAGACTTGTGGTTGCCGGTGGGGGTGGGGGTGGGGGAGGGATGGAGTGGGAGTTTGGGATTAGCAGATGCAAACTAGTATGTATAGGATGGATAAACGACAAGGTCCTCCTGTACAGCACAGGGAACTATATTCAATATCCTGTGACAAACCATAATTGAGAAGAATATGAAAAAGAATGTATATACATGTATAACTGAATCACTTTGCTGTATAGCAGAAATTAACACAACATTGTAAATCAACTATACTTCAATAAAATAAATTTTAAAAAATTATTGAGGGTGCCAAAAAGCTTCTGTTTATGGAGATTAAGTCTATCTGTATTCACCATATTTGAAATTAAAACTAAGAATTTTTAAAAACACAAGCATACACTTCCTTGGCTGTCACCGTGACAATGTCAACACATGTCATGTAGCCTCTGGAAAATTCCACTTTGCACTCATGAGAGTGAAAAAGGCAAATAATGTCTCAGTATTATTACAAATATAGTTTTGACTCACAGACCCCTAAAAGGGTAGGTCTTCTGATCACATTTTGAGAACTGCTGCATTACAGTAATGAAAACAATAAATTAGATCTGCACAGAATAACATGCATAATCTCAAATGGTGACTAAGCCGCATTTTTGTGAGTGTTGGAATTAAAGAAAGGCTTTGGGTAAATGAAGAGTAAATTTGGTATCAAACCCAAACATCTTTTCTTCTACCCAAGTTGGTTGGGAGAATCAGGCTGCCACGTCATGTGTGGTCAAGACTGTTTGCCTTTTCTCCGCTCTAACGCCAGTGTCCCGGATGCCTGGACAGCTGGCTCCACTTCTCTGTGAAGTCTAGTGGAATCTGGAACAAACACTCCAACCAACTGTTGAGAGAGCCTGACATCCTTAGTCTGAACCTATCTCAACCCCTCCCACACTTTCTCTCGAGGCCACCGACGCAGCCCTTCCCTTGGGGAGCCATCTGACAGGCCATGTGGACACGAGGACTGCTCCAACTTCAAACATATTTAAATTCCACTCTATGCCTGTGTCCCCAGAGTCTGTGCCTCTGATCACTTGTGGGAGTGGAACAGGTTTCAACACAGCCTCGGGACAGCTGTAGAGATCTGGCTGGGCCAAGGACTGGGGCAGTACGCGCATCTCCGAGGGTAAATTAATAGTCTGGGAATGAGACCGGGCTGAGTCCCGGCTGACACCCCTGATTATCGGCAGGGCGGTTCGGTTCACATTCGCATCAGATTAAGTGTGTGCCATCCCCTGGCCACAGGGGCGGACGCAGACCCTGCCCACGAACAGCTCTAGGCTGGGAGGGGAGGTGGTGAATGAACAGATGACTGACGGAGAGAAGCATGGGCGCTACAGGAGGGCTGAGGAGGTCTCCCGACTCCTGTGGTATTAACAGTGGAAAATCGGCGACTACAAAGAAAGACAGAGATCAGGAGCCTTGATTCTAACTCTGACTGTAATTCTGGGCAAGTTCCTTCGAGAGGCTATAGCTAAGCTTAGCTTCTGAAAACACAAGAGCCCTGGCTTCAAAGCCCAACTCTGCCAAGTGATACCAGTGTGACCTGGAGCAAGTAAGCTAACGTTGCTGACCCCTGTTCTACCAGTGAGATGGGAACAGCAACGTAACGCCTCCGAGGACGAGGGCTAAGTACAACACATGCCGAATCATATCAATATAATTAGCACGGTGCTTGGCGTGTTAACACTCAAAAAAGGGTACTGCTGTTACTTTTCTCTTTTAAGGGTTCAGGTGTCAAAGTCTAGACCAGCTCTCAACCATCTCCTGCCTCAGGAAACCCAGGGAACACAGCACACTCCCATGAGAATAACTTAGAGGCGTTATGGGAGTGTTTCTCCACTGGAGACACAGTGGATTCTTTGAATAGAAGACGACAGCGAAGTTTCAAGACGCTCTTCAAATGACTGGGCTACACGTCCCGGGGCAGCAAACGGGCAGTGTGGTCCCCGAGGGCTCGACTGGTCGTGAGCTGCCGGGACTCGGACTCGCCTGCGAGGACGAGACGTCAAAGGAAACACCAGCCGCCCTTAGAGACGGTCTTCCGAACCCTGCAGCAGAGGCAAGGGTGTGGGCTGGGGGGGACTGTGGGGTGGCCAGGCCGTGGGACTTCTTCCACGTTCGCATATTCAAGCTCTGAAGGGCTGTGCAGTAAGCGGTGACTGCTGTGCCCAGGCAGCTGACTACTGACCGGTCACACGGGGAGCCCTGGCTCCATCGCGAGCTGAGAACCCACGAAACATCCGCTCTCCTGGCCGCTTCTCCAACAGGCCACACTGTGGAGCTCCACTGGCAGCTTTGGTGGCCCAGCCATCTCCAGCATCATAACGAAAGTAGTTAATTAATTCCAGCAAGTTAATAAATGTGTATTGCTGGGCACTGTTTTAGGCACTGAGCATACACTAGTCAGCAAAACACAAAAATCCCTCCATGGGATCCCGCATGCATGCCACAACTAAGAGTTTGCATGCTGCAACTAAAAAGATCCCACGTGGCACAACGAAGATCCCTCATGCTGCAATTAAGACCCAGAGCAGCCAAAAAAAAAAAAAATAATAATAATAATAAAACTCCTCCCTATCCTTCGAGTTTACCTGAGACCCCACTTTCTCCCTGAAGTACTTCCTGACAGCACCCAACTTCTCAACTCCTGCTCCTCCTGTCTACACTCACCATGGTCCACACTGCACTGGACTAAGGACCTGTGATCCCTTCATTCCTGAGAACGTCGTCTTCCCACTCGACCAGGCTGCAAGCCGCGGCCCCTCCAGCTCAGGAGCAGGAGTGCAGAGCGTCTGCATCAGGAGACCCGCTCCAGCCTGGGTCTCTCACTTCCTGGGCAAGTTACTCACTGCCTCTCTACCTTGGTTTCTTCCGCTATGAAGTGGGAACAATAAAAGCAATACTTGCCACCTTCAGGACCGCTGTAGGCATTAAATGAAATCATGCCAGGGAGAGTGTGCTGTACGCTGGCACGTGCTCAAGAGAACTCCCCGGTCCCGGCCCAGGGTTAAGTGCTCAGAAAATGTTTCTTGACTGATGGATGGCCGGAGCTGGGACTGACACGTTTTCATGATGGGAAGGCCTTTTCCATGCCCACCACAGGAACCACGGTGACCTAGGAATCCAGCGATCACATCTCTGTTATGTCAGCATGTGGAAAGCAAACTATCTACGGCTCTCACAGCTGCTGTACGTGCGGCCTCACTGGCAGCGTGAGCGCAGGCAGCCTGGAACGGGGAGGGTGGGTGCAGAAAACCTGGGTTTTGGTTTGGCTGGACCACTAACTCACTCACCAAAGAACGAGTTCTGCCCCAGCTCTGCGCCTCAATTTCCCCAACTGTGTATACCTCAGAGCTGGACTAAATAAGTAGTTTTCAGATTTCAAAATCATCATCACCAGCAACAATACAACTTCTTTTCCTCAAAGAAATATTGAGGAATACTTTAAAAAGATAAAAGAGAGTGGATCTGGTTGAAGTGGAGGGTAAGATGCCTGAAGCACCACTAACCCAGGTGATCTACTGCAGATGGTCTCAACCTGCTTTCACGATGGAAACTCCTAAGATTTCTACAACTTTAAAAGATTTTTAAGCATCGCTTTGCTTCCTCCTGGTTTACTTCTGATACTGTTTTCTGCAATCAGTAGTTGACAGGATAGAGCAGACTCAGCTTTTCAGTGTAGTTTTCGGCCGGTAATGACTTTGGTGCCTGCCCACTTTGGAAGCTAACAAGCCTTAGACACGGAAAGTCTTGTTTGCCGCAGCTCCACACACAAGTCCTCTAGAGCTCAAGGAAAGTTACCAAAATGATAGAAAACTGGCTGCAAAGGAGCAGGAAAGGCCAACTGAGGCCCTGGCCTTGAGAGCTGCCAGCGCCTGGAGGAAGGGGCTCCGGCAGCCTGCCCAAGGCCGCGCCATGGCGTGAGAGCGCCGCCCTCTCCAAAGCTCCCCTGCCGACCAGAAGCATCGGACGGGCCCCACTTACTGTGTGTCAACAGTCATAACTCCCTGCAAAACGCTTCTAGAGAGCCCGTGTTGCATCCTGGGAGGAACGCTGGGCGCAGCTGTTCTGGGTGGCTCTCCCTCCAGCCCCTCCTCAACCAGCCAGGCAGCCCTGAGCAAGGGCCACAGCCGATCAGAGGCCAGGCCTCCTCGCCCACAGAGCAGCAGTGATGACCCCTTCCTGAGCTAACCATCCAACACGGCTGAAAGAATCAAGAAAACTGGTGAAACAGCAGTTTGGGAATTGTGAAGTAATTTTTAAGGGGAGGGATTATAATTTATGCTGAGACACAAAGCTGCAGCGAGTCAATCAAGTCAATGCCCCAAATCCCAGAGGATAAAGCTCTGTCCTATGATCCACAATATTTTATGGGGTCGCAGGGCAGGGGGAAGTCATGTCCGAATTGTAATCTCACCTTTGGAAAGGGCTCTCACAATTACCAGTTCAGGACACAGACCGGCCGGTGCCCACACATGTGCTAAACCACAGCAGCCTAAGTGATCCGCGGTCTAAAGTCAGTCCCAAGTCTCTCAAGCAGAAGGTCAGGGTTCTGCTGTGACAGCCCATGAGGTCTCAACTTGTACAAAAGGCACCCCAGTTCCTCCTTCTGTGCCCAGTATTCAGAGAAAACCCCCTGATGCTTTCAGGCCATTCCGAGAGAAGAGCCAGGACCTGTCCACAGCACCTCTCAGCCAAGCCCCAGTCCCCTCAGAGAGTTCAGAGCCCCCTCTACCATCCGAGGCAGGCGCCTGACTTCTGAGGAAGTGATTCTGACACACACACAAAAGAGCCATTAAAGATGACAGGCGTCCAGAGGCACAGACCAGCAGACGGAGCGGGCAGGCTCCACCGTAACCTGCTGTGTGGCCGTGAGAGAGTCCTCTGCCCTCTGGTCCTCGGTCTCCCCATCAGCACAACCAGGGGATCTGCGGAGATCTCTACAGTCCCCGTGATTCTCCGTCTCCTCTGACGTCCCTCTG
Source organism: Eschrichtius robustus (assembly GCF_028021215.1). NCBI lineage: Eukaryota > Metazoa > Chordata > Mammalia > Artiodactyla > Eschrichtiidae > Eschrichtius > Eschrichtius robustus. Next base: position 5,180,037 of record NC_090824.1, read on the forward strand.
TCCCCTCTGGTCCCCGTACTCACACTGTGGCCATGGCTGCACGTCTGTAGCACAGCGAACCCGAGGAGGTTAAGTCCTGTATTCCCACCAGGCCAGCTGATCAGAGGGCACAGACCCTCGGAAGGCAGCAACTTGGTTTTTAGACTCTACTTAAAACCAAACAGGAAAAGGAAGCTGAACCAGAGGCAAAGGAGAAACAAACCCCAGTTGAGAACTGAAACCTAGGTAGAAAATAGAGAAACAGAGCTCGTGGTGCACAGACCCACCAGCGTGGGCTGCCTGAAAGCGCCAGGCTGCAGCCTCAAGCTCCAGCGCTTTCTGCAGGGCCGGCATGAGGTCGCAGGCGGCAGGGCGTGTGAAAGGTCAAGGCCCAGACTCCCCCACCGGTCAGGACGCCGAGGCCCAGCGCCGAGGGCTTCCTACAGGCCTTCGGGGAGAGGTGCCCTGGCCCATCCTCCAGAGAATAAAAGATGACATGATGAGGTTATAGCTGGTGGAGGCTTCAGTTTTACTCCGGTATAAATTCTACACTTCTGTTGGGGAGACGCTTCTCACTAATGGTGACGTTTCTGTCAGCAACTTAGGACCCGAAAGGAAAGTTTCTGAGGAATGATGGAAACCTGGCTTTGTCACCGGCTCATTAAGGGAAACTGGGCTTCTGTTTCCTGAGCTGTAAAACGGGGCTAATAATTCTTAGTTTGCTTGTCTCCACAGGGTCCTCATGAAGATAAGGTCCATTCCCCATCTTTCATTCAAAACTGACTGAGGACCCACAAAGTGTCATGCACTGTGCCAGAAACTAGAGACAAAACATTGATGGGAACAGCAGTTACTTGTCCTTAAAGGGTTTTTGCGGTTTAGAAAGGAAGAGACTGACAGGTTAGCAAATTGATGTGTTAAGATGTTATTATTGATATAGTGGAAAACAGCTACACCGAGAACAGTACAAAAGAAAGATCACTTCTAACTAGAGAGCTGAAAGCACAGGCAGTGAGAGCTGAAGGCTGAAAGTGCATTTTCAAAGGATTTCAAAGATACGCCATCTCCCTTTAAGCACAGCTTCAGGTGGCAAACCATAAACTTTGACATACTGTGGCTTTCATTTTCTCTTAGTCCAAAATATTTTCTATTTTTCCCTGTGACTTCTTTTATCCATAGATTATTGAGAAATATTTTGTTTAATTTCCAAATATTTGGTGTTACCTTACCTCTGTTATTATTATTTATTTCCAATTTAATGCTACTGTGGTCAAAGAACATACTTAGTAGAATTTCTTCTTTTGTTTTTCCTGGTATGACTGCCGTCCTTTTAAATTTATTGAGACTTGTTTGATGATTCATCAGGTAGTTGGTCTTGGTGAATGTACTACATGCACAAGAAAAGGCGGCGTGTTCTGAAATTGGGTGCAGTTTTCTAAAAACGTCCATTAAGTCAAGGTGGTTAAAAGTGTGGTTCGGGGGCTTCCCTGGTGGCACAGTGGTTAAGAATCCGCCTGCCAACGCAGGGGACACGGGTTCGAGCCCTGGTCCGGGAAGATCCCACGTGCCGCGGAGCAACTAAGCCCGTGCGCCACGACTACTGAGCCTGCGCTCTAGAGCCCGCGTGCCACAACTACCGAAGCCCATGCACTGCAGCGAGAAGCCACCACGATGAGAAGCCTGTGCACAGCAATGAAGAGTAGACCCTGCACGCTGCAACTAGAGAAAGCCTGCATGCAGCAACGAAGACCCAATGCAGCCATAAATGAATTAAAAAAAAAAAGAAAAAGTGTGGTTCAGATCTTCTTATGTCTTTATTGGTTTGTTGTCATTGTTGACTTATTTTTGTCTAATTGTTGTATCAACTGCTGAGAAAAAGGTGTTAAAATCTCCAAACATGATTGTGGATTTGTATTTCTGTCCATTTTTATTTCATGTATTTTGAAGCTCTTGTTAGGTATGTATATTTTTAAGACTATTCTATCTTCCGGATGAACTGACCCTTTGATCAGTATGAAATGCCCCTCTTTATCGCTGGTAACACTCTTTGTCTTTAAGGTTACTTTATCTGATATTAATGTAGCCATTGGAACTTTCTTATGCTTACTATTTACCTAGTATATCTTCTTCCATCCTTATTGGTTTTCCACTGCTGCTATAACAAATTACCACAAACTTGTGGCTTATAACAACACAAATTTATTACCTTAGTTTTGTAAGATAATAGTAGGCCAGCCATCTGACATAGATCTCACGGCCTCACTGGGCTCAAATCAAGGTGTTGGAAGTGCTACAGTCTCTTCTGGAGGCTCTAAAGGAGAAGAATCTCCTGGCCTTTTTTTCAGATTCTAGAGGCTACCTGTACTCCTTGGCTCATGATATACATACACATTACGAAATAATCACCACAAGTAAGCTAATGAACATATCCATCCCTACCTTTTTTTTTTTAAAGATAGATTTTATTCATTTTATTTTATTTTATTTATTTATTTTTGGCTGTGTTGGGTCTTTGCTGCTGTGCACGGGCTTCCTCTAGTTGCAGCCAGCGGGGCTACTCTTCATTGTGGTGTGCGGGCTTCTTATTGTGGTGGCTTCTCTTGTTGCAGAGCACGGGCTCTAGGCGCACGGGCTTCAGTAGTTGTGGCACACGGGCTCAGCAGTTGTGGCTCGCGGGCTCTAGAGCGCAGGCTCAGCAGTTGTGGTGCACGGGCTTATTAGTTGCTCCGTGGCATGTGGGATCTTCTTGCACCAGGGCTCGAACCTGTGCCCCCTGCATTGGCAGGTGGATTCTTAACCACTGCACCACCAGGGAAGCCCTATCTCTACCTTTTAATTGGAATATTTAGTCCATTTACATTTAATTTATTGATATGATTGGGTAGAGACCTACAATCATTTTGCTACTTTTCTGGTTATCTCATTTGTTTTTGGTTCCCCTGTTGCTCCTTTCCTGCATTCTTTTGGGTAAACTAAATACCCTTTAGAATTCCATTTCAATTTTTCTATTGACTTTTTAGCTATTCCTCTTTACATTACGTTTTAGACGTCTTTCTAGGGATTAAAATATACGTTCTTAACTTCGTACAGTATACTTAGAATTAATATTGTACACTTCATGTAAAATGTAAGAACTTCATAACTGCATAAATCCACTCCCATCCTTAATGGTATAGTAGTCCTATGCATTATATATTCTCAATAGAACGCTGTATGTGTGTTTGTATTTTTTAATTACGGAAAAAAGTCTTTTATATTTACCCATATATATTTATCCTTTCCAGTATTCTTCAGCCCTTCCTAAACATCTCAGTTGCCTGGTATCCTTTTTCTTCAGCCTGAGGAACTGCCATTAGCATTTCTTGTACATCAGGTATACTGGCAATAAATTCTCTTACTCTTCTTTTATCTGAAAAATATCTTTATTTTGCTTACATACTTAAAGGCACTTTTTTTTCTGAATAGAGAATTCTGAGATTTTTTTTCTTTCCCTTTCAGCACCTTAAAAATGTTGTTCTGCTGTCTTCTGGCATCCATGGTATCTGATGAGAAGTCAGCCGTCATTCATATAATCCTCTCTATATAATTTTTCTTCCATTATGATACACTGCAGTTATGATACACTGCAGAGTCTCGGCTATGCTGTCTTCCTTTAAAGGTATTGAGTTTGTCCTGGCAGTTAGGTAAATTATTGGCAGCTCCTTTCAGTGTTAACAAGCTTGGATTAATTCTTTCTTAAGTTCTACTTCCATTTTGAATTTAGCCGTAGGGTATGTCCCTTACTCAAGGGCACAGTCCTTACTCCTCAGGTGTAGCTGTTCTGGGGTCCCAACTGAATGCCCAGGTGCTCAGTGAGGTCTCTTCATTCATGCGGACAGGGATCTCCAGCATTTACACTGCATGACCTCTGGCATCATCATTCAGCTCTTAGCCCTACAGAAGGCAATCTGTGCTAGGTCTCATGGAGAGTGTCATTCTACTCATTCAGAGCCAGCTCTTAGCCAACAACCCACAGTGAATTCCCTACACAAAACTCAACATGGCTTCCTCTTCCCTATTTCCTTGCCCTGCAACATCCAGCTATTTCAGTAGCTTGGAATTCCAACAACTGACTCTTCCGCTCACTAAGATCAACTTTTAGCTTGGGTTCCACCATTTTGTGCCAAGACCAGAAAGAGGCTCCAGGTAGAAAGCTAGAGCCATTGTGGGGCTTATCATGTGCGTTTCTCCACTCAAAGATCAGAGTACTGTGCTGCCTGTTCAATGCCTGAAAACAGCAAGAATTTAATATTTTGTCTGAGTTTCACTATCCTTCATATATTTAGGAATTTTGTATATTTTGTTCAGTTTCACAGTTGTTTTTGTCAACATGACAAGTCTATTACAAATACTCTGTCATGGCCAGAAGCAGAGGTTGATTATGATTATTAAAGTACCAAAGGGTATTCTTTTTCATTTCCTGAGCATTTTCTAAAGATATTAGTTTGAGTGTAAATATCCTCACTGTGAGAAATGTGCCTTTCACTTTCATCCTTCATTTCCTCTGTCCTCCAAACATGTTACTACTGTTTTTTCTTGGTTTCAATAAGTAGCTAACAGGTAAGAGTGAATCTTTTGGGGGCATTTTTAAAAACTCTACCATCTGGCTTTAATACAGCACTTGAGTAGGATTATGAGATGGAGCAAGAAATGTGGAAAGATTTACGAACAGGGTGTTATGAGACATGGATTCTAGCCCATGCTTTATTATTGGCATGCTGTATGTCCTTGGGCATTCACTTCCTCACTTTCGACCCTGGCTTCCTCATCTGTTCAATGAAAGGACGGGTTATATTAATAACTATGGGCTGCAGGTACAGCACCAATTCCTAAATCAACTGTGTCAGGGAAATAGAAAGTATTGGAAAAATAGGATAGGGGCTGTTGACACTTGAAGAGCAATTTAGTGAGAGAGTTAAGAAATGTCGTTTAAGGTAGCACCCTATAATGTGTTCCTATGAATTGAGCTCAGCACCTAGTATACTGTTTAGGATATAGTAGGTACAGGGTAGATGTTAATTGCATGAATGAATGTATGAATGAACAAATGAAAGAGAAGGGCACCAAATCTCACACAGGATATTAAATGCTAAAGCATTTGGCCCTTGATCATGCTCAATAAACAACAACTATATTGACTTGAAAGAGGTGTTTTCCATGTGGCTAGATCCCAAAAGGAAGCAGAATGGTTGAAAACGAATCAGGAAGCTATACTAAAAGACACCTTCCTTAGGAGATCTAGTTAAGATCTAGTTGCTTGGGGAAGTCACCTTCTGTGGATTTTAGTTTCCTTTTCTCTAAACAGACTAACCGTTCTTCTACTCTGCCTCAGTGGTATACTTGAGCATAAAAGGGTCTCTGACTAAGAAATACAGAAAAAAATTATGCTTGTGTAATACTGGCTTTTCATGAGAATTTGTGTTAAAAAGAGGCAGAGTGTTCTGAGCAGAAGGTCCTTGTGTTCTAGGAGTAGAGAAAAAGAGGATAGAGAAATGGCTACACAGAATTAGTTAACATCATTGACATGTTATGAAAACCTACTAGCAAGGTTCATGACCAACTGTAGTCAAACGTGGATTTGTCCTTCAAGACCCAACTTACATATCGCCTCTTCAGTGAGGTGTCTAATGCCCTCCAGGCCCCCAGAGAAAATTATTCCTGCTGCTGTGTTTCTTCAGCATTTTACAGCATTATCAATTCAGTTGTCATAGATCATTGTCCTTTAGGTAAGGGCTACCATGTTTTGTTCATCTTTTATAATAACCACCTGTACCCAGCACAATTCTTGGTACATACTGGGTGTTCAGAATGTTTGTTAAGCTATTCTGCTGCAGAGACTGGGACTCAAAAAGTACATGAGTTATTAGTGGTACAGAGAGGGTACAGATACGGCCTTGTTTTTCAGATCTCAGCATTTGGAAAGGGAATGGTTGAGCCTTGTCCATAATACCACGGTCCTCGGCCCCAAGGAACTTCCACCCCAACTAAGCTCCTGGCCAAACTCACCTGCAGCGTAAATCAGCATGACTAGCCGAGGCAAGTGAACGTTCCAAGGAAACAATGATGAACTCACAGGGGAAAATGATAATATCTCTGAGAAGTGTAAGCACTATAAAAAAAAAAGACTTAAAAGAAAGGCAACTAATGAAGAAAACTGTGATATATAATAAGAAATATATATTTGGTCTTTGTCCCTGTTTCTGGCTCATAGCTCTCAAAACCCTTGGAATTTCCAAAGTATAAGAGGAATGGAAGCATCCTTTGTTATAATACTTGGTCTTTTGTCTTCACTTCCTAAAATAGTTTTGTGTGGTAACAGTGAAACTGATGTCTTTTGTTATTGATAACAAGCCCCTTTCAACCACCCTTGAATTAATATTAATGAGGTGACTTTTGGAAAGCCCCTAAGGATGAGGGCTGGTTGCCTGGAGAACCAACCATGTGATTAGAGGGTTGTAACTTTCAACCCACAGCCTTCACCTCAACTTCCAAGGAGGGCAGAGAGGCTGATACAGTAAGTCCCCTACATACGAACCTTCAAGTTGTGAACTTTCAAAGATGCAAACGTGCATTCCATCAACGTCAGGCGTGAGTGACATTGCAGCTTGCCCTCCGTCTCCTATTGCTGACGACCCTTCAGCTCTACCATCTCCCACCTCCTCTCCCTCCTCCAGTCAGTAACTCTTCTTGCCTGTTCACTCGATGCCAGCCCCCGTATGCCAGCTGTTGTACTGGACTACTGTACTTTTCAAGGTATTATACTGTAAGATTAAAAATGTTTTATTGTGTTTGTTTTTTATGTATTATTTATGTGAAAAGTATTATAAACCTATTACAGTACAGTACTATATAGCCGATTATGTTAGTTGGGTGCCTAGACTAACTTTGTTGGACTTAAGAACAAATTGGACTTACGAACGCGCTCGGAATGGAACTCGTTTGTATGTAGGGGACTTACTGTATTGAGTTCAGTCACCAATGGCTAATGATTTACTCAATCACATCTATTTAATGAAGCCTCCATAAAATCCCAAAAGGACAGGGTTTGGAGAGCTTCCAGGTTGGTGAAGAGAATGTATCCACAAGCTGGGAGGGTGGCACAACCTAAACATGAGAACAGAAGCCCCTGCGCTCAGGACCCTTCTGGACCCTGCCTTTTATATCTTTTCCTCTAGCTGTTCATTTGTATCCTTTAATATCCTTTGTAATAATCTGGTTTCCTGAGTTCCGTAAGCTCTTCTAGCAAATTAACTGAACCCCAGGAAGGGGGCGTGGGAGCCTCCAATTAATAGCCAGTTGGTCTGAAGCCCAGGTAATAACCTGGATTTGCGATTGGCATTTGAAGGAGGGGGAGGAACAGCCTTGTGGGACAGAGCCCTTAATCTGTGGGATCTGATGCTATCTCCAGGTAAACAGCATCAGGATTGAGTTAAACTTAGAACACCCAGCTGCTACTGCAGAATTGTTTGATGTGTGAAAACCCCACACATCTGGTGTCAGAAGTGAAGCAGTGTTGGTCTACAAATAATAAATGCTGCAGAGTGTGGCGAAAAGGGACCCCTCCTACACTGTTGATGGGAATGCAAATTGGTGCAGCCACTATGGAGAACAGAATGGAGGTCCTTAAAAGACTAAAAATAGAGTTACCACATGATCCAGCAATCCCACTGCCGGGCATTCATCCGGAGAAAAACCGTAATTCGAAAAGACACATGCACCTCAATGTTCATAGTGGCACTATTTACAATAGCCAAGGCATGGAAGCAACCTAAGTGTCCATCGACAGATGAATGGATAAAGAAGATGTGGTATATATACACAATGGAATATTACTCAGCCACGAAAAAAATGAAATAAAGCCATTTGCAGCAACAAGGATGGACCTGGAGATTATCATACTACGTGAAGTAAGTCAGACAAAGACAAATACCATATGATACCACTTATATGTGGAATCTAAAATATGACACAAATGAACTTATTTACGACACAGAAACAGACTCACAGACATAGAAAATAAACTTATGGTTACCAAAGGGGAAAGGGAGGAAGGGATAAATTAGGAGTTTGGGATTAGCAGATATAAACTACTGTACATAAAATAGATAAACAACAAGGTCCTACTATATAGCACAGAGAACTACATTCAGTATCTTGTAATAAATTACAATGGAAAAGAATCTGAAAAAGAAAAAAAAACCCAAAAACTGAATCACTTTGCTTTACACCAGAAACTAACACAACATTGTAAATCAACTATACTTCAATAAAACTAAAACATAAAAAATAATAAAGTAGGAAGTGAAGCAGTGTTGTAGTAGAGCAGTGTAACAGTAAATGAAACACACAGGAGTTTCTCCTTTAGAAAACCTATACCATGGGAAACGGAATTCGAAAATTTAATAAGCATAATAAGTCATTGGAGATATAAGGGAAGATATAATAATGATGTGGGAATAAGCAGTGAGAAAGAAGAACCAAGCAATATTTTAGTATAAAAATATAATTGTTGAAATAAAGAACTCAATGGATAGCCTCAGCAGAAGAACTGAGAGAGATGAAAAACACAAAATCAGGTCAAAGAACTGACCTAGACACATCAGGAAGGGAAAAAGAGGAGGACAGGAGAAAAGTACCAGTTTCTGTGAAAAAGCCATCTGAGAAGGAAAGAAAAACAAAGAGATGAAATATTTGCAGAAATAATGGCAGAATTTTTCAGAATTCAAGAAAGATGTAAGACCTCAGACTGAAAAGGCTCACAGGGTGACAAACAGAACTGATAAGTAAAAAATGTAAGTGCGCATGTGCACACACACGGATTATAATAATATTCAAAAACATCAGACAATGAGGACTTCCCTGCTGGTGCAGTGCTTAAGAATCCACCTGCCAATGCAGGGGACACGGGTTCAATCCCTGGTCTGGGAAGATCCCACATGCCGCAGAGCAACTAAGCCCGTGCACCACAACTACTGAGCCTGTGCTCTAGAGCTTGCGAGCCGCAACTACTGAGCCCGCGTGCCACAACTACTGAAGCCCACGCACCTAGAGCCCGTGCTCTGCAACAATACAAGCCACCGCAACGAGAAGCCCGCGCACTGCGACAAAGAGTAGCTCCCTCTCGCCACAACTAGAGAAAGCCCGCGCGCAGCAACGAAGACCCAATGCAGCCAAAGAGAAATAAATAAAACAAAATTAATTTTAAAAAATCAGAGAGAAAATTCTAAAAAGTTTTCCAAGTAAAATGAGATGACCAATAAAAGAACAAAAATCAGACCAGACTTCTATATCCTAGCTGCAGTAAGACAACAGGATATTATCTTCAGAATACTGGATGAAAAACTTTGATACTCACATTTCATACCTAGCTAAACCATTATTTAAATGTGGGGGGGGGGCGGAAATGTACTTTCAGGTATATAAGATCTTAGAAAGTTTACCAGGTACAGACCTTATTTTGAAGAACTTTTACTGGATATATTCCGGCACAAAAGAAAATTTACGAAGGAAGAAATAACAAGATATAAAAAATGGGAGCATATGATTCAATACTATTCAGCCATAAAAAGGAGGTACGTACTGACACACGCTACAGCATGGATTAACCTTGAAATCATTATGCAAAGTGAAAGAAGCCAGACACGAAAGGCCACATATTGCATGATTCCATTTACATGCGATATCCAGAATTCACAGAGATAAATTCACAGAGACAGAACACAGATTGGTGCCGTCATGGGGGGTGGGGCGGGGGTCATTTGTGCCTGGATCTTCATTTATAAAGGTGACTGAGTGACGACAATGCCGTTCAAAGAAAAGTTTAACATTACTCACAGTTCCCCTTGAAGCAAGAGGTTTGGGATTGCGAAAGCACCAGTGTTGGTCAGGAGGCAGGAAGGAGCAAGGGGAAGGAAGAGGCCACAGCCCTCTTGGAGTTTCCGTGGGAAGAGCAGAGCAGGGTAAACAGATTAGGATTGGCTGGTCTGAATAATTCCAGCAGGCTGCGGGGCACAGGGGCTGTCCCTGGCTGTCTGGTACCTGGCCCAGGGTTGATTTAGGGCAGGGGAAATACTGGCTTGGTGTGTGAGTTAGATAAAGGAGGTGGCTGAGGGTATGGACTCCAGACTGGTTGGTCTGTATATGAAAGGGGGACTCACCAACAAATTTACTGTCTAGAGGAATTAGCCAGCCCTGGGAGGGGCAGTCTCTCCCCAGCCAGCAAGGCCCCCCAAAGATGTCAAGACATCAAAAAAAAACACATTAAAAATATAATTAATATGGAGGGGAGGGGAGGGGAGGGAGGTATGGGAAGAGATTACTTAATGAGTATGGAGTTTCCTTTTGAAGTGATAAAAAGGTTTTGAAACTAAATAGTAGTGACGGTTGCACAGCATTGTGAATGTACTAAATATTACTGAATTACAGACTGCAGAATGACTAAAATGTTTTTTTAAAATGGTTAGAAAAATTGGGGGGGGGAAATCTAGTGAAGCTTCTTATAGCCTGAGGTTTAATTATGTTTGAATAAGCAATGATAATCAGTAACCATCTTTAAAGAAAGTGTATCTATAATTTTGAACAAAAATTCCAGATACACCAACTTGTGTGTCTGTGTGTGTGTGTGTGTGTGTGTGTTGGGGGGGGTGGGGGAGTATCACCTATGAGGAACAGAGGGAGGTCAGAGAACATTAAAGACTGAGGGAAGTGCAGACACTGACAAGCCTTAAAACAATAATGATAATGAAAGAGGAGCAAGCATGGGTCACAGCAAGTTAGGAGCAGCAACCAGGAGAATAAAAACAGAATTTATAGCTTTCAATTCAATTTAAGAAAATTCAATATACATAATACACTAGAAGGCAGGGCGGGAGGAAAAAAACAAGGAGAAAAAGCATTAAAAATAGAAATATAGAATAAGACAGCAGAAATGAGTGTATTACTCTGGTCACCCAATTTTTCTGCTTATGTACCTTCTAGAAATATTTAGAAAATTATATATCCTGCTGCATATTTTTAAGGCAACATGTATAATTTTTCACAGGAAGTGTAGATGGTTGCGAAGGATTTAATATTTAGAAACATCATATATGGTATATGTGCACTAAATACGTTAAATTTATAAATGCAATTTAAGATGTAAGCTTAAGTTCTTTCAATTTATGAAAAAGGTCTGCCATAAAACTTAACTGGTAGAACTTGTTTGCTCTATCAAACCATTCGGCCAAATCAGTTTTACTTTCTATCAGAAGAAGTTTGACTAACTTTTTAAAAAAATTAGTTAATTAATTATTATTTTTTGGCTGAGTTGGGTCTTTGTTGCTGTGTGCGGGCTTCCTCTAGTGGCGGCGAGCGGGGGCTACTCTTCATTGCAGTGCGTGGGCTTCTATTGCGGTGGCTTCTCTTGTTGCGGAGCACAGGCTCTAGGCATGCGGGCTTCACTAGTTGTGGCGCACGGTCTCAGTAGCTGTGGCGCGCATGCTGAGTAGTTGTGGCACACGGGCTTAGATGCTCCGCAGCATGTGAGATCTTCCCGGACTGGGGCTCGAACCCGTGTCCCCTGCATTGGCAGGCGGATTCTCAACCACTGCGCCACCAGGGAAGCCCTTGACTTTTTTTTTTTAACTAAATAAATTTGTTTATTTATTTTTTGGCTGCGTCAGGTCTTTGTTGCTGCATGCAGGCTTTCTCTAGTTGCAGCGAGTGGGGGCTACTCTTTGTTGCGGTGCGCGGGTTTCTCATTGCAGTGGCTTCTCTTGTTGCGGAGCATGAGCTCTAGGTGTGCGGGCTTCAGTAGTTGTGGCACGCAGGCTCAGTAGTTGTGGCTCGTGGGCTCTAGAGTGCAGACTCAGTAGTTGTGGCCCACAAGCTTAGTTGCTCTGCGGCATGTGGGATCTTTCCGGACCAGGGCTCGAACCTGTGTCTCCTGCATTGGCAGGCGGATTCTCAACCACTGCGCCACCAGGGAAGTCCTGTCCTTGACTAACTTTTGAACTCTAACATGCTTATACACATCACAGTGAGAGAATTCTTAATTTTAGAACAGAGAGCTACACATATAAGGCATGGCACTTTGCATGAGTTGGCAGCCTAGATGAAATAAGAGCTGCCCTCTTCGGTATTTTCTTTTTTTTTTTAAACTTACATTTTTTTTGGCTGCGTGGGGTCTTCACTGCTGCACACGGGTTTCTCTAGTTGTGGTGAGCGGGGGCTACTCTTCACTGCGGTGCGCGGGCTTCTCATCGCGGTGGCTTCTCTTGCTGTGGAGCACGGGCTCTAGGCACGTGGGCTTCAGTAGTTGCAGCACGTGGGCTCAAGTAGTTGCGGCACGCGGGCCCTAAAGCGCATAGGCTCCAGCAGTTGTGGCTCGCAGGCTTCAGTAGTTGTGGCTCATAGGCTCTAGAGCACAGGCTCAGTAGCTGTGGCGCACGGGCCCAGCTGCTCCGCGGCATGTGGAATCTTCCTGGACCAGGGCTCAAACCCGTGTCCCCTGCATTGGCAGGCAGATTCTTAACCACTGTGCCACCAGGGAAGCCTGGTATTTTCTATAGATGCTTTCTTTGCTCTGCTCTCAGGAGACTCTCCTTCAGGGCCAATGCATTCTCAAATTATTCCTCTGCTTGGTCTACTGAAGGTTATTATATCCTGAGGCAATGAATCTTCATAAGATTTGGAAAGGGCAGGCGATACGCCTCTCTTCCACACGGTGAGAAAAGAGGAATCATGAGAGGTGATGTGAGGAAGGGGAGCCAGCATACCACAGGCACACAGAACTGGGAACTCAGGAAACTGATTCCCTTCAAGCTATCTTTGCCAGTGTAGCCCCAGGAAGTTTTAACACACCCCCAGGAATGAATGTGCCCCAGTTTGAAGATGGCTGTGCTAATGTAATAGTCATGACCTACCATAAACGGGTTAAAATCACTGGTCAACAGACGGGGATTTGTTGGATTTCATAAAAAATAAGAACCAGAGTTATGGAGTCAACACAAGACAGTTAAAACAAAAGGATACTTCAAGATTGAAAATAAATAAATGGAAAAGTTATAAGGCAAATATAAAGAGAACATCATTAGCAATTTTAATATCAGACAAATACAATTTAAGGAGAAAAACATGATTAAGGATCCCGAGGAATATTAAATACAAAAAAAAAAATCATGAGCACATATGTATGTAATATAGCTTCAACTATGTAAAGTAACCAAAAAATTATGAGGAGAAATAGTTAAATAAACCATCCCCGTGAAATTTTAGAAACGTATGATTTATTAGATCTTTCTTAAAACAGAGACACAAAGTAAACAAAGTGGGAGGCATTAGCTCTCCACTCAGCTATTCCTTGTTTTAAAGTTATATTTGTTTAAAGTTAGAAAACTCAAACTATAGAAAGATATGGCAAGTAAATTAAGGCCCCTCTCCTCTCCTCTGGTCCTCTCTCCCCAAAGAGAACCATTGTTCATGCTGGGGAAAATGTTTGTATGGAATAAGGGGTCACAATTTTCATTTATCACGGTCCAGCGCTGCTTCCATTACACTTGCGTCAGGTGTAATGCGGGGATGGACTAAAATGAGCCCTGCTTTGTAGAGGGAGTCATGCAACTTAGCATCTCAAAAAGGGATCTCAGGCATCTCACTCTAAGGGAGAGACGCCCACCACGAAGAACCACACATCATACAATTCCGTTTATATGAAATGCCCAGAATAGGCAAATCCACAGAGACAGAAGTAGACTGGTGGTTGCCGGGAGAAGAGACTGGGGGAAATGGGGAAGGACTGCTAATGGGTACAGAGTTTCCTTGTGGGGTGACGATAATGTTCCAAAATTCATTTGTGGTAACAGTAGCAAAACTGAATATACTAAAACCCCTGAACAGTACACTTGAAGTGGATGAATTTTATGGTATGTAAATTATGTCTGAACAAAGCTATGATTAAAAACTAACCCCAAATGCAGCGAATATAATGCTTCCAAATGGGTTATGAATTAGTGGGACTTTGAGATTGCTGAAGAAAACCATTCTGGCTCACATCAGAAAAAATACCCAGTAGAAAGGACCTCACGTAGGGTGACAACTCTCAAGTTATTTCAGCCTTCTAGAATATAGAGAAAATAAAATGAATCAAGGGGACTTCTGACTAAAAAGGCCTCCCCAGAATCCAGCAGTTGCGGAATATGTGCTCTTTGGCTTCAAGGCAATGCCTGTGAACTTGAATTATGCTCAGGCTTCAAGGGAAGCCCACGAACCTAACCCAAGAACAATTCATATCTCAAGCTATATGTTGAGTATTTTAATGTTTCCAAGCCTTCTGCCTCCTTTCAGTGATTTCCAATGGTTTTAATGATCATCTGAAGATAGGACACATTAGCTAGCTTTGGTTAACTATAAATCAAATAAATCCAAAGGAACACAATAATGAGAAACCATTTTTCATCATCCAAACAACTGGAGCTTTTTGTTTGTTTGTTCCTCAGAACTTTTGGTTTGGCTTGGTTGTGATTTTATTTCATTTCAATGAATTTAACACCCATATGGATCTGAGTAACCACCACCGCAATCAGAGGATACAGTGCCATCACCCCCTAAACCTCCTCCACTGTCCCTCAGTGGTCACACGTTCCCCTCCCCCGGCCCCCCAGCCTTGCTCTCACTGATCTGTTTTCTAGCTCTATAGTTTTCTTTCATAGAATGGTATACTAATGGAATTCTATGGTATGTAACCTTTTAAGACGCTTCCTTCACTCAGCATAATGCCTCTGAGGTTCATCCAAGTTACCGTATTTATTAAGTAATTTGGTTCTTTTTTCTTGTTTTGCAGAGTAGTACTCCATTATACGGATATACCACGAATTGTTTACCCAGTAAGCCGAAGCACATTTGAGTTGTTTACAGTTTTTGGCTGTTATAAATACAGCCACTGTAAACAGTCTCTCTCTCTCTCTCTCTCTCTCACACACACACACACACAGGTTTTTATGTGAATGTAAGTTTTCATTTCTATAAGGTAAACATCCAGGATTGAGATTACTGGGTTATATGTTTAACTTTATAAGAAACTGCCAAACTGTTTTCCAGAGTAGCTGTACCATTTCTGTTCCTACCAGAGATGTAGGAGAGCTGCATCCCCACCAGCATTTGGCATTGTCAATATTTTCTTTATTTCAGCCATTCTAGTAAGTGCGTTGTAGTATCTCATTGTAATTTTAATTTGCATTTCTCTAATGACTAATGATGCTGTGTACCTTTTCATGTGCTTGTTTGCCATCTGTATATCGTCTTTGGTGAAATGTCTATTCAAGTCTTTTGCCCATTTAAAAAAAATCAGGCTGTTTTATTACTGTGAAGCTTTGAGAGTTCTCTATACATTCCGAAGACAAGTCCTTTGGGATGAGCAATTATTTTTTCCAAGTCTGTCTCTTGCCTTGTCAAAATTATTTTAATTTGATTAAGTCCAATTCATCTCTCTTTTTTTTCTTTTACGGATGGTTGCTTTTGCTGTCATGTCTCAAACCCTTTCCCTAACCCTAGGTCATGAAGGTTGTCTCAAGATTTCTTCCAGAATTTTTATAGTTTTGTACTTTACATTTAGATTTAGCATCCGTCTTGAGGTAACTTTTGTATAATGTGTGGGGATTAGATCAAAGTTCATTTTTTGGCAGATTAATATCTAATTGTTCCAACTCCATTTTTTGAAAAGACAATGCTTTCTTCATTGAATTGCCTTTACACCTTTGTCAAACATCAACTGACAAATCTGTATGGACCTATTTCCAGATTTTCCACCCAAGGGTCCAACATGTCTCTAAGTCATCTTGAAAAATCACAAGGCAAGCTTGTTGGTATCTCACACATGTCTCAACATCAGAACTCAGAACCTGAATCAGGAACAGTGATTAGGTACTTGATTCATTTATCTTTGTGCTACAGGCTGTGGAGTATGTAACCCATGCCCTCTCCAGGCTGGACCACACATGGACTGTTGAGATCAGTTTTTGATATTGCAATTTTAAAGGTACTGCCCACCTGGAAACATTCTGAGAGGGTGACTAAGATAGTGAGGCAAACAGAAATCATAACACACATGAGGACTAGCTGAGAAAACTGGGGCTGCCTAGCCTGGAGAGATGAAAGGAAAATGTGAACACTAGCTCTGGACCTATGAAGTGGAGCTCACCGGAAAGACGCAGTACTTCTTTTATGGGATCTTTAGGGAGATGATTAGGACCAGTGGCTAAACCAGGCACTGTGCTATGTGTTGGGAGCCCAGAGACGGACAAGATATGCTTCCTGCTTTCAGAGGGGGAAGCCACAGGAAAAAACTGTTTTGGTTTGACATGGGCCATCCAATCAATTTTAAGTGTAACGGACATCTGCTTTATAGGAGACTGGATTGAGTGACTTGTTTGCCTCTGATTTTGCATGGTTGCAAAACGTGCCCCAACAACTCTATTCTGAACAAATGACTTGTTTCCGTCTTTGGGTTTAATGGCCTCAGGAAGAGGCTCAGGTCATGTGAAAGAGATCTGCCCAAGGTCTCAAGACAGTGGTTGCAGAACTGAATTTGTAAACCAAGCCTCCTGATACTTAGTCCAGGACTCCTTTTTACTGTTTGTCAAAATTATTAATCAACACTGTATTTGCTGAAGACTCAGTAACCCGATGCCTCCTCTTGTATATAGTGTCTCCTGGGTTTTTCTGACCCTTTGCATTTTCAGTCTTGCAGGCTCACTGTCTCAGAGGCCTAGGAATCCTACATTTGAAATTTCAACACTTTTTTTTTCAATGACAAGATGGGGGAAAAAAATCGTATCAAATCAGACAGGGCTCTTCTGAAGATTTTAGTTCTGCTATGAGCTGCTTCTGGGTGACCTACGACTCTAATTAGGCTGGAAGTAGACCTGGCTTTCATGAGATTCAGGCTATGGCTGGAGGAAAAAGTTGTCAAGACTACTTAACATCATCAGTGCCCACAGTGGCCTCAGAGCATTCCGGGAATTCACTGATTCATTCCATAATTCATTCCACCGATTAACCATAAACACAGACACACAAGGAGAACAAACATCACTGAATGATTCAGTATTAACTAATATACCCAGGACAGGACAAAGCAGAAAAATAGCTAACGCTTCAGTTTGTTGCTAGTCCCTTCCTTCCCCAAGCTCCCCAAGCAAGGGTGCAGGCAGGAGGAAGTCAGCACAGGGCCGAGGCTGACAGTCCCACCTCCTCCTTTCTAATGTGTGCTCAGTTACAAAAGGGAAGAAATAATCCCAGCCCTTTCTAGCGGACAGAGTTCTGGTGAGGATCAAAGGAGATGACGGATAGGAAAAGTGAAAAGCACTGTACTTAAGGGAGAGATTTATTCATTTAATAAGCATGTGCCGGGCACCTATTAAATGGCATGCACCATGTGAAATTTCACGGATATAAAGTAAAATAAAATATATCCCTGAAGACCAGACAGTCAGATATAACATACTGTTGCAAGCACAATGATGGGAAAGTACAGGGTGATGGGAGAGCTCAGGAGGGGTCCATTCCCAGGCTGGGCAGTTAGAAACGACGACTG
Organism: Eschrichtius robustus; assembly: GCF_028021215.1. Lineage (NCBI taxonomy): Eukaryota > Metazoa > Chordata > Mammalia > Artiodactyla > Eschrichtiidae > Eschrichtius > Eschrichtius robustus. Next base: position 5,197,624 of record NC_090824.1, read on the forward strand.
TGAAGATATGGCATGAACATGAACAGGGTATTAAGGCAGCAGAAGACGGTACTAGATTTTAGAAAATACCTCACTCTCTTTATTTTATACGATGCACGAGATAATCTGCAAAGTGGGCCATGATTTTACTATTACCCTTACTGTACCATAAAGCAGTGGCTTCCAACCAGGGAGGTTACTGGCACCTGGCAGGTTAAGACCAGGGATGCTGTAGACACCCTATTAATACAATGCACAGGGCAGCCTCCCCGACAAAGAGTTACCTGGCCCCAGATGTCGACTGTGCCAATGTTGAGCAGGCCTGCTGTAAAGGAGACAGGCCTGCAGAGGAGAAGCAACTCGTCCGAAAGGCCACAGCAAGCTAGTGGAAGGGCCGGAACCTGAACGCCGGTCTCCCGTGACCGAGCACCTCAGACAGGTGTCCCAGGTCACAGCCTGTACAGGTCTACACCTGGGCAGCAGAGGAAATGAGCGTGAAGGACAAGGGGCTGGGGCAGGAGCTTGACTGATGCTGGAGGACAAACCTGAGTCCTAGTATCGGAGCAGCACAGACTTGGAGCAGTGAGAGAGGAAGGAGAGAGAAGGGGAGAAAGAAAAAGCAGAGGAAGAAGCAGGCAGCTGGCAGTCTATTTCCGACTCTTCCCCTTAGCATCTCTATGGTGGTCTGCACTTAAAGCAGTGGGTCTCACACGCTCACAGCAGCCTCATCAGCCAGGTGGGAGAGGTGAAGATAAAAATATACTCACATTCTCGGAAGCCCAGAAGGGCGAAATGCGGTACCCAGGCTCCCTGAGCTTTGCAGAGAGGCAGGACTCGACGGTCAGCACCCTCTCGGGCAGTCGACAGGCGCTGCACCCCAGCCCTGCACCAGCCGCGAGCTTCCCGGCCCCCCTGCGGCCCACGGGGGTGGGACAGGTGTCCCTGAAAGGGCTCCCTGTGACGGCAAGCACGCACGCCTGCTGGCGAACCGAGGCCCCGAGCAGGCAGGCGCTGCAGGCCCGGCTGCTCCCCGTTTCGAGATCAGGTGTCTAAGTTCAGGGAGGCTCCTGGCTTCTCTGGGCGTCACTGCCTGTCCGCACGGTGAGAACCACGAGGTCACCTTTGAGAGCCCTCCCTGCTCTGAAAACGAAGTCCGTGCTGTTTTAAAGTTCTCTATTCCTGAAGCTGATGATACTGCTTTTAAGTGTGGCCAACAAAAACTGTTATGGGGGAGGCAGCTGGTATAGCTTAGTGCCTTAGCCTGCGCCGACAGGAAATATAATTACTTGGTTAGTGAATTAATTTTCAAAAAAATGAATCCTTAAAAGAAATCTTTGCCCAAATATCCTGGCTGCTGCTTCAGGCGGCTTTGCTGACGACGGTTTAGCTCCTCCTCGTGCTAACATCTCTCCTGTGACTGACGCCCTGACTGGGCCTCACGGCCTCGCGGACACACAGGGCAGGTGCGATGGGACGAGCTGGGAGTGGGGAGTCGGGAGACAAGCTACACCTGCTCTGGGTCTCAGGGAAACGAGTTACCTTTCAGGGCCATAATCTCCTCATCTTTAAAATGAGGGACGGGACTGGGAGGCCACCCGCGCACAGCCAGCACTGACTGTCTCCAACTATTTTAAGTCTCAACTGGCCCGAGTCTGCGTCTTCATTACCATGCTGCTTGTGAACATTAAATACAACAGTGAATGGGGAAGATTCTTGAAAAGTAGAACATTTCACTTGTCAGAGAAGCTTGTCAGAGGGGTGTGGAGCTTAGCACTCCGCTTAATTAATACACGAAAGGCCATGCACGTGGATGCCAGTTTACGCACGCAAGGGGTCTTTAGCAGCAGTTCTCAACTAAGGAAATGCAGCTCACCCGGTGTGTCAGGAAAGGTTCTACAGAAAATTGCATTGCAAGTTATTACTATGAAGTATCAACGTTTGCAAGAATTACCTTTTTCCCCAATCACCAAGATGAATCAAAGTTACCCCTGTAACATCATTCTTGCTACTTTACATTACAATATGATCTTTTTAGCAGAGAGGTGGAATCACATTCCATACAACCCTGGGTGGGCATCCTCTAAGCGACTACCACCCATCTGACAGTCACTTCCTGGTTTGGGGGACTGTCTTCAACTTCTGCTGAATTCCACTCCAGTTTCATCAGTCTAGATCTAGCTAATAACAGAGCTCGTGATTTAAAAAACTAAAAAGACCCTATCAGGCCGGCCTGAAGTCTATGAACTAATATATCTGTTTGTGACACATGCCACTAAAATCTTTGCAGGATAACAATAGGCACGTAAGTCCACGGAACTCTGCCTCTTCCGGATGCCCACTCACCCAACACTTCAGCAGAAACTCCTCAAAGTCGCTGCCTTGAAGTCATCTATTCGACAGTGACTAGATAGGTCCAGCTGCTCCGTCTGTCAGGCCCTAAAGGAGATCATCATCTCCAGTCCTTCACAAAGCATCTGAGGTCTAAAATTTTAGTAATAGTCAACCTCTATTTTCCACCAATACCAGTCTCTTTATCAACCTTGAGTTCACAGCCAGGAAACGGTTGCCTAAGGTCCTGCCCAAACTGATTCAGAACAGACCTACCTGAGAACCCAGCAAGGGAATATGGAGGGCAGACACGCTCTGCTCCATCCACCTGTATCTACTGCAGCACTGTGTCCTCTGGGAAACCACCACCAAACCGAGCCTTCGGGCAGGGATAGTGTTTTAGTCATCTCTGCAGCCCCAGACCCTGACACAGGACTGGATTCGGGCTGTTGTATAAATGGAGGATTACTGGATGGAGGAAGGTTGACTTGGGAAGTACAGTACATTACAGTGAAATGGCCTGACCTTGGCACCAGAAGACCTAGACAAGCCCAAGCTCTGTCCTTTAGTAGCAGCGGGACTCCAGGCAAATCTCTTTACCTCTCTACCCTTGGCCTATTTCATCACCTGTAAGATGAGGTGACTGGTCTTTATTCTGCCTAGGACTGATGAGGAGACAGCAGACCTGGAAGCCATGGGTATTCTATAAAGCAAGTACACAAGTGATCAGTTGTTTTTATTTTAAAAAAACCTCTCCTAGCCTGGCCTTTGGGAGAGTGACTGCCAACCAGAACTTTCCCTGGGTGCTCCGTGCTCTGCAAACATGATGGATGCCAGGCTAATCCCACGTGCTAGCATGTTCCCTAAGATCTTAAACTTAGGAGATGCTCATTTTGGGGCACAGAGGAAAGAGCCCTGGCCCAGGAGGCACGTGACGGGGGCAGCTGGTCCTGGGTTTCCCGCCAGGTCTCCTGTCAGTCTCCCATCAGCCTGGGCCAAGTGAGTCCCCTCTCTGGGCCTCAGTGTCCCTATGAGAAGAGAGATGCTCAGATCCTCTCAAAGCTTCCTCCTGCTGGCTCCTGCCTCTCAGGGGCCTCCTCCTGTTCACAGCCCTTCCCCCACCCAGAGTTCACAGGTGGCTCTAACTCCATCGACCCCAGGCAGGAAGCTCACCACCCTAGGACGGTATCAACACACTGGCTGGAATTAGCTACTCTTTCATCGCCTCTATGCCCAGCTTTTCCACTAATAGTTTCTACTTTAATTAATGCTACCACAATTTATTTGGCAGGCAATCTGGAATTTCTTTCCTATTCCTCATCCAATTATTTGCCAAGAACTGGCAACCCAGATTAAACCTCAGCAGTTCTCACCTGGACTAACTCAGCTCCCTAACTGGCTGCCCTGCCTCTAGCTATAGCTCCTTCAAACCCACCTTCCACATAGTTAGTTCCAAGAGTAACTGGGTAAAATGCAAATCTGACAATGTCAGGTCCTCACACAAAACCCCCCGAAGAAGACCCATCTCCTGTGGGAAGGGGTGTAAAGCCGGCCCCAGCTTCAGCGCGGGGGAGCTTGTCCCCAGCACGGCCCACGCCGTCCCCCACCGGCGGCCACTCTGGTCGCCCCCCGCTGATGTGACAGGGCTCCCTTTCGGCTCTGTCTCTGGGGGAATTCAGGACTCACCCAGAGGGGCCTATGCGTTTAATCACCCCCTCCCCCAGGTCTGCCTAGGGCGCGCTTGGGCCCCACTGCGAGGTCCGTTTCGGGTCTGTCTGCCGCTGTGGGCTCCGGGAGGGCAGCCACCAGGCTCTACTTCACCTTCCCCAGCACCTGGCAGCCTGAGGGTGCTCAGCCCACGTTTATCCCCCTGTGGCTTTGGCTGACGCTTTCTGGACAGTTCTAACATGGGGTCCTGGATGGAGGGGTGGTGTTGTGTTTGTATGTATGTGTGCCGAAGCAAAATCTCTGTGTTTAGGCAATGTGGCATGTCATAAAAATTTTTTTAAATAAAAAGCTCCGTCCGGGGGTAACTGCTGGTACTAGTTCTGCGTCTGTTCTTTCCACCCACCCCCACGCAGTCAAGTGTGTGGTGAGCCCCCAGCCCCTTCCCTCCCTCACAAACGGCTGCAGGAGATACACCCCGCTCCACACCGGAGGGGCGCACACTGGCTTCAGGGGTCCATGACCCCCCCGAAACTGCACGTAATGCTGTGGTTTAAGCATGTTGGACTTTCCCAGGGATTGTGTTAATAACGTCCGTGAATGTTTCAAAGTTGCTCTAAATCTCCAAAAGGAGACCTTCCCACTGCCGAAAGCTTATGAACTGCCCCCAGCCCGGGGGCTGCTGCCGAAGCCCTGTCATGGTACATTCGCCTGCTCAGGGACCCCTGCGCCCACAGACGAAGGGGTTAGAGGAGGCACCATGCCCATGGGGCTCGTGTCAGGAGCAGAGAAATTAGGAGCAATGAGGAGTATCTGGAAGCCTCCAATATCAGTGCAACCTAATACAGAGCAAGGAATACTGCACAGATCTGGAAACTCTATTTAGCTCAGCACTTTCAAGTCCCTTTGCTAAATGCAACAATGGAAAAGAGATCTCTGTCTGAGTTACTCTTCCTTCTCAGTTCATGGGGACACGGGAGCTGCACTGCCCAGTGCCATGCCTTGAGCCACGTGACCAGGAGCACTAGAAATGTCGCCAGTCCGAGTAGAGAAGTGATGCTAGTGTAAAGGACATACCAGACTTCAAAGACTTAGTACCAAAAGTCATCTAATATAGCTCATTAATAATTTTTGTGTTGATTACATGTTGAAATTATATCTTAGATACGGTATTTTAAATAAATATATTACTAAAATTAATTGTATCTGTTCTTACTTAATAGGGCTATTAAATATTTAAAATGCGGCGTATGGCTCCCATTTGCGGCTTGTGTTCTATTCTATTGGTCAGGGCTGCTCTAGAAAATGTGGCACACTAGCCACTATTCTGTGCTTCTATTCACTCTATCACTGCTTGATTCCCACCTGAGAATCGTTCTATTCTTTGCAAATCAAAAGCAAAACTTTCAGAGAGGATTTTCTAAGTCAGATACTAGGTATTTTCACACAAGTAAAAAAACAGTTTGGCAAAAATACCTGGGAAAATACACTAAGGCAGACAAATTTATTTATGGGGTCCAAATCCATGGTGAAATCCACTTGGCAATATGCAGGTGAAAATGTCACATCCAGGATATACGTCTAAGAATAATCTATTTCTACAGACATTTACTGAGCACCTACTGCATGCTGGGCTCTTCACATTTATTATCATTATTTCCATTTTAAATACGAGAGAACTGAAGCTCAGAGAGTGGTTCAAGGCCGCTTAACTTGTACGTGGCAGGTCACCTTGAACCCCGGTCCTGGTACCACAGCACAGTGCCCCATCCCTCCCTCTGCCGACATTCTGCCTTGGTAAACTGCAAAGGGTGAGGCAAACATAAAGTACTTTGAGATACCTTATATCATCTAATTATCCAAGCTATTCTGTGAGGTAGACATGGAGGTTATCAATCACCATATTAAAAGCAGGGCAATAAAAGCTTGTGTGAAGGACTTGCCCTAACAGCTTGGTGAAGCACCATCTTACCTCTAGGAGTTCTGAAAACAAGTCCAATATCCTTTCAGATGCACCCTCTCCGTGCTACCAAACATAGCTTCCTCCTTTAATTAATACTGACTGCGTTCCTGGTCTTGGAATTAAGGGAACAACAGAAGGGGGCCCATTACTGTCAATAATAGTCATATTCATATTCGATGACAAACACATATTACCGCATATTATATACTCTTATATTATGAACGTAGTAACGGCACCATGAATTTTTAGTGCGATATTTTATGTATTCATCAGCTCTTCCACACTTACAGTGTTACACTCCTTTGAAAGAGGAAGAAACTGAGACATAGGACCGTTGAGTGACTTTTACAAAAGCTCTCAGAGCTACTTATGGGCCAAACAAATTAAACACACAGGCAGCAAAGGTTAAACGAAGAAGCGCCTGGGAGAAGCCCTTCTTTTTGGTCTCTAACAGCCCAGGGAAGGTCTGACTGATTGATGTATAAACTCTTTGGTGCAGGGGGGAAAATGTAAAAGCAAAAGCACAGAAAGATTCATAAAAAGGTTTAACTTCTTGAGAGGGAAGTGCATCCGCTGTGTAGGAGTCAGGTTTGGTTTTGTTCTGTCTTGTTTTGTCCTCAGGTGAGTTTCCTGAGGAGCAAGAGTGCAACCACACTCCATCCTCTCTCTGCCCTAAAGCCTGAAGTCAAAATATGGGAAAAACAGTGAGACACAGAAGTAACCCAAGTACAGCAGAGAAGGTGAAGCCTGCGTGTGGACCAGCGGGAGAGGAGGCAGGGGCGGGAGTAATCCCACACAGCAGATTATGAACAAGGAGCAAGGAGAAGTTCGCAAGAGAAAAATACAGCAGCTGATAACGGCGGACGAGAACAGGGAGGAGAGAGACAGCGGGGAAACAGAAGGAGCTTGTAAGAAACTGCGCAGGGAGCAACGTGCTAGCAACACCATCACCATGTACTGAGCCGCTGGCCAAGCTGTCCACGTGCCAGAAGCCAGCACGCAGAGGGACAGACGCCAGCCAGGACCGGCTCGAAGCCACCACCGGGACACACGAGCCAAGGGAAAAGAGTGGGTTAAGATGCTGACGAGTCCAGGAGAGGAAATTACTTAGGACCCCCTTAGTGTGGAGGGATGGACTCATGTTGTCATTTATCTAGAACTTTCTTGCATGTGGTTTAAACCTAGTTCTTTTATCTATACTGTGCACCCGAGGTTACTCACTTTACTTAAAGTTCCACTTTAAGAAGCCTGACATGGGCTCCTCCCGCTTCCGCCGTTGCTGCGCAGCGTCAGCTTTACCCTGCCTAGTCTTCCTTCTTCAGGTTTCTACCACTGGCTGTCCATCTTCTGGGTTTTCTTGCATTTTTTTTCCCCTCAGAGTTCACTCCACCACTCCTGCCCTTTAGTTTCGCAGTCACAGGGAACGGTTGCTGTATTTTAGGACCCAGTGGATGATGAAATTCACCTGAGACCACAGAGCCAGAGAAGGCCAAACTGAGTTTTGAATTTGGCAATCTTGACCCCAGAGCCCTCCGGCCTAAAGCCATGTGGCTGACAGGGTCTTCGTGCTCTGTCCGGGTGTCAGGCCTGTGCCTCTGAGGTGGGAGAGCCAAGTTCAGGACATTGGTCCACCAGACACCTCCCGGCTCCACATAATCTCAAACGGCGAAAGCTCTCCCAGAGATCTCCATCTCAATGCTAAGACCCAGCTCCACCCAATGATCAGCAAGCTACAGTGCTGGACACCCCATGCCAAACAACTAGCAAGACAGGAACACAACCCCACCCGTTAGCAGAGAGGCTGCCTAAAATCATAATAAGGTCACAGACACCCCAAAACACACCTCAGGATGCAGTCCTACCCACCAGAAAGAAAAGATCCAGGCTGATCCACCAGAACACAGGCACCAGTCCCCTCCACCAGAAAGCCTGCACAACCCACTGAACCAACCTTACTCACTGGGGGCAGACACCAAAAACAACGGGAACTACGAACCTGCAGCCTGCGAAAAGGAGACCCCAAACACAGTAAGTTAAGCAAAATGAGGAGACAGAGAAATACGCAGCAGATGAAGGAGCAAGGTAAAAACCCACCAGACCAAACAAATGAGGAGGAAATAGGCAGTCTATCTGAAAAAGAATTCAGAGTAATGACAGTAAAGATATACAAAATCTTGGAAATAGAGTGAAGAAAATACAACAAACATTTAACAAGGACCTAGAAGAACTAAAGAGCAAACAAACAATGATGAACACCACAATAAATGAAATTAAAAATTCCCTAGAAGGAATCAATAGCAGAATAACTGAGGCAGAAGAACGGATAAGGGACCTAGAAGATAAAATAGTAGAAATAAATACTGCAGAGCAGAATAAAGAAAAAAGAATGAAAAGAATTGAGGACAGTCTCACAGACCTCTGGGACAATACTAAACGTACCAACATTCGAATTATAGGGGTCCCAGAAGAAGAAGAGAAAAAGAAAGCGACTGAGAAAATATTTGAAGAGATTATAGTCGAAAACTTCCCTAACATGGGAAAGGAAATATTCAATCAAGTCCAGGAAGCGCAGAGAGTCCTATACAGAAAAAATCCAAGGAGAAACACGCCAAGACACATACTAATCAAACTATCAAAAATTAAATACAAAGAAAAAATATTAAAAGCAGCAAGGGAAAAGCAACAAATAACACACAAGGGAATCCCCATAAGGTCAACAGCTGATCTTTCAGTAGAAACTCTGCAAGCCAGAAGCGAGTGGCAGGGCATATTTAAAGTGATGAAAGGGAGAAACCTACAACCAAGATTACTCTACCCAGCAAGGATCTCATTCAGATTCGATGGAGAAATTAAAACCTTTACAGACAAGCAAAAGCTAAGAGAATTCAGCACCACCAAACCAGCTTTACAACAAATGCTAAAGGAACTTCTCTAGGCAGGAAACACAAGAGAAGGAAAAGACCTACACTAACAAACCCAAAACAATTAAGAAAATGGTAAGCGGAACACACATATTGACAATTACCTTAAATGTAAATGGACTAAATGCTCCAACCAAAAGACACAGACTGCCTGAATAGATACAAAAACAAGACCCGTATATACGCTGTCTACAAGAGACCCACTTCAGACCTAGGGACACATACAGACTGAAAGTGAGGGGATGGAAAAAGATATTCCATGCAAATGGAAATCAAAAGAAAGCTGGAGTAGCAATTCTCGTATCAGACAAAATACACTTTGAAATAAAGACTATTACAAGAGACAAAGAACACTACATAATGATCAAGGGATCGAGCCAAGAAGAAGATATAACAATTGTAAATATTTATGCACCCAACACAGGAGCATCTCAACACATAAGGCAAATGCTAACAGCCATAAAAGGGGAAATCGACAGTAACACAATCACAGTAGGGGACTTTAACACCCCACTTTCACCAATGGACAGATCATCCAAAATGAAAATAAGTAAGGAAACACAAGCTTTAAACGATACATTAAACAAGATGGACTTGATTGATATTTATAGGACATTCCATCCAAAAACAACAGAATACACTTTCTTCTCAAGTGCTCATGGAACATTCTCCAGGATAGATCATATCTTGGGTCACAAATCAAGCCTTGGTAAATTTAAGAAAACTGAAATCATATCAAGTATCTTTTCGAACCACAGGCTATGAGACTAGATATCACAGGAAAAAATCTGTAAAAAATACAAACACATGGAGGCTAAACAATACACTACTTAATAACCAAGAGATCACTGAAGAAATCAAAGAGGAAATCAAAAAATACCTAGAAACAAATGACAATGAAAACACGATGACCCAAAACCTATGGGATGCAGCAAAAGCAGTTCTAAGAGGGAAGTTTATAGCAATACAATCCTACCTCAAGAAACAAGAAATATCTCAAATAAAGAACCTAACATTAAACCTAAAGCAAATACAGAAAGAAGAACAAAAAAACCCCAGTGTTAGCAGAAGGAAAGAAATCATAAAGATCAGATCAGAAATAAATGAAAAAGAAATGAAGGAAACAATAGCAAAGATCAATAAAACTAAAAGCTGGTCCTTTGAGAAGATAAACAAAATTGATAAACCATTAGCCAGACTCATCAAGAAAAAAAGGGAGACGACTCAAATCAATAGAATTAGAAATGAAAAAGGAGAAGTAACAACTGACACTGCAGAAATACAAAGGATCATGAGAGATGAGATTACTACAAGCCAACTCTATGTCAATAAAATGGACAACCTGGAAGAAAGGGACAATTTCTTAGAAAAGCACAACCTTCCGAGACCGAACCAGGAAGAAACAGAAAATATAAACAGACCAATCACAAGCAATGAAATTGAGACTGTGATTAAAAATCTTCCAACAAACAGAAGCCCAGGACCAGATGGCTTCACAGGTGAATTCTATCAATCATTTAGAGAAGAGCTAACACCTATCCTTCTCAAACTCTTCCAAAATATAGCAGAGGGAGGAACACTCCCAAACTCATTCTACGAGGCCACCACCACCCTGATACCAAAACCAGACAAAGATGTCACAAAGAAAGAAAACTACAGGCCATTATCACTGATGAACATAGAGGCAAAAATCCTCAACAAAATACTAGCAAACAGAATCCAACAGCACATTAAAAGGATCATCCACCATGATCAAGTGGGGTTTACCCCTGGAATGCAAGGATTCTTCAATATATGCAAATCAATCAATGTGATAAACCATATTAACAAAATGAAGGAGAAAAACCATATGATCATCTCAATAGATGCAGAGAAAGCTTTCGACAAAATTCAACACGCATTTATGATAAAAACCCTCCAGAAAGTAGGCATAGAGGGAACTTTCCTCAACATAATAAAGGCCATATATGACAAACCCACAGCCAACCTCGCCCTCAATGGTGAAAAACTGAAACCATTTCCACTAAGATCAGGAACAAGACAAGGTTGCCCACTCTCACAACTGTTATTCAACACAGTTTTGGAAGTTTTAGCCACAGCAATCAGAGAAGAAAAAGGAATCCAAATAGGAAAAGAAGTAAAGCTGTCACTGTTTGCAGATGACATGATACTATACATAGAGAATCCTAAAGATGCTACCAGAAAACTACTAGAGCTAATCAATGAATTTGGTAAAGTAGCAGGATACAAGATTAATGCACAGAAAACGCTTGCATTCCTATACACTAATGATGAAAAATCTGAAAGAGAAATTAAGGAAACACTCCCATTTACCATTGCAACTAAAAGAATAAAATACCTAGGAATAAACCTACCTAAGGAGACAAAAGACCTGTATGCAGAAAACTATGAGACACCGATGAGAGAAATTAAAGATGATACAAACAGATGGAGAGATATACCATGTTCTTGGATTGGAAGAATCAACATTGTGAAAATGACTATACTACCCAAAGCAATCTACAGATTCAATGCAATCCCTATCAAACTACCAATGGCATTTTTCACAGAACTAGAGCAAAAAATTTCACAATTTGCATGGAAACACAAAAGACCCCGAACAGCCAAAGCAATCTTGAGAATGAAAAACGGAGCTGGAGGAATAAGGCTCCTGGACTTCAGACTATACTACAAAGCTACAGTAATCAAGACAGTATGGTACAGGCACAAAAACAGAAATATAGATCAATGGAACAGGATAGAAAGTCCAGAGATAAACCCACGCACATATGGTCACCTTATCTTTGATAAAGGAGGCAAGAATATACAATGGAGAAAAGACAGCCCCTTCAATAAGTGGTGCTGGGAAACCTGGACAGCTATATGTAAGAGAATGAAATTAGAACACTCCCTAATACCATACACAAAAATAAACTCAAAATGGATTAAAGACCTAAATGTAAGGCCGGACACTATAAAACTCTTAGAGGAAAACATAGGCAGAACACTCTATGCCAAAAATCACAGCAAGATCCTTTTTGACCCACCTCCTAGAGAAATGGAAATAAAAACAAAAATAAACAAATGGGACCTAATGAAACTTAAAAGCTTTTGCACAGCAAAGGAAACCATAAACAAGACGAAAAGACAACCCTCAGAATGGGAGAAAATATTTGCAAATGAAGCAACTGACAAACGATTCATCTCCAAAATTTACAAGCAGCTCAATATCAAAAAAACAAACAACCCAATCCAAAAATGGGCAGAAGATCTAAGGAGACATTTCTCCAAAGAAGATATACAGATTGTCAACAAACACATGAAAGGATGCCCAACATCACTAATCATTAGAGAAATGCAAATCAAAACTACAATGAGGTATCACCTCACACCAGTCAGAATGGCCATCAAAAAATCTACAAACAATAAATGCTGGAGAGGGTGTGGAGAAAAGGGAACCCTCTTGCACTGTTGGTGGGAATGTAAATTGATACAGCCACTATGGAGAACAGTATGGAGGTTCCTTAAAAAAGTAAAAATAGAGCTACCATACGACCCAGCAATCCCACTACGGGGCATATACCCTGAGAGAACCGTAATTCAAAACGAGTCATGTACCACAATGTTCATTGCAGCTCTATTTACAATAGCCAGGACATGGAAGCAACCTAAATATCCACTGACAGATGAATGGATAAAGAAGATGTGGCACATATACACAATGGAATATTACTCAGCCATAAAAAGAAACAAAATTGAGTTATTTGTAGTGAGGTAGATGGAACTGGAGACTGTCATACAGAGTGAAGTAATTCAGAAAGAGAAAAATAAATACCATATGCTAACACATATATATGGAATCTAAAAAAAAAAAAATGGTTCTGAAGAACCTAGGGGCAGGACAGGAATAAAGATGCAGACGTAGAGAATGGACTTGAGGACACGGGGAGGGGGAAGGGTAAGCTGGGACGTAGTGAGAGAGTGGCATGGACATATATACAGTACCAAATGTAAAACAGATAGCTAATGGGAAGCAGCCGCACAGCCCAGGGAGATCAGCTCAGTGCTTTGTGACCTCCTAGAGGGGTGGGATAGGGAGGGTAGGAGAGAGACGCAAGGCGGAGGAGATATCAGGATATATGTATATGTATAGCAATGAATCAGGTAACACACCACTGTAAAGCAATTATACTCCAAAAAAGATGTTAAAAAAAATAAAATAAAACCTAAAAAAAAAGAAATGAATGAATGAATGAATGAATGAATGAATGAGCCTGTATTAGTCAACTTGGGTGGCTGTAACGAAATACCTCAGAGTGGGAGCTTAGGAGCAGCAATCCACTTTCTCACAGTTCTGGAGGCTGCAAGTCCAAATCAAGGTGTCAGCAACGTTGGTTTCTCTAGAGGTCTCTCACCTGACTTGTACAATAGATGCCGCCTTTCCTTGTGTCCTCACACAGCCTTCCTCTGTGTGTGAGCTCTCCTGGTGACTCTGCCTCTTTTTGTAAAAATTTTATTTATTTATTTATGGCTGTGTTGGGTCTTCGTTTCTGTGCGAGGGCTTTCTCTAGTTGTGGCAAGTGGGGGCCACTCTTCATCGCGGTGCGTGGGCCTCTCACTATCGCGGCCTCTCTTGTTGCGGAGCACAGGCTCCAGACGCGCAGGCTCAGTAACTGTGGCTCACGGGCCCAGCTGCTCCGCGGCATGTGGGATCTTCCCAGACCAGGGCACGAACCTGTGTCCCCTGCACTGGCAGGCAGATTCCCAACCACTGCACCACCAGGGAAGCCCTCTGCCTCTTCTTATATGGACACAAGTCGTATTGGATTAGGGCTCCACCCTTACGACCCCATTTAACCTTCAGTACCTCCTTAAAGGCCCCATCTCCAAATACAGTCACACTGGGGATCAGAGCTTCAACCTGTGAATTCAGGGGGACACAATTCCATCCATATCAGTTTCCTAGACCACAGTCCTCTGTTAAACACCCAGATGGAATACAACACTGTAAATGTGGTCTGACAATTTTGAAGATTACTGGGACAGTCATCTCCTCTGGAGGTACAAATGATACAGTTTTTAGTCTGTTTTTATTTATCTTGCATGGTTTTGTATTATTTGGGATTCTTTAGGTTGTAAGTGACAGATATTAATGGGAAAAAATGGAATTTATTAGTTCATACAGTACAAAAAAGTGGACTCATGAATAAGCCTGGATTAAGCAGGGCAGAAAGCGGGACACACAAGCTCAGCGATGCCGGGAGAATTCAGTTTCTTTGGCCTTTGCTAAACCCTACTTCTCTCTCTGGCTTCATTAGCAGACCATCTTTCCCCACATGGTGGGAAAGAAGGTTACCAATGACTTGAGGCTTTCATGATCCTGACAGAGAAAACCGGCATCTTTCCTAATAGCTCTAGCCCATCAGGGGTCTCATGGAGGACTCTTAGATGACATGCCTGCACCTAAGCCAATCACCACAGTCAGGGGATTGAGTTTTGGCCGGGTCAGGCCTGGGTTGTGTGCCACCCCAGAGTGGCGGTGAGGTGTCAGGCCCACACAAACTGCATGACCAGGTCAAGTTACCAGGGAACGGAAAGCTAGTTCCCCTCTACTTAACCCCTCCTTTCCAAAATGGCTGCTGGGCAAAACACAGTATCTTTCTAGCAATAAATGCTATTCCAGCAAACAAACAGGTGTGCTAAAAAATATTCTGACTGCCTCTCTCTTTTTAAAAATTTCTTGATCTTTGTGCAACGTCTTACTTATTGAAATAACCTCAAGCTCATCTCTGTCTCTTTGGCCAGGTGCTAAAAAACAAATGACTTATTTGAAGTGGGTAAAGAATGAATGCCCTGACATCTTAGCACTCCCCATCAGTAAGATCTGTACTGGTAAGCAAAACCACAGCAAGTTTCTCCTCCTTACAGTCCTTTAAAAGAGCTAGACTTTATCATGGAAACATCAAGAGTAATTCCATCAAGAGGGTGATACATTAGAAATTCCTTTAAAAAAAAAAAAACCCACAGATGGGCACATCTGAGAGAACGAGCAGTGTGAAAAAAAAAAAAAAAGAGGGCTTCCATGGTGGCGCAGTGGTTAAGAATCCGCCTGCCAATGCAGGGGACACAGGTTCGAGCCCTGGTCTGGGAAAATCGCACATGCCGCGGAGCAACTAAGCCCGTGCGCCACAACTACTGAGCCTGCGCTCTAGAGCCCACAAGCCACAATTACTGAGCCTGCGCGCCACAACTACTGAAGCCCGCGCGCCTAGAGCCCGTGCTCCGCAACAAGAGAAGCCACCGCAATGAGAAGTCTGCGCACCGCAACGAAGAGTAGCCCCCGCTCGCTGCAACTAGAGAAAGCCCACGCACAGCAACGAAAACCCAACGCAGCCAAAGATAAATAAATAAATTTATTAAAGAAAAAAAAAACTAACACGTGCACACTGTTGAATGAAATTTACCATTTGGAACTGTCCAAAAATTTCTTGCTGCCAGGGACATGTCAGAAACACACAAAATAAACTGTCTTGGCAGTCCAAACTGGGGTACAACAAAGTGAATGACAGAAACATGGTTCTTGATTTTCCAATTGAGTGACTTCATTAAACTTCAAAAACATAAAACCTAGCAAAAACACAATTTAGAAAGAAAATTCAAGGAACATTTAAAAAAATTTTTCAGTTGTAACATGTCAGCTACAGAACTCAGAGACACATAAGACAAAATTCATTCATTCACGGAACAACTTTTAATTGTCCTTCAAATAGCTAGTAGATGCCGTGTTAGGTACTAGGGCGCTAAATGAACTTGGCAAATAACAACTGAAAAAAAAACTACGCGTTTTACTGTTAACAAAGCACTTTTGCGTACATAATGACACTTTTCCTCACAACAATATTTTACAGATAAGGCAAGTGAGACCCAAAAAGAATAAATGATTTGCCCCAAATTACACAGCCAGTAAGAGCAGAAGCCTGAACTCACACCTAAATGAGACTTCAAATCACAGGCTCTATTTATTATCTTCTTCCATTTATGTATTTTGCTCTGAATATTCTCTTCTCCCCCCTCTTCTAATTCCCAGGCTCAGATTCTCCTTCTGCTACAGCAGCATTTTCCAGAGTTAAAACTAAAAATTAAGTGTTAGGCAATAAAAGTTCCTTCATCAAACACACATGGGAAACTCGGGGCAAAATTCACACATATACACACACCCGCCGCTACAGGACTTCTCAGAGCCTTCATGCTACTGTCCTGGGCATGGGGTGTGCAATTTTTCTCAAACAGCTGACCACAGAACTTTGTTCCCCATGAAGCCCCTTGTATGACTAAGACAGCAGTCAAAAGCACAGGTCTCAGAGTCAGACGGCCCTGGGTTCAAGTGCCAGCTCTGCGTGATGCTGGACAAGTTGTGAAACAGACATGACAATAACAGCAGCTGTCTCACAGGATTCCTATGAGGACGGTAGTACATGTGTTCATGCCTATAAAGTGCTTAGCAGGTTACAATTATCACAGTCAGGGCTCAATAAATGTGATATATTCACTTATCCAATGAAACATTATATAAAACAAATAGTGCCAGAATGCCTCACAGACTCTGTTTTACAAAATTAGGGTCAGAATGATAAAAACAAGCATTGACTTTTTAGTTAGAAGACCTAGATCCAATTTCCAGCTTTACCAATTAAGCAGATGTGTGACTCTGAGGAAGTGACCTAACCTCTCTGAACCTTAGATGCCTCTTCGATAAAATGGTAATAATAATGCCTAGCTCATAGGATTGTTGGGAAGATTAGAGATGACAGCAAAAGTGCCTGGAATATGGCGGGTACACATGCACACGTGTTATCTTGTTTGCATCTGAATCTAGAAGAACCAGAAAAACTTTTCATTTAAATACGTAACGACTCTTTAAACTTCACATGCATTTTTACTAGCTCAAACCTTCTGTAAGTCCCTACAGCTTTGAAAACCTACCACCTGGCCCTCTCAGGCCTTCCTGCTGATCTACTGCCCGGACACACCCGGCCCGTGCACAGCAGGTCCTGCTCCCCACTCGGTACCTCTCTCAAAACCCCAATCACGCCTTCATGCTCAGTAATGAACAGACGTCAGAGAGGCAGCAAATTGTCCTTTTTCCTGCCGTTTCCCCTTCTAGGGCCTGTAACAACGACCGGCATATGGCAGAAGGTTTTAAATAAGTAATAAAAATGAGTAAATAAAAAGTGCTGAGAAGCCAGGCCTCACCCAGCTCTGCTCAAGTGTGACAGACGGGATGAAGATGCATCGAACACTGCTTCTGCCTTCAAGCGTGCCTCAATCTAGTCAGGAAAATAAGACGGAGAAACATTAAATACTAGATTAAGTGTTACACAGCTTGAGTGCTCTATGGGAGTTCAGTAAAAAAAGAGAAGTTTATTTGGGCGACAGAGGTCAGAAAAGGCTCCGGAAAGTAGTGTGTGCAGTCCTGGGTTTTGAAGGGTTTCATGCGAAGAAAACAATGGTTTTGACAGGAAAAGGGTAAAGGGACAAAGTAGGTGATTAAATAGTTAATTGGACTAGGGAATCGTAAGCAAAGAAAAAGGTATGGGCGAATCCTGTAAGTTAATGATCAGTCAAGAAAGCAGGTTTGCTTAACCAGGAAACCGAACAGGCTTGCTTAGCAACAAAACCGTGCAACAGAAGCATGAGACATGCCCCCCAAGACAATAAAACCATGGTGGAATGAGGCCCACATCCTGCCCAGGGAGGTCAGTAAGTTAATGATTCCTAGGACATGCTCCTCTACACACACGAAAAACGAAAATATAAGGAAAAGGTGACATTATACTGAAACCTGAGATGATTTACTGTATTTCAGTGTATGCTGCCGCCTTTTTGCTCATTTCCATTGCGCCATGACAGTCCCAGTTTGACCATGTAGGGACAAGAGAACTCCCCCGCCTGACGTGGAGAAGGAGGAGGAGCTGATGATGGAAGCCTGACATCTGCTTAGGAGTGAGGAAGAAGGTGGTCTTCTCCCCCGCCCCACTTTTCCTTTGATTATAAACTGTAGCCCACTAAGTTCTGGGGGCGGCACTCCCTTGCCTGCCTGCTTGTATCTCTCACAAGCATCCTATACTTACTAATAAACTCTTTCCTTACCTGTCACTCTGCCTCTCGCTGAATTCTTGAAACGTGTTCTGTGGTTTCAGTTTAGAGACGGGGAAGCAAAGTGGCACGTGCAGATCTGTGACTAAATCCGTTTTTTAGAGCGGAGGGAAGATTCCTGGGAGTTAAGCTTTAAGAGAGCGCATGCAGTCAGGCCACAGCGGGCTTCATTTGCAGAAGACAAAGAGGAGCTGGACTGGCGGTGGACAGTTATATTGCAACTTGGTAAAGGGCCGTCCCCCAAACACTAGGACGTGTTCCCCGCATTGCCCACCTTTCTTTGAGGCAGGCTGCATTTAAGTTTTCAGTCAGGGCGGGGTGAGCTGATTCACACTTCGAATCAAGACAGGAACCTGATTATCATAATGCCCCAACCAAGACCAGGAAAACAAACAGTTTCATCAACTGTAGCAAAACATATCTGCCTTCCTCCACCTTAGGAATCTCTAATGCCCTCAACTCTTCAGTAAGTTGGTGAATAAGGAAAATACACAGTCTTCACTCTCTGGCTTTGGAAGTGCTCCAAGGTTCATTTGACTGTGAAAGCATCCTCTCTCCAGGAAAAGGAATTTCATCACTGAGTACAAACACTTCTTTAAATCATACAGTTTGTTTGATGAGTCCTGTTCATAAAAGCATATCCAACCACATAGTTTTACCCATCTCCCCATCTCTCCTCAGAAGGCTCTATCTTGACTCAATACACAGCTTCTGACCCACGGCACACAGTGAAACAGGAAGGACAGAGCTTCTGAATACCCTGGAGGGAGCCCCGGAGGGACACCCACCTTCCTGCTCCGGGTTCTCTTTCCTATGACCCTGTGCTCCAGGGGCATAGGGGTGATCTCAGGGACGGAAGGGCTCCCAGTTTTCAGTTTTCTCCAGTGCCTCCACAAACAAACGCAGGCTGCCTTTTCTCTCCTCCAGCCCTCGTGCTGAGGAAGATGGAGGCCAAGCTAGTCTCAAAGACGCACAGCGAGATCCGTCCTGGCGTCGGGCAGGCCCTGAAGTGGCTGACTGGAGTGAAAACAATCCCACTCACTTGTAACCGGGTTCAGGATGAACTCCTGAGAGCCACATGACCAGTTACCAAACCCAACAGACCACACACCAGCGGGCCGTCAGTTCTAGACCCAGTGTTGTGTCTGTACGAGCCCCACACACTCAACACACCTGGGTTCAATCTGCCGCAGGAGGCGCCAGCTGAACTTGAAAGCACGTGTGACAGCGCCTTTCATTATCCAGGGCTCCTGACTTTCCCACGCTCCCGCATGGCCGTCATCTTGTTCTCTCTGAACCACATAAATTATTATTTGTATTTTCCAGGTGGGCCAACCACATCCCAGTGAAGTTAAGTGGCGTATCTAAAGTAACACAGTATCATTAGAACCTAGGGTTTTCAGGTTCCCAAGCTCAGGTTCTCCCCACAAACTCCAACCAGGGAGGTGTGTCATCAGTGGAGCCTTGAAAAAAAATGGACACGCCTGGACTCCACCTCCGAATACCTGGAGTCGGTAGGTTTGAGGTGCGACCTGGGCACCTGTGCCAGGTTTCAGTGCACCCTCCCAGTAGGGAGCCATTACGGAGGACCCCCAAGTCGAGGTCTTCCGTGGCTTCTCCTGAGGCCCGGCAGAGCTACCCCAGGATGTGCTACACCACACCCACAGCAGCTCCTGCTGGTTGGAATGGTGCTCTCCACAGAGTTCCCACCCGTAATTCACTCTGCTTCCCCCAAGGGAGAGCTCACACACCGAACCGGTCCACTGCGGCCCATGTCAGTTCAACAGCCATCTACTGCTCATGTCAGTCTCTGGAGATAAAGAGATATGACCCGGAGGAACACAGAACAATGAGTAACGGGCTGCGGACTAACCAGGGAGGCGCTGGGACAATGCTGACGCGTGACGGTGGGCTCTGGCTATGTTATCACGATTAGCCAGAAAGTGGCAGAGTCCCAGTTATGTCAACTTCAGGGAACTTAATCTCTCAGCCCAGTGAATCTGTGTGCCAACCAAGCCGAGATCCAGGCTCTCAGCTGATTAGTCACACCACAGTCAGTTCACTGTGTCATAAACATTTCAGCAGCAAACAGGATTATCTTCCACGGACTGATTGCTGGCATTCTGAGTCTGAATGCCAAGGAAACGGGGAGATCAGAGGTGCTCCCCATCCTTAAGAGTGTGTCAGGTCTCCTTCCTGGCTCCTATGTAATTTCTAATCCAGGATGAGGGTCTGAATTAAATGCTCTGCTGCTTAAGGTAAATTAAAGGAATTAATTTATTGAGTATCTACTAAGTGCCAGGAACCCTGCCAGATGCTTTATATAAGTAATCTCATTTAATCAACACAGTAGCTCTGGGAGGTAGGTAATACCCCCATCTTACAGACAGGCAGACTAAACCACGAAGAACTTAGGTAACTTGTGCGAAGTAACAAGCCAGCACTGCAAAACATGCGTTTCCCACGAATACTACACATTCCCTAAAGGTGAAAAATGTCTACCTCTGCAAAACAGTGACCTTCAGGGCAGAGAGAAGTGACCCTCATGAGGAAAAGACAACCAGGTTGGGTTACCCTGAAAAGAGTGAGAAAAAGTCCCTTCTCCTCAGGTTTTACCAGCCAAAATATGGCTAAGAGCACACAGCCCCTGGCTCCCGGCTCCCGGGCCTCAGCTCCTGCACTGCTGCCAACAGCCCTTCCCTTTATTCTCACCCACCCAAACCCTATGCTTCTCTAAGACTCGCTCCAAGAGACGGCCCGGCCCGCCCCACAAGTCTCCCTAACTTCCACAACAGCAAAACCAGACCCTCCTCCCTGCCCAGGCACCTTATCTGGAGCCCTATGGAACTTCTCCTGGTTTTCCCTGTGTTCCTTTTGTCTTTGGCCACCCCCACGCCATGCTTTTGGTGTTGGTTCAGCACCTTCTCGGGACAGTAATTCCCCGAGGGCAGGACCAAGGATGGCACATATTTGCATTTTCTACTGATGTTCAGGAAGTGGTTTGTTGGATGAACGGCTCTCCTAATAGCAAAAAGGCCCTCCCCCCTCCAAAAGGACACACCTACACAGTTGGGAGACTCTTCTGCAACCACCCTAAGTAACTAGCAAGAGTTACACAGACCCAAGCTGGTGTCCTATTCCGGGGCTTATTCCTCTAGGTAATGAGTTCAGTTAAAATTCTTTCCTTTTAGTTCAGTTTTGCTTTGTTGTTTTCTATATAAGAGACCAGAATGCTGAGCAAAGAGAAATGGGGGATGGAAACAAAAATTGTTTTATAAAGCAGCACCTGAACCGGTTAACTATTAACTGATTCCAAAATATAAAATGCAAACACTTATAGCGAAGTTTTATAATTTATACACTTCTTTCCTATATGTTACCTCAAAGTAGCCCTTTTCCTCTAAGTGAGGTAAAGAGAGAGAAAGTGACTTCTGCAAGGTCCCAGCTTTTAAATTTACATTGTATGAACTGCAGGGGAGTCTGGTTCCACAACACTGCTTCGCTTTGAGTGAAACTCAACAACTGTTAACACTTACTTAATAATGGAGAACAGACTGGTATTTTAAAATATATCTGTGTTGCCATCCTACAGCTAAATTATCTGTTTCGCAAAATAACTTTTGCTTGTGGCTAGACAAACACTCGGCGAAATTGTCAAGTCAACGAAACTTGTCTGTCCTTCCCTCTCTGCTGCTCTACTTTTCTCTCCCTCAACCCTCCACCCTCCGCCCATGTACTCCAACCAGGTGCCCCTACCACCCCCTACTAAAGACCCGCGTGGCTGTGCATACTAATAGCCCTGGGGGACCGGACAGCGTGACTGTAAGCTCCCCACAGTTAGGGACTGTGGCTTACTCAGTTAAAGTTATCCTAATGCCCACAGTATCAGCAGTGTAGACATTTACTAGTCAGACATTTACTAATCCCTCCTAGAGCTGACACTAGGCTAATAGCTGGTAGTGAGGTAAGATGACTAAGATATGCCTCCTGGCCTCCAAGAGCTCACACTTTAGTAGGGTAGAAGGATGTGAAAGAAACTGATTGTTATACAATTGCACTACAGTAAGCACTATTGATGCATAGCTACATCACTAGGAGCCGTGGGAGCTAGGAGGAGGGGTCAGTCTATTCTACCCTTGGGGGCAGAATATTCCTCTTCTATTCCCAGGCTTTTCCCACAGTCAGGGAGGTGAGCCAAGTGCCTGGAGCTACAACAGGCTCCGGGCCCAGAGGAGAGACTCAGAAAGGCTGTGCTGGCTGGAAGACACAAGGTCAATTCATAGGATGGCATTCTGGGCCCAGAGTATCAGAGAAAGAAGGACTGAACTGAAATTGACCAGATCCCCATAACTGCTGGGTGACTTCAGGGAAATTACCTCACCCCTTTGAGCCTCTGTTCTCATTTCCTTCACTCACTTAACATTATTTATGGAGTGGAGGTTTTGGGACAGTCCCATGTCTCTGAGCCTCTGTTTTCATTTTTATGTGGGTTAAAGTGACCAGGGGCAAAGCAGCTAGCAGTGTCTGGTACATAGTAGGTACTCAGTGATCAAGTTTCTGTACCTTCCCTTTCCCTGCCCAGCCCAGTTTCCATCTCCTGTTGATCTGAGATTTATTTCATCACCACAGTGTGAAAGTCACTGTACCTAAATATCTGTTTCTTCAAGGGATTACAGGACCCTGGGAAACGAGAGGGACTAAGCTGGCTTGGGCTCTGGACCCTCGAACGGGGTGGTGGCGCTCTCCTCGTTTGCGAACTTCAGGTCTTCCCTGATGCCACTCATTTTAACTCGTTTCAATACTCCAGGGAAAGGGCAAGAAAAGTGCTAACACTTCCCAAGACTAGACATAAATTTAAATTAATAAAGAGCCAGTTTGAATTCGAATCCAATCCTTCCATAATAATGTTTTACTTAAAAGTAAAATAAAACAAAACAGACCCAAAGTAGTAACTTCCCATTTTTATGTGATGGACACATTCCAATTGTGGATTTTAAATCCTGGAATTGGTATGCCACATTCCTTCTGGAAATAAATCAGAATAAGTGGCAGGAATTCTGAGAAACAGCGGTTTCTGATTTGGGTTCCATTCTCACTTGAGGGATTATGAAGCCGAAAATCACATTTCAAACTCTTTATTCCAGGGTCGGTAAGGGGATGCAGTCATTATTCTGGGTCTAGAGGTGGAAGAAAAACTAGACAGTATTCCACAAAGCTGTCTCCAGCAGGGCTCAGAGGACAGCCTCTGTGGTGTGCAGTAACAGGTAAATGTTGACTTAAACTATCAGTTCAGCACACATCTCGCCTAAGAAGTTTTTTTTTTTTTTTTTAAAGCAAAACCACAAATGCAGTGTGTCTCCTAGCACAGCCAGCTAGAACAGCTGGCCTGGTGTTAGGACAACACAGTCTTGCAATCAGTGGAAGGCAGAAACCCCCTAACCAGCTGGAAAATGCTGGCCCGGCCTCTCAAGCTCTCGGGACCCTGCAGCTCTCTAGGCTCGGGCCCTGGGCCCCCGCGAGTCATGACCATCAGCAGCCCATTCTAGAGTGACAGCATCGCGGAGATTCCTTATGAAATGTGGTCGGAGTTCTCTGGCACTCCTACAACGGGGGTGTGCTGAGGACACTTCACATTTTTCTCAGGAGGTCAGATGTCAGCTCTTCGACATGCTCTTCTGGACCAGCACACTCAGAGGGCACCATGGCACCATCCCAGGCCTGCGCCGAGCTAAGCCAGAGAGCTTGCTTGCTTTTTCTTCCTTATTAAGTCCTCGTGAAAATGAACTGCGTCCGTCACTTACTAAGGCCTTACTGTGTGTCAAGCGGTTTTAGGCACTAAGGAAACAAAAGTTAAAAACAGACAGGATTGACAGACCACATTGGAACTCAGAGTCCAATAGGGAGTAACGGCAGGTAAACGTGTCTGTCAATCAGACTTCTTTTTAAAATGAACGTGGCCCTTGCGCTCTTGGAGTTGGGTGTGTGTACGGAGGGCTGTGTCCACAGATAACCTGATGGAGACCCCCAGGGTCCTCTCCTCCCTTTATTCTCATGTGGAAAGAGTGTTATAATTTATAAAGTAAGTTTATGTTATCTCATTTAATTCTAACAGTATTATAGACTTTCTTGGCAAGAACAACTATCCCCATTTTCAGCTGAGAAAACTGAGACTTAAGAACGATGATGAATAGGCTGGCCAAGCCCACAAAGGAGCACACGGCAGAACGAGGCTTATAAAGCAAGTTCCCTGGTTCTCGTCCCAGTGTCCCTTCCACCGCCGCCCCAGGAGCGTGCCCCCCTCACACCTCCACCCCCGCCTTGGCCCACCTGCCCATACCTGAACTGCTGCTTCTGGCTCCTCCCTGTACCTCCCTCCTTGCCTCTGCCTCAGACTTCCCACCTCAACGACAACAACGACAACGTCTGCTTTCCCCAAGCCAATGGTTCTCAAAGTCTGGTCCCCAGAACTGCAGCATCAGAAAACCTGGGAACTTATCGGACACACAGATCCTGAAGCCCCATCCCAGACCTGCTAGATCTGAAACTCTAGGGGTGGGTTTTCATGAGCCCTCCAGGTGATTCTGCTGCGTGCTATAGCTTGAGGACCAACCTGACCTAAACTAAAAAGCTAAGCTCCTCTCGAGCGCCGTGTTGCCCCACCACAATCCCCTGGCCCCCATGCGCATAAGCCCCATGACTAAAGAAGAAAGCCACCTGTCTGGCCCCGTGCAGCCGTCATAAAATGCAATCATACTCAGCAAAATTCTTCAGGGCCAGCTTAGGCAGAAACTTGAAGGGTAACAGACTTCCCCTTTCTGCTCTACTTTCCCACTTTCTCAGCTCAGCAGAGCAGTGGCCTTTAACTCAACCCCCTTCCGCCTCATCAGACCCAGCTCTTGGCTCCTGAACTAGGAGCCGCCACGGTGGGAGTGGGTTCGTTGATACGCATCCCTCCCCACTGACTACAAAATGCAACGAAAGGCTCCAAGCTTGTTCAAGGCAGAAGCCAAGACTTACTCCATCTCAAACGAATGCTAGCAATAAAATATGAGCCTCACCACTGTACTACTGTCTACGATTTACAAAGCTCTTCCGTAACTCTCACAAGGATCAGGAAAGCCAATTTTGAAAGTCGGATTAGAACCCAGGACTTACGATTCATTCCCTA
The DNA here is from genome assembly GCF_028021215.1 of Eschrichtius robustus. NCBI lineage: Eukaryota > Metazoa > Chordata > Mammalia > Artiodactyla > Eschrichtiidae > Eschrichtius > Eschrichtius robustus. Next base: position 5,222,804 of record NC_090824.1, read on the forward strand.
AGGACCTATCTACTGTTACATGCCAGGCAGTAAATAAATTCTTGTTAGTTATCTAATGGAGCTATCATAAAACTGTAAGTTCTGGTCACGGTGTCACCCCATGTCATCAGAGCATGTTGCCACGTGGAAAGAATGTTCTTTTCACAAACCCAGTCCATTAGAAATAATGCAGAGGCATGCTCTTAAACAAAGGATAACTTCCTGGATCCAAAGCCCCAAGTTTATAGAAAGGGAGGGAACAACCTCCGTAGCCCTGCTTTTCTTTGTGGAAAGCTGATAATGCTCTCATCCTCTCCCTTGATTTTGATCAAAAGGTCTCTAGTTTCCTCTTACAAGTAATGAAAGGTGGTTAATTCTATTACCATTTTAACGTCTACTGCAGCAACATTTGGAGGGAATGAAAAAGCCCTGTGGAGGTTCCCACACAATCACTTCTTCGCCCATCAATATGGTATTTACGTTCAGTTCTAAAATACACAGAAATTCCATCTGAGAAATGAGAAGCTGTCAGAGGTTTGAAACAGACACACTGTCTTCCGTATGCCCCGAAGAGGGGGAGACCTGCACAAGAATGAGCCGGTAACCCTCCCATCCCACCTCCTTTATTTTCATTTCTTAGAGACTATCTCTTCTGGAGCACCCCTCCCCACATTCATACCCAGGGAGGAGAGATGGAGGAAAGAGAAGGCGTAAGATTCACAAAAGACTCTAATCTGGAGCATTAATAATTACAGCAGCTGAAAAGCTGACGAAAGCAAAGAAGGACCCTGTTAACAAAACATCATGAGGGTACTTCCCAGAAAACTGCCCAGCCGCGAGATCACTATTCACAACGAGCAAAATCAGAGCCAAGATCAAATCTTGACTAAGCAGACAGACTTGCAGGATTTTCGCCTTCACCGCTACAATTAGCGTTTTTTAAAAGAGCAGTCAGGCTCCATGAGTTTGACAAAGGAAGAAAAACAAAAGGCAGCAAGAGACTCCTTCTGGATAAGCAGTCCCTATTCTGTATTCATACCTCTACACCAGCAACAGCACAGCTCAGATGAGGCACAAGGTGGGGTCCTCGGCACATTCACACACCATCAAACCAATTACCCACGCTGCATCTGTCCTGCAGTAAACAGCCTGGACCGGTACCACCTCCGCGCCTCCCACCCCCGTGACCGGGAGAAACCCCGCCACAGAAAAGAACCCTTCTTTTGTGAGAACCAGCCAGAGCCTAAGCTGTCATTACACAGCAAAAACCTAGCGAGAACAAAAACCCAGCGGCAGACTGATGTAGAAAACCCAGAACATACCTGAATTCTTCAAATGCAAACATGACCTAGTCAGAGACAATCTCCTTATATTGCCTGGTAGCCTTCCTGGTTCGGAGGACAACCATTTAGTCAGTCAGATGGTGCAAAGTGCAGAAGAAAGAGGCGGGGTCTGCACCCCCCAACCCCCCATATTCTGAAGTAGAAGGCTTTCTGCAGACGGGCCTGCAGCCTCCAGCTCAGCCAGCTGCTGACGAGCAGCAGCTAGAGGACCACGTGATCATTCCAGCGAGTCTGATTAACGCAGCGAATGCCGAGGCTGCACGCTGGGAGCTGGGTCAGTCCCGGGCAAGAAGTGGAACCCCAGGCATGCCTGGGATCCTGGGGAAATCACACAACACACGCCCCCACCGAACCGTACGGCGGATGGGGTGGGGGGCAAGAGCGTAAAGGCACGAGAGGGCAATCTGTTCCCCCGCGCTCTGCCGGGTCACCTCACCCCCCCGCGGCCACCGCTGTGCTCAGGGTCAGGTACGATGACCGCCGTGGGCAGCGAATGCAGAGGAGCCCGACACCGGGCTGCGTGTTACCGGAAATTCTTCAGAATTCTGTATTTTACCCTTCCACTATCAAACATTATTTTAGCACAAATGCACAAGCTGCTCTGGAATGACAGAATTCACGTTTCATGCCCAGCACTTTACCACGAACAACATCACCTTGTAGGTCAACCAGGATGCGTGACCTCATTTATCTGATTATTCATTTATTGAGTATCTAATATGTACCGGGCTCCAATTCCTTGAAGTACAAAAACTGCTGTAACAATTTCAGAACAGAAGTTAAGAAAAAGGAAACGAGACGTCAGCCAAAAAAAGAGGAATGTTTGCCCATTTGTAAAGCCCGAGCTGGCGAGATTTGGCAAGGGCGCTGAGGCTGTGCTCTGAAAGTTGCCATTAAGGAGAGCTGTCAGCATCTGGATCGCAAATCTTTATAAAATAAGGGAGGCGGATCTCAAATAAAAACCTGTGAGTCACTCTTGACTTTTCCTCTCTCCCTCACGCCGGTCACCACCTCTGATTCTACCTCAGGAAGGTTTCTTTGAATCCGACCCGTCCCCACTCCCAGACCCACTGCCTCAGCTCTCGCCTCCAGCACTTCCCTCTTAGTCTCTCGTATTAGTAACTGGTCTTCCTTGTTCCGTCCCTTCTCTAACAATCTGCCACAACAATTTTTCTTAGTCTGATTTTGATGTCCGCCTATTTTAACCCTTAGTTCCTCGGTGGTCACGGGATTAAGTAAAAACATCTCAGCGCAAAACACACAGTCTTATTTCTCCAACTTTCTTCCATTAAAACTTCTCACAAACCCCAAAATTCAGCTAGACACTCCCCGTTCCCAAAATAAGCCAGGCCCTCTGTCCTCTGGTCCCCAGGCCAAGCAGCCCAGATTATTTCTTGCTCCCCACATGGCCTGCACCCTTCCACGTGGCCCACGTTGTTCCCGCGCTGCTCCTTCCCCAGGAGCCTGAACCACCCCCAGGACTGTCAGCTGCTCTGCCTTACGGCATCTTGCCCACCCCACATCTACGAGGCCCTTGAGGGGGGTCTGTGTGAGGTTAATCTCCGTATTCCCAGGGCCCGGCAGAGAGCTTGACAGGGAGGGGTTACTCAGTAGAGGTTTGCTGGGCAAACCTCCTCAGCTTTCTATCAGGGCGAAAAGCAAGCTAGGGCGTGTGTGTATTCACACAAAGGTGCTCCTCGTTAAAGAAATGAAGTGATGACGGCCAACTGAGGCGACTGACTGGTGAGCAGGATACTCTGGGGAATTCTCCGCCCCTCAAGCCACACAGCAATCGTCAACTAAGCCGACCCAGATGCCTTCCACAGTATTCCTGACAGCCTCTGCCCAGACCCTCCAGTGATGGCAGCTTCTTGGCAGCGCTGTGATAGATCAGAAAACGCAGGAGAGGCAGAGTCACTAAATAACCCAAGTTTAAGTCCCAGATCTGCCACTTTACTAACTCTGTGATCACTGGCAGCCTGACACTCCCTGTATGTAAAACCGGAAGAATGCGGATCCTGCCCGGGCCTCTGTCACAGGATGGGGGCAAGGACCCAACACGGCAGGACTTGTGGAAGCTCTTTACAGGCATGTAAAGTTACAGAGATGTTCTTCATTGTCTTCATTACTTCACAAGGTGGTCTCTCGCTGACGGGGCTGACAGCTGGATGGTTCTTCTTTACGTGAGGCCACCCTGTCATTGAAGTTCTGTCTCTTCACTAGGAGCTCATTTAATTTTTTTTCCCCAGGGGGAAGAGGGGCAAGGTATTTCTGTCCTGTGATTCTCAGGACACGAATATAAGATAAACGGATATGTAGATAAAATCACTGTCCTAAGTCCTTAAAAAAAAAAAAAAGCAGTAGAGTTTACCCAAGTCTTAGGAAGAACAATTTACCCATACCAAATAAAATGATATGATGTTTTAATTTATTAAACTACCTGGTTAGAGTCACAGATGGATAGGGGCAGGGACAAGCTTCTCGAGGGAAAGGAGACACCAGACCGAGCACCCACTGCCCATCCTTCCCACCCTTGAGGGCGGGGGTAGGAAACAGCAGACACACCACAATGACTTGACGGATCTGTTGGTTGGTCTAAAGGTCAAAACCTACATTCCTGGTACTCTTTGCAAGGTATAGGGGGAGCAGCAGGGGCCTTAACTCCCAGACACTTGGCATGGTGGGAACTGCCAGATGTGCTCTACCATGGCCACCAGGAAGGTCCAGCGTGGTGAGGCCTGGTGGGTTAGAGAACCTTTGGACTTCGTGCCTGGTTTCCACTGGTGACTCAAGAATCTCCTCTTGGAGAGCTGGTTATACCTTTCAGGGCATTTCTTTTAAGGTCCTAGTAGAGTTGACAGAAATGGTGAAAACTCACCAAATCCTAGCACCAAGTGTACCTGAGACATAATTTTATGAGATTCCCCAATTTACTAATAAGAGAACAGAGGCCACAGTGGTTAAGTAACTTGCCCAAGATCATATTGCTATGAAGTGGCAGAGCAATGACTTGCCCCCGGGTAGGTTTATTTATTTATTTATTTGGCTGTGCCGGGTCTTAGTTGCGGCATGAGGGATTTTTAGTTGTGGCATGCATGCAGGATCTAGTTCCCCGACCAGGGATCAAACCCAGGTTCCCTGCATTGGGAGCGTGGAGTCTTAACCACGGGACCACCAGGGAAGTCCCTCCTGCACCTGGGTAGGTTTAATGCCAACGTTTTTAACCCCTGTGCCCGCTTGGGGTCCCAACACCACAGATCCAACTGCCTCAGGCTACCTCCCTAAGAGGGCTTCTTCCACAGACTGTCAGGCAGCCGTGGCCCTGAGACAGGGCTGGGACATGGCAAACCTTTGAAGTTCCTTCATCCAGCTGGCCCTGGCTAATCCCCACATCTCACAGCCAGACAAGAGACTGCTAAGGGCTGAAAAAGTGGTTCAGCTGCCCCAGGAAGTAGGAAAACCTGAGCTGACATGGCCTTCGGGCCAGACTGGGAAGGAGCGTGCTTCAAAGTCTGGGCAATCGCACCTGACCACTCGATAACTGATGACAGCAAAGTGTCAGGAACAGGGACTCCTGACCACTCCACTCCTCTCCAAACGGCACTTCTGTGACCACACAATGCTTTAAAAAAGAGTTATCCCAGGCCATCCACCAGTGACTCAAGGCTCAGACAAAGCATGCTCCTACTCTGGGAGTTATGTTCCCTTTGTAACACGAAGGAATAACCAGACAGTAATTTTTTAGGCTTTTGTTTTTTTAGATGCCACTTACTTGGAACATGAAACTGATATGAACGCAAACCTGATAAAAATGGAAGAGCCCCAGACTACCTGCCACCGGGCCTTCCCCTCCCTCCACCAGGGTCAGGCCGAGAGTCAGCCTGGAAACACCAGGCCTAGATGACCTGGCAGCCCCATCAGCGCTGACCTTCTGGGGGCTCTCCGAGCTACACGTCATCACGCTCACCCTTGTCACTCTGGACTCACTTCCTCTTCCCGGTCTCATCCTATGAACAGAAGCCTCCTGACTGGGCCCGGCTGTGCCATCAGAGCACTGACCTGCTGCCTGTACTGGCCGTGCGGGCTGCCCGAGGCTTCCGCAGAGAAACAGGCGTGGGGATAACGGAGCAGAAGCACGGTGGGTGACAGGAGGTGTCCCCAGGCCTGGGACAATCTCGGAAAGCCACATGAGAAGGATGTTTGAAACTGGTGACCTTAGCTTAACGTGCACACGCTCAGCTTGCCAGCAACATGGCTTTCCACGTGAAATGGTCAATTTCCCAAGAGAGTGAAGTTAGGATTTAATTCTTGGCACTGAATCCTCATCATAGCTCCTTTAGAGACGACAATCTATGAGTTTCAGGCCCTGAGGTCCCATGGGTTTGAGGCATCGCAACCAACGTTTCCTCTGCCACTTTTTTAGGTTGTTAGGCTTTTAGGTTTGCACAGCCACGATGTATGTGCAACGAAACACAGACTGGGCACCTGAGCAGAGACTAGCGTTCCCATCACGTGAGCAGGAACGCCCTGACACGCACGGGCCGGTACGCTCGCGGCTGCGCTGCGTACAGACCAAGCAGGAGGGAACAGAAAGGGAAACGAGCTACAGACAAGACTGAAAATCCGGCTCTGTCCTTACGGCCTGGCCGCAGATGTTCCACTGAGCAGGGGGACGGGCACAACGAGAGACGCTCGAGAGTGTGCTCAGTGGCCTTCCTGGTCTCACCCCAGCTCCGGCCCACCCTGCCGTCTGACCCCTTCCTGCACAGTCACCCACCCCAGCCCCTCCCAGTGAAAACGCACAACTCCTCCTCCCCGTCTGCAGGATGGAGTCTCGGCACCCCAGCCGGGCCTTCCCTCCTCCACCCACCTCCCACCCTGCCAACCCGGGACCCGGACGCAGGGGTCTCCCCGCCTCCTCTCCACAGAGGCTATGGACAGTGGGGTTCTGAGCCCAGTTCTACTACTACCTGCCTGAGAAGCCTTGGGAAAACCCTCTCCCGTCTAAGCCTCAGTCTCTAATCTGAGAACGGGGATGACAGCGTGTGTGCGGGACGCTGGGGAGAGGAAGTGCCGGCACACGTTAACCGCACGCCATGGTAGCTAATATTACTGCATGTTGCAAAATCCCACCGAGCCCCCTCCTGACCAAAGCCAGCCTACAATAAGCTCGAAAACTCAGCAATTCCTATGATAATCAGCAGCTATTTTCAAAAAAATTTCACATACTGTACAAAAGTCTTGTACTGAGGAGTAATCTCTGTCCATCACGTGTCTTAGGGCTCTGACCAGGTGAGAGTCACCGGGGACAGGGGCTAAGGGGGCTGGTGACAGGAGACCTGAGGAGTTTAGCTCCTCACAACCTCCGTCAGAAATGTATGGACAGGGACTTCCCTGGTGGTCCAGTGCTTAAGACACTGCGCTCCCAATGCAGACGGCCCAGGTTCGATCCCTGGTTGGGGAACTAGATCCCGCACGCCGCAACTAAAGACCCCGCACACCGCAACTAAGACCCGGTGCGGCCAAATAAATAAATATTAAAAAAAAAAAGAGAAATGTACAGACATTCCAGGTGAAACGACATGCTTGCGATGCAAATACAGCTTCAAGAGAAATCCATCACAATGTGGAGCCACCGTCTCTGATTGGTGGGGAGCCCACTAGCAGTGACCTTTGTTTTCAGTCCTTTCTAAGCCTTCACAAGGTAGAGCACAATCTTAGGCACAGATTTCTTTGGTCAGAGAGGTGCTGAATGCACTGAACGTGCTTTCATTTCAGTTGAATTAACCTTTCAAAAATTTAAACCACACAAAACCCCCACCTCATTGAAAGCACAGGGAATGTGTGAGTCCTCCTCCAATAACTCCTACCCCCAAATTACATGTCACCTGAACTCCTACAGTGACATTTAACTTCAAAACAAAAGTTCTAAAGACATCCCTTACCTCCATTTTGAGAATTCTATTTAAGGTAAAAGCTATCCAAAAAAATCATTCAAACACAATCACAATCCATTTTTCAGTCTACCACTGTTCAAAAGTAGGAGTTTATTGGTAATTACGTCTTCATTCCTGTCTACAGCAATCCCTCTCACCCAATAAGCACTCTCTAAGTATCTGTACCAGGTTACTGAAAACCATCCTTGCATTCCCTCAACACATTTCTGTGTGAAAAGCTAAAGCCCTCAGTTTCATATTCTAATGAAGGAAGTAAGATAATAAATAAGAAAAAGATGATAAAATAGGGCAAAGTACCAGAGTGATGGGGGAGGAGCTACTGAACTTAAAAGGGGTGACAGGAAAGGCCCCTCTCAGGTAGGGATATTTAAGCTGAGATGCGAATGACAAGTAGGGACAGTTGTGCAAATGCCAGGGGAAGATCAGTGTGGGCAGACAACATAGCTGGTACAGAGGCCCGAGGTAGGAGGAAACTAGCTTGGCTTCTGCCCTTTCACACAGTGTGGCTGGAACAGAGAAGGAGTGAGTAGAGGGGGATGGAGACAGAGGGGAAAGCAGGGCTTTATCAGCAGGGAAGCCGCTGGAGAGCTTTAAGCAATGGAGTACCATGACCTGATTTTCAGTTTTAGAAGGAAATGGAAGTGGGAGAAGCTGCTGCAGCTGTGCAGGTGAGAGATGGTGGGCTGTGGACTCCGGGGCCAGCAGCAGATGAGAGACAAGTTGATGGGTTGGGGGCATGTTTTAGAGAGTCTTTTTCACAACTCAGTTGTTTCATGTTGTGTTTCATGAAACTGGGCAAAGACTGAAAATATTTCAACAGAAATACTAAGACACTGGACTTCCCTGGCAGTCCAGCGGCTAAGACTTCCACTGCAGGGGGTGCGGATTCGATCCCTGGTCGGGGAACTAAGATCCTGCATGCCAAAGAAAAAAAAAAAAAAGAAATACTAAGACACCATGAGCCAAAGGAAGTGGGAGCCCCATGAGAGGAGGCCCTGCCTCGTCTTTACCGTTCTACCCCAGGGCCTGGAACACAGAACTAGTCAATAAATATCTGCTGAATTAACGAATCAGCAGTTTGTAGATTTAGGGAAGATTTCATAAAAAGATGAAATTGGGTTAAGTCAGCAGTCCTCTTTCCAGTGCAAGCATCAAATAAAAGGGCAGATTATCCTTTTGAACGAACAAGTGCAGCTGCTCCAATGTCACCCAGATAGACAGAAATTTGCCAAGAGAGTCTTACCAGGAATAAAGGGAGAATCAAGATATAAAAGCACGTAAAACAAATTCCTACATTCAATCAGGAACTGTTTCCTGGGCACCTGCTGTGTGTCCAGCAACGCTCTATCCCTGAGAGATGAGGGAGGGTGAAGGAAGATTCAGACACATTTCAGGTCTCTCCAACAGTTAGGAACAGAGCGCACAGACTAACAAAACTACAGTATGAGACTCAGCACTGGTAAATCAGTACGCAAGGAGTCTGGAGCCGTGGTGTAGGATTTTATAGTTGCTTTTTTTTTTGAAAAATTTTTTTTTATACAGGTTCTTATTAGTTATCCATTTAATACATATTAGCGTATACGTGTCAATCCCAGTCTCCCAATTCATCACCCTCCAAGCCCCCCTGCCACTTTCCCCCCTTGGTGTCCATACATTTGTTCTCTACATCTGTGTCTCTATTTCTCCCTTGCAAACCAGTCCATCTGTACCATTTTTCTAGGTTCCACATGTATGCGTTAATATACATTTGTTTTTCTCTTTTTGACTTACTTTACTCTGTATGACAGTCTCTAGGTCCATCCACATCTCTACAAATGACCCAATTTCGTTCCTTTTTATGGCTGAGTAATATTCCATCGTACCTATGCACCACATCTTCTTTATCCATTTGTCTGTCGATGGGCATTTAGGTTGCTTCGGTTTTTCCCTACTTCAGCTCACTGTTCTTATCAAGACCCTCTTGAACCCTGGTTCCCTCGTGCAGCTGCTGATGAGCTTGGAGTGTGAAGGGCTGGGCTGTGGTCCCAGCTCCACTCCTCACCAGCCGAGTGCCCTTTGGCAAGGGCACTTTACCAGAGGCTCAGCTTAGTTACCTATAAAATGGGGACAATAATTCCTGTCCTGCTCCCTCACAAAGAAAGAGGGTCAGATACAACAGTAGGTGTGTCAGTATTCTGTAACTGTGAGTGCTACATAAATAAATAATAGTGTTATTCTTTTTTTATTATTTTCTTATGAATTTTATTTATTTATTTATTTATTTATTTATTTATTTTTGGCTGCGTTGGGTCTTTGTCGCTGTTCGCGGGCTTTCTCTAGTTGTGGCGAGCGGGGGCTGCTCTTCGTTGCGGTGCACGGGCTTCTCATTGCGGTGGTTTCTCTTGTTGCAGAGCACGGGCTCTAGGCACGTGGGCTTCAGTAGTTGTGGCACACGGGCTCAGTAGTTGTGGCTCGCGGGCTCTAGAGCGCAGGCTCAGTAGTTGTGGCGCACAGGCTTGGTTGCTCCACAGCATGTGGGATCTTCCGGGACCAGGGCTCGAACCCGTGTCCCCTGCATTGGCAGGCGGATTCTTAACCACTGCGCCACCAGGGAAGCCCCAGCAGTGCTATTCTTAACAACAAAAGAAATGCTCCTTTTCTACTTTAGGCTATCTGAGATCTTGATAAAGCAGGAATTTCAAGTATTCATTCAGGTCAGATAATTAGATGATTCATAAATGCAATTTACTACCAAGTGACCGAGAGAATTCAGGTAAACATCCAAAATTGTGGGAATTCAGGGCTGAAAGGACATGGAAGTCAAATTAGTCAAACCCCACTCCTGGGTAAGCTACCCAAGATGCTTATATCCTCCACAAGCACTCATTTCTCTCAAAGTATAATTTTCAAAAAGCTAAAAACATGACTCTCACACAAATATATAGCATGCATGTATTAAGTAAGTCCTTAATGAGGGGACCAGCAGGATGGCAAAGCTGGTTCAAAGGTGGTGAAAGAAACATATAAACTCGGTGGAAAAAAACAATGCTGTAATAATCTTGCCAAATTAGATACAAAACTGGTTAATATCCTACAGAGCAATTAAACTGTAACCTTTGAGGTTATCTCTTCTACTAAACAGAAATCATTTACATCTCTACTGGACAAAAAAAGATCACCTGTCACTTATCAATTTTTCACAAGTTAAAATCTAACTTTACAAAAGTAAATCAACTCCAAGAATATCAGATACCCCTTAGACAGGCTTGCTAGACAATGCTCTTGAGTGACACTGGAAGGGCACATAATAATCAATTTGCCTTTTCTCCAAGTTTTCGGTAATTCTCCTAAAATATCTAAACCTAGCTTATTATCAGTTCCAATGAACCGGTTGGAAAGGATAAGAAGTCCTTTCCTCTCTGGTCCATTTTTTGCTTCTGCCTCATTTATATCCTCTTAATTTGTAAAAGAAATCCTTCAAATAATTGAAGTCAATTCTAAATTATTGCTCTGTCTTCCTAGGTCAAATCATCTGAAATTCGGGGGGCCCTATTTTCCAGAATTTCCAGCCTTCAGTGCTTCTCTGAATTCTCTCCAACTATCACACTTGTGAGTCTCTTAAAGACAAAAAGGGAACATCTGATTCATAGGCACTGATTCACAGAGCCCCCTCCCCCAGGCTCTGGCTATTCTGATGCAGTTACCATAATTAACTCTAATTTCCTAACTTCACAAAACCAACCCTATCACTCCTTCCTTTCCAATATAACAGTGCTTGGAAGTCACAAACCAAACCCACTACAGAGAGGCACATATAAACCCAACCCACACTAACTGCACAATAATATGAAGCCAAAGAAGAAATCTAATGAATCAGAGAATGTCTTGTTCATATATGTATTTTCCACAGAGGCTAGGAAATTAGAATGAATAAACGAACAGATTAATTAAGTAAATGCTCTAAGGAACTGAAAGAATGAATGGATTCCAAAGGCTTTGGCATGTTAAGTGTCTCTTAAGAGGCTAAGTAAGGAAGGGAATTTCCGGGGACTAGTCCAGTGGGAGCCTTCAGAAATGGAGACTGGCTTAGTCCGTTTGGGTTGTGGCATAACGGACCGCGTGGCTTATAAACAATTTATTTCTTACAGTTCTGGGGGCTGGAGGTCCGAGATCAGAGTGCCAGCGTGGTCAGGCGAGGACCCTCTTCCAGGTCACAGACCTCTCACTGTGTCCTCACACGGTGGAAAGAACCAGGAAGCCCTGCGGGGTCTCTCTCACAAGAGCACTAATCCCACTTCTGAGGGCTCCACCCTCGTAACATAATTACCCAAAGGCCCCACCTCCTAACACCATCACATAGGGACTACAACATGTGAATTCTGGGGGGACACGAACATTCACATCATAGCAAAGACCAAATGAATGAACACTGTGGGAATTTCTAGCACCTACTGGCAAGGCAGGGATGAAGATATTTGATTTTGAAGGCAGGGAAGTAAAGGAGGGGTATAAATGCACACATGTAAAATCAAACCACACAGGTCTGAAGGCACCTATGCTGCCCTCAAAGCCAGCAGTCCTCCCTAAGGTCTGAAGTCTAGGCACCAATCCAGGCCATGCAAGCTCTTCCTAACCTGCAAGCACTAAAAAGGAAAACCTTCATTTCACACATGTTCTGAGAGCAGAGATAACGACAAAGAAATTGCCATTAATATATGTCTAAGAGAGGTGTAAACTGAAAAGTCCTGCTTTAGAGAAATGTATTTTTTTCCCTCTAAAAGCTAGTTTTTCTTTCTCATGTTTTATTTCTGATAATCAGGCTTTCTCTATTTCTGATTTCCTACTAAATAATGTACAGGGTAGTATTTTTCCTCATCCAAAATAGCACTGCTTCTTAGTTTCCAAAAAAGTTCCATTTGCATGAATCTTACAATGGTGTTTATATTCCTTCTTACAAAAAGCTCTGACACCCAGCATATAACCCTGGTGTTTAAATTAATAGGTATGAGGACAACTGATTAAAGACCTTCCTGTGGATTGCTAGTGCTAAGCTGGGATTTGTTAGGTAGCTGACTAAATTTGGAACTGCAGTTCTTTTTTAAAAGATGTATTCTTGCTAACGTGAAAAAAATGAGCACTTGATCATTTTCTAAGCCTCACTATCAAACCATTCAACTCTCCTATGATACTACCTTCCATGGGCTCACAGTAAATACCGAATAAAAGAAAGAAAAAGAGGGCAAAAAGGACACAGGCACTGAATGAACCAAACCTTGAGAGCCACTGTATGACATCAGAAGAACATGGATTTTGAAGGATTTCATAGTTTTCATTGATAATGATAAGTGGCCTAAGAAAAATGTCAGTCCGATCCTCCCACTTTGACCAAAGAAAGAGAAAAACACAGCACCCTGTTTAGGGTCACAGAACTACTGTCAGAGCTGGAATTAGAACTGAAGTCTTCTGATTTCCAATTTAAGTGCTTTTCCTTTACATCAGTGGCTCTCAAAGTGGGGTCCTTTGCCAGCTGTGTGAGCATCACTTGGGAGCTTGTCAAAGAGGAAAATTCTCAGCCCTGTCCCCAGACTAAGTGAATCAGGGACTTTGGGAGAATGGAACCCAGCAAGCTGTATTCTTTAACAAGCTCTCCAGGGGAGTCTGATGCATGGTCAAGTTGGAGAATTACTGACTGCTCTAACACCAGCGATTCTCAACTTGGGGGGATTCTGTCCTCTTAATCACTACAGAACAAGTTAAAACCCAAAGGGCACGAAGATGTTAATTCTTGCATAACTTAAAATAGCAAAAAACTGGAAATAAACTAAATATCCTCAACAAGGGATTGGTCAAATAAAGTACATATACAGAGTCATTATAAATAAAGATCTACATTAACTGCCTAGACATTACTACTGTTGAGGAAAAACATTAGACGATTATTACAAACTGTGAATTATCGTATGATAAACACTTCCAGAAATCAAACAATAAAACAAGTTATAGAAAGGCCTATAGTGTATTCTCACTTATGCCCTATCATATACAGGCACACCACAGAGATACTGCGGGTTCAGCTCCAGATCACCACAATAATACCATAAGATGAATCACACAAACTTTTTGGTTTCCCAGTGAATATAAAAGTTCTATTTACACTACAGCCTATTAAGTGTACAATAGCATTATGTCTAAAAGATGTACATACTTTAGTTAAAAAATACTTTATTACTAAAAAATGCTAACCATCATCTGAGCCTTCAGCGAGTCGTAGTAGGAACATCAAAGATCACTGATCACAGATGACAAAACAAATAAAATAATAATAATAATAAAATTTGAAATATTGCGAGAATTACCAAAATGTGGCACAGAGACATGAAGTGAGCGAGCAAATGTTGTTGGAAAAATGGTGCCAACAGACTTGCAGGACGCAGGGTTGCCACGAACCTTCCACCTGTAATAAAAAAACGCAGTACCTGCGAAGCGCAGTAAAGCCAGGTCGGTGTGAACATCACATACAAGACAGCGTAGTAGTTACAGACTAAGTCTTTAGATCACAGAGCTCACCACTAAGGAGCAAATTACTGCACTGCTGTCAACATCAGCTTCCTTCTGAGTAAAATGGGGTAACACTGTCATCTCATCGGGTTTTGGTGAGACTCAAATGAGGCAATGCACATGGAGCCACTATGAAACAGCTCTTAAGCAGAGCTGTTTCATTATTACTACGCTGTATCTGTGTATATATGTGCATAAAGAGATGTTCGGAAGCACGTTAGTCAAAATGCTAACAACTGTTTATCTCCAGGGGATTGAATATGCCCCGGCCATCTGTGCTTTATTTTTTGTACTTTCCCGTACTGCTGAATTTTTGCAATGAATAGGTATGGTTTTTATAAAAACAACAACACTACTTTGTATATACCCTCCCAACATACAGATAAGTGTTCTATATGAACGTGCTCTCTATTCCAATAGAATTCACGTGATAGGCAATATCTCAAATTAGAAACAGAGCAAGCTGGGGAGCCTGAGACCCTGGGCCTGGAACACTGTTGAATGAATGAAGGAACAGATGAATTGAGAGGCAATAGAGTGCAGCAGTGCCGAGTTTTGGAGCCAAACAGCTGTATTCAAATATCAGTTCTGTCAATTTCTAGCTGTTAAGCTTGAACAATTCATTTTTAACCCCTCTGATCCTCCGTTTCCTCACCTATAAAATGGGATTGTACCAATTTATAAGACTATTATGTGGATTAAATGAGACAGTAAATGTGAAAGCAGTTTGCATTTAGTAAAAGTTCAATAAAAGAGTTCTTTCCCTCTAGTCTCAAGTTTGCTAATGACAAACTGTGTGACACTGGACAAGTTGTTTCTCAGTTTTTCACCTATAAAATGAGTATAATATTCACCTACCCCTTGGGATGCTGTGATAATTATGTAAAAGCTTTTTGTATAGTACCAGGTACTATACAAAAGGAAAGACTTACTATGATTATTACGGGAGTTTTTTGGTTCAATTTATTTTATAGCCTCTTGGCTCCAATAAACTAAACTTGGACAGCCTTTAAAATCTGAGAAACATGCAGATTTTATTAATTAGTAATAATTTACTGACCTTCATGAACGTTCCCAGAATAGCCTAATCCCTGTCTACCCGAAAATAAAGTCTGCCTTGATCTGGCTGGAATCACTGCCTCCCAAGAAACCCTGGTCTATTTCAGCCCGTTGCTAAACACTGCACAGCACAGAACGAGGGAGCTGGCATAAGTGCTGGGTGCTTGTGGTTTTGTTCTCCTGATGAGAAAGATGGGAACTCTTGCTTCTTCCCACTGTTTAAGAGGAAGTACTAACCCATCTGAGATGCCTCCAGCTGAAACCCTTACCTAACGGACACACCCATACTCTCACTGTGGAGCACCTCAATGACGGCTGACATCTAAAGAACCCTTTAAAAGCAGTTCTCCACACCATCTTCTACGGCCAAAGAATCATCTGCCATGGTGGGCAAGGCAGGGATTATTATGCTGACTTTAGAGGGGGGAAACTATGGATCTAAGCGGTTAAAGTGCCCTTGATCAAAGTCAAGCCTTACACTGCCAACCATGCTTGATAACAGACAGGGAACTGCACATAGTGTTGGATATTCTGAGTATGTCGGCTATCTCCCACGTGGTATAACGTTGATTGTTCTCAATTAATGTCTCAATTTGATCGCTATCAACTTCAACTGGTCTACTGACCGTGAAGCACTGTCCAGCAAGAAACCTCCAGCACGAAACTTCGCAAACCACTTTTGACACGTTTGATCAGTCGTCGCACCTTTTCCATACACTGCTCAAATCTTTTTTGCATTTCAGTTGTATTTTTACCTTTCTTAAAATGATAAAGCATAATATGCCGAAAATGTTGTTTTTCTTCCATCTTCAATACTAAAATGGCTACACAAAAATTTACCAATTTTGGTAAGTTTTTTTAAAATGCATGCTGATATGACTGCTGTCACAATACGATCTAACAAAATTGTTTCGAATGAAGTTAAAGACAACTAAGCGCTACTAGAGCCAGCGTATGTAAAAAACCGAACGAACTTTTTGGCCAACCCTGTACTTCCCTTTGGGAAAGATGAGAGGGGAGGGAAAATAACGCCGTGCCTTTAGCCTTGCTTAATCAAGGGCAGGGCCAGAGGTTGACACCAGGGAGCAGAGTCTGGAGTTTACTTACGTCAGGATCACTTTTCCCTAATGCGAACAACCGAGAAAGAGATATTTATGTTTACGCCTCCTGTTGACTTATTCTGCCCTAATTTTGGATGTCAGCACACTATCCTCCCGAGTCTGAAAGATCCACAGGACCACAGGCTAGCATACCAGAAGGGTCCTTGGACATCATTTAGCTCAGTCTCCTCCTTTCACAAACAGATCGATGGTGACGATGAGGCTCAGAGGAGGGAAATGACTCACCAAGGCCACCAGGGAGCTCGGGCGGCGCAGGCCCAGAACCCAGCTCTCCCGGATCCAGGCCCAACGCCCTCTTTACCGCCTTCCTCAAATGACTGACGGCAGACCTATCTCCAGTGACAACAGCCCTACTCCGTCCTCGCTCCCTATGCCCTCCCTGTCCTAATCCTTTCCTCTCTCGGAATCGAAGTCATGCATCTTGGTAAGTGGACGCTCAGAATATACCACATGCTCAACTGCGGCAGTAAAACACCCCAATCTCCAGACCTTTACTACATCAGGGGTGAGCCTACATGCTGATTAACAGATACAGGATGGCCATCAACCTGCCCTTTAGGCACGAACAGCAACTGGCAAAAGAAACTGAATTGTCCTTTCCTTCTGCTTCTCAACTTCCTCAGAGCTTGAAATTCTCAACGAGAAGCCAGATAGCTACGTTAGCCATACAAGAAATGCTGAAGGAGCTATGCTCGGGCAAACAATTACATTTTTACAAGTGATTTAAAACATGAATGCAATAGCAAACACGGGGAATATCGAGTACTAACTGAAGGCTAGGATCACAGATAAACGGAGTATCTGGAACTCCAGTGCTGTGAATCTTTGAGCAGTACAGTGCTGTGACTCCCGAGCTTGGGACCCGCTGGCGTCCATGCTTTCCAGCCAAAAGGACAAGTCACTTGTCTCTTTGTGCCTCAGGCTCCTCGCCATGCAAAGAGAGCAGGAACAGCACCTACCTTCCGGGAGTACTGCGAAGATAAAACGAAGACAATGTATGTTAAGTGGTTAGGACAGTGATGGCACGTGAAGAGCACTCATTAATACAAGCTATTGCAATCCTTATTATTGAGTACATTAATTGGGAAACAGAGTTCAGATCTTCTTACCAAGCTGCGCTTTTACATTTAAATCACATTTTCACAAACTACAAAACAATTAAATTACTGCCCAGAGAAAGCTGACTTCAAAAGAGAGTGTACTGGAAGAAACTAACTTTTAGTCTTAAGACAGTTTTCTGAGCTTTGCTGATATCCTAGTACATGCTAGATGGTATTTTTTTTTTTTTTTACAGTTAAAGCATTTATTCAATCGTTCTTATGAAATTTTCACCAATTAGGCACTCAGTAGTTATCACTTAATTTCCCAGGCAAATAAGCAACCTTGGTGGAAGGGAGAAGGGGTAAGACGCAGGGCCCCCCCACCGTATTTTCCCAATTCTTCACAATGCCCTCAGATCTCTGCCACCCAGCATCAACAATCAAGATGAGAGGCACCATGGGAAGTACACTGTTTCCAAAACGCTTGGTGAGTGAAGCCATCAGGAATACAGGTAAAAAAGAATAAAACAGGGCTTCCCTGGTGGCGCAGTGGTTGAGAATCCGCCTGCCAATGCAGGGGACACGGGTTCGAGCCCTGGTCTGGGAAGATCCCACACGCCGCGGAGCAACTGGGCCCGTGAGCCACAATTACTGAGCCTGCGCGTCTGGAGCCTGTGCTCCGCAGCAAGAGAGGCCGCGATAGTGAGAGGCCCGCGCACCGCGATGAAGAGTGGCCCCCGCTCGCCGCAACTGGAGAGAGCCCTCGCACAGAAACGAAGACCCAACACAGCCAAAAATAAACATAATAAATAAATAATAAATAAAAAAACAAATTTAAAAAAAAAGAATAAAACAGAAATGAGAGATTTATTATATGCTGTAGCAAGTTAAAAATGAATGAGTAGATAAGACAGTCAAGTGACTTTTAACAAAGGTGCTGTGACAACTCGATGGGGAAAGGATAGTCCTTCCAACAAATGGTGCCAAAACAATTGAAGATCCATGTGAAAACAATGAACTGAGACCCTTACTTCACACCATATAACATGGACCATAGACTAAGTATAAAACTAGAAACCTCTAGAAGAAAACATAAGAGAAAATCTCTCTGATCTTGAGTTGGGCAAAGAACAATCCATAGAAGAAAGTATTGGTAAGCTGGACTTCATCAAAGTTAAAGATATATGTGCTTTAAGACACTGCTAAGAAAATGAAAGGGCAAGCTACAGACTGGGAGAAATCACATATCTGATAAATGCTTATATCCACACTGAGTAACAAAATCTCAAAACTCAACAGTCAGAGAACCATAATATAAACTGAAAATAACCTAAATATCCAACAATGAGGATTGGTTAGATAATCTAGCTACTTCCAGTCAATGAAATACTAGTGTGTTGTTAAAAAGTTTAAACTCATCAAAAAAAAATAACATGAATTGACAGAAGGATAGAAGGATGGGTATATGGATTGAGAAGTGACAAAGCGTATATAGTGAAATGGCGGTGGGAGTATAGATATTTACCGGATAATGTGATTTTTCTAAGTCTGAAAATTTTCATAATAAGATGTTGAAAAAGGTTAAGCTCTAGAATACTTCATAACACAAATATGTCATCAAACATGATGTATTGGTAAATAAAAAAAGATTACAAAGCTGTCTGCACAGTACAAATCCACAATATATACATTTTCTTTTAACGTGTGCCCGGTGGAAAAGGATACACAGCAGAAAGTTAACAGTGACTCTCAATGGATGATGTGATGACAACTACTTTTCCTCTTATTTTTGCTGATCCGTCATCTTCAAATTTTTCTGTAATGATCAAATATTCTTACGATGTAAAAAAAGAAGAGAGGCTTCCCTGGTGGTGCAGGGGTTGGGAGTCTGCCTGCCAAAGCAGGGGACATGGGTTCGAGCCCTGGTCCGGGAAGATCCCACATGCCACGGAGCAACTAAGCCCGTGCACCACAACTACTGAGCCTGTGCTCTAGAGCCCGCGAGCCACAACTACTGAGCCCATGTACCACAACTACTGAAGCCCACACCACGCCTAGAGCCCGTGCTCCGCAACAAGAGAAGCCACTGCAATGAGAAGCACACGCAACGCAACGAAGAGTAGCCCCTGCTCGCCGCAACTAGAGAAAACTCACGCGCAGCAACAAAGACCCAACGCAGCCCCCCAAAAAACAATAAATAAATTAAATAAATTTATTAAAAAAAAAGAGGTGCCTTAATAGCAGTGAGGCAATAAATAATTTCAGACAAGACTGATCAGAATTTACTTGATCCCAAACTCGGTGACAGAAAACACTCCCTCCAAAAAAGCTTTAAAAGTCTTAAGCTTATTCAACATACATTCAATCAATAATTCTTTCACTGCCTACTCGCTGAACTTTGTGCCCGATGCTGAAACTTATAACAATTAGGGCTGCGCAACTTGAAATGTACATATCAGACAGAGAGCTGATAAAAGCCCTGAATTCTGCACCAGTCATACCATATCCACATCTTAACTGGAGTCAACAATTTGTAAGAACCACTGACAAACTACAGCCTGTTATACAAAGCTCAAGTGAGCAATGTGTTTAATCTGGGGCAAAGTCGAGGAAATGACTGCCATAGTCTGGGTGGTGTTTTGGATGATGCAGTACTTGGATCACCTAGTAGACATTTTAGAGAAGCAAACACCAGCTGAATATAAGAAGAAGAAGGAAGAGATACCCAGGGCTGGGTTAGTAACGTAACAACCCAGGGAACACCTTACCACCAAAAGTATAAAAGCAGAAGCTGGGTAAATGCTTATCATAGATAATGGCTATGATTACATTCAAGAAGTATTTACTGAGTGCTTATGATGCAATAATGGAAGTTCCGTAATCTGTGCTGTCCAGCATGGTAGCCACGTGTGGCTGCTGACCACTTGAGATTGGCATTATAATCAGGAGGACTATCGTATGAAAGAACACGTGAGGGTAGGCTCCTTGTAACATGGAGAACAGAGGAAATTCATCGGAAGAGGGAGAGAGAGGCCAGTTCCTGCCATACTTTATAAACTAAGCTAAGGAGTCATAACTTTATCCAGAAAGAAACAGAAATATCCTGAAGAAACTTAGGAAGAGAACATTAACTCAGATTCGAGTATTGACAATTTAACAAATTACAGAGGAGACAGTTCAAGAGGTAGAGAACAAAAGTGGAATATAATTATGGCATTTTAACAATGATGAAGACCTATGTATGTCAGCATCACAGCTCTGAAGAAAAGGGGACAAAAGAGAGTTTAAGGAAGAAGACATGATAATGATAATGATGCATCCACGTGGATCTGACTCCATCAAGCCTCTAGGTTCTAGTCTGGACCACAGTGCGCAGCTCACTGAGAATGAGGATTTTGGAAGAAGAAACGCCTGGGAAGGAGAGCAGTGTGTTCAGTTATTTTTTTTTTTTAAACAGATTTATTTAGAAAGAGATTTTTTAGTCCATAATAACCACCCACTTAAAGCACACAATTCAATGATTTTTTAGTATACTCACAAGGTGGCATGAAAATTACTGCAATCTAATTTTAGAATGTTTTCATCATCCCCCAAAGAAACCTTATACCCCTCAGCAGCCCCTCCCCATTCTCACCCCTTAACCTCAGCACCTACTAATCTACTTCCCGTCTCTATGGATTTGCCTTTCCTTGACATTTCATATAAATGGAATCAAACAATATGTGGTCTCTTGTGATTGGCTTCTTTCTCTTAGCATAATGTTTTCAAGGTTCATCCATGGTGTATCAGTATGGGTACCTCATTCCTTTTTATTGCTGAATAATATCCCATTGTATGAAGAGCCCACATTTTATTTATCCATTTATCAGCGCACAGACATTTGGGTTGTTTTCACTGTTTGGCTACTATAAATAATGCTCCTATGAACATTCACGTATAAGTTTGGCATGGACGTATGTTTAATTTCTCTCGGGTATATGCCTCAGAGGGGAAATGCTGAGACATATGGAAACTCTGTTTAATGTTTTGAACAACTACCAAACTGTTTTCCAAAGCAACTGCACCCTTTTACATTCTCCCCAGCCAATGTCTGAGGGTTCCAATGTGAGATTTATCCACACAGCCACTTACCCAACGTGTGAAGAGCGTCCACATCCTCACCAACACTTGTTGTTATCTGTCCTTTTATTCCAGGGAGTGTGAAGTGGTATTTCACTGTGGTTTGGCTTGTACTTCCTCATGTCTAACGATGCTGAGCACCTTTTCATGTGCTTACTGGCCATTTGTACATCTTCTTTGGAGAAGCATCCATTTAAATCATTCACCAATTTTTAAAGTCAGTTGTCTTTTTATTCTTGAGTTGTAACAGTTCTTTGTATATTTTAGATATAAGCCCCTTATCAGATATATAACGTGCAGATACTGTCTCCCATTCTGTGAACTGTCTTCTCACTTTCTTGATAGTATGGTTTGCAGCACACATGTTTTTACTTTAGATGAAATCCAATTTATTTATTTTTTTCTTTTATTGATATCATTTGTGTTTTGGTGTTATGTCTAAAAAATCACGCCTAACCCAAGGCCATGAAGATTTACTCATATTTTCTCCTATAAGAGACTAAAGTTTTAGCTTCCACATTTAAGTTCATTATCTATTTTGAGTTCTTTTGTATATGGAGGTAGGTAGGTTCAACTTCATTCTTTTGTATGTTGATATTCAGTTGTCCCAGCATTTGCTGAAAAGGCTATTTTTCCCATTGAATTGTCTTGGCATCTTTGTCAAAAATCAATTGCTCGTAAAATAGTGGTAGTGAGTCTAGTTTTAGACACGCTGAACTTGAGGTACCTGGGCTCTGTCTTCTTGGGAATAAGCTACATAAGTGGATAACCATGTCTTCTACTCACAGCCCAGGAATCAGTGAACTCGATGAAATTCAGTGGATGATTATCCATCTGTGTGATTCACAGTCGCTGCCTCATCACCCACAGATGTGGACACTCTGAGGCATATCACTCTTTGCTCTCATGAAGGGACCAGTTGGCTCTCTTTCTAGCACTGCTCTTCTATTTGGGACTCTTCTCTAATTCAGTGTATTGCTTACACTTCTATTTTGCACAGTGACACAAATCGAGGAGACCATTTTCCTTCTTCCTAGGAAAGGAAGTCCCTAAAGCTGATCAGTTAGAAATCTCAGCTGGCAGAAGAACATAGTGTCAATGGGTACATTTGATTTTCATCTGTTTAATAGGCACCGAGGCTCCAAGATGTGGTGTTTCTATTTTGTATAAAGGGCTTCAAACGTGTGCCAGGCCCAACAGTTTCCTGTGTTCAGGCCAATGTTAGAGAATTTAAATTTTTAAATTGCTAATGACTTCAGTGGGTCAGAGCTCAGTGAAAGGAAAGCTCTCTAAAGGGCCACTAATTAGAGATAAATCATGAATAACTTGAAGAACCGGAGACATTAAACTAAATTAATGAGAGACTTTCTGAAGACTGTTCTTTTCAAGCAACTGAAAAGCCAACTGGATGAAAGAATAAACCAGTAAAAAGAAGTGTAGAAGAACGAAAACAGAAGATAAAAGAGCCTAGCCTAGCCCACTGCAAATGCAAAAAAAATAAATTAAAAAAATTGTGTTGTCCATACCTCTTTTCTGGCACTTTCATCTCAGATGCCCCAGGCTCCCCTTCTTGGCTACACACTACTACCCAAGGCCCAACTTCCACTTGCCCTATCCCTAGTACCACTGTCTTGCATATGGTAGGTACTCAATATCTATCTTTCAAGTAAAAATTTAAGCAGATATGACACGTGAAAATAGATAAATAAGCAGTAGTTATGTATTTATAATACAGAGAAGTCTATACTTTTTTTAAAAAAAAAATTCACATTTATTATAGTACATTTAAAATTCTCAAGTATTTTTAAAGTATTCACATTTAGGGAATTCGCTGGAGGTCCAGTGGTCAGAACTTGGCGCTTTCAGTGCTGGGGCCCGGGTTCAATCCCTGGTCGGGGAGCTTAGATCCCACAAGCCATGTGGCTCAGCCAAAAAAAAAAAAAAAAAAAAAAGTATTCACATTTACCGAAATTATGTTTACATTAAGTATTTAACACCACCTTTATTGTGTAAAATAACTTCCACATGTGTTTACATTGCCTAAACCAATCACCATGTACACGTCTCTCAAAGATAAAAATAATAAGGTCAACATATTGACTTCCAGGGGCTCTTCTAGTTCTAAGATCTAAAAGCCTGTGATCATCATTCCAATTTCTCTTCTGTCCCTACCTCAAAGCTACATAGCAGGGGATTAAGCAAGGATGATTACAACCATGCAAATATGCCCGAGGACAACTGGCAGTCACACTTGTTCACACTTGCCCTCCACTGAAATACTATAAACACTCTTGGTCTGGAGTCTGAGTCATCCTCAAAGCTAAGATGGCCATGGTGAACAAGAAAAGGTAAAACACAATTTATTTCCTTAAATATGCTAATCATAGTTCTTTTAAAATCCAAGTCAATCATTTTATCATGTCTGTCCTTACTATGTTTTCCCTTGGTTTTTGGTTAAGTCTTATCTTCTCATACATCTGATAATTTTTGATCGAGTGCCAGTCACTGTATATGAAAACTGTATAGGGCTTCCCCGGTGGCACAGTGGTTAAGAATCCGCCTGCCAATGCAGGGGACATGGGTCCGATCCCTGGCCTGGGAAGATCCCACAACCGCGGAGCAATGAAGCCCGTGTGCCACAACTACTGAGCCTGCGCTCTAGAGCCCGTGCTCTGCAACAAGAGAAGCAACGACAGTAAGAAGCCTGAGCACCACAACGAAAAGGAGCCCCCGCTTGCCTCAACTAGAGAAAGCCCGTGCGCAGCAACGAAGACACAACGCAGCCAAAAATAAAAACAAATAAATTTATTATTTAAAAAAAAACTGTATAGATAATTCGCGGCTCCTCTAGGAGGATTTGCTTTTGTTTCTAATGCGCAGGTAGGTCAGGGGTAAAAACCACTCTGGGTCACCTTAATCTAGTTAGATATTGAGATGATTCAAAGCAGTACTCCAGTTCCTCAGAAGGCCAGTCTATGCCTAGTTCACCACTGCCCCTAAGCAGAGCCCTTATGAAAACTGCGGCGTTTACTAGGGCTCCTCCTCCTTGGCAAGGGTGCAAATACCAATTTTTTTTTTTTTAATCTCCCCTGTCCCATGAATCTCCCTAAAGCTCTAACCATCTTCTCAGTTGACAATTTCAGCAATGACAATTGCATCAAGGGAAGAAACGGTGCCCAATGTCGGGCTTACCTGACAACCCTCTACCAAATCTTGGCTCTGCAAATCCTTTCTGCCTTGTAGCTCTCCTATGCCTTCAAACTGATTTTTCCCCCCTTTGGTGTCTATTTGTATTTTTTTTTAACATCTTTTTTGGAGTATAATTGCTTTACAATGGTGTGTTAGTTTCTGCTTTATAAGAAAGTGAATCAGTTATACATATACATATGTTCCCATATCTCTTCCCTCTTGCATCTCCCTCCCTCCCACCCTCCCTATCCCACCCCTCTAGGTGGTCACAAAGCACCGAGCTGATCTCCCTGGGCTATGTGGCTGCTTCCCCCTAGCTATCTGCTTTATGTTTGGTAGTGTATATATGTCCATGCCACTCTCTCACTTTGTCACAGCTTACCCTTCCCCCTCCCCATATTCTCAAGTCCATTCTCTGGTAGGTCTGTGTCTTTATTCCCGTCTTGCCCCTAGGTTCTTCATGACCACTTTTTTTTTTTTGGTTTCCATATATATGTGTTAGCATACAGTATTTGTTTTTCTCTTTCTGACTTACTTCACTCTGTATGACAGACTCTAGGTTCATCCACCTCACTACAAATAACTTAATTTCTTTTTATGGCTGAGTAATATTCCATTGTATATATGTGCCACATCTTCTATATCCATTCATCTGTTGATGGACACTTAGGTTGCTTCCATGTCCTGGCTATTGTAAATAGAGCTGCAATGAACATTCTGGTACATGACACTTTTTGAATTATGGTTTTCTCAGGGTATATGACAAGCAGTGGGATTGCTGGGTCGTACGGTACTTCTACTTTTAGTTTTTTAAGGAACCTCCATACTGTTCTCGATAGTGGCGGTATCAATTTACATTCCCACCAACAGTGCAAGAGGGTCCCCTTTTATCCACACCCTCTCCAGCATTTATTTTTTGTAGATTTTTTGATGATGGCCATTCTGACTGGTGTGAGATGATATCTTATTGTTGTTCTGATTTGCATTTCTCTAATGATTAATGATGTTGACCATTCTTTCATGTGTTTGTTGTCAATCTGTATATCTTCTTTGGCAAAATGTCTATTTAGGTCTTCTGCCCATTTTTGGATTGGGTTGTTTTTTTGATATTGAGCTGCATGAGCTGCTTGTAAATTTTGCAGATTAATCCTTTGTCAGTTGCTTCATTTGCAAATATTTTCTCCCATTTGGAGGGCTGTCTTTTTATCTTGTTTATGGTTTCCTTTGCTGTGCAAAAGCTTTGAAGTTTCATTAGGTCCCATTTGTTTATTTTTGTTTTTAGTTCCATTTCTCTAGGAGGCGGGTCAAAAAGGATCTTGCTGTGATTTATGTCATAGAGTGTTCTGCCTATGTTTTCCTCTAAGAGTTTGATACTGTCTGGCCTTACATTTAGGTCTTTAATCCATTTTGAGTTTATTTTTGTGTATGGTGTTAGAGAGTGTTCTAATTTCATACTTTTACATGTACCTGTCCAGTTCTCCCAGCACCACTTATTGAAGAGGCTGCCTTTTCTCCACTGTATATTCTTGCCTCCTTTATCAAAGATAAGGTGACCATATGTGTATGGGTTTATCTCTGGGCTTGCTATCCTGTTCCATTGATCTATATTTCTGTTTTTGTCCCAGTACCATACTGTCTTGATTACTGTAGCTTTGTAGTATAGTCTGAAGTCAGGGAGCCTGATTCCTCCAGCTCCATTTTTCTTTCTCAAGATTGCTTTGGCTATTCAGGGTCTTCTGTGTTTCCTTACAAATTGTGAAATTTTTTGTTCTAGTTCTGTGAAAAATGTCAGTGGTAGTTTGATAGGGATTGCATTGAATCTGTAGATTGCTTTGGGTAGTAATTTTCGCAATGTTGATTCTTCCAATCCAAGAACATGGTATATCTCTCCATCTATTTGTATTATCTTTAATTTCTTTCATCAGTGTCTTATAATTTTCTGCATACAGGTCTTTTGTCTCCTTAGGTAGGTTTATTCCTAGGTATTTTATTCTTTTTGTTGCAATGGTAAATGGGAGGGTTTTCTTAATTTCACCTTCAGATATTTCATCATTAGTGTATAGGAGTGCTAGAGATTTCTGTGCATTAATTTTGTATCCTGCTACTTTACCAAATTCATTGATTAGCTCTAGTAGTTTTCTGGTAGCATCTTTAGGATTCTCTGTGTATAGTATCATGTCATCTGCAAACACTGACAGCTTTACTTCTTCTTTTCCAATTTGGATTCCTTTTATTTCTTTTTCTTCTCTGATTGCTGTGGCTAAAACTTCCAAAACTATGTTGAATAATAGTGGTGAGAGTGGGCAACCTTGTCTTGTTCCTGATCTTAGTGGAAATGGTCTCAGTTTTTCACCACTGAGGACGAGGTTGGCTGTGGGTTTGTCATATATGGCCTTTATTATGTTGAGGAAAGTTCCCCCTGTGCCTACTTTCTGGAGGGTTTTTATCATAAATGGGTGTTGAATTTTGTCGAAAGCTTTCTCTGCATCTATTGAGATGATCATATGGTTTTACTCCTTCAATTTGTTAATATGGTGTATCACATTGATTGACTTGCGTATACTGAAGAATCCTTGCATTCCTGGGATAAACCCCACTTGATCATGGTGGATGATCCTTTTAATGTGCTGTTGGATTCTGTTTGCTAGTATTTTGTTGAGGATTTTTGCATCTATGTTCATCAGTGATATTGGTCTGTAGTTTTCTTTCTTTGTGACATCTTTGTCTGGTTTTGGTATCAGGGTGATGGTGGCCTCGTAGAATGAGCCTGGGAGTGTTCCTCCCTCTGCTATATTTTGGAAGAGTTTGAGAAGGATAGGTGTTAGCTCTTCTCTAAATGTTTCATAGAATTCGCCTGTGAAGCCATCTGGTCCTGGGCTTCCGTCTGTTGGAAGATTTTTTTTTTTTTTTTTTTAATGTGGGATCTTCCCGGACCAGGGCTCGAACCCGTGTCCCCTGCATTAGCAGGTGGATTCTTAACCACTGCGCCACCAGGGAAGCCCGGAAGATTTTTAATCACAGTTTCAATTTCAGTGCTTGTGACTGGTCTGTTCATATTTTCTATTTCTTCCTGGTTCAGTCTCGGAAGGTTGTGCATTTCTAAGAATTTGTCCATTTCTTCCAGGTTGTCCATTTTATTGGCATAGAGTTACTTGTAGTAATCTCTCATGATCCTTTGTATTTCTGCAGTGTCAGTTGTTACTTCTCCTTTTTCATTTCTAATTCTATTGATTTGAGTCTTCTCCCTTTTTTTCTTTTTTTCTTTTTTTTTTTACACTGAGTCAGAAAATTATTTTAATAGTTACAAAATATCTTTTTTTTTTTTTTTTTTTTTACAGAATCAGTATAAAATAGCAGTTGATTTCTCCATAATTATCAGAATTATTTATACTTGAGGTCTTGGGTAAGTGGGGCTGAAATCAACAAAAGGTCTTGGACTGTTGGCTCAGAAATCTTCCTGGGAAGCCCACCGTGTTGATGTCTGTCATGCTTAACTCTTATGAGATGACCCGGTCCTTTTTAAAAAAAAGTATCTTTTTATTCATTCTTTGGAGGCTTGAAGTGAATTCGGCAGCGTTCATTAAACACCTTCCAGCTCCTGTCATTTACCACTTCTTCGACATTCAGTTCTGACTGCATCCATTTCAACTTTGTCTGTTCTTTTCTAAGTTGCTTTAATAACGTTAAATTGTCCAAATTCTTTTCTCTCTCCTCTCGGAGCTGTTTTACTACTGATGAGGTCTGAGCTATACAGTTTTTTATGACTCGGTCCCTACTGGCATGAGCCGCCATCAAAGACTCATAAAGTTGTTTACAGGTTTGGCTGGCATCAATTTTCCCTGCAAAGGAAGCTGTTGGAACCGTAGTGTTTAATTCATGTACTATTCTGTCATCAATCGTCCTCATCACCTTGAGTAATTCCTGGAACTCGGCGAACTCCTCACAGCTCACACCGCCACTGGGCGCCGCCATATTGGACAACCTCCCTTTTTTTCTTGATGAGTCTGGCTAATGGTTTATCAATTTTGTTTACCTTCTCAAAGAACCAGCTTTTAGTTTTATTGATCTTTGCTACTGTTTCCTTTATTTCTTTTTCATTTATTTCTGATCTGATCTTTATGATTTCTTTCCTTCTGCTAACTTTGGGGTTTTTTTTTGTTCTTCTTTCTCTAATTGCTTTAGGTGTAAGGTTAGGTTGTTTATTTGAGATGTTTCTTGTTTCTTAAGGTAGGATTGTATTGCTATAAACTTCGCTCTTAGAACTGCTTTTGCTGCATTCCATAGGTTTTGGGCCGTCGTGTTTTCATTGTCATTTGTTTCTAGGTACTTTTTGATTTCCTCTTTCATTTCTTCAGTGATCTCTTGGTTATTTAGTAGTGTATTGTTTAGCCTCCATGTGTTTGTATTTTTTATAGTTTTTTCCTGTAACTGATATCTAGTCTCATAGTGTTGTGGTTGGAAAAGATACTTGATATGATTTCAATTTTCTTAAGTTTACCAAGGCTTGACTTGTGACCCAAGATATGGTCTATCCTGGAGAATGTTCCATGAGCACTTGAGAAGAATGTGTATTCTGTTGTTTTTGGATGGAAGTCCTATAATATCAATTAAGTCCATGTTGTTTAATGTATCATTTAAAGCTTGTGTTTCCTTATTTTCATTTTGGATGATCTGTCCATTGGTGAAAGTGGGGTGTTAAAGTCCCCTACTATGATTGTGTTACTGTCGATTTCCTCTTTCATGACTGTTAGTATCTGCCTTATGTATTGGGGTGCTCCTATGTTGGGTGCATAAATATTTGCAATTGTTATATCTTCTTCTTGGATGGATCCCTTGATCATTATGTACTGTCCTTCTCTGTCTCTTGTAATAGTCTTTATTTTAAAGTCTATTTTGTCTGATATGAGAATTGCTACTCCAGCTTTCTTTTGATTTCCATTTGCATGGAATATCTTTTTCCATCTCCTCACTTTCAGTCTGTATGTGTCCCTAGGTCTGATGTGGGTCTCTTGTAGACAGCATATATACTGGTCTTGTTTTTGTATCCATTCAGCCAGTCTATGTCTTTTCATTGTGATGTTATTTTTTAACTTTTCACCTTTTCTTGCTCTTAATAGGACTAAAACACTGCCAGAGGTAGAACCCCCCCCAATACAATACAACTTAACGTGTTTAAAACTGAACCAAACGGCAACTTTCTAACATAAATCACTCATAATTTAATTCAAGTCTTCTCTGGTTGGTCTCTACAGCTTCTGCAGTTCTGAAATTTGCGTTTTTCCCAGGGGACTAACCAAATTAGGGGATGAAGCAATGTGGAGTGTGAGAAAATAGAGATTAGGCATTACTGTTGACTGATAGAAAACCATAAAGCCCGAATTCAAACAAAGCATTAATCAAAAGTAATGTCATCATGCACTGTATAACCTAAAATCTAACACGCCTTATGGCTGGAGGCATGGAGCTCCCTTCAAAAAATGAGAGAGCTGAAAACTCCTAGGCACAGAGCCTGACACACCACGGATACACAAGGAATGGCAGTCCCTGGTGTCCCTGCTCCTCCTCTCCTGTCTCCCCCTGATCCCTACCTAGAGGTGGGCTGACACTGAATGCAGGCTGAAGTTTCAGTATAGTCCAGCTGTCTCACTACAAAGTCTCAGGCTCATTCCCAAGTTTTTGCTGCACTGAATAGGAGGAACTAGGGTTGAGGTCATAAAAATGAACCCACGAATCAAGAGAGCAAATGTTCTTGCCTACTTCTGCCTATAACTAAAGAGGAAACCATGGGGGAAGAAGAGTGAAAAATAAGACCAGAACTGTGAGACAAGAAATCAGAGCTTCATGCCCCTAATACCTCACTGCCTGTGAGGCCTAGGCAAGTGGCCTCTGGAGTCTGTGTCCATTTTCTCATCTGAGAAATAGGGAGCTCATGCATTAGTCAACAAACATTTATTGAGCACTTACTACATTCCAAATAAACCAGCCCCAGTCTTGAAACTCAAGCCTAGGTCAGCAGTTCTTAACTGTGGCTGCACACTTAAATAACCTAGAGATCTCAAATGAAACAACAACAAAACCCCTCATCCCAGATTAATGGACTCCCTAAGGTAGGGCCCGGGCATCAGGCGGAGGGTGGGGAAGAGGGCCTTTTCAACTGTTTGTGATGCCCAGCGAGGGTTAAAAACCACTGGACTTAGAGAATTTCTAAGTTTCTGAATCTAACTTTCTACGGTTTGACAAATGAGTATTTTTTACAGGTCAAAACCCTCCAAAATAAACCAGTTTCATTAATACTTTGGAGGGAGAGTGACCGAGGGGGTGCCTCGACTGTGCCGACAATCCTAGCCCGAGGGGTCACATTGCCTGTAAGTGTCCTCCAGCCTCACAGATGCCTCCTTGGAGTCATATTCAAAAGCCACACATGTCATGTTATAAGTGAGAATTCTCCCCGAGGGGCAGACAGATGCCTGACTCATGCCATTCTGGATTTGTTCCCTTGGATTAAAGCACTGTTTGGTCATTCATGATTTTTGTCGTATCTGTTTAACATGAGTGCTATTAATCTTTTTCTTTAAAATCAACTCACTGGAGCAGTAAGAGAGTATTAGCCCTACTAAATATTAAAACACATTGTAGAACCTCTTTAATCAAAAGCGAGGTATTGACACATGAATAAATGCAGACCAATGGAACATAATAGAAAATCCAGAAATAGGTCAAATTAATTAAATATGACAAAGGACAGAATCTCAAAACACTGGGAGAAAATGGAATTTTAAAATAATTAATTAATTAATTTGGTTGTGCTGGGTCTTAGTTGCAGCAGGGGGCTCCTTAGTTGTGGCTCGCTGGCTCCTTAGTTGCGGCACATGGGCTCCTTAGTTGCGGCAGGCGGGCTCCTTAGTTGTGGCACATGGGCGCCTTAGTTGCGGCATGTGCGAACTCTTAGTTGCACCATGCGTGTGGGATCTAGTTCCCTGACTAGGGATCGAACCTGGACACCCTGCATTGGGAGTGTGGAGTCTTACCCACTGCACCACCAGGGAAGTCCCAGAAAATGAAATTTTTAATAAGGGGTATTGGGATAACTGAAAAACCAGATGGAAAAGGCTAAAATCGGATCCAGCTCTCACACCATATATTTAATTCCAAATGGATCAAAGATTTAAATGTTTGAAAAAGAAAAAAGAGAAGAAACTGTACAACTACTAGAGAAAACATAGGTGAATTCAACCTGGTATCACAGAAAACTTTCGAGCTATGACTGAAAATCAAGAAGCAGTGAGTAAAAAAAAATTTTTTTTAAAAAGAAGTAATCCCCACAAAATCACGTGCATTAAGCACCTAGTCTGCATCATTTCAGCTCCTCCTGCCTTACCTGTTTCGTATTCTAGCCACCCCTGAGGCAACCAGTTTTGCCCAGGCTCTGACCTGTGTCCAGTCCCTGCTGCGGCCCCAGGGGGCTGCCACGTGAGCCCTCTCAGTACCCACTGAGAACATCACCATGTACAGGGGCAATTAATGCCCTGCGGAGCAATCCTTTGCCAAATGGAGACAGTAGCTGATGGATATCACCCCTTCGGCCCCCACAAATATCAATCCCGTGCTCTCCTCCAAACACACAGGAGCCTTCATCTCGGGTACAGTTTTCTGGGGAACCCAGTTAAAATACCACTAATTTGGTGCACTGATTTTCTTCTAATACACAAAAATAAATACTTAATTATAAAAATTTAGAAAGCGCTCATCAGAAGGAGCGTAACTCCCTACTCCTTAAGTGTGAGCTATGAACAGTGACTGTCTTGAAAAGAAGACAGCATGAAAAGGGGAATAAAAGAGTAACTCTACAGTGATGAAACCTGACAAACACTGCTTCAGCCACGTGATCAAGGCCGACATCCACAGTGATAAATCACGCTGCGGTATGTACCCTCTGTAACATGGAATGGAATGTCACTTTATCTCTGTGATCTTCCTGCCTGAAACTTAACAACCCCAGGCCAACCATGAGAAAAACATGAAATAAATTCCAACAGAAGGGCATCCTACAGTATACCTAAACAAGTACTCCTCAAAATAGTCAAGATCTTCAAAAATTAAAGACAGTCTGAAAAACTATCCACAGCAGAGGGATCTAAGGAGATTTAACAACTAAATGTAATGTGGTATCCTGGATCAGACCTTGGAACAGAAGAAGGACGTTAGGTAAAAACAAGAAAACTTGAATATACTATGGACTTCAGCTAATAACACTGTATCAATATTAGTTTACTAAGTATAACAAATGTACCACGTAAGATATTAATAACAGGGGAAACTATATATGTGGAGAGTGTATGGGAACTCTCTGTACTATCTGCTCAATTTTTCCGTAACTCTAAAATTGTTTTAAAATATAAAGTCTATTAATAAAAACAGGAAAAAAAAAGATTTATGAAAAGCATTCCTCCATCCCTGGCAATGGGGCCTGGGATCTGCATTTTGGAAGGACATACACACAGGGATTCCTATGCACATTAAAGTTTGAGAAACCTCAGGGACATCAGGAGTTACAGTGCACAATGTCCTTACAAAGAAAATTCAGGAAAAAAAAATCCATCCACACATCAATAAACAAATCCTGTCTCCTGGTAGTGGTACGGAAACAGCAGATGAAAGCACTGTCACCCAGTAATTCATTAACTCATTAAGCACATAATGAAAGAGTTTTCATCTTGGATGCCAGCTTCACTCACTTGGGAGCTGCCTTGAATGTGGTACTTGGAAGGACCCATGACAAGGCAGAATGAATGTCATGATTTACTACCTATTTTATGTACAAGTGGCAGCACCAATATGCACTAAGCATCTACCAACTGCCAGGCACAGCGCTAGGCTCTAGGGACCCAAAAGAGATGGAAACAAGCATAATCCTTTATGAAGTACAGGAGGAAAAAGATAAGTAATCATAAATATAAAAAGTAACAGAGGGACTTTCCTGGCGGTCCAGTGGTTAAGACTCCGTGCTTCCAACGCAGGGGGCATGGGTTCGATCCCTGGTCAGGCAGCTAGGATCCCACATGCCACGCAGCCCAGCCAGAAATAAAATAAAATAAAATAACAGAAGAGGAAATATGGAATGCCCCAGAGGCAAATAATCGGGAAGGGCCATCAGCCAGGGTCGGAGTCAAGGACTGCCTCCCTGAGGAAGTGACATTTAAGCTAAGATTTGAAGGCTAAGAACTTAGCAAGGTGAAGAGGAAAAGGAAGTCGTTGAACTCTGGTCAACTCATGAATTAGTCCATCAGACCTTTTCTTACTTAAGGATCCTCTGGAGGAGAATGAAGAAGACAAGATCAGAGCAATAGACACAGCTCCACAGAGAGAGCCCAGAGCGGAGGGCAGCACCCAGAGTGTTTAAGGTGCTGGAAGCTTTACAGAGGGGCCCAGGGCAGATATATGACAAGGGGGAAGGACTGGAGAAGGTTAGTAAGAGGCTTCCAAAACCAAGCCCTAAGGGATGTTGCCCATTTCCCCTAAGACACTCAGAAAACGTGTCACATTGGCTCCCACTGCCCCTTCTGCCACCACCTCCATGACTTTCACAGCTAACTGCTCAACTGCAGTAACTATTTCTTAATCTAAATTTCCCGGTACAATAATCTCCTCTACCCCAAAATAACATGCCTCCTGTTTTGTATTTATTTCAGTAGTTCTATTTTGCCTCTTTTACAGAGAATGGCCCTGAATCATTTTTAGAAGTTGAAGCGTCAATAGCAACTGTGGTTTCTAAACCAAAAAAATTATCACATATGGTAGAGAACTTATATAGCAATCTGACAAAAGGGCAGAATATCTGAAATCAGAATTGTCCCAGATCTTTCCGGGTTCATCTCCTTCACAGACATAACAAACTGAGGTGGGGGAAGTAAACAGCTAACCTTTACTGACCACCGTAAGCCGAGAACTTTCTACGTATTCTCATTTGATCCTCACAAAACCCTGAGAAAGAAGTAGGGTTATCCTCATTTATATTTGAGAAAAGTGTCAGTTCATAAAGGTTAAGTAATTTGCTCAAAGTCAGTCAGCTGGTGAGGAGTGGCTCTGGGGCAGAATCCAGGTCTATTAGACTCTAAAACCCAGGCTGTTTAGAATACAAGGGACAAATGTGGCCTAACTCAATATTATAAAAAGAAAAAGGTCATTCACATTCCTACGTTAAGTCCAAACCCAGAAGCAGAAGATGCCTTTCCCACAGCCTTAAAGACAAAGACAGACAATCCATCTTCAAACACAGGAGCTACAGAGGACTTGAGAACAGGGCTCCCCCCACTGGCAAGCAGATGCAACCACACCATTTACTTCTGATTCCTTTCCTAGTCCTTTGCTTTTTGGGAGGGGAACCTCCAATTTAAGACCAGGAATAAAGTTCTTTTCATTAACTTTATCTTTCTCTCTTCTTTGCTTAAAATTTATCAACAGCCTTTGGTTCCAGTAATACTACTATTCTGCTAACTTAAACTTAATCAGAGACGTACCCTAAGATTTATCTACAGACATTATCATCGTATTATTTACAATGATGAAATCCTAAAAACAAAGCTAACTGTCCCCAACTTGGGGTACTGGTAAATAAATTATGGTATATCATCCGATAGACTATTATGCAGCTATTTTAAATGTTTTCAAAGAACATTCAACGAAGGGGAAATGCATATATGTTCCATGTAAAATGCCCAATACAAATACACAGTCTAGTATCAATTTTGTGAAAATGTTACACTTACAAATGAAAAAGATAAGGAGACTATACCCCATGTTTCATGGGTTATCCCTGAACAGCAGGATCAATGCTGATTCTTATTGTCTTCTTTATACTACATTTAAACCAGAAAAATAAAAACTGCCACTAGAAGTCGCTTCTATGAGGTCTTCTCCTTTCAGGCTAAGAAAGAGAAAAAGCTGTTTGCTGAGGGCACCACTGTCCTTCCCACCCCACCCTGACATCAGCTGGAGGTGCTCTTCTCTAAGTTATCATCACACTATTAACGCACTTATGACATTCACTCAACTCGGAGTCACCAAGCTTATAGTCTACCGCAAGGTTCAAACCTGGGTAGTATATAGATTACCTTTAAAGGGAAAAAAATCTTCATGTGAAACAATGCCAATTTATTTTCATGTAGCTTATTTACGTGCAATTAGAAAACTAAGTTTAAATTTCTTATGTTTATGTAACTAGAGACAAACAAAACTACCAAACCAGCAAAATTCAAAAGGACATTACTTTAATAAAAAGATGTTGTTGCTCATATTAAAAATCATCACCCGCAAGGTAAATATAGTAACGGCACAGGTCTAAAAACAGACAGAACAACAGAAGAGAGCCAAAGGTACAGACACAGAAGCGCCACAACCCCACAGCTGGTCTCCCGGACACCTTCCAAAGATACCTGGAGGAATGCTCCCCTGCCCCTATCCTGCAGCAATAAGCTCTGAGATGTACTTGTGTTAGCTAGTGCTGGCTAACTGTGGGATGTGAAGACTGTGTCTGTGCTTGGGTATCTCATGCTGTACCCTGTAATTGCACTGCAATTCTGCAGAACTCCAAATTGATAAAGTGCCCTTGGCCCAGATGAGGCAGTTCCCTGGCACATAACCAGACCTGTGAGACGGTAGGCTGGCCATGCCTTACACACACAAGGCTGGCCCTGGCGGGGGCAGGCAAGCTTTCTGAAGATTGGAGGCGATCCTGCTTCAGATGTTACCATGCAACCCTGGAGAGGATTTTGGGATCTGCACGTTTGTTCTGCCATCCAACTTAGAAAACATTCCTGATACCTCTGCCATATATCGACTAATATAATCAAGTATCTGATCAGCAATTTTTTAGAAAAATGTAATTTTGATCTTTACCTCATATTCCAGACAACTTGAAGGATGAACTTCTGTGAAATTTTACATATAAAAGAGAAAACAACTTAATACTTACCGAACTACTAGACAAACGCTAAAACATAAGAAATGATGCAAAAATCACAAAGAAAATGACTTGATAACATAAAAATCTTAAACTTCTATATACCAAATCTTTAAAAGATAAAAGGCAGAGGGGGAAAACGTTCACAGAAAAGAACCTTCCCAACAGATAAATGACTCAAGTATATAAGCAGAAATATACTGTATACTGCGTATGTGGGCATCTTTGTTTTTAAGTAGAAAAAGGATGCAGAAAGGGATTTAGTAAATTTTTGTAAACCTTTTAGGGATAGAAACTGTTTGGGGGAGGGGAGGTTTGGCCCCTTCTACCTCCTTACCACCTAATCCAGTGTCAGGCAACGGTAAGGCCTCGAAAAATGATTTCTGAATGAGATATGAGAATACATAACGTCTCTTAGGAAAAGGGAAATAAGAATTCAGGCAATAGTCTAGAAAATTAAGAAAAACTCAGACACAGCCTTAATTATCCAAGTCAGCAAAACCGTGACTTGGATAATTCACCATGTCCACATATTTTAGCAAAACTAAAATATGTGGACATGTGCCTCAAACGTTCAGTTTATTTGTTAGAATGCATCTCTAGCCCTATGTCTTTCTGAGACACTCCTGAAAAGCGTCAGTTTAGAGGCTCCATTTCAGACCATTTTCAAAACGTCGTATCTATGTACTCCCATGAGATTATCTAGCAAGAAAAATGTGTCATTTTCATTAAAGAAAATTCAGACTGAACAAAAAAGAAAGTATTTTTCACAGATGAGCCACATTCCTTATAAATACCCAAATCAAATGAACTGACAACGGAGGTAATGATGAACAGATCTCCTCAACTCATTTAGGTCCATTTGCAAAAGCCATGTACCTCAAGAGGTACATGTAAATATACACATATAGATGTTTAACTACAAACAGTCTGCAACAGAGAACCATGTTAAACTGTTAGCAGCGTTTTAAAAAAAAATCTGTGTAAAGAAAAAGGGTAACTGAATGACTCATTTTGGAAAAAGTATTTAAAAACTTTCATTTCTATATCCATGCCTTGTCATTTGATCCCCCAAAATGGGATCTGAGAATACTATTATGTCATTATTGATCAAAAAATGAAATGTTCTATTCAAGTGGGCCAAGAAAGGGGGAATTTTTATCAAATAAACAATTAAGGAAATCAAGACAGGAGAAAGAAATGAATATTAAAAGAAGAGAGGAAAGCACCTGCTTCCAAAATCCTCTGCTTTACAGTAATGATCTGCCATTTTTTTCAATTAATTACATATTAAGAGGACATAAAGATTTATTCTTAAAGTTATCTTGATTCTAAGCACATTTCACAAACTAAAATGATCTAATATAGTTATAACACAAAAAAATTGGTGTTGTTATTCTCCACAGCTTCTGTAACCGGGTAGCTTTGAGTCTCCTCCGAAATTGAATATTGACTCAAACTGCTCCTAACATGCATACACCAGGGACTTTTACTTCCAGTAAACATGAACTTAGTAAATCAGAACAATCCGCCAGCTGAAAAGAACTAGAAAAGCAAGGAAAAAAACAGAATAAGTATCTGCTTGGAGGCCTGGAGGAAGAAGGGCTATCAGAGGCTCAGGGAGGTGAGTTCAGTATTTGGGGCTACTTTCCCCTGGAGATGTCTGCCAACTTTGAAGGGAATCCTAAAAGTGTGGCTTTAGGTTGGAGGGTAAAGGTCCTGGTGAAGAGCTGAACATGAGCACTAAAGGTGAACAGAACAGGCTGGCTCTCGCAAGGACTGAAGCTCAGCTTAGAAACAGCCCAATTCCTTGAGGCTACACTGAAGTGACCCCAGCTTATAAGTGCCCCATTTGTCTGACAAAAGCAAATGTGAATTATCTCTGGAAGAGAAAAACATCTTCTTAGGCCTCAAATTATTTCTACAAACAGTTCTGCAAATATAATGTCCAGCACGGAATTAAAAAACAAATACAACTAGGCACAAAAGGAGATAAGACAATATGAATGAAAACCAAGAGAAACAGATGTTGGAAATGACTCACAAATACTGCCATAATTGGACAAACATTGAGATAATTATACATACTACATTC
The DNA here is from genome assembly GCF_028021215.1 of Eschrichtius robustus. NCBI lineage: Eukaryota > Metazoa > Chordata > Mammalia > Artiodactyla > Eschrichtiidae > Eschrichtius > Eschrichtius robustus. The sequence goes on from NC_090824.1 coordinate 5,261,202, forward strand.
AAGGAGATGAAAGACAATATTGATAATTTTGGCAGACAGCTGGAAACTATAAAAAGAAAAGCAAATGGAAATTAAAGTATCAAAAAATATATAATAACTGAAATTAAACAGTCAATTGATAGGAAAGATAAGTGAGGAGATAACCAGAATGAAGGACAAAGAGACAAACAGAAAACACAGAAGGAAGGTTAAGAAAACACAGAAGGAAGATACAGTGAAATAGCCTAACATGTATAATGGTAGCCCCAGAAGGAAAGGTGAGGGAGAATGGGACAGAAGCAGTATTTGAAGTCCTAATGGCTCATGACTTCCAAAACTAATGAGAGGCATAAAGACGAAGACTCAAGAAGCCCTAAGTTATAAGTTATAAAAAAAAAAAAAAAAAAAAAAATCCATACTAAGGACAGCACAGAAAAAACTGCTGAAAACCAAACACAGAGAACATTTTAAAAGCAGACAGAGAAAAAGACGACTTTCAAAGAACGACAGACAAGTTACTTCTCAACAGAAACAATCCAAGTCAGAGACAATGAGGTATCTTTAAAGTGCTAAAAGAAAGCAACGGTAAACCAGGAATTCTGTAACTACTGAAAAGACCCTTCTAAAATGGAGGAAAATGTTCTAAAATTAGATTGTGGTAAGGGTTTCATAACTGTGAAAATACTAAAAAAACCACCAAACTGCATACTCTAAATGGGTAAATTTTATGGTATGTGAATTATATCTCAATAAATCTGTTTTTTTTTTCAAATGAAGGATAAATAATGACATTTGCAAACAAACACTGTAAGAATTTGTCACCAGCAGACCTGCACGAGGAATTCTAAAGGCTATTCCTCAGATGGAAAGAAATGATCCCAAATGGAAGACTGGAAGATGACAAAGGTGGCACTGGGGAAAAGATGACCTTTCTGATAAACAGTACTGAATAAATGGTTCTGCTAAATATAAAATTTGACCGCTTTTTCACAAGTTACAGAAAAGTCACAAGTGAACTGTAGATCTTAATTTGAAAGGCAGAACAGTAAGATTTTTAGAAGATGTCATAGGAAACTATCTTCTTGACTTTGGAATGGAACTCCTACAAATTAGGAAGAAAAAGACATGTAAACCCCAAAAGAAAACACTTTCGAACAGGCACTTCATAAAAGAGGATACCAAATAAACATGAAAAGATGTTCAACCTCATCAGTCAGCAAGAAACTGCAATCGGAAACCACAATGGGATACCTCACCAGGATGGCTGCACACTCACAAGGATGGCTTAAATGTAAGTGTTGACAAGTGTTGACAAGGACATGGAGCACGAGAACTCTCATACATTTGCTGGTAGGAGTGTAAATTGGTAGAAAAACACTTTGGAAACTTGGTGTTATCTCCTAAAGTTGAAGATATGGGTATCTTTTGACCTAGAAGTTCCACTGCTGGGTACATACCCAACAGAAACGAATGTACCAGGAGATGTATAAGAGTACTCAAAACAGCATTATTATTAATAGTCCAAAGCTAGAAACAATTCAAATGTCTACCAATACCAGAATAGTTAAATTGTAGTATTTCATACAGTGCAATACTACAGATTAATAAAAATGAACAACGGTTACGACATACTGGATGAATCTCAGAAGCACGTTGAGTGAAAAAGCCGGACACAAAAGAATATATATTTCTTTAGTATTTCATTTATATAAAGATCACGAAACAGTCAAAATAAAACGACGGACACTGCAGTTTTTATGGGATATATGTTTGGAAGGTAAAATCACACAGACAAAAGGCAAGGACGTGATTATCCCCAAAAAGTCAGGATTGGGTTACCTCTGGAGAGAGAATTCCGAGCTCCTGGGTGCTGGCAATGTTTTTTCTCGAACTGGTAACCACCAGTCCCCCTGGCTGGGTGATAAACCAGTAAGTGGTACATCGCGGGTCTTGCACTTGACCGGCGTGCAAGAAGAAAGGAGACGGGGACAAGAAAAAGGGAGCAAAAGCGGGCAGGCAGCTCCAGGTGGAAGGAAACGACCACTTAACGTGTAAGCTCTGGGCGCTGGCACAGGGAGGCTTCGATCAAGGGTACAGAGCCCCGGGGAGGGAGGCCGGAGGGGCTCCGGGCCGGGCGCGGCCACACCTGCCGCGGGGTCGGCCTCCCCACGCGGCCCCCCAGCCCCCACGTGTGCCTCCCGCGAGCTGCAAAGGCCGGCACCGCCCGCTGCTTCCAGAAGGCCGCCCACCCCGACTCCCCCAGACCCTCTCACGGTCCCCCACGCCCCCACGGTGCTCCCGAAGCCCGCCCAGCGCTCCGGACGCCGCCCGCCCGGCCTCCCCACGCCCAGGCGCCCGCCGACTCACCTCATTGTCGCTGCCGGGGCGGGCGCGCGGGGCCGGGGGCGCGGCGCGGGGCGCGGGGCGTTAGCGGGGCAGCCGGCCCCGGGCGCGGCGGCTCCGCGTCTCGCTGGGCTGCGGGGGGCAGCGAGGGCTCATCTTCTCGGGGCTGGCGTCCGGGCCGCTAGCTGCGGGGACGGGCTGCGGCGGCGGCGCCTGACAGCTGGGCCCCGGCCCCTGCCATCTTGGCGGGCGCGTGCCCGGGCCGCCGTGTGCGCACGCCGCCGGGGGGAGGGGAGTGGAGGGGAGGGGGCGAGCGTCGCCCGGGTCCCTCCGGCCGGGGGAGCGTGCGCCCGCCCGAGACTCGGGGCGCGGTCCCCGGGCGGGCGCGGCCGGCTGCGAGGCCGCCGACGGAGAGGCGAGAGGGCGCGGGCGGGCGAAGTCAGCCCGCGAGTCGAAACTGAGGGGAGAGCGCGCGCGGTGGCCCAAGCCCGACACAAAAGGCGCGGGGCCCCACCGCCCGCGCCTCCAGGAGAGCCGAGCCGGGGTCTGCGAGGGGCGGGGCGGAACCTCGGGGGGCGGGTCGTGAGGGCCCGGCCGGGCCGCAAGGGGCGGGGCTTCGAAGGAAGGGTGCTCAGTGAGGGGCGGGGAGGAGCGCTGAGAGCGGGGTGGGACTGGCGGATGTGAGAGGGGCGGGGCTTAGAAGAAAGCGCAATCCGTGAGGGGCGGGGCCGCGGAGGAGGGCAGGGCCCAAAGTGGGCGGGGCGCTGGCGCGGCACGTGGAGCGCTGTGTCCTCCTCCCCGCGCGGGGCGCCTCTCTCAACTGCAAAGGCAGCTGAGCGCGCCGGCGTCCGTGCGACTTGGCCCGAGGAGTCCACCTTCCCCGGGCCTGCGGCGCGCCCAGCCTGCTCCGAGGCAGTGAGCAACCCCCTCTCTTTGTAAATAAAGAGCCAAGGCTGGGACGGGGAGTCGTATCTTTGAGGCAATATCAACAGCTGAAGGATCTCCCAGTCCAAAAAAGCCCCACCTGGCGGCTGCAAACCACAGCTTGTGAAAAATCACATCGACTGCACGAGGTCGTCCAGGTTTTCTCTGGTTGTTAAATCCCCAAACCTTCCTAAAGGTTAGCCATCCTCATAGCTGGCTGGAAACCCTAAACCCGCAGAGTCTCACTTCTCAGTTCTAATTAGACACAGTTCGTCATGCTTTCTCAGTATCGCCACTAATGCTCCCATTCCCCTCTATCACAGCAACAATGAAATCGTACCTACCTTTTAAAAAATTGCCTCTGAGCAAGAGCACATCAAGCGTTAAGCGGTTTCTGGCATATAGGAGGGCAGCGAAGGGTCGCTATTCTACTCCTGGCCCAGAGTGAGAAGAGTGGTTTTGCCCAAGATACAGGAAGTGGTGGAGTCAGTTCTCAAGCCAAGGATTTTCTGACTCAAAATCCCAGTGCCCATCCATTCTTTTTTTAAAAAAATAAATTTATTTATTTATTTATTTTCAGCTGCCTTGGGTCTTCATTGCTGCACGCAGGCTTTCTCTAGTTGTGGCAAGCAGGGGCTACTCTTCGTTGCGGTGCACGTGCTTCTCATTGCTTGTTGCGGAGCACAGGCTCCAGGGCGCGTGGGCTTCAGTAGTTGTGGCTTCTGGGCTGAGTTGCTCCGCAGCATGTGGGATCTTCCCGGACCAGAGCTCGAACCCATGTTCCCTGCATTGGCAGGCGAATTCTTAACCACCGCGCCACCAGGGAAGTCCCCCATCCATTCTTGTTTGCTGCAATTGTTTATCATTCTTATGCGTCGCAGATGGATCCCCCTTCCTCACCATCCACTTGTCCTCAGAGTTCTTTAGCGATTGGCTGTCACATCTCCACTTTCCTCCCCCGATTTCTTTGAGCTGGAGTCTTCAAACTCAAAAGGGCACCTTGGTCCTCTTAACAGTCCTGTTAGCAGCCCCAGAGGATTTCAGCCCCTCCTAACCTTATTTGTCCCTCTCTTTCCAGGGTCAAGATCGGTCTCTTTGCTACAGAAGAGACTTGTTAGACCCTAAAAATTACTAAAATGGACAAGCCCCAGGTCACTTGGAGATGTCCCAATGTGCTCTGCAGAGGCAGGGTCACCCCTGGTTCATGCATATCAAAGTTCTGTGAGAAGACCCTCCCAGGATATTGGCCTGTTTGTTCCCAGCCTGGTTTATTGAAGCATGTGGCGCACTCTAACCTCTAGATCAAGCACTTTCCCTGCTGTCTTGGACTCTGCAACTGCAAGAAGATTTGCTGGGAGATGTTGATGGCAGACTTCCTATAGAACATTAGCACCGAAGGTGAGGGGGACTTGCCTCCGTCAACCTATCCTGCTAACTACTAATCTCCTGGAACAATAAAGACATTCAAGTTCCTTTAAGGAGCATCAGAGAATATGGATGCTGTAGGGGACCCGCAAATCCTACTCTTAGTAAAGGGTTCGGTGCATAGAACACGGAGAAAGGTTTAAGCGGCCCAACATCACTCAGTGAATTCACGAAATCAGCTGTGTCAGCCTCCTTGGGAGCTTTCTTGCATGTGATGTTTGTTCGTTAGAGGGCTTCCTGAGCTGCAGAAAGGGCCGGGTGGGCAGGTAGGGACCACTTGTGCCCTAAGCTGAGCCCCACTTCCCCATGAATGGGCACTGGTCTTTGTCCAACCAGCCTGAGGATGCTTGGGGAGACAGAGCCCTGCGTTTTACTCGGCAGCTCAGACCTCTCTGAGCCTCCATTTCTTGCTGACAGATGGGACTCCTAACGCTGTCTTGCAGGCACTGCTGAGGATCAGCACAAAGTCAGCTCCCAAAAGATCCTTCCTGCCCTTCTCCAGTGCCTCTCTCACAGCTCCTTCCCCTTTCCCTTGACTGTGCAGCACTTAAACCCATCCTCTATTTAGCATCTTTCCCGTTTGCTGAATGAAGCCTTTATTTCTTAAAAGTACATGAATTCATGTTTTCCATTCTGCTGCTAAAAAGAAAATTAACATTTTGCGGGGACATGTGGCCCCTGAACGATGTGTATCTGGAAGTCACCAGTTCTTGGATTTGAAAAGATTGCTCACCAAAGTCAGTGACTTTGTACTGGGGTTCAGGACAAGTGGCCAGGCTGACTCTCTGTGGGTCAGCTCCGAGGCACTCCTGGACTGGATTTCTCATTCATGGGGGAGGCAGGAAAGATGGGGTTTCTGCTGTGTGTTAAGCCGAGGCTAGTCATAGAGCCCCAGATACATAATAGAGCTAAAAAGTCCTTAAAGGGTATCTTACCCAACCTCCTTGTCCAGAGGGTGGAGGTGAGGCCCTGAGAGGGCGCACGGGTGAGTGGATGAAGAGCCTAACAAACACATTTCTGCAAACAACAAGCCCCAGGACTGCCCACGTTATCCCATGCTCCCTCCCTGTTTCTAGAAGTTTTTCCAGCCTGGAGTCACTGGTGAGGAGCCAATTCCATAGATCATCTTCTCCATTACTTGGGGTTGCCAAAACAAAGTAATTGCCTCACTCATCACTAATAATAAAAAGAAACACAGCTGCTTTTGATGATTCACCAAGGAGACCATGCATGGTTTATATTAAGGAGCCGAAGTAAATTACTAATTCGTGTCAGACACCGAAGTGTCTTCTTCGAAGGGAAGTCAACAGAGGTCTCAGGGAACTTGGGATCATCTGTGACCCTGCAGCCCTTTTTTGAAAATCCCCACTCACACCGTTAATCTCCTTGTCCAATTCAGTTATTACCAACAGTTGTTTTCCTTAAATACAGTACAATTTGTTTTCATTCATTCATTCATTGTTTATTGAGCACCTACACATGTCTGCCTCCTCTCACGCCCAGCCCACTGACTCTCTACCTGGCCAATTATCTTCAACTCCACCCACATGTCACCTCCCCCCGCCCCGGCCCCCCAAACACTCGGCACCCCCTCCGACAGGGCTGTAGGCACCATTCTCCAAAAGGCTTCAGGGCTTTGGGCTCCACCCCATCACACCCTTGCCATCCCATTCTGGGATGGTCTTTTTACTTGCTGGCCCCCGCACTGGACCGTGAACTTCATGAGAGCAGCAGGCATGTCTTCCGTGCTTATTCCTCTTTGTCCCCCACGAGCTTCTTTCCCGCCCCCCCCCCCCCCCCCGCCGCGAGCTTCTTACAGCACAGAACTGACATGTCATCCTCATCCAAATGGTGCTTGTGTGGGGCGGGGACAAGCCTGCAGGCATTATATTTTGGAAACCGAAGCTCTCGCTTGTGTTCTGGTTGCATCTGGTGGGGAATATAAATTGTTCCTGGCCCACCTTGCCTTCCACCCACTGAGGCTGGTGTGGGGCTCACAGCTGGAGCTTCGCTTTGACTCCATCTCTCACGCTCCTCAGCTCAGAAAGCAACTCTCCTGAAGATTATGTTTCACCCACTTTGAAGGCTCAGGAGGGGGCGACTCTTGGGAGAGGAGCCGGCAGTGGTCATACCGGGGATGACTCCAGCTTTCTGCTGGGGTAACTCAAAGACCCGGACCAATCTAGGGGAAGCTTGGCCAGATGTGTGCATGTTGGGGGCAGGGGGAGGACCTTGGGTACCCATCCAGCAGAGGGCAACTTCTTAGTGCCTGTTTGCACTGGGAGAGGAGCATCGAGGACCCGGGCTGGAGCAGGCCTGCCTTTCTGGAGGAGCCTGGAGCCAAGTCCTGCCATCCTGGGCTGCCTGAGTGTTCCCACTTAACAGGATCTTAATGTTCCCGCTACATTAAATTAAGAAAACTTAGCCAAGTGCATCCCTCAGGCCAGCCTAGCCTGCAATCCTAGAGGGAGCTGCTGATTCCTGGGAAGCGTTTACCCAGGAGCCTCCAGACCTTTGGGAAAGGATGCCCCGGCCAGCTCCTACCTAGGAAGCCCAACCTCCTTGGCATTCCCAGCCCCAGCCATCAGGTCCCAGTGTGGGCGGCTGTTCACCAGTAGCCTGCGGAAGAAACGTCCTGGTTACTTCTCTCCCTGTCGGCCGTCTCACACCTGCCCTGGAGACCCTGACAGCCAGGACTCTGTGGGGAACTCATTTCTGCAACAGAGCTGGGAGGCCTGGGCCTCCAAAACCGTGAGCTTGGGAAGTTTAAAGACTGCCATCCCCCCACAAAATGCTCTACCACGCTGAGCGGTCAGAAGGTGACGTGTCTAGAGGAGGAAATGACAGAGAAGTTATCAGGAGAGTAAGGAAGATCTTGCAGAGGAACAATCTGAGAACAAAACATAATTCGTGAGAACAAAAACCATTACTTCATAATTTAAAAGATTAATTAGAGGCAGGGAAAAACAGAAAAGACACTGATCTAGAACTAGGGTTGGCACACTTTTCTGCAAAGGGCCAGATAGTAAATATTTTTGGCTTTTTGCAGACCATTCGGTCTCTGTGTCTCTGTCACAACTACTGCTCTCGGCCATCACAGTGTGAAGGCAGCCACAGACAATCCCTAAACCAATGGATGTGAGTGTGTTCCAATAAAACTTTATTGACAAAAACAGGTGGCAGGCAGGATTGGGCCTGCAATCCAGGGACCTAAAAGATCAGATGAAAAAATTACTTTGTGAAGCAGAGTAAAAAAAGAAAGAAATGGAAATTATCATTGACAAGATGAAGCACGTAAATGATGGATTCAAGAGATCTAACTTCTAAATAAGAGGAGTTCCAAATGGGGTGGAAGGAGGAAAAGCCATAATTGAGGACAAAATAAGAGTTTTTAAATCAAAAGAGCTGTCAGAAGACTGGAAGCTTTCCCCTAAGATCAAACAAGACAGGGTTATCGACTCTCACCACTGCTTTTCAAGATTGTACTGGAGGTAATTAGGCAAGGAAAAAAAAAGGCATTCAATTGGAAAGGAAGGAGTGAAACGATCTCTATCTGCAGATCACATGATCTTGCGTTTAGAAAATCCTAAGTAATCGACTGAAAAACTATTAAAACTAATACATGAGCTCACTAAGGTTGCAGGATGCAAGAGCGATATTCAAAAAATCAATTGTATTTCTATATACTTGCTATGAACAATCTGAAAATTAAATTAAGAAAACAGTTCTATTTACAATAACATCAAAAAGAATAAAATACTTAGGAATAAATTTAACAAAAGAAGTGTTAAGACATACACTGAAAACTACAAAATGTCATTGGAAGAAATTAAAGACGACCTAAATAAAAGGAAAGACATCCATTCGTGGATTGGAAGACTTAATATTGTTACAAAGGCAACAGTCCGCAGATTGATTGCAAACTCAATGCAATCCCCATCAAAATCTCTTTTTCGGAAATGAGCAAGCTGATCCTAAAATTCATTTGGAAATGCAAAGCACCCAGAACAGCCAAAACAATCTTGAAAAAGAACAAAGTTGGAGGACTCATATTTCCTGATTTCAAAATTTATTGAAAAGCTTTAGTAATCAAGACAGTGTGGTACTGGCGTAGACAATATAGATCAATGGAATTGAATTGAAAGTCCAGAAATAAACCCTTATACTTATGTTCAATTGATTTTTGACAAGGGCTCCAAGATAAGTCAATGGAGGAAAGAACAGTCTTCAATAAATGGTGCTGGAACAAGTAGACATCCACACACAAATGAATGAAGTTTGGACCCTTTACATCATACACAGAAATTACCTTAAAATAAATCATAGTCCTAAATGTAAGAGCTAAAACTATAAAACCCTTAGAAGGAAACATGTTTAAATCTTCATAACCTTGGGTTAGGCAAAGCCTTCCTAGATATGATTCCAAAGGCACAAGTAACCAAAGAAAAAAATAGATAAATTGGACTTCATCAGCATTAAAAAATTTTGTTGCAAGTAATACCATTGGAGTGTAAAAACAACCCACAGAATGGGGGAAAATATTTGCAAACATATATGTGAAAAGAGCCTTGTATCCAGACTATATAATGAACTCTTACAACTCAATAATAAAAATACAAATCAGGCAACTAAAAAGTGGGCAAAGGATCTGAATACATATTTCTCCAAAGAAGAAATAGAAATGGCCAACAGGCACATGAAAAGATGCTCAACCTCATTAGCTATCAGGGAAATGCAAATCAAAACTGCAATGAGATACGATTTCACACCCACTGAGATGGCTATAAATGAAAATTGTTTTAATTTAAAAAGGGAAATAAATGATGTTGAAGATGCAGAGAAATTGGAACCGTCATAATTCTGGTGGAATTGTAAAATGATGCAATCTCTTTGGGAAACAGATTGGCAGTTCTTCAAACTGTTCAAAAAAGTTATAACACAACCCAGTAATATAACTCCTAGGTATGTGCCCACGTGAAATAAAAACATATCCACGCAAAAACTTGTACACAAATGTTCACAGCAGAAGTATTCATAATAGCCCCGAAGTGGAAACAACCCAAATGTCCATCACCTGATGAGTGGATAGACACAGTGGGGTCCCTCCATATACTGGAATGTTAGTTGGCAATAAAAAGCAATGAAGTACTGACACATGCTACAACATTGATGAACCTTGAAAATAGTATGCTAAGTGAAAGAAACCAGTCACAAAGACCACATATTGTATGATTCCCCTTATAGGAAATGTCCAGAAAAGGTAAATCCACAGAGACCTAAAGTAGTTTAGTGGTTGTCGAGGGCTGGGGCGGGGAGCAGGAAGGGAACAGGGAATAACTATCTGTTATGAACTGAATTGTGTTCCCTCAAAATTCATTTGTTGATGCGCTATTCCTGGTACCCCAGAATGTATTTGGAGATAGGACCTTTAAAGAGTTAAGTTAAAATGAGGCCATTAGTATGAGCCCTAATCCAATCTGACTGGTGTCCTTAAAAGCAGAGATTAGGACACACAGAGAGACTCTTGGAACAGAGGAAAGGACGCCTTGAGAAGGTGGCCGTCTGCAAGCCCAAGAAGAGGGCTCAGAAGGAACCAAACCTGCTGCACCTGGATCTTGGACTTCCAGCCCCCAGAACAGTGAGGAAATAAATGTCTGTGGTTTAAGCCCCCAAGTCTGTGATATTTTGTTATGGCAGCCCTAGTAAACAAATACAATGCCAATGGGCATGGGGTTTCTTTTGGGGTGATGAAAATGTTATAAAATTATACTGTAGTGATGGTTGCACAACTGTGAATATATTAAAAACCATTGAGTGGTATTCCTTAAATGGGTGGATTTTAAGGAATGTGAGTGGTATCTCAATAAAGCCATTTGAAAAGAGAGAGCTCACCAGGCATTTGGGAGGATTGGTGGAGAAAGACACCCACCTAGCCACAATCTGGGAGGAACGGCCTTGTTTACTCTCCCATGCGTATGATACCCTTGGACAGGACAGGAGTTTAGGCCTGCACTTCTCTTTTCTCAGAGATCTGAAAACTTCGAGTTTCAAATGCAGGTAAGAAGCCGAATAAAACATCTGATTCTCCCTTTTACCCAGTGTATTACTTTCCTGTTGCTGCCGTGCAAATTACCCCAAAGTTGCTGGCTTAAAACAACACATATGGGGACTTCCCTGGTGGCGCAGTGGTTAAGAATCTGCCTGCCAATGCAGAGGACACGGGTTCGATCCCTGGTCCGGGAAGATCCCACATGCCAAGGAGCAACTAAGCCCTCGTGCCACAACTACTGAAGCCCGCACGCCTAGAGCCCATGCTCCATAGCAAGAGAAGCCACTGCAATGAGAAGCCTGCGCACCAAAACAAAGAGTAGCCCCCGCTTGCCGCAACTAGAGAGAGCCTGCGCGCAAAAACGAAGACCCAACGCAGCCAAAAATAAATAAATTAATTAAAAAAAAAAAAGCAACACTCATGTGTTCTCTTACAGTTCTGGAGGTCAGAAATCTGACCTCACTGGGCTAAAATCACGGTGCTTCTTCTGGAGGCTCCAGGAGAGCGTCTGTTCCTTGCCTTTTCTAGCTTCTAGAGGTCACCTACATTCCTCGGCTCATGTCACCTTAGGAAGGGGCCATCTTCAAAGCCAGCAACTAAGGTCAGGTCTGTCTCACGGGGCATCACTCTGACCTTGCTGTGTAGTCACATGTCCCTCACCTCTTTTCCCTCCTTCTCCCATAATTAGGGACCCTTGTGATTACACTGGGCCCACTTGAATAATCCATGATAATCTATTTCAAGGTCAGCTGATCAGCGACCTTAATTCTACCTGCAGCCTTCGTTCCCCTTTGCCATGGAACCTACATACTCATGGTTCCTGGGATTAGGACTGGACATTTTAGGGAGGGGTGGAGGGTGCATTCTGCACATAGGAAATCTGTTTTTTCTCCCAGGAGGCTGAAAGATTCCTGGAATTACCCTTCTTATCCTAGGAGTTCAGAAATTTCACTGGAGTGCAAAGAAACCCTAAATAACCATAAAAAATATGGTAAAAATTTAGCTTGGAAATGTAAAAATACTCTTCTAGATAACTTTGAGCTGAAAGAGGAGATCAATATTAAAACTACAAATTAATAAGAAATTAATGAAAATGAGAAGATGTCAGGGTAACACCTATGGGATACACCAAAAGCAAACCTTACACGTTTTTATCATATAACAAAGGATATGTATAAAGGAATGAAGCATTCAACTTAAAACACAACAAAATAAATAAAAAAATTATGAGGAGGAAATTATTTAGGATAAAAAGCTGAAAAGAATGAACTAGAAAACAAAAAATACCAAAAAACGAAATTAAAATATGCTTCTTCCCGAAGAAATAAAATGGAAAGCCCACAAAGCCCAAGAAATAAAAGACCAGAAAAGAAAAGTACACTAGGAATGAAAAAGGACTTATAATTGCACGGGGTAAATGAGAACAAAATAATTACATGAGGATACTATTGCAGTTGGATTTCAATAAATTTGAGGATCTACATGAAATGGATGATTTTCTTAAAAGACAGATAGAAAGGCTGGTAATAAGAGAACTTAAATTGGACTGAACCCTAAAACCAAATTGATAGCGGGGGTGCCTAGATGGTAGGCACTGGGGGAAGCCAGCCACCTCCAGGACCTCCTTGGAGACACGTCAGGCACTGTGCCTGTGAGTGGCCGAGTGGCTCCTGGCAAGACAACAGGTGGAGAGTCAGCCCCAGACAGGGAGGCCACCACTCATGTGGGGCCCTGGGCAGGCCTCTGCCCTTGCTGGGCCTGGGTGTCCTCCTGCATTGGATCCTGAACAGGAGACTTTGGAGCCCCAAGTGGAGGTGGGATGGAGGGTGGGGAGGTGGGATGGAGGGTGGGGAGGTGGGATGGAGGGTGGGGAGGTGGGATGGAGGGTGGGGAGGTGGGAGAGGGAGCGAACACAGGATGAGAGCGTTTCTGGTCACCTCCACCCCCTGAAGCCGCAGCAGCTGCATTCTCAACCATATTATGGCGCGGATTTTCCTGTAAGACTTTTTTCTTTTTCTCTTTGATTTATTCTCCTCTGTCCACTTTAATGAAATCATTTCTGATTTTATTCAGTTCAGAGCGATACAAGGTAGACTTTATTATACAACAGCATATACTTGTTTCTCTACTGGCCTCTTTTATTGTTATTTATTTATTTTTATTATTTTTTAACATCTTTATTGGAGTATAATTGCTTTACAATGGTGTGTTAGTTTCTGCTGTATAACAAAGCTATACATATACATATATCCCCATTTCTCCCCCCCCCCCCCCACCGCGGCTCCCTCCCTTCCTGTAAGATTTTATCTGCAGAAAGCTGTTGCTAAAACGAACAGTGGAAGTCAGATGATCCCCCCGCCCCCAAAGTGCTTTCAGCTTTGATCTCTTCATAGCATTCACCTGCCAAAGTTCATGGGTTATGCTTTGACAATTTGCTTGTCCCTTAGGATTTTAAAGATGTTTATAAGTCCCCAAATGGAGATGGATGTGTGTTTGTGTGTATCTGTGTCTGTGTGCGTTCCTTCTTTTACAGAAGGGCTGCTTAATTTGGAACATAATTGAAATTTGCTTTCCCCAGATGACCTAGAACTAGCTAGCACGCAGGGGCTGATGGGCTGGTGAGGCAGGCACACCGTCTATCCACACACACGCCCAACTTTGTCCCCTGAGAATGACGAGCTTTACAGCCTTTAGGTAAAAATAGCTTTGTGCGGCTTCCACCAGGAAGACACACAGAAAAGGAAAGAGGATTCATTTGCTACAAAAGAAAAAGCCTCCCAGATTGTTACCATAATTTTGGAATTCACTTTTTGCAAAACCTATCAGGGGACATATAGATGTTCTTGCCCTCTAATTCAGTAATTCTACTTCTGGGCGTTTGTCTTGAAGTAAATCTAAAAGAAAGACTCTGGGGACAAAGCTGTTCTCAGCAGTGTGGTTTGCAATAGTAAAACACTGTAAGCAGGAAAAGATATTTGGGGATAAGGGCAAAGGTTTAGGAATTGAATACAAGTCCGAATGCTCACCTTGCCGGTAGCTCCATTCATTCGTGTATCCCCCTAACTTACTGATAGGCTGTCCTCACCAGGCACTGTGCTAAGTGCTGGAGAAAGAAGAATGAACAAGATGCGGAGTGTTTATGCTTTAGGCAGCTTGTGGACAGAAGGGCTACAGGCAAGTAGACTAAGGAAACCCACGCTTACAATTCACTGTGATAAGGGAAGTACAATGGAGGGGGAGGGGGAACACATAAGAGGGACCAGAAATCAGACTAGGCACTCGGGGAAGGCTTCCTGGAGGAGGCGGCTTTTTTTTTTTTTTCTTTTTTGTCACGCCTTGTGGCTTGCAGGGTCTTAGTTCCCCAACCAGGGATCAAACCCATGCTCCCTGCAGTGGAAGCGTGGAGTCCTAACCACGGGACGGCCAGGGAAGTCCCCAGGAGGTGGCTTTTTAGCTGAGTTATGAAAGTTACGGTGGTTGGCTAGGAAAAATGGGAGGAAGAGTGTTGAGGCAGAGAGCACGTGCAAAGACTGGTGAAGGCTGGGTGGTGACAGGCAGCGTGCTGGGGTGTGGGGACACAGAGTGGTAGCAGCGAGAGGTGGTGTGGGAGAGGAGCCCGGAGCCCCTTGAGCAGGCCCCGTGCACAGCATGAAGGAGCTTTTCCCTAAGAGCCGCTAAAGGGGTTTAAGCAAGAGAATGGGGGTGTTTAGAAAGCTCACTCGGCTGCCACGTGGCGTAAGGCCAGTGGGGCTGCAGCTGGGCCAGGGCAGAGGCAGCACAGATGGGGAGACGACATGGACGCAGGTGATGGCCCCTTCAGTGCTGGAGACACAGGACTGCTGAGCGTGAACTCTGACTACGTGGGTTCAAATCCCAGCTCACTCACTGTGCAGCCCTAGAAAGCTACCTAACCTCTCTGAGTTTTAGTTTCCTCATTGTCAATAAAAGGAGGACCATCATAAAGAGAAGCCCCCTCCTCGGGTGGTGGGACTGTTGAAGGAGTCGCCCTGTGTGGGGCATGGCTAAGGGCTCTCTAAGGGATGCTGGAGAGTCGTGACTATTATTGGCGGCTTGTTGACACGGGCAGCGAGTCCAAAAGAGGGGTGGAGAGGAATGCTCACTGCTGGCTTGGGCAGTTGGGAGGATGGAGCACAGGGTTTGGGGAGAAAAGTGGATGAATTGATTTGGGACATGAAATTGAGGTCCCAGTGGGCAAGCAGATGGACATCCAGGTGTGGTGCTAAGGAAGATGAGTCAAAGATACTGATCTGGGGGGCTAATCAGGGCTGAAGAGGTGACCGAGACCCCAGGAGCTGAGGACACAGCCCCAGGAGGGGCGGAGAAGGAAGAGAAGGGGGCAGAGCACCGAGAGTTGAGGAACAGACCAGGGAGGTTTTCTTCTAATGGGAAAGATTTGAGCCTCTTTAAATGTTGATGGAAGGAGGCTTCAGAGAATGCACTGTGGACAAATGCCCTCTGTAAGTGTGGCCTTTATTATTTTTTCTTATCATCATCGTCACCATCACCATAGGGGGGAGAGGACTGAGCTAAGAGAGTGATATTAGTCACAGCAGCCTGTTTATCTGCAGCTGATCGGAGTTCTTTATAATGAAGTTGTAGTGACAGGGGAAAATGCTTATAAAGTTACATGAAAAAAGCAATACAAAGCATTGTCTATGCAATATGTTAACTACAGAAACACATCCAAAAATGTACTCCCAGAAATAAAACGCAGGAAGGAAATGCACTAAGAAATACCAGGGCTATTTCTGGGTGGTAGGGATATGGGAGGGCTTCCTTCTCAATTTGCTATGATGAGTACGTATTAGTTTGATCATGAAAAAGTACAGTAAACTTTATTTTATAAAAAAACAAACAAACTAAGGTGGCTGGGGGGCTATCCCTGCCAAGGTCACAGTGACCGTGAGCAAATCCCTGTTTTCCCAGTATGCTGGTTTCTACATCTACAGAAAGACAGGGCTGAACAAGATCGCATCCTCCCCACCGTGTGCCCCAGAGACTCTGCCTTGCAGACACATCCCAGGAAGGAAAGGCGGTGAGTGTGGTCAGACAGCCCCGGGGACCCTGCGTGCTCGGCACCCAGGAGGCCTCCCCCAGATGGCCGCATGCTTCGGTCCCTCACTCTGCCACTCCACTCTCTGCTCAAAGGCCACCTGCCTGAGTCCCCAGGCTTAAGGGGTCTCCATCTCTGCTGACCCCTCGCTGCCTGTCTGGTTCCACAAGAGCAAGAACTGTGGTATCCTTTGGTATCCCTGGTCCTAGTATGGTGTCTGGTGCAGAAAGGAGATGGTACTTATTGGATGGATGGATGGACACAATGGCCCCCTGGACAATGCACATCGATGTATTAAAACTCTGAGAAGATCCACACTAAAAGCATACTCAAACCTGTTTAACTCATTGACTCACAAACCCAGGGTCTATTAACACCTCGTGGAATTGATGTTCCACAGAACACACTTGGGGAAATACTCCCCCAAGATGACCCCCCCGAGCTCCCCTGCAGCCCCACCATTCTACAAATAAACAGCCCTACTGTGGGGGTCGGCCAGAGTACCTCGGGGGAGGTGAGGGTGCAGTAGCGCGTGGCTGTCCTCCTGGACTCCAGGTCTCCCCATCTGGCTGTGCTGAGCCTGCTGGGTCCTCTCCCTCCTCTGAACCCTGCTGATGTCTGAGCCCGAGAGCTGCCTTAGCCTGGGAAGGAGACAAACAGGAGTGACCATGCCAGAACAAGGGAAAGGCCTTTCCCACAGCATCTGAAAGTGCTTTCACAGCAGCCCGATGCCGAGGATGATTGAAGGTGAGGATGGGGCAACCTCAGGTGCTCCCGGAACAAGAAGCACAGGGGTGCTGTTTGGCTTCTCCCACGGCTGGCTTCAAGTCCAGAGGATGAGCCGATGCTGTGGTTTCTAAACCTGCCACTTCTGTGTGAATCCGAGTAAAATAAACCAAAATAAACCGCATGAGAACAGAACGCTGTGCAGTGCCATGGGTGTACGTGAGGGGTGGGCAGCGTGCTGGATTGCGACTGTCACAGCCCACTCTCCTTTTTTGGTAGTCATGGCTGTAAGGGTTCTGGGGGTAACCTAAAAGATACAGAAGCCCATTTGGGGGGCTTCCCTGGTGGCGCAGTGGTTAAGAATCCGCCTGCCAATGCAGGGGACATGGGTTCAAGCCCTGGTCCGGGAAGATCCCACATGCCGTGGAGCAGCTAAGCCCGTGTGCCACAACTACTGTAGCCTGCGCTCTAGAGCCCGTGAGCCACAACTACTGAGCCCGGGCGCCTAGAGCCCATGCTCTGCAACAAGAGAAGCCCGTGCACCGCAACGAAGAGTAGCCCCTGCTCGCTGCAACTAGAGAAAGCCCACGTGCAGCAACGAAGTCCCAACGCAGCCAACAATAAATAAATAAATAAATAATAATAATAAAAAAGAAGCGCATTTGGCCAAGGGAATCTCAGAAATGCCACAGACCGGGTCACACAGCAGGGAGTCAGGCAATTCCTTAGTTCAGGACTGGTAAGGAGGGAGAGATTGCCCCCAAATGTTATAAGCTGAAACGTTCTAAGCAAATTCATTACCAGTGCCTGCCATTCTGGTCCCCCCCCCCCATTGCCATGGCAACTGGCCTAATAAAAGGGGCGAGGGAGGCGAGGGCTGGTGTTCTCTGCTGTCTAGGGGCTCGTTCCATTGCACCCTAGGGTCTCCAGTTACAGATTCTGTGCATCAGTGAGGCTGCTTGCTCTAGAGGAAAGCAGGACACAGTCTAAAGGAGTTGGCTGGGAACACAGGAAAGCAGAAGAGCCCTCATGCACCTTGTCCCTGCTGTTCAGAATACGGCCTTGAAGCCCTTCTTAGTAGAAACTGGGGATGGAGGAGGGGAGGGAGAATCATGTGGCCTCTGAGTACCCTTTCTTCTTTGCTATATTCAGCTCCTGGATGATGAACTTTCTCTCACAGCTTTTCCCAAGATGGAACGTTCATGGCCGATAATCAGTGTCTTGAGAGCACAGGTGCCCAACGCTCACGTTTGGGAAATGCTGGTGTAAACAGGTCTCTTTATTTATTTATTTATTTAATATGTATGTATTTATGTATTTATTTTTTTTGGTTGCGCCAGGTCTTAATTGCGGCACGTGGGATCTTCGTTGTGGCATGCGGGATCTTTTTTAGGTGTGGCACGCAGGATCTTTAGTTGCAGCATGCAAACTCTTAGTTGCGGCATGTGGGATCTAGTTCCTGATCAGTGATCGAACCCCGGCCCCCTGTATTGGGAGTGTGGAATCTTAGCCACTGGACCACCAGGGAAGTCCCAACAGGTTTCTTTATGACAGAGCTTCCCAACACCTTCCCTTGAGTCCCCATAGACCACACACTGTACGTAGCACGTGGCATTTCTCAAGTTATTTGGAAATCCTCTATTGCTGCTCCTTGAATGGCGCTCTGCAGAGCATGGGTCCGAGAACGCAGCTTGGGAGAACTGGGGGGGTCTCCCTTGGCTCTGCCGCCAACTCATTGAGCGACATGGGCAAGCACCTCTATCTTTCTGACCCCAGGTCTCTTCCTCTTAGAAGATGGGCAAGCGATCCTACCTCTCAGGCCGGTCGTGTAGAGAGGAAGTGGAAGGATGGGACCTGGAGAAAGGCTGGGCGAGATCCAGTGAAGCTGAGCCCGTGCAAGCCTGCGTGCATGTGCGCGTGTGTGTGTGTGTGCATGAGTACTTGCGTGTGTGCATGCGTGCATGCATGCCAGCCAAGTCTTGGGGGAGGAGCTGAGACCCAGTAGACCTGCGTTCCAAAGGTGCTGCTGGACCATGGGCAGAGTTTACAAAGGAGGTCCCCAAGAGACCTCTCAGCCACTCACATTCACATTAAGGGTATAAAAGGGTCAGGAATTCAAATTCTTAAACAGTATTTGTAAGGAGAATTTCTTTTGGGGAAGGTTGAGCTGTTGATTCCAACCCTCTTTCCCCAAGAAGGAGGGGTGGGCGTTGCTTCCCTCTCACCCCTATTTCTTGAGAGCTTGAGCGTGTCCCCTGGAATTTGTGGACTTAGTGGCTGAAAAATCTACAGGCGACTGGGTGGCTCTCAGCAGATGCCCGAGGAGGCTGTGTGGGAGGGCATAACTGCTCACCCCTTGGTGTCAGGGGTGGGACCAGATGCGAGCCAGGGGAGGAATCATCTTAGATTCCATCCACAGGGCCACCAGCAGGGGCTGTCGGACTTCCACAGAAAGAGGACAAGAGGTGGACTGCCCTGTGCTCAGGGGCTGTGGGAGAAAGCAGCTGCCTAATGGAAAGAACACCTTTCCCCAGGTCAAGGGGACTACACTATGGGTGAGGGAACATTGGCAATGTAGGGGCTCCCCAAGAACCTCTGGAATCTCCCTGGGAAGGGTCGGCTGAAACAGCTGCCCAGAGAGTGAGAACAATCGTTGTCTGATAAGAATTTCCTTTCTCGTGGAAAGATATCCCATGCTCTTGGATTGGAAGAATCAATATTGTTAAAACCGCCATACTACCCAAACCAATCGACAGATTTAATGTGCTCCTTATCAAATTCCCCATGACATTTTTCACAGAACTAGAACAAATAATCCTAAAATTTATACGGAACCACAAAAGACCCAGAATTGCCAAAGCAATCCTGAGGAAAAAGAACAAAGCTGGAGGCATAACCCTCCCAGACTTCAGACAATACTACAAAGCTACAGTAATCAAAATAGTGTGGTATTAGTGCAAAAACAGACATATAAGTCAATGGAATGGAATAGAGAGCCTAGAAATAAACACACACCTATGGTCAATTAATCTTCCACAAAGGAGGCAAGAATATACAATGGAGAAAAAAGTCTTTTCAGCAAGTGGTGCTAGGAAAGATGGACAGCTGCATGTAAATCAAAGAAGTTAGAATACCTCCTTACACTATACACAAAAATAAGCTCAAAATGGCTTAAAGACTTAAACATAAGACACGACACCATAAAACTCCTAGAAGAGAACATAGGCATAACATTCTCTGACATAAATCATAGCAGTGTTTTCTTAGGTCAATCTCCCAAGGCAAAATAAATTAAAGCAAAAACAAACAAATGGGACCTAATCAAATTTACGAGCTTTTGAACAGCAAAGGAAACCATAAACAAAATGAAAAGACAACCTACGGACTGGGAGAAAATATTCGCAAACGATGAGACCGACAAGGGCTTAATTTTCAAGATACACAAACAGCTCATATAACTCAATATTAAAAAAACAAACAACCCTATAAAAAAATGGGCAGAAGACCTAAATAGATATTTCTCCAAATAAGACATACAGATGGCCAACAGACACATGAAAAGATGCTCAACATTGCTAATTATTAGAGAAATGCAAATCGAAACTACAACGAGGTATCATCTCACACTGGTCAAAATGGCCATCATCAAAAAGTCTACAAATAATAAATGCTGGAGAGGGTGTGGAGAAAAGGGAATGCTCCTACCCTGTTGGTGGGAATGTAAGTTGGTGCAGCCACTATGGAGAACAGTATGGAGGTTCATTAGAAAACTAAAATTAGAGTTACTATATGATTCAGCAATCCCACTCCTGGGCATATATCTGGAAAAGATGAAAACTCTAATTGGAAAAGATACATGCACCCTAATGTTCATTGCAGCACTATTTACAATAGCCAAGACATGGAAGCAACCTAAGTGTCCATTAACAGATGAATGGGTAAAGAAGATGTGGTATATATATAAGGGAATATTAGCCATAAAAAAGAACATAATAATGCCACTTGCAACAACATGGATGGACCTAGAGATGATCATACTAAATGCAGTAAGTCAGACAGAGAAAGACAAATATCATATGATGTCACTTATTTGTGGAGTCTAAAAAAATGATACAAATGAACTTATTTACAAAACAGAAACAGACTCAGGGACATAGAAAACAATCCTATGGTTACCAAAGGGGAAGGGGGGAGGGGTAAATTAGGAGTTTGGGATTAGCAGATAGAAACTATTGTACTACATATAAAATAGATAAACAAAAAGAAAAGAATCTGAATCTATCTATCTATCTATCTATCTATCTATCTATCTATCTATCTATCTATCTATCTATAACTGAATCACTTTGCTGTATACCTGAAACTAACACAGCATTGTAAATCAACTATAATTCAAAAAAAAGAAAAGAATTTCCTTTCTCTCTCCCCACACTCCTAGTCTAAGGAGGTCAGACAGGAATTGGCAAACTGGGGAAGAGAAGGTGAGCTCTGCTTTCTGCCACCAGGTGGCGCACCTGTAGCCAGAAGGGTAGAGGAGGGAAGGTTTACACGTAAATCTTTTTCCAAGCTTTGACGATTACCTTTTCAGTTTTCATCTTATGGGTGCTACGCACCTACTTTGGTTCTAAGCCGAAACAACCAAATTTGTTCTTAGCTCATCCACATTTTGAGCTCAGACAAAATCTGTGTCCACAAGCTCACCCCTCCCTTAGGCGTCCCAAGTGCAGGGTCGCCTCCACTCCCTTCCCACGTCTCGGCCCAAGGGTGGTCTGAGCTTGCGTCCTGTTTTTGTTGAAACGTGTGGAAGAGCGTGGAGGAGGCAAGTTGGAACAGCTGGGACCCCCTGGGAGGGACTGAACCCCTGCCAGAAAGGCTCACCTTGAACAGGGCTCCACCTTCAAGAGGGAACGGAGGTTTCTCAACATGCAGTTGGGTCTGGTCCCACCTGCCAGCCAAGGTGGGAAGGATCCAGCTGGGTGGCCTAGGAGGGGAGTGTCCGAGGGGGCCTGAGGCAGGGTGGGGGGAGGGGACAGCTGAGCATACTGCCCAGGGGTGGAGGGAGTCGGAGGGGAAGGGTACAATGGGGCAGTGAGCCACAGGGTCAGAGAAGGGTCCGGAACTAAGGGCACATGCAGGCTTGAGCCCCTATCTGCACTTTCAGGGGAGGGGGCACCCATGGCAGCTGTATGCCCAAGGCTTTATATGGCTGTATCGTATACCCAGGCAGTGCTAGGCATTGAGACATGGGGCTGGTTTGACACCTGGAGAAATCTGCATATGGACTGGGCATTAGACAGTAGCGAGGAATCGCTGTTAAGTCTGTCCGCTGTGATGAGGTCATGGTGGTTAAATAAAATAAACTGTCCTCATCAGAGCAGCAGACTGAAGTATTTCTAGGTGAAATGACATGGTGGCTTGGACTTTTTTTTTTTTAACATCTTTATTGGAGTATAATTGCTTTACAGTGTTGTGTTAGTTTCTGCTGTAAAACAAAATGAATCAGCTATGTGCATACGTATATCCCCATATCCCCTCCCTCTTGCATCTCCCTCCCACCCTCCTTATCCCACCCCTCTAGGTGGTTGCAAAGCACTGAGCTGATCTCCCTGTGCCATGCAGCTGCTTCCCACTAGCTATCTACTTTACATTTGGTAGTGTATATATATCAATGCTATTCTCTCACTTCGTCCCAGCTTACCCTTCCCCCTCCCCATGTCCTCAAGTCCATTCTCTACGTCTGCATCTTTATTCCTGTCCTGCCCCTAGATTCATCAGAACCATTTTTTTTTTTTAGATTCCATATATATGTGCTAGCATACAGTATTTGTTTTTCTCTTTCTGAATTACTTCACTCTGTATGACAGTCTCTAGGTCTTACCACCTCACTACAAATAACTCAGTTTCATTTCTTTTTATGGCTGAGTAATATTCCATTGTATATATCTGCCACATCTTCTTTATCCATTCATCTGTTGATGGACACTTAGGTTGCTTCCATGTCCTGGCTATTGTAAATAGTGCTACAATGAACATTGTGGTACATGACTCCTTTTGAATTATGGTTTTCTCAGGGTATATGCCCAGGCGTGGGATTGCTGGGTAGTATGGTAGTTCTATTTTTAGTTTTTAAGGAACCTCCATACTGTTCCCTGTAGTGGCTGTACCAATTTACATTCCCACCAACAGTGCAAGAGTGTTCCCTTTTCTCCACACCATCTCCAGCACTTATTGTTTGTAGATTTTTTGATGATGGCCATTCTGACTGGTGTGAGGTGATACCTCATTGTAGTTTTGATTTGCATTTCTCTAATGATTAGTGATGTTGAGCATTCTTTCATGTGTTTGTTGGCAATCTGTATATCTTCTTTGGAGAAATGTCTGTTTAGGTCTCCTGCCCATTTTTGGATTGGGTTGTTTGTTTTATTGATATTGAGCTGCGTGAGCTGCTTATATATTTTTAAGAGTAATCCTTTGTTGGTTGCTTCGTTTGCATATTAATATTTTCTCCCATTCTGAGGGTTGTCTTTTTGTCTTGTTTATGGTTTCCTTTGCTGTGCAAAAGCTTTTAAGTTTCATTAGGTCCCATTTGTTTATTTTTGTTTTTATTTCCATTTCTCTAGGAGGTGGGTCAAAAAGGCCCTTGCTGTGATTTATGTCAGAGTGTTCGGCCTATGTTTTCCTCTAAGAGTTTTATAGTGTCTGGCCTTACATTTAGGTCTTTAATCCATTTTGAGTTTATTTTTGTGTATGGTGTTAGGGAGTGTTCTAATTTCATCTTTTACATGTAGCTGTCCAGTTTTCCCAGCACCACTTATTGAAGAGGCTGTCTTTTCTCCATTGTATATTCTTGCCTCCTTTATCAAAGATAAGGTGACCATAGGTGCGTGGGTTTATCTCTGGGCTTTCTATCCTGTTCCATTGATCTATATTTGTTTTTGTGCCAGTACCATACTGTCTTGATTACTGTAGCTTTGTAGTATAGTCTGAAGTCAGCAAGCCTGATTCCTCCAGCTCCGTTTTTCTTTCTCAAGACTGTTTTGGCTATTGGGGGTCTTTTGTGTTTCCATACAAATTGTGCAATTTTTTGTTCTAGTTCTGTGAAAAATGCCATTGGTAGCTTGATAGGGATTGCATTGAATCTGTAGATTGCTTTGGGTAGTAAAGTCATTTTCACAATGTTGATTCTTCCTATCCAAGAACATAGTATATCTCTCCATATGTTTGTATCATCTTTCATTTATCAGTGTCTTATAGTTTTCTGCAAACAGGTCTTTTGTCTCCTTAGGTAGGTTTATTCCTAGGTATTTTATTCTTTTTGTTGCAATGGTAAATGGGAGTGTTTCCTTAATTTCTCTTTCAGATTTTTCATCATTAGTGTATAGGAATGAAAGGGATTTCTGTGCATTAATTTTGTATCCTGCTACTCTACCAAATTCATTGATTAGCTCTAGTAGTTTTTCTGGTAACATCTTTAGGGTTCGCTATGTATAGTATCATGTCGTCAGCAAACAGTGACAGTTCTACTTCTTCCTTTCTGATTTGGATTCCTTTTATTTCATTTTCTTCCCTGATTGCTGTAGCTAAAACTTCCAAAACTATGTTGAATAATAATGGTGAGAGTGGGCAACCTTTTCTTGTTCCTGATCTTAGAGGAAATGGTTTCAGTTTTTCACCATTGAGAACAATATTGGCTGTGGGTTTGTCATATATGGCCTTTATTACGCTGAGGTAAGTTCTCTCTATGCCTACTTTCTGGAGAGTTTTTATCATAAATGGGTGTTGAATTTTGTCAAAAGCTTTTTCTGCATCTATTGAGATGATCATATGGTTTTTCTCCTTCAATTTGTTAACATGGTGTATCACATGGATTGATTTGCATATACTGAAGAATCCTTGCATTCCTGGGATAAACCCCACTTGATCATGGGGTATGATCCTTTTAATGTGCTGTTGGATTCTTTTAATTAATTAATTAATTAATTAATTAATTAATTTTTGGCTGCATTGGGTCTTTATTGCTGCACACGGGCTTTCTCTAGTTGAGGAGAGCGGGGTCTACTCTTCGTTGTGGCGCGCAGGCTTCTCATTATGGTGGCTTCTCTTGTTGCAGGCTCTAGGCACGCGGGCTTCAGTAGTTGTGGCACATGGACTCAGTAGTTGTGGCTCACGGCGTCTAGAGTGCAGCCTCAGTAGTTGTGGCGCACGGGCTTAGTTGCTCCACGGCATGTGGGATCTTCCCGGACCAGGGCTCGAACCTCTGTCTCCTGCATTGGCAGGTGGATTCTTAACCACTGCGCCACCAGGGAAGCCCCTGTGCTGTTGGATTCTGTTTGCTAGTATTTTGTTGAGGATTTTTGCATCTATGTTCATCAGAGATATTGGCCTGTACTTTTCTTTTTTGGCGACATCCTTGTGTGGTTTTGGTATCAGGGTGATGGTGGCCTCGTAGAATGAGTATGGGAGTGTTCCTCCCTCTTTTATATTTTGGAAGAGCTTGAGAAGGATAGGTGTTAACTCTTCTCTAAATGTTTGACAGAATTCACCTGTGATGCCACCTGGTCCTGGGCTTCTGTTTGTTGGAAGATTTTTAATCGCAGTTTCAATTTCAGTGCTTGTGATTGGTCTGTTTATATTTTCTATTTCTTCCTGGTTCAGTCTTGGAAGGTTGTGCTTTTCTAAGAATTTGTCCATTTCTTCCAGGTTGTCCATTTTATTGACATAGAGTTGCTTGTACTAATCTCTCATGATCCTTTGTATTTCTGCAGTGTCAGTTGTTACTTCTTTTTCATTTCTAATTCTGTTGATTTGAGTCTTCTCCCTTTTTTTCCTGATGAGTCTGGCTAATGGTTTATCAATTTTGTTTATCTTCTCAAAGAACCAACTTTTAGTTTTATTGATCTTTGCTATTGTTTCCTTCATTTCTTTTTCATTTATTTCTGATCTGATCTTTATGATTTCTTTCCTTCTGCTAACACTGGGGTTTTTTTGTTCTTCTTTGTCTAATTGCTTTAGGTGTAAGGTTAGGTTGTTTATTTGAGGTGTTTCTTGTTTCTTGAGGTAGGATTGTATTGCTATAAACTTCCCTGTTTGAACTGCTTTTGCTGCATCCCATAGGTTTTGGGTCGTCGTGTTTTCGTTGTCATTTGTTTCTAGGTATTTTTTGATTTCCTCTTTGATTTCTTCAGTGATCTCTTGGTTATTTAGTAGTGCATTGTTTAGCATCCATGTGTTTGTATTTTTTATAGTTTTTTTCCTGTAATTGATATCTAGTCTCATAGCATTGTGGTCAGAAAAGATTATTGATACGATTTCAATTTTCTTAAGTTTACCAAGGCTTGATTTGTGACCCAAGATATGGTCTATCCTGGAGAATGTTCCATGAGCACTTGAGAAGAAAGTGTATTTTGTTGTTTTTGGATGGAATGTCCTATAAATATCAATTAATTCCATCTTGTTTAATGTGTCATTTAAAGCTTGTGTTTCCTTATTTATTTTCATTTTGGATGATCTGTCCATTGGTGAAAGTGGGGTGTTAAAGTCCCCTACTATGACTGCGTAACTGTTGATTTCCCCTTTTATGGCTGTTAGCACTTGCCTTATGTATTGAGGTGCTCCTACGTTGGGTGCATAAATATTTACAATTGTTATATCTTCTTGGATTGATCCTTTGATCATTATGTACTGTCCTTCTTTGTCTCTTGTAATAGTCTTTATTTTAAAGTCTATTTTGTCTGATATGAGAATTGCTACTCCAGCTTTCATTTGATTTCCATTTGCATGGAATATCTTTTTCCATCCCTCCACTTTCAGTCTGTATGTGTCCCTAGGTCTGAAGTGGGTCTCTTGTAGACATCATATATACGTGTCTTGTTTTTGTCTCCATTCAGCCAGTCTATGTCTTTTGGTTGGAGCATTTAATCCATTTACATTTAAGGTAATTATTGATATGTATGTTCCTATTACCATTTTCTTAATTGTTTTGGGTTTGTTATTGTAGGTCTTTCCCTTCTCTTGTGTTTCCTGCCTAGAGAAGTTCCTTTAGCATTTGTTGTAAAGCTGGTTTGGTGGTGCTGAATTTCTTAACTTTTGCTTATCTGTAAAGGTTTTAATTTCTCCATCGAATCTGAATGAGATCGTTGCTGGGTAGAGTAATCTTGGTTGTAGGTTTTTCCCTTTCATCACTTTAAATATGTCCTGACACTCCCTTCTGGCTTGCAGAGTTTCTGCTGAAAGATCAGCTGTTAACCTTATGGGGATTCCCTTATATGTTATTCGTTGCTTTTCCCTTGCTGCTTTTACTATTTTTTCTTTGTATTTAATTTTTGATAGTTTGATTAATATGTGTCTCGGTGTGTTTCTCCTTGGGTTTATCCTGTATGGTACTCTCTGTGCTTCCTGGACTTGATTGACTATTTGCTTTCCCATGTTAGGGAAGTTTTCAACTATAATCTCTTCAAATATTTTCTCAGACACTTTCTTTTTCTCTTCTTCTGGGACCCCTATAATTCGAATGTTAGCGCGTTTAATGTTGTCCCAGAGATCTCTGAGACTGTCCTCAATTCTTTTCATTCTTTTTTCTTTATTCTGCTCCCTGGCAGTTATTTCCACCATTTTATCTTCCAGCTCACTTATCCGTTCTTCTGCCTCAGTTATTCTGTTATTGATTCCTTCTAGACTATTTTTAATTTCAGTAATTGCGTTGTTCATCACTGTTTGTTTGCTCTTTATTTCTTCTGGATCCTTGTTAAATGTTTCTTGTATTTTGTCCATTCTGTTTCTGAGATTTTGGATCATCTTTACTATCATTACTGTGAATTCTTTTCAGGTAGGTTGCCTATTTCATCTTCATTTATTTGGTCTTGTAGGTTTTTACCTTGTTCCTTCATCTGTAACATATTTTTTTGTCATTTCATTTTTCTTTTCTTTGATGGGTAGTGTTGTATTCCTGTCTTACTGGTTGTTTGGCCTGAGACGTCCAGCACTGGAGTTTGCAGGCAGTTGGATGGAGCCGGGGCTTGGTGCTGAGATGAGGACCTCCGGGAGGCCTCACTCCGATTGATATTCCCTGGGGTCTGAGGTTCTGTGTTAGTCCAGTGGTTTGGACTCGAAGCTCCCACCACAAGAGCTCAGGCCCTACCTCCGGCCTGGGAATCAAGATCCCGCAAGCTTTGTGGTGTGGTTAAAAAAAAAAAAAAAGGAAGAAAGAAAGAAAAAAAGGAGCCGTACAATATCAAAGAATAAAAAATAAAATAAAATTAGATAAAAAAATATATTAGGAAAAATAAAACTATAATTGAAACAACTGCAACAAGGTCGAATAAAACCACAACAGAAAAAAGGAAAAAAAAAAGGGCGGGGGGGAGTGGGTAGGGAACAAGCCAAAAGGAGGGACCACTAACAAAGTATAAAGAATAAAATAAAATTAGAAAAATAAAAGATTTATTAGGAAAAATAAAAATATAAAAGAATCAACAACAATGATTCAACAATATAAAACAGAACCCCGATCTAAAAGAGGAAAAAGGAAAAGAAAAAAAAAAAAAAAGCCTTGGCTATGGGGGAAGAGTTTAGGTGGGGGGTGGAACTTAGGCAGGGGCGGGGTTTAGGGTGGGGCGGGACCTAGGCGGGTGGGGGGGAGACGTTTGAGCGTGGGGCGGGGCCTAGGCGGGGTGACATTCAAGCATGGGCGGGGCCTCTGCTTAGGACCTGCTCCGAAGGGGAGAGGCTGTATGTTGGAAGTAGGGCCTCTGGAGTGCGGAGTTGCGGAGTTTGGAGGTAGGGCCCTGAGTGAGGGTGTGTGGGTGGGGCTTAGGCCCAGCGTGTTGGAGAGGGTCTCAGGGGGTCTCCGAGTGTAGAGGTAGGGCCCTGGGTGGGTTTGCAGGGGCAGGGCTTGGGCTCTGCATGGCAGGACGGAGGCTCCGAGGGCAGAGGATTAGGCCCCGGAGCCCAGGAGGCGCCCCAGTGCCTGAGTGGACAGGGAAAGCACTGGCCCTGTTCCCTTCCGTTCCTTCGTGCCCTCCCCCACCGTCTCCCCCAGGGTCTCCCCCGTCCCCACTGGACCCCTAACCGTGGGTGGGTCCCACTGGGTGTAGGAACTCCTCCCCTCCCCCAGCCGCCCCTCAGGGGTGCAGGCCCCGGAGGTCCGGCCTTTACTTTTGCTCCCCCTTCCCTCCCTCCCTCTCCCTCAGGATCCGCCCGGCTGGAGGGGGCCTCAGTGGGCAGAGGATCAGGCCCGGGATCTCAGCAGGCTCCCGGGGGCCCACATGGTCAGGGGAAACCTGGCCACGCTCCCTTTTGATCCTCTGCCCTCCCAGTGGTCCCCCAATTTCCCCCTTTGGGCGTGGGATCCCTTCCCCTCCCCCAGCCGCCCCTCAGGGGCGCCTGTCCTGTCCCGCCTCCACCTAACCTCCCCCCTCACTCCCCCCAAGCCCCACGTCCTACCCGGTCGCTGGGGGTTCCTCCCACCCCCTTAGGTGTCCGTGGTCCCCCGCCGGGGCCTGGTCGGTGCCCTGGCTGTGAGACACGAATTCCGCGTCCTCCTGGTCCGCCATCTGCTGGACTTTTAAAGTCCTCCAGGCCCCTCCCCACCCACAGTTAGGAGAGAGAGTAGCAACGAGGCTTTCAAGATGCCAATAATTTTTGAAGCTGGGTGAGAGGCTTTCTCTACTTCTGTGTATGTTTGAAATTTTCTATTAAAAAAATTGAGAACCAGTACGAAGAGTAGCCTGGAATCAGTTTCTACCTCGCAAGAAGTACACACTATTCAGCTTGCTTCCCAGTTGTGTATTAGATTGACCCCCTTTGAGGAAGCCAGAGGGTCTCCAACGTTACTTCTTCTGTGCGCTCTTCTGCCTCAAAGATTAGATGATGGTAGCCTGTTCCCAAATCAGAGAAAAAATGACCAATGAGTGCTGTGTGCAACCTCTGGGCAGTGGAAGCAATCCCTCAGAAAAACTGGAGGGGTTGGGAAGATGTCTGAGCGGGCTTTCCAGTGGACCACGGACAGCCCCTCCGACCCACTGCCAGGGTGCACCTCATGCAGTGGAAACCGCAGATGTAAGTCCACGGATGCCAGGATCCACTGAACTTTCCCCCCATGCAGCTCCAGCTGGCTCTGGAGGCCTCCCACCTCATGCCCTCACCCCTGACCTTGTGCCCTCTCTCCTCCACTTGCCGAGGCTCTCCCACCACGCCTGGATCCCCTGCCCAGCATCACTTTGTACACAGATGCTGGAAAACCATTTGCTAAACGAGTAAAGAGCCCACAGTGGCTCCACAGCGAGCACCAAATCAAGCCACCCGGCTGCCGGGTCCTCCACAGCCCTCGTGTGGGTCTCTTTTCTGCCCCACCCAGCCCTCTGCTGGCTTTTCTCCTTCCCTGCTGACAGCTCATGCTCTACCTGCCCTTGAAGTCCATCGGAGTCCCCCTGGCTGGGTCGGAGGCCCTCTCCTCACCCTGCTTGCCCAGGACCCGCAGACTCAGCACACCCTGGCTTCCGTGTTGGCCTCCTACGGAGAGCGTCACTCACGATGGCACCTCCAGCCCGATTTCTGTTCTGCACCTGCTAGCCAAACACCTGCTTCGCACTTAACACCTGGATGTCTCAGCGGCCCCTCACCTCACTCCAGCCTGTCCCAGGCCTGACTCATTATCCTCTTTCAAACTTGCAGTGCCCCCCATCTTAGCCGACGGCACCAACATCTGCCCAGAGAACAGTCGGGGACCTGGGCCTCACCCACCGCCCCCATCCCGTCCATCGCCAGGCCCTGCTGACGTCACCCCAGAAACCTCTCTCAGACACTCCATTCACCTCTCCCCTGTCCACCGCCTGCACCTTAGTCCACGCCACCATCACTTCACCGAGATTAGGGTAATAGTCCCTCAACTGTTACTCTCTGCAGTAGGGCTGAGAGCTGATGTGGCCATAGGCCACTGGGAGGAACAGGCCTGGCTCTGCTTCTGGGGTCTCTCATTCCAGCAGAATCCTGGGGTTCTAGGCCTAGTTTGCCTGAGAGGTGGTAAGTCGTGGTACGTGGCCACTGCTTGCTATGTTAATGAATACCTGCAAAGTTAATACTGAGAATTTCATTTAAAAGGTAGGCAAGTATGAAGGTAGCAATAATGATTTATATAAATACCCCTTTTCCATTATTGAGCTTGGGAAATACTGAAAGTGTATAGAAATAAAAGTAGATCTTATAACTTTTGAGTTAATAATGGGTTTCCTTCCTTTCTCTGATCTGGTTATTCCTTAAATATTAATTTTAAAATGATTATTTTTGCCAGTATTTACATAACCAGGTAAACTAACAACTGGGTATGGTAATTAAGCTAAATTCTTGGGAGTTCCCTGGTGGCCTAGCGGTTAGGATTCTGGCCTTTCACTGCTGTGCCCTGGGTTCAATCCCTGGTCAGGGAACTGAGATCCCACAAGCCACGTGGGGTGGCCAAAAACAACAACAACAACAACAAAAAGCTGAATTCTTTATAGTTATCTAATCTGATGAATGCTTACACACCATATGCAAACTGCTGTTTTATTTGCAAATGACCCAGGTGAGGAAAAAAAATCTGGATATGAAACAGATAGTGTGAATCATATCTAATTTTAAATATTTTAATTTATATACTTTCGTGATTATAGGTCAATAAGAAATCCACTTTTCAGATTTTATTTCATTATAGAATATATTTGATAAGGATACATACAAACAGAATCATCTTTAATACATATTGTTTACTGGTGCCCGGCATTTCCGCAGCAGGCTGGAGATGTAATAAAAAATGCTTCCCAATGTTCAGCTTCATTGGCCACTCTAAACAACCAGTGCTGTAGAGTTGATGGTTCAATTCATTTACTTGCCTAGAACAAGTAAAAATCTTAACATTCGTCTTTAAGTCTGTTTATTACTCTTCTATTTTAAAATCTGAGATACATTCCCCAATGTAAACAATAAATTTCAATCTGCCACACAACTGAAATGGATAAGGCCTTCTCTGTTTTACTCAGCAGAGCGCAATCTTATTTCATAGCGTGATAAGCCGTCCATGCACAAAAGACAGGAAAAGAAGCTGCCCTTAGTACCTGGTGGAGCCTTCCAGACTTCTCCCCGCTGCAGGTGTATGGTACACTAGAGAGATATCTTTTTGACTTGGTCTACTTGGTCTTAAAATACAAATATACAATGTCTGTAAGCATTAAAATAGTAAAGCCTAGCCTTACGTATTCATTATGAATTGCTAAAATCCTATACAAGTACAATACCATATCATGCCAATTAATATACAGAGGAAGGTGGCTAGTTGTCTCCACCATTCACCAGGGCCTGTGAACAGGGAACAGAGGGGACGTGATTCGTGTAGGCTTTAAGTGGCTGACTGCATGTGGTTAGGCAGACAGTCTAGCTGGAACTCTGAAATGCCTGGGTACCCTGCTGCAATAGTTAAGTTAATCTGGAGTAGAATCTGCTTAACACAAGAAGAATCTGACCCCTTTCTCACCAGCCTCCCAGAGGGAGAACTGAATGAAACCTTAGAAAATGTTAACCAAATAAAGTCTTATTTCCATTTCCTGATTCAGTTGTGCAAATCAGTTATCCATTCTCTTCTCCATCGACTTATCCTTTTAGGACCAGTTAATCAACAGCGATCATGATTCAGTACCTCGTTATCATAAATATTTGACTTAGCAACCTCCATGGTGACCTAGTAAAGCCTATATACAATCTTTGAAAAGGCATCTGTGACCGTTTTTGAAGAGTTCATAGAAAAGTTATGAAGGATACACCAGTCACTTCTCGATGTAACCGTAATGTACACCTTGGCATCTTTTTTATATTAAGTGTTTTATATATTGTACAACAAAAGAGAGACCTGAATGGCTGACCCGCTGTGACGCTCACCGATCCACTAAGCTAGGGTAACCAGTAAAGGGCATAATTTTCCTGAGGTTTGTGAGAACTCTTCAAACAAAGCAGAAATCACAGTGACCGAGTGAGCGAAACTCGAGTCTGTACCTCCTGGCCCGTTCTGCTCCCCCGGGTTCTTGCCGGGACTAAATGACCCGCCACTGCATGATGCTCGTGTCTTTGCCGCCAGTGGAGATGAGGTGGCTGTCGTCACAGAGGAAATCGACGTTGGTCACGTGACTGCTGTGCCCGCTGTACACGTGGCTGGGAGCCTGGGGAAGAATGACATGGAGGGAGCTGAACGCAAAGCCATCGAGGCGGGCTTGGAAGTGCTGGACGTCTACGTTCGTGCCAAACCGCATGGCGCCCCTGTACATTGAGAATCTGGTCTGGAGGGGACGGAGGTGGGCAGGGAGAGGTTCAACCCCAGAGGCTGCACCAGGCACAGGCTGGCCCAAAGGAGGGCGGACCGGGTGCAGGGGTGGAGGGGAGGGTCTCCTAGGAGGAGGGTCAGGTCTGGGAAGAACGAGGAGGGGTGTTCCAGGCACTGGTGTGGGCTCGGCTCAGCAGGGCTGGAGCAGAGGAAGCCGTGGTGGACAGCAGAGGAGGGGGGCCCACGAAGTGCAGAGGCGGACGAGCCAGAACCACTTGGGGGGGGGGCGGGGTTCTCTCCGGAAGGCAGTGGAGGGGGGCCTGAAGTGCCCTGGGGCAGCCGAAGGACGGTCACCCCTGCGTTTGTGACTGGTGGCATCACTCACAGCAGCTTTCTATTCAGTCACCAACAGGCCAGGCGGTAAGTGCGCCCCGTGGGGTAAGGCTAGAGAAGGAGATGGGCCTTTACCCTGAACCGTGAGCAGGGGTAGGAGAAGAGGTGCACTTTGCCAAAGTCGTCACCGGTTGACAGGAGTTTTTTCTCGTGGGCCCGACAGGCGGCATTGATGTCGGTTCCGTCCGAGCCTTCTGGCCACACTCCTAAAACAAAGACCCCAGACAGAGCACTGGAAATACCAGGACACAGGGCCACACTGTGTGGGGACTGGCCATCGAACTCCCACGAAAATAGAAATGTCCCAGATTTAGAAACCAGGCCCAAGGAACGCTTCGTCTCAGATCATCTCCCTGCAGGCTGTTCCGGGACACCCTCACTGCGTATGCTGTTCTGTTGCATGACAGTCGCGGTGACAGGCCTTCAGGGCTTCCACCTCTTTCGGGCCCCTTCTTGACGCTACAGCAGAAAGCAGGCCAGAATCCCTGGTTCTGGACACAATGGCTTGCTTTATCCCCAAAGCATCTGATGGGAAGCTGACTAGTCCTAAGCCTGCAGTTTCCTAACTTTTCTTTTTTGGGAGTAACGCTTTACATATGAGAGGCCCTCCAAAGGGCTTTTTAACTCTGGGACTGCCTGTGTGTTTCAGGCGTTCCTTGGTGTCAGCCCTTCATGGCTGCTGTCTGCCTGGTGGCACTGGGCAGGTGGGGCGTCTGCTCACCGTGGGCCGGGTGAGGCAGCAGCTCTGACTCCACAGCCCTGTGCCCGGGTGGGCCTGGGGTGTGGTCTGGGGGATGGAGTCTCCTGACCATTGCTTCAGGAAACCCTGTTGGTCCCAATAACTTTGGATATGAGAGAGCTGCATGCACATCAGTTTCTTAACAGGCAGATCTAGAGTAAACCCAGGGCGTCCTAGCATTCAACACCAGAAGATGGTAAAACGCCAGCCCTAAGGAGACTTGTGAAATTCTGACGAACTTACTGACTTACGGCCATACATACAGAGATTATAAGTACTGCCTTTTCTTTTTTATTCTACTAAATTGTGGCAATTTATTTTAGACCATTTACAAACATATTCCTAATCTTAACTTTGAAGGAGGTGAAAAATTTAGTTTAAGGGCCAAAAAGATACAATCACTCTAACAAATGGTAAATAAATTGATCGGGTGCCATCTGGTCCATTTATCTAGGACGTTTGGCGCTACCTCATATAAGAGGCTTCTAGAGAATTATCTCAGGACCCATTTCGTATGAGAGAAAAGGGTTCTGGTTCCTCTCGCCTGGCCAGAGCTGGGCAAGCCCTGGCCCTTCCCCAGGGCTGCGGGGACTGTGCCCTGTGTCCTGTGGGGTCCACAGGGTAGCAGAGCAGTTTGAAGCCGACCAAGAGATTTCAGTACTATTAGCAAGTCATTCTAAAAGTAGATACATCCTACGTTTGAACAGAATGAAAGGTGCAGAAACCTTACCAAAGACGTGGAATCCCAAAGTGCAGGTGTATGTCGCCCATTCGATGTCTCTCGTAGTTTCCACACTTACAACTTGCTTACAAGCAGAGGGAACCCCTGGAAAGGCAAATGCAGGTCTGGTGACATCAGTGCCAAAGCCCTCTCTCCTTCTCGGGCAAGGCTGGGCCCTCGGAGCCAGGCCCCATCGGCTACAGAGCCCTCTGGGAGGGGGAGACCATCCACCTCCCAGCTCCGCGGGGACCGTGCTCACTGCCCAAGGCCCAGGGCCTCGGCGGGGACCCCTCTTCTTCCGTTTCTGCTCGTCTCCTTCTCTGGGTCTGTTCCCCCAGTCCGGCTTCTTTTCTTTGACCACCTCTGGTTCTGAGGCCTCTGTCTGCTCACTGTCTCCCTGGATACAACTCTACCCCCTGCCGTCAGGCTCCCTAGCCCTCTCCCAACATACGCTTGGGCACGCACGCGCACACACAGAGGCACACACACACACACACAAACCCCATCCCTTCAGCTCCGAGTCAGGAATGGAAGCTTACGGAAACCAGTCATACCAAGTACCTGTGGCGTTGCAGGTGATTTGTTTGTTCCCCAGTTAAACTCTCACTAGTGGAGTATGAGACCATGTCTGAGAAGATTCTAGACCCCTGGCCTGTCCCTGAAAACCATCCCCCACTTCTGCCCCACATCAGGCAGGGCCTCCTGCCCCGCCCGAGGGAGGCCCCTTTCCTCCACCACCAGCAGCCCTGCCCAGGCCTGCTCCTCAACAAGGGGGTGCCCACCTCCCCACCCACTGGCTCTTGATGCCTGTGGCCTTGTATCTGAGATGATATTTCCTCTTCCTTAAAATGGGACAAGCCAGAAAGTGCTGTGGATCACCTGAGAGCCTGCGGGTGAAGCACGCTGCACTTGCTGGTACCTTCCGCTGGGGCAGAGACCGGGCCCGCCTCTGCCCCGGGACCCTGCACTTGGCACGCAGCAGGTGCTTGCCAGATGCTGGAGGAAGCAGTGCACGGCAGGTAGCATGCGCCTGGCAAGTGCAGTCTTCACCATTCGTGCCTCTGCTGCCCGGCCCTGCCGGGGCTCAGACCTGGCCGGGAGGGGCTGAGGGAGGAGGAGGAGGGGCCCAGGGGGCTGCTGGGTCTCTGCCCGTGAGGGTGATGCCTTCACGAGGGTCCATCCCTCTCGCCCAGAGAGCTCTGACCCACTCTCTCTGCCTCTCCCTGCAGGGCCCGGCCTTCTCCTCCTGGGGGCCCGAACCCCAAGTATCTCAGTGCCAAGGCGGGGGTGTCTAGCCCAACTCCTGTACTGCGCAGAGGAGGGGCCCAGGCCCAGAGACACCATCACGTGCCCAAGTTGTATGGGGCGAGGGTTTTTGCAGGAGGCCCCATTTGGTCTCAGAGTGAAGGTTCTACGTGATCTGCACCCAGACCACACCTGGGGAGCCACTCACAGTAAAGGATTTCATAGTCTCCGGAATTCGACATGAGGAATTGTGAGTTTACAGACCAGTCCAGGTGAGTGATGAAGCTGGAATGACCCTGGGAGAGAAAACACTGGGTGAGTTTCACTCGCCTGACGGATTCCCACCCACACTGTCCCGGCGTGACAAACAACTGCACAGACCCACGAGGAGCGACCAGCACGCTCACCGAGCACTTGCCGACCCGTGCGTACTTCCTCCCGTTGTCGCTGACTCCGTATATGTAGATGCAGTTGTCATGGGAGCCTATTGCTAAGAAATTCCCATCTGCGAAAACACGCAGGATTACATTTCAGTTGTTAAGAATAAACATTTTATCAATTACAAGCGATAATGCTAGTGGCCATTACAGAGTTAGAAAAAACAGCCATGAATTATTTCAAAGAGACAAAATTTGCTTTTAAATGAATCCTATACCACTTCCAAAGCTATCTTTTGAAAATCCACATCTGATCAGATTCTGCCCCTTAAGAAAACCTTCCCTGGTTGTCCCCACTGCTGAAGGATCAAGACTCAGTTCCTCAGTGGGGCCCCCAAGGCCCTCCAGGATGCGGCCGCATCACTCCTCATTGAACAGACCGGGTTCTCTCAGGCCTCTGGCACACTTCCTCCTGCCCCCCCCCACCTGGAAAGCCCTCCCCCTCACCTCTGTGCACACTGCCTCCTCCCCCCCTGCCTGGAAAGCCCTCCCCCTCACCTCTGTGCACACTGCCCCTCCTCCCCTGCCTGGAAGGCCCTCCCCCTCACCTCTGCACATGCTGCCCCCTCCCCCCCTGCCTGGAAGGCCCTCCCCCTCACCTCTGTGCACACTGCCCCCCTCCCACCGGCCTGGAAGGCCCTCCCTCTCACCTCTGTGCAGACTGCCCCCTCCCCCCATGCCTGGAGGGCCCTCTCCCCTCACCTCTGTGCACACTGCCCCTCCTCCCCTGCCTGGAAGGCCCTCCCCCTCACCTCTGCACACGCTGCCCCCTCCCCCTCCCCTCTGTACACGCTGCCCCCCTCCCCCCCTGCCTGGAAGGCCCTCCCCCTCACCTCTGTGCACACTGCCCCCTCCCCCCATGCCTGGAGGGTCTTCTCCCCTCACCTCTGTGCACACAGCGCCCCCCTTATCCCCCCCGCCCCGCCCCACCCGGAAGGCCCTTCCTGCTGCTCTTCCAATGGGCCATCAGTTAGCACCTCCTTTACCCAGGTTTCTGGCATCAGGAAAGCTTAAGGAATGAGGCCATGACGCTCGTGTAGAAACACAAGGGAAGGAAGGAGCTCACTGTAATGTAAAAGCAGAGCAGCCCCTGTCGCTGGCAGATGAACCTGCCGAGTGTGAAGCCAAAGTGGGGAGGCCCAGAGTGTACTGGGAAGGAAGCGGGGCCTGAGAGACTAGTCTGGAGGAGGTCAGACTTTCCTGGGGCCAGGAACCGGAAGGAAGGAGAAAGGAACCACGTGGGGGGCGGACAACCTGCACCCAGAATGGAGCCTAGAGAAGGGGGGTCTCTGCCCACGAGCTCGGGGACAGCAAATGCGTCCCTCCTCTCACTGAGCGCCAGTTCCTCCATCCACGAAGCACGGCACCTTCTCATCGAAATTCAGAGGATTCCCTTGGACAATGTCTGTAAAGGTCCTAGCGGCCACTGGCACGTCATGAGGTCAATAAGGGTTCTCCCCCCACCTCTTCCCCCTGGTTTTCCTTCTCGCGAGGTAGGAAGACCTACAGGAAATAGCATGGCCTGGCACCATCAGGAAATGGTATTTTCGGAAGTCTTGGCCAATGCCTGGTCAAAATCCAGGTGTCGGCAAGTCAGAGTTAGCCTGTCCAAAGCAGGACTCGTGAGCGGGTGGGGTAAGTGGGCCGAGGACTGCTGAAGCTGGGGGACGGGCCACCCTCTGCTGCTGATGGTTCTAGAGAAGGCCAGAGAGCTGCCCGGCAGACCACCTGCATTTGATCCTCCAACAGATGAAGCCCTGACGATAGTGCTGAGGATGACAGTAGACAGTAAATGCTAACAAGAATTACTATCAAATAATCATAACAGTCGACATTTGTTGAGTAACTACTATGTACCAGTACTATTCTAAACTCTTCCTGTATTCACTTATTTAATCCTCATAGACCCCTGTGAGGTAGATATTATCTCCACTTTTCAGGAGAGGAAACTGAGGCATGGATGGTAAAGTAACTTGCACAAGGTCACACAGGTTTATGGAAGCTGGGATTCGAACCCAGAAGTCTGACCAGAGCCTGAGCATTTCTTTGCTAAATGCCACTGCCCCTGTGACAAAGAATAAGGGTAAAGAACAGCTGAAAATCTGATAAATGATGTACGCATCCTGGCTTGTACACTCTTTTTTTTAACATCTTTATTGGAGTATAATTGCTTTACAATGGTGTGTTAGTTTCTGCTTTATAACAAAGTGAATCAGCTATACATATACATATATCTGCATATCTCCTCCCTCTTGCGTCTCCATCCCACCCTCCCTATCCCACCCCTCTAGGTGGTCACAGAGCACCGAGCTGATCTCCCTGTGCTATTCAGCTGCTTCCCACTAGCTATCTACTGGCTTGTACACTCTTAAGCACAACGATCTTTAGATAAGAACGACCTTATCATTTGTTAACTCTAAAGTAATGAGCTCTCTTTCATCATGGAACCATTTGTTATGATTTTGCCTACTCCATCTTTTATGATTTTGACTACTCTAAGTACCTCATAAGTGAAATCATACAATATTTGTCTTTTGGTGACTGGCTTATTTCACTTGGCATGATGTCAAGGTTCTTCCATGTTGTAGCATGTGTTGGAATTTCCTTCCCTTTTAAGGCTGAATAATATTCCACTGTATATCACATTTTACTTACCCATTCATCTGTTGATAGACACCTGGATTGCCTCCATGGTTACTTATTGTCAATAATGATGCTATGAACATGGGTGTACACATGCCTCTTTGAGACTCTGCTTTCAATTCTTTTGGGTATGTATCCAGAAGTGAATTGCTGGACCATATGCTAATTCTACTTTTAATTTTTTTAGGAACCGCTGTACTGTTTTCTGCAATGGCTGTACCATTTTACATGCCCACCAACAGTGCACATTTCTCCGCATCCTCACCAACACTTGTTGTTTTCTGGGTTTTTTTTTGATAGTAGCCATCTTAATGGGTGTGAGATGGCATCTCATTGTAGTTTTGATTTGCATTTCCCTAATAAGTAGTGATGTTGAGCATCTTCTCACGTGCTTACTGGCCATTTGTATGTCTTCTCTGAAGAAATGCCCATTCGAACCTTCTGCCCATTTTTGAGTGGGTTGCTAGTTTTTTTGTAGTTGCTCCAGGAACACATGCACAGTTGCCTGTCAGGGGACTGGAGGTGAGGGGTGGGTAGCTGCCACTGTGCTAAGAGCTGAAACTGACTGAAATTAACTGCAACTTACCATCCAAGTCTTTCTCTGGAAGTTGCAAGCCTTCAATAGACTCTGGCTTTCCAAAAGTTCTATCAGGCAGATTCTGCCAGTTGCTGTCTAGGTGGGGAGACAGATTCCTGCTGGTTCCTACTCACCATCTTCCCAGAATCTTCTCTCAAACCCCCCACTTAAAAGTCAACTTTGAGGTATAATCTACACGCAATAAAATGCACATATTCTAAGAGTTTTGACAAAAATACTTGTATAACTACCATCTCCATATCTGTTTTTAAAGATGAATGAAAAATAGGATTTCACAATCTCCCTTGGCAATTCACTTCTAACAGCCTAATGAGATTGTAATTTCTCCTTAAAATTCGAAATAGAAAGTTTTCATGTAACGGTTTAAGCTCATTCATAAATATGTAATAAAACTGTCTGCCTAATACATCAAAACCAAGCAGTTTCAGTCAATATGCTAATCAGAGGCCAGATGAAACCCAAGTGCTGCCTATTTCTCGGACCTCCAGAGCACTTTCTCATCCTGTGAACCACGTCCTTTCACCCATAAACTCTCTATGCCTCACCCCCAGCTCTCTCAGAGACTACAAAATTCCTAAACTTACTCGACTAAAAGAAGCTGGCATTTGGTCCCAAATAGAAATCAGCTGGAGGACTGACTCATAAGAACAGAGAGCAGGGGTCTGGTCACCTGGAGGAGAAAGATAACACCATAGCCAGTTTCACTGACTGCCTCTTGACAGGGTTTGGGGATGGGTTTCCACACAGCTCTTAACTAAGTCCAACAGTATTTTAGGAGCAGGGAGAATTTGTCCAGCTGTGCAAACGACGAAACTGAGGTTCAGTAACTTGCCTGAGACGACACAGCTCAGTGCGTGGCAGGGCTTGGCCTGGGCTGGAAGGACGAGTGAACTGTGGGCATGGGAGGCAGTGCGCCAGGTGGGGGCACAGCAGGGTCTCCAGGGTAGCTGTATGGCTGCTGTGCATCTGCCCTGCTTGTCACACGGGGCAGGTGATCTGGGGCTCCGCGGGAGACTGCTGCACCTGTACGGGGAGCGTGCCTGGTGGAGCGCAGGCTCGGGGACGTTGTGTGGGCAGGAGAGAGGTTGGCTGGGTGGCAGGGGCTGCATCCCAGGGGGTCTCTAGTCCCACCTGGGCAGCAGAGGTGGGATTCGATGCTGGGGTGATGTAAGTGAACACCAGATTCTGATTCATTCTTATAAAAGCAGAGAAACTCCACGTCTCAATGATACGGATAAGATTAAAGAAGAGATCAGTATAATCACATGAGCAATGCATTAGTTCACTGTGATCTTCCCTTTTTCATCTTCACGTTTAGGGTTTTAGACTTTTAATCCAAGTTTCAACAGGTTGAAACTAGACCAGGCAGGCTAAGTATTTGCAGTTGGGCTTAACGAACATGGAATTATCTTCTTCCTATCTCTTCTTTTAAAAAATTTACGAATTTAATCCAATCAAAACTCCATTGGTCCACTGACAAAGTGCTCTGTAAGGTTCCTGATGTGCGTGTCAAGTTTGAGAACTGTCCCTACTACAGTTCTATATTTAATGAACCTACGAGGAGGGGCCTGGCAATCGTAGTTGACTATGGTTTCCGTAAAAATTCGCATAACGTTAGCTTATTAGCATTAGGCCATCTTATGTAAGATGTTTCATAAATGAAAACATGTAATAAAATGTGCCTGAAATGGTTATCAGATGAATCCATAGACATACTCTAGGTTTGTGGTTCTCAGGATGCCAAAGAACCCCTCCACCAGCCCACCCACTCTGGGCGATTCTAATGCACGCCAAAGGCTCTGCTTCACTGGCTTCCAGCGTGCACCTGTGTCTGGGACTATCGCTCTGAACCTCCCACTTCAACCAAACGCCAGATACAGATTAGCCACTGAAGCCTGGACCTCTCACTAGTGCCTGCGGAATTGAGAAGTTATCTGAAAGATTTAGTTCTCAGCCCATACAGTTTAACTTCAGGAAGCTACTGCTCACCTCTCACCGCCCCCCTGCACAACATAACATCAACCTTAAAGAGGTTTTACAAAGCAGTCTCACTTCCACCTAAGCTCATCCTACACAACCCATCTGCGGCAGTAGGTAGGTGTCTGCTAGCGAAGAAATGTGATCATGCTGAAGTCTGGGGAAGGCATTCTGGCTTATTCATGATTTAACTTGAATTTTAGGCTAGCTAAAACAGCCTATTTGTGGCCTATCAAACATACACCGTACATCTGCTTTACTCATTAAAGAAGAGGGTGCACTGACCAGAAGTAAAGAATATCCACGTTAAAAATAAAGATTAAATGCCTCTCTTCCTGGGATGCCAGTGCTGGGCCTCCCTCAATGATAAGATTCCTTTTCCAGGCACCAGGTGCCGTCCTGACTTGCTGTGTATGTGCTGATCTGTTCTTTTTTTTAAACCTTGAAGAAATGTCTCCCTGACTTGTTTGAAGTTCTTTGTTCTGACAAGAATAAAACTGTGCTGCAAACCGTGCTTCTCCGGAGCAGCGCCTCAGAATTATCTGAGAGGCTGTCTCCTGGGCTATGGTCCTCACTTTGGCTCAGTTCTATGCCCATTAGAGACTGGCTTATTGATTATTTCCATCTACATTGCTTGGCGTAGTCGGCAGGATATCAAAAAAAAAAAAACCCACGTGGGGTCACCTGGAGTCTACTTTTCTCCCCCCCAGCCTTTGATATTTATTTATTTATTTATTTTTGGCTGCGTCGGGTTTTAGTTGCGTCACGTGGGATCTTTCGTTGCGGCGCACGGGATTCTCTCTAGTTATGGTGTGCGAGCTCCAAGGTGCATGGGCTCTGTAGTTGCAGCACGTGGGCTCTCTAGATGAGGCGTGCAAGCTCAGTAGTTGTGGTGCACGGGCTTAGTGGCCCCGCGGCATGTGGGATCTTGGTTCCCTGACCAGGGATCGAACCTGCGTCCCCTGCACTGGAAGGCGGATTCTTTACCACTGGACCACCAGGGAAGTCGCTGGAGTCTACTTTGGATGGATGCTGGGTAGCAAGCACGGACCCTCTGAGCCCCAGCCCCAGACCCCCAGCTTCACAGCACTCTTCGGTGGTTGAAGTTCGGTGAGTTGAGTTCAGTTGAGGTTGGCTGGTTCGGTGAGTTTTTCCTGATGTCTGGATCTTCTTGTATGAAGTGGCAGTCCATGACTTTTATTTGAGCTGTCATCTTAAGACCTGGACTCTTAAGGGGGTACCAGTACATTTCCTAGGTGAAAGGAGCCTAGCGGGAAGTTACAGGCAAGGGATCTAGATGGAGTTTCCAGGTAAGAAAACTAGAAGGAATTTCCAGGCAGGAAAGGCCTAGAAGGAACTTTGGGGTAAACTGGGTTGGTTGACTTTTTCTAAAATGTGGCTTAAAATTGGAAAGATTTGCACTGTATAATAAAATGAAACTAAAATAAATCAGGAAATTGCGCTTCTAACGCCTAACGGCTCCCAGACAGGCCAGCCACTCACTGGAACTCCGGCTGGCTTCTACAATTGTAGAAATAATCTAGCTCTAAAATGGCCAGAAGGGGACTCTTCTGACATTCTAAAACTGATTTTTGCATGTGCAATTAAAGAAAGCTGGCTTGATAAAACATTTTTCTTCAAAATTCTGACCTGAGAGAATAAAAGTACTCCTAGGAGCAAACTTGAAGGTATAACTCTTATCATGTCCTTGAAATGCAAGCACAGTCCACACTGCCTGAGACCACAGCCTTGGCTCAACTAGTAGAACCTAAAACTGCAGAAAAGGGGAAATGAGACCTTTAAAAACTCAAGCAGGAAAACTATGAGATCTCTGTCTGTCTATCTGGATGTGTGTATGTCTGTATGTACATTATAAATATAACATGCTTCTACCTCCAAATGATATTATCAAAATTACTTTGAAAAAGAGCTCTATTTAATTGACTTAAAAGTAAGTGCTTACCAATGAAATATTTCTAACTATAACAAGAAACTAACCCCTCACATTTTTAAAGTATCATATGATCCAGGATTAATCTTAAATGAAAATAAGTTTAAGTTGTTGGTTTGGTTAATACAGACACGTCTTTAAGGCATCAGCATTAAGTAAAATACTTTTATTATACCTAGGTTTATTGAAAGGCAATTAAGGGACTTCCCTGGTGGTGCAGTGGTAAAGAATCCGCCTTCCAATGCAGGGGACGCAGGTTCGATCCTGGGTCAGGGAACTAAGATCCCACATGTCGTGGTGCAACGAAGCCCGTGCGCCACAACTACTGAGCTCGTGTAACTCAGCTGGAGCCCGTGTGCTGCAAAGTACAGAGCCCATGCGCCTTGGAGCCTGCACGCCACAACTAGAGAAGAGAAAAAAAACCCCACACACCACAACTAGAGAGAAGCCCGTGCACCACAACGAAGAGCCGGCGCGCCACAACAAAAGATCCCGAATGCCTCAACGGAGATCCCACGTGCCGCAACTAAGACCCGACGCAGCCAAAAAAAAAACCAAAAAAATCTTTAAAAAAAAGTCAATAAGCTCATGTTATCTCTGTTCCAAAACTTGTCAACAAGAAAATTAACTTGGTATGATGATGTTTTCATAAGTAGGGAAATAGAGATACATGAGATAAAACTTTTTAGGTAAACTCTTTAAGAATAATTAAGTTTTATATATAGTACGTTTACTTAAAAATAGTTCCTCCAGATTTTGGTAACTTGAAACTTTATAGAGTTTTGCTAAGTTAATATAAATTATGGAAATTCATTAAATATACAGATCATTTCCAAATAGGATAAAATACTAAAACTTTAATTGCTAAGCAAATCTAAGTTTACCTACTTTGTCTTCTTATTAGAGAAAAACTAAAGATGTTTGGGTTTATTGGACACACATCTTTTTAAAATTTATTTATTTATTTATTTATTTTTGGGTGTGTTGGGTCTTCGTTTCTG
This sequence comes from Eschrichtius robustus, assembly GCF_028021215.1. Taxonomy (NCBI): domain Eukaryota; kingdom Metazoa; phylum Chordata; class Mammalia; order Artiodactyla; family Eschrichtiidae; genus Eschrichtius; species Eschrichtius robustus. The sequence goes on from NC_090824.1 coordinate 5,305,709, forward strand.
TGCGAGGGCTTTCTCTAGTTGCGGTGAGCGGGGGCCGCTCTTCATCGCGGTGCGGGACACACATCTTATACCACATTGAGAAAAGAAATTATGCTATAAGAAGATGTATGTTTCTAGACGTTATAGAAAATTTTCATAAGTTTGCCAATCGGGAAATGTTAATATGAGAAACAGTTCACAATTGCTTCTTGGTTTTTGCTAGAGGTTAATGTTTTTTAAGGGTTAAAAATTATAATATATATGTAATTCATGCTACTAGAAATAATAAGGGAAATATTTCAGTATACAAGGAAAATAAGATGTGTGTTTTCAGTAAAAGAAGATACGGAATGGAAATGCATTTTGTTAAGGGAAAAGAAAGTGATTTTGTCCTGAAGCATCTCAAAGAGAGATATTAAACTAATTAGGTTTATTTGGTATGTTAAATAACATGGGAAGCGTGGTCAAATAAAAGATAACATTAAGCCTTCTTTATGTTCTGTCTATGTAAGTATATATTATAGGTGTTCCAGAAATTATATGAAATTCTTGGAAATCTTATCTGTCCCGACATAAAATGCTATTTGTCATCAAAATTGAGGCTCACACTAAAGGGCCTGAACCCAAGTATTAGGGAAATGCTCCAGCTGACTTTCAGGCAAAGGCAACAACAAAATCTGTAAAGGTTATGTAACGATGTAGATACAAAAAATTTTCTGCTTCTACAAAAGTTAACCCCCCATTGTTATCCTTCTGCCATCCTGACGCTTGTGACGTGGCAGCAGTCTGCTCCTAAACCAGATAAGATGGGCAGACAGTAGCTGTGAGGTAAAACAGCCAGGGCTATGGGAAGCCCATGACGGCTGCTTGGCTCTCCCTGCTCCCTGGAAAACCCCATTTTTGTTTGATGGGTTAAAGCCTTCTCTTGCTGCAAGGCTAATGTCCTCACAATGACAAAGAAACTGTTAGAAATGGTGCTTTCCACTTGGGATATACTTTCCACAATCTCCAGTGTTCAAAGGCACCCATGTCACTGGGAAAATCATATAAGCCTTAACAAAAACCTTAAAAATTTCTTGAAATTATCACTGTCACTATCACTCTCAATCATCAGACAAGGTCAACAGAACTGATGGAAAAACTGGACTCAAGTGGAACAAAAATTAATTACATGGGATTGAATGAACTGATAAATATGATTATAATTTTTGTGACTTTCATCTGAAATATTACTGGCTTTTAATCTTTGTTTTCCAGATAAGGGAACCTTTCCCCTTAAGCTAATTATGACTTACAGCAGTTTAGTAAATTATACCTTTGTAAACAGAATTGAAGCATTTATCTTTTCTCTTTACCTGACCTCTCCAGAATTTGGAAACTCTTAGGTTCCCAGCAGCCTTTCCAGGTGAATAAGGAAGGCCCTTTCCTGGCAGGTGCAGTAACCTCAAGATATTTTGGACCTTGAGAAAAGAGCAATTCACCTAAGTCTATAGGTATCGCAGGCAGAATCTAATGGCAAGTCTTTGGTGTGGCTTTCCTGGCTTTGAGAGGGCTTTTGAAAGTTCAATTTGAGATTCCCTATGAAAAGTTCCAGCAAAGCCAAATTGAAAAGAGCCTATATGATCAATTACATTTATGTAAGTAATCAGGCCAAGTTTACTGAAACCAGACGTATTTTGCAAACAATTTAGTCTTAATTTGACTATATTTGGTAAAAATGAGGATTATCTATTTATTTAACATAGAATTGTGTATATTTATTTAAAAGCCTGCATTTTCTTCCCTGGACTTAAAACAAAGCACAGCACGTTGAATGCTGGCCACGTGACTAAATACGAAATTTCTCTTCACTCACACGTGAATCTGGGCTGGGGATGGGCATCAGATTAAGTTCTTTTTTTTCATCCTTAAGACTATTTCAAGGTCAAGTTATTTGCTTTGTTAGTTTTTCAAATATTTATTAGCTAAAATGAGGATAATTTGGAAAGAAAAATTATGTTTCAATAATACACCCTTGTGGATACTGAGGTTTTATATATATTGAGGTTTCTGTATTTACTACCTACATCCAAGACGCTTCTTTGTTGCTATGTTACATTAAAGTTTAACTGAATTATTAACAGGATATTCTAAGCTTGTTTCTGAAGCTGAATAGTTAGTTATCTTTGGATGAAGATCAGATGCACCATGACCTGCACCCAGGAGATTATGAATACTGTAAAAGACATTTTTTAAAGAACTCTCTCTCCAACCTAGATGGAAGGACCCTTATCAGGTACTCTGCACAGTGAAAGTGAAGGGAATTGACTCCTGAATTCATATTCCCCACTTAAAAAGGGCCTCCGCACCAGACTGCTCTACCTCTACCTTTGAGGACTGCTAACCTCAAACTCACCTTAAAACAACCATCAAGCCAGGTAGAGAAGATGACAACAACAGTAGACCGGTGGTCCACAAATCCAGACTAGGTCTGGAAGACCCATCCTACCAGTTCAATTGAACTGTTTACTAAATGTTTGTCTCCCTATCAAAATTGAAGGTTACTGTTTTATTTTTAGCTATATTTTTGCCCCAAAGTTCAGGATGGAAAAAAACTTCTTTAGTAAAGTTATCACAGAGTATAGCTATGGGGGGAAAATCTAACCAATTGGTGGATCTGTCGTCAAATTCCTTGGTCAATACAAGACCGATATAAGCCCCTCATAATACGTATCGCTGACTGTTCGGGTTTTCCTAATGTGACCACTCACCCAGACTAACCTCTCTCTGGCCTAATCTTTCAGGTTCAAACTTCTCAACATATTAATATGTCCATCCCTTGTCTGATACTATCCTCAGACCTTAGAGACCGAGCACAACTTACCCTAGGGCCCCTTGATCTGTCCCTTACTGAACTGAAAAATGTCTTGAAGAGAAAAATGCAAGTAAATTATGCCAGCAACTACTGTATATTAAATACCATGCAAATGACTTTTGGAAAGTCTACAAGAGAAGTGATCCATAGTTTAATATTGTGTTGACAGGCTTCTCTGGTGGCGCAATGGTTAAGAATCCATCTGCCAATGCAGGGGACACAGGTTCAAGCCCTGGTCCGGGAAGATCCCACATGCTGCGGAGCAACTAAGCCCATGCACCACAACTACTGAGCCTGCGCTCTAGAGCCTGCGAGCCACAACTACTGAGCCCACACGCCACAACTACTGAAGCCCACACGCCTAGAGCCTCTGCTCCGCAACAAGAGAAGCCACCGCAATGAGAAGCCTGCGCACCGCCACGAAGAGTAGCCCCCACTCACCGCAACTAGAGAAAAGCCCGTGCACAGCAACGAAGACCCAACGCAGCCAAAAATAAATAAATAAATAAATTTATAAAAAAAAAATTGTGTTGACAAAACTCCCAATTCATGAGGCTATCAATGAGAGCACTCTGGGAGGGATCACCTGTGCTCCCCCAGGTTTTGTCTTCATAGGTGGTATTGGAATTGACCCACCTTCCCAAGGATGGGCACATAAATTTCTTAAAAGCTGACAAATAGAAGGTTTACTCTTATTGGGACATTATGTTACTCCATTGTCTGTACATCAGGAAATAGATGAACCTCCTTTGTCTCTTCATTACAGAGTCAAGAGAACCATGTTAGCAAGATACTAAGATACCTGGTGGCAAAATCTTTGGGGAATCTTAATTCCTAGTGCAGGATATATGGTTTACATATTGTTACAAAAAAGATGATCAGAAATCTATCAGCCACCATTGGTTAAATAGCCAAAGATATGGCAAGAAGCATTGCAGCACAACAGACATCCCTAAATTCCTTAGCCCAAGTAACATTAGATAACAGGGCTGCCTTAGATTTTCTACTGGCTAAACAAGGGGGTGTTTGTGCTATTATTGCTCATACTGTTTGTTGCACTTATATCAGTACCTCTGGAGAAACTGAGATGCACCTAGAAAGAATGTCCCAAAAGGCAAAACGGTTATAAGATATAAGAAAAACTGACCCTTTAAATGATCTGTTTGGTTGGCTCCCCTCAGATATAGGCAATTTCTTTGTTCTGCTTGACAGATGATTATCATTTTCATAATGTGTATTATTATTCTTTTCCTAGCCATCAAGTTACTCATGACATATATCACTGCTTGCTTTAAGCCTACTGCTAAAAGCACATGTACAATGTTTGCATGACAATTTGATACAACTGAAAAAATATATAGCCTATAAAATGTTTCCCAATTAGCATACCTCTGTACTTGTTCACTATGTCTGCTTAGTTTCCCCCTAATGTGCATAACTAGGCAAATCTCCATACATATATAAACAACAAAAAAGAGGCCAAGCACCAAGGGACATGATGGACACAGGGCAGGCAGCAACCACCCTGACATCAAGGGACAAACATTTTGATCATCAACGCTTTCTATTGAAAGATTTATGATCAAAAGAGGCAATTAACGCAAAAATTTTCACATACTGAGACATGGAGAAATCATTCTGGCTTATACATGATTTAACCTGAATTTTACACTAACTAAAACAGTCTGTTTGTGGCTTATCAAACATACATCTGCTTTAATCACTAAAGAAAAGGGTGCACTGACCAGAAGTAAAGAATGTCCATGTTAATTTACATTCCCACCAACAGTGCAAGAGGGTTCCCTTTTCTCCACACACTCTCCAGCATTTATTGTTTCTAGATTTTTTGATGATGGCCATTCTGACTGGTGTGAGGTGATACCTCACTGTAGTTTTGATTTGCATTTCTCTAATGATTAGTGATGTTGAGCATCCTTTCATGTGTTTGTTGGCAATATGTATATCTTCGAACCTAGGGGCAGGACAGGAATAAAGACGCAGACGTAGAGAATGGACTTGAGGACACGGGGAGGGGGAAGGGTAAGCTGGGACGAAGTGAGAGTGGCATGGACATATATACACTACCAAATGTAAAATAGATAGCTAGTGGGAAGCAGCCACATAGCACAGGGAGATCAGCTCGGTGCTTTGTGACCACCTAGAGGGGTGGGATAGGGAGGGTGGGAGGGAGACGCAAGAGGGAGGAGATATGGGGAAATATGTATATGTATAGCTGATTCACTTTGTTATAAAGCAGAAACTAACACACCATTGTAAAGCAATTATACTCTAAGAAAGATGTTAAAAAAAAAAAAAAAGAAGAATGTCCATGTTAAAAATAAGGATCAAATGCCTCCTTTCCTAGGATGCCAAAGCTGTTACTCCTTCAATGATAAGACTCCCTTCCTAGGCACCAGGTGCCATACTGACTTGCTGTGTACATGTTGATCTGTTTTTTTTTAACCTTGCAGAAATCTACCCTTGACTTGTTTGATGTTCTTTGTTCTGACAAGACATAAAACTGCTGAAAACCACACTTCTCTGGAGAAGTTCCTCAGAGTTATCTGAGAGGCCATCTCCCGGGCAATAGTCCTCAGTTTGACTCCAAGAAAGCTCTTTTCTACCCCTATTATAGACTGGTTTATTGATTATTTCCCTCGACACTGCCTATGTCACTGACTGCAAAGGCAGCATTTATCACGGTCAAGCCTGGCAGCTGGAGTGTATTGGTCCTTCCCAGCATCCTGGGGGTGAGCTCCACTCATAAAGTTCAAGAATTGTTTGCTTTTCCTCTAGCTGCTAGCACAACATCCAGAACTTGCATGAGACTGAAGGAATGAGAAAAAAGCCCTCATAGTTTGATGTCTTCTCTTAGCAAAGCACAGCTCAGGGAGCCACTGGGAGATGGCTGCAAATGCAGGCTGGGATTTGGCAGCAGTTTCCTGTGTGGCAGCCTGTGTTTGGGCATCTAATTGTGTGTGTGTGTGTGTGTGTGTCTAAAATCTGTAAATACCTGAATCCGAAAAGGAGCCAGCCGGTTATCTACAATAGTATAGCCCACGTGCCTGAAAAATCTCGTGTGCAACCAGAAAACTCATAATGACGATCACAGTGTGCTTTGCATCTAGTCAGATGCACTGTAGTTAGTCTGTCTGCATTCATGCATCAACTAATATTCACCGAGCATCTATTCTGTCTATGTATATATTACCTCCTCTTTGTACTCTGTTGCATCTCCTCCCAGCTAGGTGCTGGGCATACAGTGCTGAACAAAACACTATGGGACTCGGGGCCACAGCCCGAGGATCTGGGGCCACCACCACTGCCACTGCTGCTGATGACATCACATCACCCATGCCATCTGCATAATGCTCTGCTCTTCAGAGGGCACGTTCACACCTCCTCTTTTGGTTGAGCCCCACAATAACCTGTCTGATTTGACAAGGGACAGCTGGCTAATGAAGAGAGGGCACTGGATCCACATGCAGGTCGCCCTGATTTGGCCCAGGCTCATCACCTCTGCCCCACACAGCCTCCAGTCAATGACTCTAAAACCTGAGAGGCAGAGTTACTGGTAGTGAGAGCTCTCTGGTCTCCAGGGGACAGTCATTAGTATAACTGACAAGAAATAGAAATGGACTCCCGAAAGGACCCTGCTATGTTAGCAGGAGCTAATAGATATCTGAGGGCTTTCTAGAAAAGCAGCTGTAGGTGAGGCCCTCCTGCACCCAGCAGAGGTTCAAAATAACTAAGAAAATGATGAGAAGCACGTAGGAGGATGCAAAATATTGCCCAGGATGAACAGAACGAAATAGGACACTTAAAATGTCGAGTGAAGTAAGGTACTTCTCAACATGGAGAAAAGGTCCCCAAGGTGGCTGTGCAGTTGTCTGTTTAGGATGAGAAGTTATAAGTCTTTGGGTGCAAGGGTCTAAAAAGGGTATTCTTTCTATAAGGTTACCTCTAGAGAACAAGAACATAGCCCCACCATGAGATAGGTACGACCATCTATCAGCTTATAAAATAGAAGACTCCTACAGAGTGATGGCAAGTCTTGGCCAAGTATTTCCAAGGACTAAAACTGCTATTTCCAGTAGCGTTCACATAGCTGAAGGTCCGACATATCACAGAGAAAGAGTGCTTCCTAAACCAAAAGCATAAATGATGAGGCTTAGAAACAATGACCTACCCAGTAGCCATGAGCATCCCAGGAACCCAAGCTGTCAAAAGGACTCAGGAGCCAAACTGAAGTGGCCAATAATGGATAAACTGTTCCACGTACCATAACCATCACAGACTGAAACTTACCAAATACACTTACATTCATAATGGCACCAAAACCCCCACCAGCAGCAACTGATCATTGTTAAAGGGAGCAGAGAACAAACTCACTATCTTGGAAACTGGTAAATAAAGGGAAAGAAACTAAGCATTTATCTTGGTTAACTCTACCATATGACTGGGTAACAAAATAGTATACTATTTGGGTAACAAAAAGTAGATGAAGGGAAGTTTCTCTTTATAGAAGTACTATATCTGATAAATGAAGAAAGGCTAAAATAGAAAAACCAGTCCCCTTATGGATCTAAGTGTTGGGCAGTGACGGCTCTAATGGCATAGACAGCGAGACAAGCAGACCTCATGTGTCTCTTGTAGGAAGAGGAGACCAATACACATAGAGCCGGAAGAGGATCTAGATCCCAAATTACATTACAGGAAATATGGGGGACAGAGGGACACGTTAAGCAACACCACAGAGATGCACTCACAAAAATCCAGAGTGTGGAAAATGCTCTGGGAAAAATGAAGCAGCTTCTTCAACAAATGAACTGCAAGTGAGGGTGGCGTGTGTTTGCCTGTGTGTGTGGAGAGAGAGAGAGAGAGAGAGAGAGGGCGCCTATGAGAGAGAGAGAGAGAGAGAGAGAGGGCGCCTATGAGAGAGAGAGAAAGAGAGAGAGAGAGAGAGAGAGAGAGAGAGGGCACCTATGGAGTAAAAGAGACTTATGAGTACAAAATGTACATATGGGGACTTCTTCCCTGGCAGTCCAGTGGTTAGAACTCCGAGCTTTCACTGCTGAGGGTGTGGGTTCGATCCCTGATCGGGGAACTAAGATCCCGCAAGACGTGAGGCGCGGCCAAAAAAAAAGAAACCAACCAAAATGGACATATGATCAATGTTCCTAGCAGCATTATTCATAATAGCCAAAACACAGAAACAATCCAAATATCCCCTAACTGTTGAATGGATAAACCAAACATGACATAACCGTAAAATGGGATACTATCTAGCAATTAAAAAGGAATAAACTACTGATACACATACAATAACATGAATAACCTCACAAACATTATTTTAACTTAAAGAAGTCAGATGCAACAGGTGACGTGTTGTACGACTCCACTGATATGAAATGTTCAGAAAAGGCCATTTATGTTGCCTAGGGCTGGGGGTGGGAGTAGAGATTAATTACTAATAGGCAGGGAGGGAACTTTTGGGGGTGATGGGAAGGTTCTAGAACTGGATGGTGGTGATGGTCGCACAACTCTACAAATTTACTAAGAATCACTGAATTGCACATTCATAAAGAGAAATATTGTATGTAAATTATACCTCAATAAAGCTGTTAAAAAAGGGTCCTCATCTTTTTTAGATCTCTCTATTTATTAACATTAACAGATGAAAGGATAAGATGTCTGGGAACGGCTTCAGCAACAACATGGGAGGGGGCAGTGGGTGGGGCTATGGGTGAACAAAATGGCTAAGAGTCGATAATTGCTGAAGCTGGGTGATGGGTACATGGGGGTTCGTTACGCTATTCTGTCCAATTTTGTCCCTGTTTGAAATTTTCCGTAATAAAAAGTTAAAAAACACACAAGTAAACTGTTCCAAAGGCACCTGGCAAGAAAGCATGAGTGCATGAGAGGCTATTATAAATATAATAAAGGTTCTTTTTGACATGCTGAAACAAACAAACAAAAAAACCCACACAAGCATAGTGACCCAAAGAAGGGAGGTTGAGAACGCCCAAGTGCCACAATTATGTGCAGATATAGTTTAAATTTCGCTCTTGAGGGGGCTTGTGAATGTTTTTCTTTAAAGACATCTACAGAGAACTTCATCAATCTGTCAGAGTGAATGGACCGTATTCTAACCTGGTGAGTAACGCATTACAGACAGCTGTTCATTTCCATCCGTGTGGACGGTGACCAAGTCTTTCGTTTCTGTGTCAAACACGAACCACCTGTTGTAAACATGGGGAAAAGTACAAATCAGTTGTTTAGTGAGAAAATGAAGACTATTACAGTCGCAGCAAGGCTATTAAAAACAATTAACCTAAGAGTTTGAAAATGCTCTGTATTTGCTTAATAAGAATTCTTATTCCCAGCTTTCATTTAAAGAAAATTTCCTACATATGAGCATTTCCTAAAGATAGGAGCAGCAAACTGGGTACTATGGGAAATGATTCAGTTACTGATGCTATGGCAGGGCTCCCTGGTGTTTGAGTTTTGTCACTTACACATTAAAGGAGAGAAAGCCCTGGGCAGGGAAGATGAACCAACACCTACCCCCAGCCTGTGGCCAGAGGAAGCAGCAAAGGGGCCACTGCACAAGCTCACTCAGAGATCTGGCCCAGGGCAAGGCAGGATGGGTATAGGAGGATGGGGCCGGGAAAACATCCAGTGCTGCTGCAAGCAGAGCTGGGCCAGCATCTGACCTTCCGTGATGCTGGTGTGCAACCAGCTGGGTGAAAGAAATGACCCAGAGAATGGCAGAAGGGCGAGTAGAGGACTGGCCTTTGAATTTAGCCTCTCTGGGCTCAGTTTCCCCAACTGTAAAATGGGAATAAAGGCCCAGAATGACTTTGCAGGCCCAGCGTCCAATCAGTCAAATTATAATGGACATGGAAGTGCGCCGAATCCTCTAATCAGGACACGGTACTCAGTCAATGTTCGTTAAATGGCGGGAAGATTGAACTCTCCTGCCCACATGTTCTCAAGTAGTGGCAGTGAGTGGGACCCCAGTGTTTTCGACCCCAGTGTTTTCAGGGATGAAAAGGAATGTGGACTCCCTGCTGCTGCCGTTTCAAACCTTGATGACACACATCCATCGGCGTGTCCACTGAGCCGGAGTCACTATCCACTCAGGGCCCTAATCAGCACCACTCAAGGGGACTGGCTGACCCCTGACATCTGGATTTGGCGTCTCAGCTTTGCTTCCTTGCATCTTTAACAACCATTTACCTTTAATGTGTGCTATTTAACTTTTTTTTTTTTAATATAAATTTATTTATTTATTTTTGGCTGCCTTGGGTTGCTGCACGTGGGCTTTCTCTAGTTGTGGCGAGCGGGGGCTTCTCTTCATTGCGGTGCGCGGGCTTCTCATTGTGGTGGCTTCTCTTGTTGCGGAGCATGGGCTCTAGGCGTGCGGGCTTCAGTAGTTGTGGCGCACGGGCTTAGTTGCTCCACCGCACGTAGGATCTTCCTGGACCAGGGCTCGAACCCGTGTCCCCTGCATTGGCAGGCAGATTCTTAACCACTGCACCACCAGGGAAGTCCCTGTGCTATTTAACTTTAACAGAGGTCAGAAGAGAAGAAGCAGAGAGACTGGGCTGTCTGGGCTGTGCCTTTGAAACATCGTGTTAACCTGCCCCATCGAGAGCTAAGCCCGGTACCAGGACCAGGGGTGGGGGAGGCATAAACGAGGGGAAGGATTAGGTTGCATGTTCCATCTCTCTTCCTCCTACAGGACACTGTCTGTGATTCTGAGCAGCTGGCACTGTCCCATACCCTGTCCTGCCACAGAGTCAGCACGTAGCTGACGGCAGTAACTGGCTGGCAGCCATTCATCAGAGCCTGCTGAGTTGGAAGCTTCAGATGTCTCTAAGAGAGGTCAAAGGAGTGTGAGTGTGTGTGTGTGTGTGTGCAGACATTTTCACGAACGATTCTGTTGGATAGAAGGTGCCCAACTCTTAAGATGTTGCCACCTATGACTTACAAATGGTTACTCTTTCTTTATACATACTCTAAGTTCCTAGCAACAGAATCTAAGTGGTATTCCTTTTTTTTGAAGCACAGTTGCTGTACAATATTTTATAAGTTACAAGCGTACAATGTAGTGATTCACAATTTTTAAAGCTTACACTCCATTTATAGTTATTATAAAATATTGGCTATATTCCCCATGGTGTACAATATATCCTTGTAGCTTACTGTATACTTAATAGTTTGTACCTCTTACTCCCCTACCCCTGTGTTGCCCCTCCCCACTTCCCTCTCCATAAGTGGTACGCTCTTTGGAGAGGAGGGGATCACCAGTGGTATATGAATTAAGCTATAATACGTGTAGATACTATGAGAAACAATATAAAAGTATGATCGAATCTTATGAAACAATGATATAATAATAACCACCGAAATCGCCTGCCAGGCAACCCCAGGAGCTGCTTCATCCATTGTCTCCCTCAGTCATCAGTGTACGGCCAGGCAGATATATCGTCACAATTTACAGAGGAAGAAACAAACTCAGAGAGGTTATGTAACTGGCTCAAAGACACACTGCGGCTACGTGGTAAAGCTGGGATTCAAGCGCAGAGCTAGGGCCTGGCATATCAGAGGCGCTTTGGCAAATAAGTGTTGGCTGAATCAGACATGAGGCTCAGGATCTGGGCAGTTTCTAAAAGTCTGACAGGGCAGCGAGAAAAAGCATTTAAAATCCGCAGTGCTTTGAAATGCTTTGTTGCCCCATTCCGAAGCTGAGAAGCCCCACAGTCCTGTGTGTGCGGAGCTGGGGCCTCTTCTGGGAGAGGGGTCCACAGCTTCCCTCGGGTTTTCCCAAAGTCCAAAACGTGAAGGGCCACTGCCTCAGGTTTCACTTTCGAGCTCGGACTTAATTCCCGGCAAGTCATTAGGAGCTGAGAGAGGCAGCCGAGAGCTACCCTGTGCCTGTCGCTGGGGACACACAGACAACAAGCCTCTTTCCCGTGAACTCTGAAAGCCCAAGCCATGCTGACATGCACTTACCTCCCAGTCAGCGTTCCGACTGCAACCACAGACCCTGAAGGATGAAAACCAGAAGACTGAGCTGGGTCCTAGAACATTGTAAAGGAAGTGTAAATGGACGGCCAGACACCGCGCGGCCACATAAAACACTCGCAGGCACGGCTCTCACCCCTTAGCGCTACCTGGCCCCACTTAAAAAACCTCCTCCCTCTCCAGAGAGGAAAACATTTTCCTACTTTAAGGAAGGTCATGTCTCAATAACACTAAATTTTTTTTCTTTTTTTTTAAGGGATAGTTAGGGAGTTTTGGGATTGACATGGACACACTGTTATATTTAAATTTATTTATTTATTTATTTATTTATGGCTGTGCTGGGTCTTCGTCTCTGTGCGAGGGCTTTCTCTAGTTGCGGCGAGCGGGGGCCACTCTTCATCGCAGTGCGCGGGCCTCTCACTATCGCGGCCTCTCTTGTTGCGGAGCACAGGCTTCAGACGCGCAGGCTCAGTAGTTGTGGCTCACGGGCTTAGTTGCTCCGCGGCATGTGGGAACTTCCTGGACCAGGGCTCGAACCCGTGTCCCCTGCATTGGCAGGTGGATTCTCAACCACTGCGCCACCAGGGAAGCCAACACTAAATTTTTATCCCCTTATAATTTTTCTCCTTCTTATATCCTTTCACAGCTACAGTCATCAGATGACAGATCAACAAAGACACGTTCTTCCTCCAAGTCTTGGAAGTTCCTTCAGTTGACCCCCATGCTGAATGGGAAACTTGTGTTCGATCTGTCTGGAATTACGACCCCTGCACCCAATGCCATCAGGTCGATACTGGGTGAACGCCCCCCACTGGGTAAAAGACACCACGGTAACCCCAGACAGATCTCAAGGTGAGCAGGGCACATTCCAGGTTTGGCTCTAGTGGGACATGTACGTGTTTGTTCCTAACAAGGTGCAACAAGACTGATGAGAGAGGTAAAAGGAGCTGGAGAGGGAGCATTAGGTGAAGTCAGACGGGGAAGCTGGGCCGAGGCATCCCGGTGCTGGAAGCCTTTGACTCGGGCCTTCCGGTATAGGTGAAGGCGGACGTGGACACACCAATATTTTTTTTGGATCGAGTGTTAAGGGGACAACAATATGATCAAGGAGGTAGAAGCATCACAGTGTGGGGCATATGTGAGGAATGGCAGGTAGAGTCAGCGGGTTTACAGGGTGGGGAACGGGACAGCGCATGGATGATACTAGTAACGTGGGCTGCCCTGCCATGTCAAGGACGGTGATCACTGGGAAAAACGCAGTGAGAATAACTTTTTCTTTTCACTAAAAAGAACGACGTGATCGAATCTATGTTTTAGATCACTTGGTAGGAGTGCTCAGGACGAACTGAAGTGAGAAGAGATTAATCACAGGGAGAACAAGAAAATAGTAGCACTGGAAATGGAAATGGAAGGAGGCACTGAGATACCACTGGAGAAACCGAAGAAAAAAGAGAGAGACCAGAGAGAAACTCTTCAGGGACTGATGACATTACTGCAATGCTTTTCCAAAGCGGGAGCTGTGATTAAGCTCAGGGCCTCCACTGACACACAGAGAGAAATCATGTGCACTTGAAGCTTTACTGCCTAGTTGATTTGAGGCTCATAACATTTTTGAGATGAAGACACTTCAGTGTTTCTGTCTAGTGGCCAGTGGGTAAAGAAGCTACGGAACTGCAGATCTTTTTGGGCTCCGGTTTGGCGCCCGTGCCCTGATGCCAGGCTGGTGATGGAGTAACTGGCATTGCTTTCGGCCAGGCTGCCGTGTAGACCGAGGCCGCAGGGAAGGCTGCTCTCCTGGACCATCACTGTCCCTGATGCATCAGTGGCTGCCAGCTCTGCGCCAGCCCTTCATGTATTCGCCATTGCATCTGGTCCTCCAAGCCCCCACCAGGGGACAGTCACGACATGGGCCGCCACTTCCTGTAGCTATGCCTTGCCACCTGGGCCACTCCCGCTCTTCCCTCTGGTGGCGGTGTCACCCCCAGGCCTGTCATCTCAGTGATCAGCTCCCCCAGTGACCAGCCAGCTCCAGTCTCTCACAGACCTTCTCCAAAAGCGAAGGGCAGGGGCTTCCCTGGTGGTGCAGTGGTTAAGAATCCGCCTGCCAATGCAGGGGACATGGGTTCGAGCCCTGGTCTGGGAAGATCCCACATGTCGCAGAACAACTAAGCCCGTGAGCCACAACTACTGAGCCCGTGTGCCACAACTACTGAAGCCCGTGCGCCTAGAGCCCGTGCTCCGCAACAAGAGAAGCCACTGCAATGAGAAACCCATGCACCGCAACGAAGAGTAGCCCCCGCTCGCCGCAACTAGAGAAAGCCTGCGTGCAGCAACGAAGACCCAACACAGCCAAAATTAAATAAATAAATAAATTTATCTATTAAAAAAAGCGAAGGGCAGGAGGGCTGAAACATGGACCCAGCACATCAGGAAATGCCGGCAACTCTGCGGGGGCTGAAAGGAGGACGTGTGGGGTCTACAGAGGGGCAACCCCTTACCTGGGGCTGGATGTGTCATTAAGGGCGCAAGCAAGATGGGAGGTGTATTTCACTCACTACAGTATGATGTGGCGGAAGACCCTGACTTTGGGAGTCAGATTGAGCTGGGGGTGAACACTGGCTCCATCACGGATTCAGGGACCTTGGTGAGCTATTGACTTACCTAAGCTTCAATTTCCTAATCAATAAAATCAGGGTAAAAAACTTCAACCCGCAAGGCTGCTGCAAGGATTAAGGATAATACATGTACAACGCTTGGTATGCAAACAGTGCTCGATAAATGCAGACACTGCTGTGTGGTACGTAGGGAAAGGATACTTCAGCACTCTGATGTACAATTGGAGTTCCTTTTGCAAAGGTCACAGACATGCTGACTTTAAACTTTACCTTTACCGTCAAACTCAAAGTGCAGAGATACATTAAACTATACGCTGTTACAATAGTTAATAAAGTCTCATTCAAAAGGTACTCTGTAGATAGAATGCAGGCTCATAACAAGGGTTTTTCAGGCTTTAAGCCAGAAGAGATTGCACTTGGGAAACCCAGCAACCAACTCGGAAAGGCTCACTTGCTGTCCAAAAATGCAACAGCAAACTTCCGAATTACACGGATGAGACCACTTGAGGCAATGTTTAAAGCAGTGCAATTTGAAGGAGATAAAGGAAGTGACATTTGCTTTGGGACGAATTTATATCACTATTAATCTCATGCAAAAAAAAAATCAACATGTTCCAGATGAATTTTTATAAGGAAGATGGAATATAACATGCATGTCTACCTCTATTATTTTGTCCCAGACAGGCCGGTGACCAACAGCGTCCCACAGGGTGGCGTGCCTGTCGTGCCCACAGGTCAAGAACTGAGGTTTTGAGGCATGGATGGCCAGTCCCCAGAGCTCATCAGTGTGACCCTATAAAGAACCGAGACAAACAAAAGCTCTCTGAAACATTACAGCCAACACTCAGGAGCCCTGCAGGACCATGAACCATGGCTTACTGCACACTCTGGGATTTCTCTCATCTGTTTTTCTTCCTCGCTGACTGAAGCCGAGCAAGGTGATGTTAGTATAAAACACAGGAAGAATCTCCTCTTTGTAACTCTGTCTTACGTTCTACTGTTACACAGAATGAACGTTGTTTGGTGGGCTTACTGAGCTGGCGCGTACCTGAGTGATGGGTGTGAAGTTTCCAGACAGCGTGCCCTGTAGAACAAAGTTTCTGGTCGTGCCTATCAAGATCACATCGCCTTTCCCCTCAGCCACTGTCCGTATGGGACCAAACTGTTCTGGAATCTGCATTGAAAAGATTTCAAATGTCATTAAATTCTTAGCTCCATCATTCAAAATACTTGTTTATCATGATGATAGCTCCTATCACAAAGACATACACACACGCATGTGCTATGGAGAGAAAGTACTTGAGTGAATGATCTCAAATCTTACATTTAAACTCCAAACATTTCATATACCTTAAAAAAATCAGCAATAGTAAGGTTTTTTTTTTTTAAATATAAATTTATTTAGTTTTGGTTGCATTGGGTCTTCCTTGCTGCGCACGGGCTTTCTCTAGTTGCGGCGAGCGGGGGCTACTCTTCGTTGCAGTGCGTGGGCTTCTCATTGTGGTGGCGTCTCTTGTTGTGGAGCACGGGCTCTAGGCGCACGGGCTTCACTAGTTGTGGCTCACGGGCTCAGTTGTTGTGGCACGTGGCCTCAGTAGTTGTGGCTCATGGGCTCTAGAGCTCAGGCTCAGCAGTTGTGGCGCACGGGCTTAGCTGCTCCGTGGCATGTGGGATCTTCCCAGACCAGGGCTCGAACCCACGTCCCCTGCATTGGCAGGCGGATTCTTAACCACTGCGCCACCAGGGAAGCCCAGCAAGGTTGTTTAAAAAACAAAGAATAAAACATTTTTTTCTTGACAAAATATAAAAATAAGAAATACAACTGAGTAGTTTACTCTTTACTTGTTATGACTTCTGATAGCAGAACCAGGTAAAATTTGGAAAGTAAAGAATATGTAACATGCTGTAATAAGAGTTCCTAAACATTTTTTATAACTTAAAAGGATAAATTCTTTGGCAACGTCATTTAGTTTTGAAATCCACTGCTCATGTTGGCAAACATATATGATTATCTAAGTGTTAATAAAAATAATTTCAAAATACACCAGCCAAGAACAATTTGCTGTGATAAAATAAACAGAGGTTCTTGCACTCTATAAAAAGAACAAAAAATCGCAGCGAAACCCTGGGGTGGACTCCAGGCGCTGCGGCTCTGGGATGGTGCGGAGCAGCCCGTTCTCACACAAACTTCCTACTTCCAGTTGGTTTGTTAGCGCGGATTTGAGAAAAGCTGGTAACAATCCATGCTAATGAAGAGGAGTTACAGGTACTTAAAAATGATGAGTATCTTCTATAAAACTAGGTGAGACTTTGGAGTATTTGTTAGGATTATAATGTAACTTGGGTTCATCAGATGCTGGTCAAATCTTATTATAAAAATTGCTACTGCAATTAAAGTCTCCATGAAAGGAAGGTGGTTTCCAAAGCTCAGATAAAGGCCTTCCTTTATGAAGAGGAGGAATCAACAAAACCAAATTCTCATCCTGTCAGAGCACCAGGCCATGCTGCTCTCTGATGTAACTGTGCTGGGTGCATCTGACTTAGAAGTTGGAAGAGTTCTACAAGGTGTCCATGCTATGCTAGAGAGGAAGAAACTCAACCTTGGGATTGATGCCGACCTTGATATCTGTCTGCTCATAATTTCCCAGGGCCTGGGGGAGAGAAAATTCAGTGAGTGTGTAGAAGGAATATTGAATTTCTTGCCTCTGGCTCCTGTTGGGAGTCCAGGGCTGCTAACCAGGTAATAAGGAGGTGAAAGAGATGCCAAAAGGGGTCAGAGCTCTAGAGAGGATACTGGCACTCAGCCGCGCACAAAGTAGATACTCAGTAAACACTAGTTCAAAGTGAAAATGTCTCCAAAGTAACACGCTGGAAATTAAAGTGAAAAGAGAAGAAACGTTTTAACGATTAATCAAAATGTGGATAAATGTTCCTTTGGAAAAGTGAGATTGGGTCTCTGATAAAAATATTCTAGATGTGAAACGCGACCACCTCACATTTTATAAACCTAATTCCCTTTTAGTACTTAAACTGCCTTCGTGATTTTAGTAAAATACTACCCTGTTTAGGAAAATGTTATCTAAACAATTCTCAAAACGGTAAGCTGAAGATTTCAAACTAACAAGGAAACTGGTCAGTGTAACAGTTTAACGTTCAAAACGAATGTCAATAGCATGACTTGCTGTCTTACCTCGGTTTTATGAAGTTTCTGGTAGTTTCCATCCCAAGAAATGAGCTTCCGGTCCTTCCCTCCTCCCGACACCAGCGTGCCGTCCCTCAACATACAAAGTGCAAAAATACCGCCCTCGTGGGCCCCTTGAACTGCGTAGCTTATTCGATTCGTACCTAAACACAGCAAGACCAAGCTGAGGACATCGTCAAAGGCTCACCTCTGCCCATCTCATTTCATTTTTGTTTTAAAACGCGATACTGTTGGTTAGAACATCATTGCAGTGTGAATCTATAAAGGATCCACTTTCTAGAAGTTCCCAGAGCACCAGACAAGCATGAACTGGATTATTTTATAATTAAGGAAAACAGGGGGAGGGGGTTGGGGGAGGGACGGACTGGGAGTTTGGGGTTAGCAGATACAAACTATTACATATAGGATGGGTAAACAACAAGGTCCTACTGTATAGCACAGGGAACTATATTCAATATCCTGTGATAAACCATAATGGAAAAGAATATGAAAAAATATATATATGTATATGTATAACTGAATCTCCTTGCTGTACAGCAGAAATTAACACGTTGTAAATCAACTATACTTCAATAAAATAAACTAAAAAAAAAATAATTAAGGAAAACACGCTAACACGAAGCATAGTGTGTGAAGAGTACAGCCAGACTACATGTGGCTGAGAAATGAGCTGTGTGTCTCTGGACAAGTGACTTAACTGCTCTGTCTCAGTTTCCCCCTTGGTGTAATGGGGCTACTGCTTATCCCACTGGATTGTTCTAAGGGTGAAATGAACTGATGTATACGTAGAGTCCGTGGCACCCAGAGTAGCAGGGATACTACAAAGGTCACCATATTAGTCTGAAATTACATTGGTGGGTCTGTTTTCACCTTCACCCCCAACTCAAATACTAAGATCCTTGAGGACAGAGAAGGTGCATTTTCCCTTTTTTCCTGGCACAAGGTAAGCACTCATAAGTGCTCACTGACGAACTTCCCTGGTGGTCCAGTGGGTAAGATGCCGAGCTCCCAATGCAGGGGGCCCGGGTTTGATCCCTGGTCGGGGAACTAGATCCTGCATGCCGCAACTGAGAAGTCCGCATGCCGCATCTAAGACCCAGTGCAGCCAAAATAAATAATAAGTAAGTAAATAAATAAATAATTTAAAGTAAATAAATAAATGCTCATTGAGCTTGACCGAACAAATGTTTCTGAGTAAGGAGACCTCCTTACCACACCGTTTGCCCACTGACAGCGGGGATGCCCATCTGACTCATACGTATGCTCAGCATCCAGCATGCTGCCTCAGACACAGTTAGTACTCAATCAACGCCTGCCAAGCAATGTGGGCCAGAGAAGTTAAATACTGTAGAGCTAAATAAACAGCCTTTGATGACTTCATCATCGTAAGCTGTTATCAGATCTCCTAAATAAGCTATTAATTCCATTACAACGTCTTGGGCTTAAAGAGCCTTTTAGAGCAACAGAAGTCCACAGCTTACTTAGTCTCATCTTCCTCAGTCCCAGTTTTTTTTGGTTCCAAGTTACACCCGCACACATGCATGTATGTACCTATGTACCTTGGAATCGAATAGTAAACCTGGAAATGATATGAACAGACAATTCTTACAGGAGCCACGTTTGGCTTCATACTTATAACATCACCCAGAAATGTCTGCTTTGGGAGGAATCACTTGTTACCTTTTCCCCATACCAGGATGTTGCCACTTGAATCTCCGGTGATGGTGTCACCATTTTCAGAAAAAGTCACACAGAGGACAAACTTTGGCTTTTCTTGCTTCTGCAGAATATTGAAGAAGAATACATATATACAATCAAGACACCCTTTTGTTCGTATTAATACCATCTAGAAGCACAGTCACCCCAAGCTGGATAGTGTCAGCTTCTGCTACCACACTGTGTGCCTTTCATTCTTATCCACCATTACGTAACTTATGCCCTGAGATTACCTGGTCTAAAATAAAGAGATTTCTGGTACTTATCAGGTTGAAGGCAGTTCGAGCAGAGGAGGGTGTTGGAGAGGCTAAGGGGCCGTGTTGCCGTGACTACGGCCTGAAGGATGGGCCTGGCATCCTCTTAACTCAGCCTCTGGGCCCACAGGGCAGCAGGTGCCCTCCCGGTGCTCTCACAAGGCCCGCAGATGCTGGACTCAGTGGCACAGAGACTGCCCATCGCTCTCTGCAGAGTCCCACTGAGGTCTCCTGGGCGCCTTCCTCCTTGCTCTTTGCAGCCAGCAGGCCTCGGCGAGGGCCCCAGCCCCTGGGCATCCTTTCCTGGTGCTTCTCCCTGTGTTGGTCCTTCCTTCTCAGCATCGCCAGTGTTACCCATGAGACACGAGGGGCTCCCCAACTCTGCCAGGGATCTCCAGGAACAGTCTTTATCACGACACCCCCGCATTTGCCAATTAAAACAAATTCTAGCACTGGGATGCCTCAAAGCTTCCTTAAAAGCTAGGTGACCGCAAGTACCATCGGTGAAAAATAAAACGACAGATGCAATTTCACTTCACCTCGAATAATCCTTGCTTCTTAATAAGGGAGCTTCCTTCTAGTGTCCAAAAGTAGAGATGGGATTTTCCACAGGTAACAATTATATTCGTGTCCGTGGGGTGGAAATCCGCAGCAAACACGGCTTCATTAGAACACTTTGTGCAAAACAGGAGAATCAGATGTCTCAAGTCTCTTAAGACACTTAAGAAAATAAATAAAATCTGAACCACAAATAAATAATTCATCAAGGTAAGCACTAGGCCTCTTGATATTTTCTCCCACTGAATTCATCTTTTGTAATCACTGAACCTGTGTCTGTGCGTGCCGACCCCTCTCTTCCTCGTCTGTCTCCCCCACTGCACTGAGCCCTGAGGATGGGGCCACGAAGTTATCCTTCTGTACGGGGACTCACAGGAACTGGGACAAAGCAGGCACACAGTGAGCTCCGGCTGAAGGGCGGCCGGGGAACTAAGAATCGCAGGTTCATCGCCATCTAGCGATCGGAAGGGCCCCGGAGTCTGGATTGCATTCGGCTCCATCGCTCCTGGCCCACTTTGGCTGCCTTGTCTGTCTGGGGAGTCCCTCCTGATTCTCATCCCCAGGACTGTGCCGGTGGTTTGGCGACCGAGCCTGGAATCCAGTAGGGGATCTGGCTCTTTGGGTACCACTTCACCACCCTCACCCTGCTATCTTGATTTCCACGACTTGCACCCTGGTCCCACGAATCTGACCCTGATGGCTCCTTCTGCTTGATAATTCAGTTATGCATTCTTAAACCTGGAAAATAACTTGCTCTGACTGCTTCCAACCCAGCGACATGGCAAGAACTTAAATGCTTGAGCAGACTATTAGAAGGCACAGCTATAGCGTAGAAATAGTTATTTAATGCCTTATTAGAATACAGGGTCTGCATCCCACACACAAACAAGAGAGAAAGTTATGTAAGTGAGGTGATCCAATGGCGCTCCTAATGTTAGGTAGGTAAAGTGACCCAATGGTGATCCTAATCTTAGGTAAGTCAGGTGGTCCAGGGGTGATGCTAATCTTAGGTAAGTCAGGTGCCCTAAGGTTAATGGATGCCCGGGTGAGAAATCTGAGGTCAGTTCTATAAAAATAGATCCAATCATGGTTTTAACAGGAGGAAGGCATAAGAAAGCTTAAGGCAAGTACACTGACGTAAGGAAAGTCCAGTGGGTCCCACTGTAGGAAGAGCCCCACTGGGAGGACCCCATTCCCGAGTCCACTCAGCTCGGGACAAGCCCCATGCGGGCTGTGCTGCCCTCCCCCTCCCCCTGCTCCCTGCCTGGCCCTCCCGCTGGGCAGCAGGCACATCTCACTTGTCACCATCGCGCCAGTGTCTCCTCAACACGTGTGTGCAAAGGGGACGCTCGGCATTTGTGGATGACGGAGAGAATGTGAGCAAATGAGCGATGGAGCGAATTAAAAGGGTGGTGACTGTAAAACGAGGAGGGAAAACCCTTACAGACGCTGTGGTGAGAAGAAGAAACCCTACCAGGCCTTGGGAATGGGGGAGGGGTGCCGGTGGCCAGAGGGCTTCTCGGTGAAGGGGTCCTGCCTGGGGGCCGCGGCGGGGACAGAGCCCACAGCCCACGGAGACACAGGAAGCTGGCCAGGAGCCAGCAGGGGAAGGCGCCACATGGGAAAAGGACAACACAGCCCAACACGAGGCTTGGAGAGAGACCTTGACATCCGCCAGTCTCTCTTCCTTTTGCCAGTCCCACACGGACAGCACGTGGTCATTGGAGTCATCCACGGCACAGAGGTTGCTTCCTCCATTCTGGAAAAATACAAAGGTATTCACAGGAAGATTGCATTTGAGAATAAGCTAGGTTGAGAGTGATTAAAAAGGAACATAATTTTATTGTTAACAAAGAGTCCGCTACATCTTCATTAAAGGATATTTACCCACCACCGTCGAGACCTGCTCATGACTTGGGCAGACAGACAGGGGGAGCAGGGGAATGCGGGGTGACAAGGGACAGGAGCGGGAGGGAGGGGACGGGGGGTGTGCTTCACCACTGGTGCTGTTAGAACCAGCCTTCTAGGGGCTGCAGAGCCCCCGCCCTGGAGGAGAAGGCACCTGCGGCTCCGGGGCACAGGTGTGCGCTGAGCGAGGGCCACGCTACCGCGAGGCCGTACAAGAGGAGGGGGCCCTGGGGGTGAGGCGCGCGGTGTACGGATGTGAACGCGTGCACGTTTCTGAACTGGCTGAACAAGTGCTTTAAAGGTGGCTCTGTTGAACGGGCACAACCTGAGGAAGCCTGGGAGACCACGAGGTCCAGCCAGCCCCTGCTTATGGCCAGGCAGCGAGCCAGCCCGGCTGGGGACGGCACAGACAGGCAGGGGAAATTCAAGGCCAGAGCAGGCAAGACTGCTCCAGGAGCCTGAAGACAGTGTGGCTGCAGGGCCTCTTCTCATCACCGTGGAGACATCTGATTGGGAGCGTGTGTCACCGAGGGGGCGCACGCGACCTCTGAATGAGGGACCTGGGATGCGGGACGTTTCAGAGTCCAAATCTGTACATACACCTGGGCAGTTACGGGCGTGTTAACTCTCTCCCTCTTCAACCTTGAGCTGATTCTCTCCTCCCTGTGGACAAAGGCTGCAATACCCACAGGGCTCATACTTACGGATTTTGAGAACGCGATACAGGTGACGGCTCGGTCAAAAAACCCGATTCCGATGACGTGCAGCGTATTCAGTGTCACGGAATCCCAGATGCGCACGTTCGGGGGCAACTGCTGCTTAGGAAACAATGCAGAGTCACCCATTGTGTCCAGTCTACAAATTTATCTTTACCTTGAAATTATGAGATTAATGTTGTCAAAAAAAATTTTTTTTTAATGCATTTGAGGACTCTGCCTTTTAATATAAATAAAACATTCCCAATCTCTCCCAGAGGTCGTGGCTCCTGGGGCCAATTTAACCTTAGGAGAGGTCTACCGAGCTTTAAATTTTGAAGAGCCTGTTACTGATAACTATACCACAGGAAGTGATATTCTCATTTGTATATCGAATGTGTCTGAGTTTTAAAAATGAAAAATGACGAAGAAAATGGAGTCTCATTTAAGGGTTGTTCTTGCAAAGTCTGTATTGTTACTAAGGAGCAAGCGTGGTTCAATTCATCATGATGGTCGCCACCAACGGTATTAAGATCTTAACATCCTTGGGCCCCACAGGAAATTGATCGTACACGAACGAAAATTTAGAATTGTTATGATTAGTTCAAAACCCTCTCAACTATGTTAATTTTTCTCTTCCTTAATAGAAGAAAGCATCACAGAATAATCAGCAGGTTTATCAAGAAAAGGACTAGCATTGTACCCCGTAGACGGGTGAACTAGGTTCTAGGTTGGACTTGTCTCTAAGTGGCTGGGCGTCCGCAGACAGTCCCTCGGTCTCTCCAGACTTCTCCACTTGTAAATGCAAAGGGATGGTTCAGATAGCGATGATATTTTCTCTGGCTCTAAGGTTCTGATTCAATTTCAAGGCCAGAAACTGAAATACACAGTTAATCCACTAGAGGGAGGAACAAATGATTTACTACTGATTTCAAATAACTTTTAAAGATCATTTAACAGTAAAAGAAAAAAGAAGATGAAGACCCTGTTCCCTCCGTGTTTACAGAATAGTGGTCTGATTTCCACTGTTCCTGTTACCTCCTTTCAAGTACAGGATTTTAATGGAAAATAGCATAAATATTTAAAATTTGATGTTATTAAAATATTTTCTGAAAAATGGTAGCACTCACGATAAAAATGGAAGAACTTAATGTAATTCGTTTCAGATCATACACTGTGCATGGACACACAATGCTATACAAAAACAGACATCAGAAAAGTAACAAGAGGGCTTCCCTGGTGGCGCAGCGGTTGAGAATCTGCCCGCCAATGCAGGGGACACGGGTTCGAGCCCTGGTCTGGGAAGATCCCACATGCCGCGGAGCAACTGGGCCCGTGAGCCACAATTACTGAGCCTGCGCGTCTGGGGCCTGTGCTCCGCAACAAGAGAGGCCGCGATGGTGAGAGGCCCGCGCACCGCGATGAAGAGTGGTCCCCACCTGCTGCAACTGGAGAAAGCCCTCGCACAGAAACGAAGACTCAACGCAGTCATAAATAAATAAATAAAAGAACATGAATTTCTTTAAAAAAAAAAAGAAAAGTAACAGGAAGTTTTGGATAAGACATGACAATGACCACAGATGGTGGTAAATAAGTACGTGGAAGCCAGTTCTGAGTTGTCCTATTTGTCAAATTCTACTAGCTCCTTCTCTGATTCCTTAAAATACAAACTGAAGTCTTGCTGAAGTGCTTACAAAATTTGTGCTAAAATCCTTCCAGCAGCCCTTATAGATTACCCCCAGACACAAATTCCACGGGTTGAAGTCATGATTACAGGGAATTCATGGCAGAGGGTGTCTGAAATTCACTGAAGAGGCAACATGCCCCAAATTCAAATGATTATTTATTATGATTTTAACTATGCTTACTAAATGTGTACTTAACATTTTAATGTTTATCATGTGTGTAAATAAGTATCTTAAGAGTTAATGGATTCTTAGGCAAGAACAATGCTATTTAAAAATTAGCTGAAACTAAGGTGAGCTCAAGGGGCTTTTAAAGTCAGAGTAAGAACTTTAATTTGCAATAGAAAATTCAAATGAGGGATTAAGAAGTACTCAGACATTTTATATCTAAGCAGGTTTATTCGTCAGCGAAATTTTCAGAAAATTATTTTGTGTTACCAGTTCATTACAAAAATATGAAAATATAACTCACTTTTCCATCCTTAGATGTGCCTGCAACTTGTCCTGTGGCTATCGTGATCCTATCAGGATGAACTGCAAGGCTAAAAAGAGATATTTAAAAAAACACCTACTCTTTAAAGGTGAGCTTCACTCTTCCCTTGATCAAATATAATCTGGTCAAAAATTTACAAGTAAGATATACACAGCGCCTAACTTCTTACAGACTCATGATAGATTCTCTAAGCACCTCATTTCATTTCATCTTAATTCCTTTATCTATAGAGAATTTTCAAATTCAAAGAAAAAGTACCCTCTGCTTGGGAAATAACCATTTCAGTCTCAGAACCACTTCATTAGTATCCAATCTTTCTTAAGAAGTCATCTGAGTATATCAAATAGTAAAAGCAGCATCTTTTTCCAACAGCATTTTGTTTTTTCCAACAGCATTTTAATAACTGACCAGGGAGTTAGGATAAATAGAAATACATAAGTCCATCTATTCATCCATCATCTTTCCCAGATACATAAAATCGCTACCAAAGGTATAAATGAATTACAGGAATAGCAGACCCAGAAAAGACATGCACACGAGGCAAAACATTTTTGTTAAAAAATAAAGACCCAAATTAGAAGCCGTTAGCATGAGAAAGCCTCCAGATAGGGGTCTGTTAGAGCTATCTGTTTAGGTTAACACGGTTGGTTAAGATGATGTGTTATCAGGATAGAAAACTAAAAAGGTGTCTTAGAGAGAGAGTAGGCTACCCAGAACACAAAGAAGAGTTTTCCCTCTTAGAGAGTAGGCTACCCAGAACACAAAGAAGAGTTTTCCCTCTTAGAGAGTAGGCTACCCAGAACACAAAGAAGAGTTTTCCCTCTTAGAGAGTAGGCTACCCAGAACACAAAGAAGAGTTTTCCCTCTTAGAGAGTAGGCTACCCAGAACACAAAGAAGAGCTTTCCCTCTTAGAGATCCTATTTTCTCAGGTCCCTTTCCTTCTCTGTAGTGATATCCCATCACTGAACCCTTTCTGCCAATGCTCTTCCCACAGGTGTCAGAGGAATCCCAGTTCTGGGGACTCACCACTTCACGTCATCATTATGGCCCGTGTAATGCCTCTGAAGCTGTTCCTCCACATTGTACAGCACGACCACGGATGCGATGAAATACACAGTCTCGCCCGTCGGAAGCAAGTACAGGTTGTTACGACAGTCTCGACCCCGGTACCCGTAGCTTCATGTACGTCAAGACAAAATAAAAAATGTTTTTTAAAAGTAAAAAATAAAGCAAAATCAAATAAAAACCCAACTCTTTCACATGCTCTGTTTTCTTGTCTTTCATTTTGTTCTTCTTGGAAGCTCATTCACGTTCCCAAATCTCGTACTACGAAGGCTCCAGCAGCTTTATTTCAAGAATGCTAGTCATACGGCTGACTCAGATTAGACTTTGTGGGAGCTTTTTCGTTTTCTTTTTTTTAATTAAGGGTATTATATCCGCGCTACATGTCCATTTAATGTAAGTCACACACTGTATTTCCTTCATTTAGTACTGGGTTCATCCTCATTTCCTCCTTTAATTAGTCGGTGTTAACTTGAAGTTAGGCTCCCAAGGTTGGCCAAGTCCCTACTTGGCTGAGGGGGGGAACGCTAGTCCTTCCTTCCAGGGTATCCCTCTTTCTTTCTTTGGGTTTAAAAACTTTTTGCCAGCACGGTTTAGTTACACGACTGTCTACAGCTGAATTTCGATAAAAGCATTCATCGACTGATTACTTTGTGTAAGACTTAATCAATGAACAAAGGATACACCCATTCCAGCTTGAGTCTCTTCGTTGGTAGTTCTACTTTTGCTTCCAAACTGTAAGAATCCACTTGATCTTTGGGCATGTGCATGGTAACAGGGCGTCCACGAAGAAACATTTTTACATATCCTTCTTCTATGAAAAGAACAAAGAGGTCAGTAAGATACCTCAGTGCCCAGCGTACCTGAAAAAAGGTTATATTTTCTCTAGCCTTTCAATTGGAAAGCGGAAACTTTGTCCTTTATGTCATTTCTGGTTAAAGTCCTAGGGAAAACTACCTAAAACACAAACAGTTTGAAACAAAATTTTTCATCTTGTTTGCCTTTGACATTCTGCTTACTTAAGTAATGTAAGAAACTGTAAAAGGCAGGAGAGAACTGGATTCCAACGATTATTTTCCATGAGAGATTTTAGTGCTTACGTTTCATCATCAGGAGGGGGAAAAATGCCACCCCCCCCCCAAAAAATTACAACTAACACAAGAAATCCACTTCAATTCTTTATTGAGTTCAATGTGTATACAATTTCAGTATCAAAATTCATAAAATATCTTTCAATGTTTAAATTGGTGTGTTATAGCGCAATGTAAAAATGTGTCTTTATATAAAATCTTACACTGTTCGATTCTTTCAAGCGTAAAGAACACAAAATCAGAAGTACATGCTAGGATGCATGCAAAAAGGAAAATGCTCAAAGAAAAGCTAGAAATAGAAAACCAAAGAACAAAAGACCCATTAGAGAGAGAAACTGGGAAATAAACCTTTCTTAAACAAACATTTTTAATAACAAAATAACTTATGATGTTTTGATAAATTATAGGGATGAAAGTAAAACCCAATAATATATTGACAAGGGGCAACTCCTGGACTTTTAAAAAGAAACGACTTCGGGTTTTCTGGCTACAGTTTTCAGGATATAATAAGACCAAAGAAAATGTCTTGTGAGCTCTTGATGAATTCTGTTCCGGTTCAGAACTCACTGCATTCTGATGCTTCACTGCAGATCAAAGGACTGGGTCTTAATGGCATTTAAATTGGGCAGTTGGGACCACGGATTATCTGTACATCACTCAACAGAAAAATCCTCCGCAGAGAGGAAATTGCTGAGGAAGTCGTAAGGTAATTATAGTGTCGTAAGTACCACATTTACAAATTAGTTTTGTAAGTCTTATTCCTAAGGATTTGCAAACAGTGCCACATGCAACATGGCCTAAAAGTTGAGAGGCCATCCCACTTTTATGTTACGGTGTGCGTGCAATTCAGGTCATAAATGCATGCGTGTGATACACTCTTCACTCCTGCGAACAGCGTGCCAGTTGCTGTGTTCTGTGATCCTCCTCCCCAGCTCCGCTGGGACTAGCCCGTCTGAGGCCCACAGCACCGCAGGCTTTCTTATCACCCCCCCCCCCCACCCCACCCCAGGTCATCTTAGATACTGCTGCCAAACCTGTCAAGGCCCACAATGGATTCAGAATCCTTCTCCCACTCTCTTACCTGCTGGACCCAAAGCTCTAACTGTCCTGCCCCCCTCTTCCCGTACGTGACCTCACTGGCCACAGCTACCCCCCACCCCATGCATCCTTCTCTCTCTCTGCCACCTACACACCAATCCTGCTCCGTGCCTCCACCCATGCTCGCCTCAGCTGACCTCTGCCCTTCCTTAATCCCTCACCCAGATCTCAGCTCATCAGACAGTGTGGCCAGCTCAACTGAAGACCCTAAAAACACCCAGCAGACCGACAGAAGGGGGACAAAGAGGGGCGGGTGTGACAGCTTAAATGACAAGCGATTCCGTTAATTCTCTTCGTAAGGGGAATCATGGAATGCAGATTCAGAATAAAGGGAATATAATGCCATCCCACAGCACACACAAGAAGCCTAGTGTGGGTGTATGTAATCAACGTAAGTGAAACATCTACGTGAGTGTATCGTTGTTACGTGCTGGTAAAGTCCTTATGATGGAGGTTTGCTCACTGGGCAGTTCTACATCACTGGACTGGGCAAAGAAGCGCTGGAGTTAGCCTTGGCACTGTTTTGTACTGGTAAGTCAGACATTCTACATGTAAAATAAAAAAGGCAGCAAGGGAAAGCAATGTTTTTTTTGTTTGTTTTTTGGGGTTTTTTTTTCAGGCATATTAGGATAACAGCACACACCCACCAAACCCAAAGGTGCTAGAGGGAGCGGCCAGCAGCAGTGCAGGTTTCAAACAGTTGGGGCATCCAGGGGTTGCCCTATAGCTCTCTTAAGGTTCATACAGATTTTAAAAAGAGTTCCTATAATCAGCCAATAATCGATCAAGATCCAATTTATAGCTACTCGTTAAAACCCACCCAAGTAAATGCTCAGGAATGCTTTTAACGTCCAACGAATCAAAGTGGTTTGCATCACAAAAACATTTTCATACAAGGAGACTATCTGTTGGCCTGTATGAAAAGAGTTTCTGCAGCCTGGGTCACAGCTTTGCTCAGAGAGCTATGAGGTTTCAGAAATGCCGCCTACCTTTGCAGTGTGTCACCCGGCGTTTCCCTTGTGATTTCGGAGACAGAGACAGAAGTGCTGGGTAAAGAGACGATGGGGCACTGCAAGAGTGACTTGCCTGCCGGGGAGCACTCCCGAGCCCTCAGGCTGAGAGGCTCCCGGCCCCCTGCTAGAAAAACCTGGACACATTTCGGGGATTCTGACAAGTGCACTCCAGACCTAGCTCTGCAGGCTTAGGGCGATTACATTTTCAGTGAGTAATTTCATGCTTCTTGAAAACGAAATGAATACTGAAGCACATGCGGATAAATAGGAAAGTCCGACTTTTATGTTTCAATTGTGCACTTAAGGGGAAAAAAAAAACTTGGAAAATTAAATGAATTTATTTAACCCGTTGCACACTTGTCAATGATTTTGCGTTTTTAAATACGCTTTCAAATAAGGTTACTATTCTCAAAATAGCAGCTCCCTTATTATAAAATGTGTTAGAAAAGACATATAGAAAGATATATATGAACTATTAGTTCGCAGTTTAGGAAACCAAAGGCAGAAAAAGAAACAAAAAAGTTGCTTTTAGACAAAGTTATATAAGTGGATGCATCAGAAACTTTCCCCTTCAGAGAAATGCAAATGTTGATGATGGGGTGGGGGGAGCCCCATTAGTAAGGAAGGGATAACAAAGGCAACAGGAGTCTTTTAACCTAGAACTTTTGTTTCAGTATAATGGCATCTCACTCTTCCTCCTTATTGATGTATCTTGAATCGGTTTAAAGGGGGTGAGTAAAGGGTTTAGTCTTTATGACCATCTTCTGGGTGGTCTCTGTATGACGTGAGCCATCAGACCCCCAGGTACAGGCTGACAGTGAGTACTCAGCCCCCAGTCCTGCCACGTGGACCCCCATGTTCTGCCCGTCCCAGCTGCCCCTGAATAACTACTTCGTATCGCCCCTCAAGTTCTGAGGTGAGTGAGGGGCGCCCGCACCAACATTCAATCAGCCTTACCTGCGCTGAAGACCGGCTCCTTGGGTTTGCTGTGGAGACAAAACCAAACCAGTTTGTAAAGGGAGGCTGGGGGTGGTGGTTAGTCTCATTCACAGAAGACCCCACACCCACTAGCTGCCGCAGTTTGTCACACGGATGCTGTTAAAAAGAAAAACAAAACCATGTAACTGCAAAGAGGAAGAACGTAAACAAAAACGTCCAAAACCAGGTGCCAGAGACGACAATCCCGACCTTATCACCAAAGCTGTGCTTTTTATGAGAGCAAATAAAGGCTTGGAGACAGAAAACATGTGGTTCATCACCACGGGAACAGCCCTGCCTAAATGTGTAGAAAGGTTTGTTTTCCTACCCCACGCTCTTCTGGCAGATTATCTGAAGAGCTTACTTAAAACTAGCAAACTCCTGTCACAGGGGCTTTGGGGAGAGAACTTTTAGCGCCCAGCTCCCAGCGGGGACGGGTACGGGGTGGGTGGAGGGAAGATGAGGGGGTGGGAGAAAGGAGGGAAGAATAAGGAATATCGGGGTGTGGCCACATCCTGGGACATGTGGGGATCCCCACTGTGGGCCTTGGCCAGGCCGAGACCCCCCCACGACTGCACCTGGGAAACCAGAACCCCACCGTGTTCAAGGTCACACCACGAGGGACTGAGGTCATCCCTAGGGGCAATCCTCCCACAGGACGAGGCTGCACGGGGAGTCCCCCCCAAGTGCAGGAGAGCACAGCCCTCCCCGTGACAACCTGGCAGCCACTTGTGGGAAGACTGTCACCTCGTGCCAGACGAGGGAAGGGACTCCCAAGCACGGCAGGAAGTGCGTCCTGTTCAAACCCAGAGCCGGTGCTTGAAGCCAAGGCTGTGAGACTCCGACGTCCATGCCGTCTTCCAAGGTACCCCTACCCCACCAGAGTACCTCCCGCTTTAAGATGGGGCACAAGACACAGTAAATAAATGAAGCCCGTCCCAAAGAGGGCTGGGAGAGCTCTGAGCCTGCAGAGGCACCTACATTTTTTGTGCGCGCATGTTGAAAACTACCTACTGGAGCAGATACAGTCCTAATGTTACTTTTCTCCTTCATTTTAAATTTGAAATACATTGAGAAACACCACCAGTAAAAACTACCCCTAATCCCATGATGTAATAAATGATATTATTTATTAACGGCCTTGATTTTCAGATAATTTTATGAGTACATGGAGGGAAACTCTTTACTGATGCTTTAGAAGTGGTTTACTGTGTTTCAAGTAGGCGGATCTGCTATGGGCTGAGATTTCCGAATGCGAACCACTGGTCACTGAAAATAGTACTCTGCAGGCCCCGCACACCTTTTAACACAAAAGCCTAACTCCCATCAGCCCTAAAGGCCCAAAACAACCTCTGTGGACCCCGATATTTTTCCGATCTCATCTTCCTGTCTCTCCCCTCAGTCACGGACTTCCAGACACTCTGTCCCTGCTGTCCCGAGACTGGGCCAGCAGCTCCCAAGCCCGGTGTGGACCCCAGCTTCCCACCCTCCCCTGGACAGCGCATGGCCGGGCGTGTGCTGAGAGCCGCCCCGAGAGGCCTTCTTTGATGCTCCACTCTGCGGCCTCCTCGGTCCTGCTCGCCACGCCCCGCCTGGCTTTACCTTTATTAATCTGTCTCTCCCCATCAGGAGGGAAGCGCAGGAGGGCAGAGATCTTTGTTCACGACCGTGTCCCGGGGCCTGTAACAGTCTTCAGCTGCTGCCTGGAAGCTGGTAAGGCCCGGAGCCCTCCCTGCCTCTGATCCCAGCTGGCCCCGTGGGTGCGCGTCTGGCCGGGTGGGCTGGGGGCTGTCCCGACGGCCCTGCTGCCCCCCACCTCCCTCCCCCGAGGTAGCCGGTACTTCCTGGCGCTTCTCGCTGTCCTCCTGGTCAGTCCTCAGCCTTTACTGCGCCTTCACTGCACGCCGCCCCCCCTCCACGGCCCCCTCTCAGCATCTTCGTCCCTCCTTCGGGGTGGTACCCACAC
The DNA here is from genome assembly GCF_028021215.1 of Eschrichtius robustus. Taxonomy (NCBI): domain Eukaryota; kingdom Metazoa; phylum Chordata; class Mammalia; order Artiodactyla; family Eschrichtiidae; genus Eschrichtius; species Eschrichtius robustus. Next base: position 5,337,910 of record NC_090824.1, read on the forward strand.
AAGGCCCAGTGTGAAGCGTCCCTCCCGGTCCTCCTGTGGGGCCCTCGGCAGGTGCCATGCCTGGGCTCAGAAAGGGTGGCTGCAGGACTCCTGTCCTGCTCCCAGGCTTTGTCACAAGCTCACCGAAGGTCTGTGGAAAAGGGGTGTGTGTGTGTGAAGGTTCCCCTTGTGCCTGGGGCTCCCGAGAGGTCTACACCACTCGGCCTCCCGGGATTCTACAAGCTTTCAGCTACTTTCTTCTTACACCCGTTCCTTCTCTTCCTGCGGCTCTGCCAAAGATCACAGCAGCCAGGGCAGTCCCTCCTAAGAGGGGCTTGTCACTTATGGGGTTGGAGTTCGTCATATCACTCGGTGACCTTGACTCCACGGTGGGTGGGCTCACCTGGCTTGTTCTCGTCGTTGGGGGGAGCGACACTCTTGTGACTTTCTAAGCAGAAGCATAAGTCTTAACTGCAACGTTTATATCTTATTAGGTTCACAGGCAGGGCAAGGACACAAGAGGAAAAGCTAAAACAGAAGACTACAAAGCAAACCTACTGGTTAGGTAAGCCAGGCAGGGAATTAGAAGACAGGAATGTTATTTTTCCATCATGACTTTGATCACAAAAGCAGAAAGATGCCAAGTCCGTGAAACAGACATAAGCAATCTGGAACCCTCCCTAGAGATAGAAAAGAGCAATTACAGATTATGTTCCTCTTAGAAAGAGAACATCCATAGGGGAATGTGGACTTCAAATACAGGGAGGCCCGTGGAATTCTGATGCTGAAACACCAGAAGAAGGCGGATGAAAGATCTGTCAAAAGATCAGAAAAAGGCAGCCTAAGTGTTAACAGCTAAAGGTCACTGAGAGGTACCAGGTACTGAAGTTCGCATAGTTCTCTACACCTTGCTCTAAACTATGCCTTACCTTTTGGGTATACAGGCATTGTACTTAGAAAACATACTATCGCTAGGCTTCGTTATTTTAGAAAGTTCAGTTTTTATAGAAAAATATACTACATTTACTTTAGAACCCACGATTCCTGCCCACGTACCACCCTCCTGAAAGGCAAGAAGCCTGGGAAAAGGTACTCTTCCGCTCACACATGCACGTCTTATAAATACAAACCTCTAAAATGACAGTAAGTCTTCCCAACTATTGATAGAAGGGCAAACCCACAGAACACGTGATGACGATGATCCAAAGTTAAAGGTCAAAATCAGTCAATGGGAGCCTCGCGCCAATCACCTGTCCCACCATGAACAGGGCTGACAGTGGGCCCTTCAGACCCAGCACGCTGGGAACACACTCGGGCTGTGAACTCACTTGGAACGGGAGGTGACTGCCTCTCAAGGTGTGGTGTAATTTGTCCCTGGGCACCCATTCCTTAACGTGAGCTAAGTGGAAAACTGAAGTGGGTGACTTCGCACTGCCTCTGCCGCCAGGGTGTGGCTCCTGGGGGCAGGGGGAGAGTGAATAAACTCTGGGACCAGAATGAGGCTCCATCCATCCCTATCCAAGTGCGGAGTCAGTGCAGATGTTCCCCACCCTGAAGCCCAGGACAGAAGTAAGCCCACAGGAGAGAAAGGATTTCCCTTCTGGCAAGCAAACCCTCGTCTCTTGGCTCTTCCGGCCTCAGGCTGCTGGGCCCAAGATCTCCAAAATGAACCCTGGTGCAATCCGGTGCGGGTTTTTTTACTGCTCTGTTTTTGGCAGGAAGGAGATGTGCTGAAAGAGCTTGGCTGTACACTCCCTAAAGCTGGAAGGTTCGGGAGACTCTCCTAAGGACTCTTCTAACTAGAAGCAGTACCTGGGGGTCACGGAGGACGCGAGGCAGCCCGGAGCCTTCACCAGACCAGTAGCTGGATCTAGAGGCAGTAGGAGGAAACCAGACAGTTGGCCCAAAGGAAAACTCCCACCCGGAGCTGTGAGCTCACACCACGAAGCAGCTATAATCACCTAAGTCACATGTTATCCCCGAAAACGTTCACTGTGGACTTTGGTTGCCGGGACTGTCAAAAGCGGCTGTTTCCCCTTCATCTGATATCATTCAGATGACTCACTGTGGGCTGGGTGTTTGTAAGGGGGAGAGTCCAGCCACGAACTCGTTCAGACTCAGATGCAACGAGTATTCCCTGCACTGCTCCTCTGCGGTGGGATCCGCGCTTAGCACGTTCGTATCTGTTACTAATTTACCCCAAGGTCCTGAAAGCCGGTCTCCGACACATGGGTGACGCATGTAACAGGGAGCTCTGGAGACGGGAATTAGGGCAGACTGACAGTGGCCAAATGCTTCCGAGCAGAGATGCTTGCTTTACAAAATGATTAATAAGGGCTGATCGAGGAGGAAACCGTTCCAAAGTCAAACATGTTTTTTCCCTGCAACTTGTTCATCTACAAAAACGGTACCTCTCGGCATACATACCATGCCTCCTTCTGAAAATGACTTCACTTGATGAATTGTGATCCCTGCTGGGAGTCAAGATACTCTGCTGTGTAAATAATGATTCTTTTTATAAACTGCCCTTAAGTAAGCAGCTGTTAACTACAAGTAGGGTCATTCAGGAACCATCTATTTAAAATATTTAGAAGTTGCTATTGGGGACAAAAGCTACTGCTTCATGGACATTTCCAACCAATACTTCCAGTTTAACGTGGCAGAAGGAGCACAGGTTTTTTTTTTTTTTTGGTTGCACTGGGTCTTAGTTGAGGCTCGCGGGCTCCTTAATTGCAGCACGTGGGCTCCTTAGTTGCAGCAGGTGGGCTCCTTAGTTGCAGCTCCAGGGCTCCTTAGTTGCAGCAGGCGGGCTCCTTAATTGTGGCATGTGAACTCTTAGTTGTAGCATGTGGGATCTAGTTCCCTGACCAGGGATCGAACCCAGGCCCCCTGCATTGGAAGCACGGAGCCTTACCCACTGCACCACCAGGGAAGTCTGAGGAGCACAGATTTTGAAGGCAGTTGGATTCGTGTTTCATTTGGGCAAATCATTTTACCTCCATAAACTTTAGATTCTTTCATCTACAAAAATGGGGCTAAAACCACTGTGAGGTATAGGGTACCAGCAGGATCATATATAACATGTAACAAAGTATCTAACACACGGTTATTAATTAATATGACTTCCCTCTTCCTCCTAATTTCACTGACAATAACCTATCAATACATGTATGTATTTTTGAGCTCTTCACCTAACAGCCTCAAAACTAAAACAAAATAAAGAATACCATACCAGCACTTATTATTTTAACATTTGTTAAAAACTAAATGACCCCTTGGCTTAAAGAGTGAAACAATCTTTTCATTTGAAAAAAAAATAATAATAAGATGATTCATTTAAATCACCTAATTTCCAGTGTTTCGGAATCCAAAATGCAGTGTTAAAATCATCTACCAATAGGTGGTGCTGTTTGCATAGTTCTTAAATGACTATGGTTTTAAAATCTCAGTACAGTATATAGGTAACATCCTTTCATTCATTCAGCGAATGTTTATTAAGCACTTACTCTGTGCCAGAACTGTGCAAAGTGCTAGGAATACAAAGAAGAAAAAATGACACAGCTCTGCCCTCCCAAAGCTTAAGGGGGCGGGGGGGCGGAATGTGTGGGGAGCCCCTGGAGGGTGGGGAGGGAGTTACAGTTACAGATAAAGTTAATGGGCAGGAACAAAGCAATCTGGAAGGCAGCTAACTCAGACCAGGGCGCTAAGGCAGGCTTCCCAGAGAAAGGGGCACCCTGAGCTGGGTCTTGAAGGATTAGCTGAAGTTCTCCTCCTCCTGCCAAGTTTCCAGGCACATACATATGCCACTCAGGACAAGGGACAAACCTCCACTTACTAAGTGTTAAAAAGTGTAATTCATCAAGCTATGCATTTGTTTGGTTTTGGTATCTGTTTGATTTTCTAATACTACAATAAAAAGATTTTTCTACATATGCTACCTTCTTACTTTCATTCGGGTTTCTTTAATGAAGACTGAGTTTGAATATCTTTCCCTTAGTTAATTGGCTACGCGTATATCTTTCTCAGTGAACTGTCTCTGTTCAAACCTTTTACCCACTTTCCGATTGAGTTAACTGTATTTTCCCTCACTGGTGTGTGTTGTGACCTTTGGAAATGAAGGACATTGGCCCTTTTCAGTTGTGGGTGTCATTCGTATTTGTTGAGAGGATGGGTCTTCGTGGATTGCTCCTTCCCACTTCCCGCCAAGCCTTACGCTCTGTCCTGCAAATGGTAGGTTCTCAGTGAGTCAAGCAGTGCTGGGAAAGGGTATGAGTAAGGTGAGAGAAATGTTCAGAATTTCTGATTCCTCCCTTTTCAGGTTGGGATGAGATCAGAAATGGGAGTTGGAGAATTCTGGAATGTCCCAAAAAAGAGAGGCACTCAAGACTGGGGAGTGGGGTGAGCAAAGGTGTGCAAGCATCAGCTCCGACTCTGGGATGGAGAAGGCAAATAACAGTAGTCATACCACCTATGGGGCACCAATGTCGGCAAGCCCCATGCTACGTACACCATCTTGTTTAATCTGCACAACAGCCCTGAGAGGTAGGTATTAGTTTTTACTGGTGCTGAGGGAAACCCCAAAGAGGTTAAGTAACTAGTTCACGGTCACATAACAAAAGTGGCAGAGCTGGGATTAAAATTTGGCTATGGCTGTAATGCCCCATCCGTCTACACTCTTTTTGTTATGTTGACTGGGGTAAAAAGATTCATTCAACAAATATTTATTGGGTACCCACTGTATGCTGGGCATTGTTCTAGATGTTGGGCCAGTCTGACTGGACTAGAAAAGCCTTGTTGGTATCCAAATGTCCAACAAAAGTGCATTCGCCTAGATAAATAATGATCCACATCTGAAATAACGTTGTAAGAGTATATTTCCTGACACAAAGACATGCTCATACAGCAAATGAAAAAGAGGGTCACAAAATGTATGCAGAAGAATATCCTTTATGTAAAAATTGTATACTACACACATGCAGCACCCTAGAAATAAAAGTCTGGATGGAAACACAATAAAATGGTAGCTGTGAGTTCTCTGAGTGCTGAGATTATAGGGGATTTTCCTTTCCTCTGTTTTGTACATTGGGATATCCTAAAACACATGTTTACTTGTGTAATAAATAGATTACTTCAAAAAGGAAAATAAATCCTGCTGGGGGAAAGGGAGAGCCAGCGTTGGAAGTCATGGATTTCAGGGTACAAGACGGGGTAAAGAGCCAGTAGATGAAGGACCTTGAACCCAGGCTGAAGATTAAGATTTAGATTCCAAAAAAAAAAAAAAAAAAAATTTAGATTCCACCATCAGTGATGCTAAAGGAAAAGAAAAGCAATGCTGAGCCTTGAGGACCTTGAGGTGTCAATCAAAAGACTGCCTCATTGGTGTGCAGAAAAGGGAACCCTCCTGCATTGTTGGTGGGAATGTAAATTGGTGCAGCCACTATGGAGAACAGTATGGAGGTTCCTCAAAAAACTAAAAATAGAGTTGCCATATGATCCAGCAATCCCACTCCTGGGCATATATCTGGACAAAACTATAATTCGAAAAGTTACATGCACCCCCTATGTTCACAGCAGCACTATTCACAACAGCCAAGATGTGGAAGCAACCTAAATGTCCATCGACAGATGAATGGATAAAGAAGATTGTGTGTGTGTGTGTGTGTGTGTGTGTGTGTAATGGAATATTCCTCAGCATAAAAAAGAATGAAATAATGCCATTTGCAGTAATATGGATGGACCTAGAGATCATCGTACTGAGTGAAGTCAGACAAATACCATATGATATCACTTATATGTGGAATCTAAAATATGACATAAATGAACTTATCCATGAAACAGAAACAGACTCACAGACATAGAGAACAGACTTGTGGTTGCCAAGGGCGGGGTGGGGGGCGGGGTAGGGATGGATTGGGAGTTTGGGATTAGCAGATGCAAACTATTGTATATAGAATGGATAACCAACAAGGACCTACTGTATAGCACATGGAACTATATGCAATACCCTGTGATAAACCATAATAGAAAAGAATATACATACATTATAATTATATATATTATATATATAACTGAATCACTTTGCTGTACAGCAGAAACTAACACAACATTGTAAATCAACTATACTTAAATAAAATAAATTTAAAAATAAAAAAGAGTGCCTCATTGAACGCTAGAGCTTAAAGAAGGATGGAGCTGAGCGTTCCGCTCAGGGTTCTGAACCTTACAGCCTGGATAAAGCAGCCAGTTGCACAACACAAAAGGGGATCTAAGGGAACACTTTTATGTGGTAGACATCTTCATAATTTTGAAGCTTTTTTCATATTTGTTTACTCCAAAGATGGGCAGTTTACTTGTGTGTTACAACAAGGTTTCCAGCAGATGGCTGAAACATTTCTTGTTCTAACAAAATCAGCTCATATTGCAACAACTTTTTGATGGAAACAAAGTGTCTTGCTTACAAAGTTGATATATCTTATTCCCCTCAGAATTACAAAGGGCGAACCAGTTGGATAATTGAAACATTTTATCAGTCTAGCAACATTTAACATAAACTATGCATTATAAACAGTAGTTGTTTTTCTGTCTGACAGAAAACATCTTTTTAAAAAAAATTTAAAAAAACCTCTCTTGGATTAGTCTACTGGCGACATGAGATAGTACAGGTTGTTTATCGGAATGTTATGATTCCCTATTGAAATTTAGTAAGTACTTCATTATGACACAAATCACTATATAACTGTTAATATTCACTTACGATCAGTAATATATAAAGTGAATATTACATTGCCATATATTGCTTTTGTTCTTATGAAAGTTTTGTCAGTACAAAGAGTAATAAGGGCTGTTAAAATTCTGTGGCTGATTACAAGCAAAATATTTTAAAATGTTAACTATTCTAAGATAGAAGTCTACAATGTCACAAGAAAAACTGTTGACTCTCACGACCATTTCCCAAGAAAATGAGATACAGGAGCAAGAAAAGTGAAACTCTCAGGAATAATAGTTTCTATGAACACAAAACACGTAATTATTATTAAATAAATTAATGTACCTTGGAAAACATGAATGCTTAGGACATCAAAAACACTATTATTTTATGTTCGACAGTAAGATCTGTACAGTTTATAGGGAGTGTAATTATTATTATGGAGAAATATAAATGTTGAAAGGAGCCTCTTTCTAATTTTCACAAAAGTGCCAGATGCACTGAAGACAGCTTTGTATATGGTGTGTGGTAATTGTGAGCTTTATAGCAAATAGTCTGTGATTGATACAAGTTAAAGCACTGCCCTGTGTGAATGACTTGCTTCTGCAAATCAGGACAGACCCAAAGTTACACCTCACTCACTCACATTCTGATGAGCTTTCCTGTGAATCTCGGGGCCTGCACACCAGCTCATTCTGATGTGACATTAACAATCATGAGAATATATGGCCGGTCCTCTGTATCTGCAGGTTCTGCATCCGTGGAATTAAACACCCACAATCATAAAAGATCCACGGTTGGTTGAATCTCTGGATGCAAAACCCACTGACGAAAGGACTTGAGCGTCTGTCCTTGGTATGGGGGTGGGGTCCTGGAACCAATCCCCCTCGGACACCCTGGGATGACTGTATAATACTTTATTTGTCCCCAACCAATTTTACATTTTGCCAAAATCCAGGTTGCACTCATAGGACTGTGTCCTGTGAATGTACGTTAATATGTGTTAGACCAAAAAAAGACTAATAATTTCAGATGGCATCCACCACCTTCATCTCACCAATGAGGAAATGAAGTTCAGAATTTTGGAAAGCCTCATGAATTCTTTTCTTCTACTCTGCACAGGTCTCGATTTATAACAGCTGCTGTTACTGAGTGCCAAGTGCTACGATAGGTGTTTTCCTACCCAGTTAGCTCTTTGACAAGATTCAAGGGAATTAGGTTATAAAATCCCTAATTCACAGAGGGGAAAAACTGAGGCTCAGAGAAGTTAACTGGCCAAATTCACTTACAAACCCAGATCTCCCTTTTACTCCAGAGCCTGTGTCCTTTCCATTACATCTTGCTGTTTATAGTAACCCAACACGGACAATGTGTTAAAATGCAAGACAGCATTCTGGAACCATGAACAACGTAAGACAGCATCCTGGCACCATGGACAAATACTTGTGTGTGATGCAGAAGAGGTCACGCTGTCTTAGACCACCGAGGATCATGTTTCAAAGGGGAACTGCATGGAGGCCACCTCTCTATCCCTTCCTTTGCCTGCTTTAAGCCATGGGGACTGGGCACTGGTCCATTCGACTCCAGTTCTGATTTGGTACAAGGTCAAGGTAGCCCAAGAGTGGGGCTCTTCATATGGGAATGGAAAGGAAAGATGAAGGTCAACGGACAGGCAGTAACAGAGCACCAGCTTGACCTTCGCCTCTATTGCTTCTCAGCTACTTCTTCCTTCTGTCTGAGTTCCTGCTGCCATCATTCCCACGGGCCCCTAAAGGTGTCTGTCGGTACCAGCAATGACCTAAGAGAAGGCAGGAACTTTCTCTCTGAAGCTCCTTAGGTGCAACTCAACCAGTTCAGCGCTACGTGGGCCTCAACTACTATTCCTGGGTTCTAATGAGACAAAGAATTTATGTTTAAATGGACATGTTTAGTTGCCTGAATTATTTTTATAAAACGATTAGTAAATTTTCCCAGTCCCTCATTTCCAAATCAGAATTTCCTACAGTAGCATTAAAAAACAAAACCCAAAAAAACCCTTTGTAAATATCTTTCATGGAAATCTTTACCCAGCGCACTCAGCAAAGCCATAGGATTTAAAAGATACAACAGATCTGGAGTTTGCACAATGCAGATTATTTTTGGAAATTCTTAATACAAATCAGATGTGCAGAGAAGGAGCCAAGTTTTTAAGCATTGCCAAGATCTAGACATCTCAGGTCAACTTCCAAGCTTACACTGAATTCAGAGAAGCCTAAAGGCCACCCTGCATCTCCCACTTAGGCTCCGCTACCACTGTAACTACTTGGCCTTATTTCCAAGGTATTATCACCCAATTAGCATAATCTTCTGATAAGAAGTTCTATTAATAGTCTAAATTAGAAGACAACCCCATGTATAGTGGCTTTGAGATTGTTAATGGACTGTGGACTTGACCTGCTAGAGATATGAGAGGCCCCTGTATCTCTTTCTACAAAACATATCTTTTAGGAATAAAACCGAAAAAGGGTTTAAGCTTCCTTTACAGGACTGAATCAGAATGGACTTACAAGCCTGGAATTTTTCCAGCCTGTGGGTTGGCGTCCACTGCTTTATGACTAAGCCTTCTCCTTACACGAACATTTGGAAAAAAACAAAACAAAACATGGTTAGCCTGTGAAGCTGAAATTCCTTCCTAAGCCTTGCTCAATAGAGAGAACAGAATTAAAGCACCATGTTTAAAAAGAGAGAATAAAGTACATTGAGTAGATATATACAGAGACAGAGAAACTGATCTCATATACACGATACATTCTTAAACATAAAACAAGCTCTTAAAATGCCCCAAATTAGCTTTCACTAATAAAATGTTACTATTAGTTTAACAGGGAGCTATCATAATCCATTATAAAACCAACCTCAAAGAAAAAACTCAAAGCATGTCTCATGAAACCAGAAAGAAAATGGTTCCTAGTTCTGGTGTTAGCTCAATATTAAAAAGAGTTTCTGACAAATCATAAAATGACAACTTTTCACCCAGTCTGTCGTAGAAAATACTGTTCACAAACAAGCCACTAAAATTAATTTTAAAATGGCAGCAGAGAGTATTAGAAATATAAAGTGCTCCGTATGGAAATTCAGAACAGGTTCTCAAATTCCATGGAGTTGGTACTAAGCAAATTCTCAGAAACGACTTCTGTCTGAATAGGAGCCCTGAGAGTTCAAGTTGTAATTTTCTACTCGCATGATAGCTGGTGTGAGCTGTGACCGGCAGCTGTTTGATTAGCGCCCACAATGAGGTCAGGAGAAGGCGTATGTGGCATGGAGGGCTCACAGCTTGTGTACGTATCAGGGGGTCTTCTGATTCACCTCTGGGAAAAGAGGCCACACAATATCTGAACCGCAGGAACCAGCAGTAAGACGCCCCTTACCTTTCACTGTTCTTTTTGCCACTAGAAGAACTGCTGGTGGATCCTGTGCGATTCCGGTTTCCTTTGGAATCCCCATAGCTTTCCCTTCGACCACCAGGAGATACCCGTTCGGAAGAGCTGGTCCTCTTGATGGTACTAAAAGTACAAAGTAAATGACAATGAAATCCTTCACGGAGTGATTTTATTTTACTGCTGAGTGTGAAAATATATACATAGAACATTCTATTTCCATGTGGATATTTAAAAGATAGACTGGTTCGAAATTCCTAACTATAAAGATCAAAAAACTTTTCAGAATGCCACTTGAGATCAGTGCCTCTACTCACTGCCTTTGTAACTGTGGCAATTAGTGTAGTTCAAGGTCTTAGACGAAGCTGAAAGGTAAGATTCCTGACAATACCGTGAGAACGCTCCAGGGGCTTAGTGGGAGGTGACCCCGCCCTTGCGCAGGTTTCAGTCGAGACCGGTGGTGCTCAACCAGGGGTGACTCTGCCCCCCAGGGACATCTGACAATGTCTGGAGACACTTTTGCTTGTCACAACTGGGGCAGGGGGAGGGCTGCTACATCTAATGCATAGAGGCCAGGGACGCTGCTAAACACCCTATAATGCCCAGGACAGCCCCGCGACAAAGAAGGATCCAGCCCCAAATGTAAATAGTGCTGATATGGAAGAACTCTGGTCTAAAGGCATACGTGGGACAAAGACATGCCACTCTCTGTAGGAGGCCTCTGTTTAGAGGTGGTACCCGTGCAAGTGCTTACTTCCTTCTGAGTAACCAGAGGGACTAGAGTGGTTGGAAGCCTGGTGAAGGATGTCTGGGGAGGACTTCCTGAAGATTGTCAATTTCTGGGAGACAGAAAACGAACGGCTTGAACGTGTTATAACGACACAGTAGGGAAGAGCCTGTCCTAGGAAAAGGGATACCCCACGCACAGGTAATTCACAGGCGTGAGGGGTCAGTTAGCCAGGGCAGGGGCTGTAGGTTGATGGTTTGCTCTTGGAGCCCGGAAGTGTATTACAGGCATCCCTGTAAAGTCTGTTTGTTTGTTTTTTTTTATCTTCATCATTAGGCCATATGTTTCCTGAGATCCCGTCTCATTTATCATTCTTATATTCTTTGCAGAGCCTAGTATAGAAGCTTGATAAATATTAATTAAATGAAGGGGTGAAATAAATGAAATGGTAGTGTCACACTGACCCTGTCACAGGCAGAGGCATGTGATGCTATAATTTAGCACCTGCTCCGTGAGAAAGAAAGAAGGACAAGAGTGGATGGTGGTACCGCTCCCGGGTGGGGCTGCGGGGGGAGGTATGGTCTGGAAGCACAGAGTCAAGGTGCAGGTGGGCGATAACGCAAGTCTGCAACCCAGGAGGTGGCTCGGGTCTGGCCCTGTCAACTGGGGGGGGGGGGGTCACTGAACCATGGATGCGGAGGAAATCTCCACGCCAGGAAGGAGAGAAGATGAGAACGAAGGGAACCTCCCCGGGAAAGAGTAACTTTATAAGACGTGGGTTGAGGAACTGCCACAGGAATCTCAGGTAGCAGATAAACCCCGAGGGACTGGGGAGGAAGAACCCCCGGAGGACAGTTAAGGTGCTGGCGTTGTGGATGCAGGAGGGGGACCTCGATGATGAAGCCTCAGGGGCTCCAGTCAGGGGAGGGTGGAGACGGACCTGAATTTCAATCCGGAGGACACAGCAGCTGAGAAGCTTGAGACAGTGAGACTACCGCCCCTGGGCTGGATTCCAAAGCCCTCCTTTCTCACAATTAAATAACACAGAATGTGCAAGAGCCTTGCACACGGGATGCTCTGCTGTCTTCCCTTCATTCTCTTTTTCCTCCTCATCTCTGCCTCCCTTTGGGCCAACTTTAAGTCCTTTTTCCTCTGTAACTTCCAATCGGTCAGTAAATAATCTCTTAGCACGTTTTCAAAAACTGCACGGTGTATCGGCTTTTGAAAAACCATCTCGCTCCCTGAGTGAATGAACATAAATAAAATGACCATAATCACGATGATCTGAAGACACTTTCTGCGTAGTCTTTTTGGTCACTGAGGAAACTCTGAATTGACAGCCCCAGGATCTCACAGCTGGGATCTGCACGGGTGTGTCTTAAGGTCAAAATGTGAATTTTCAGAACTCTCAATTTGAGGACAAGGAAATTATAGACCTTAGGAGAGCATTACATTTCTGAAATTTAGGATTGAAGTCTAAAAATTACAGAAACCTTTGTGTTTAAAGTTCAAGCTCTTCCAGTGACGAAAAACACCAAGCTAATTTCACGCTGTGGGAGCGCTCTATGCTAAGCATCTGGCCCGCCGAGGCTCTCAGGCACGCTGCCCCAGCAGCTGGCAGCCCTGAGCGGCACCTCCATAGTGTCCTTGTGGGAGTTCAGGGCAAGTTCATGGCAATTTAAAGGCTTGTATAAAACACCCTTAAAGAGCTGAAAAGCCACGACTGTTAATCAATGATAGCAAACGTTAACCGATTTTCTAATAATCAACACTCAACCTGGTGGCTGGAAGAGTTAAGAGGGTAGGTCAATGATGGAACCATGGGCAGCAACGGTTCACATATATTAAGAGCTTCGCGTTTTATGTGAATCATTTAATTTAAACCTCAAATCCCCTGCAAAAGTATCATTATCCCTATTCTACAGATGAGGGGACAGCTTCAGGGATACAAAGCAACACGTTTGAGGTTACTTGACCCCTTGCTCTCTACTGGGCCTCCTAGTTAAGGCCACCTAGGGAATTCCCTGGTGGGCCAGTGGTTAGGACTCCTCGCTTTCACTGCCGAGGGCCCGCGTTTGATCCCTGCTCAGGGAACTAAGATCCCACAAGCTGTGCGGCATGGCCAAAAAATAAATAAATAAAATAAAGACCACCTGCAATTTATGAAACACCGAAGTACATTAGTTTTGAGGACCTGTTGAACAGAGATGTTGCACGTCTAAAAATCCAATAAAGGTCAATAATTAATACAGTTATATGATTTAAGACTTGATCAATGGCAGGCATCGGATAAGGCCCTCTAAGCTACTGCACTAAAAGGGTGGTAAAACTACCGAAGCAGCACCGAGGGTTACAAAGTAAATCTAAGTGCTCCTCACCTGGGTGTGGAACTGTTCAGTTTGCATGCACTGAGAAGACTCACAGACCTGTTTAATCTACGTATGAGAGGCACGGAAACAAAGCAGAATAAACATGAGTGCGATAATAAAAGCGTGGAAAAATATTTTGGTAAACTTCAATAAGTTACAGAATACACCGCACATTAAAATGGGAAAACATTTTGGTTTGCATATATAGTCTTGGATATAATCCATCGCGGCTCTTTCAAGATATTTGCCATTCACGCATTTGCATTAAAATGTTAAGCTTATAAAAAAATCTACTATTGTTGTATACGTAGAAAAAACAAGAAATTTCCTTTTGAGAGCCAAGAGCTCTCATGAATTAAAGAGGATTTACTAGGACTCAGAGTGAAGGACAGAAAATAGAGCTTGAAGACAAGACATTTGCAGGAACAAGGGCGGCCAGAGGAAGTAATACTGTATACTCGCTGAGAGAAGCCCCCTTCAATAACCAACAGGGAATATCAAGGAAGTTATGCTCCCTCTGGACAGCAAGTGAGAAATCATGTTCTTTATTTTGAAAGTGGTAGAAGTCCTAGCTTGTGAAAGACTGTATAATAACACAGTACATTTTTTATTGCTTAAGGCAAGCATTTTTGGTGTGGAAATGCAGATACCATCATTTCTTTTCCCTTCTGCTCTCAACCTCCACTCTCAAACCCAAAGTTCTGAAAATACAATGGTTCTTTACCTTACACTACAGTTGCATTCAATGGTTTTTGCCAATTTAAACTAAATTTTAGACATAATAAAATCTCTGCAAAGGGAGAACAGAGGAAAAATGGCCATCTTTCTTCTTTTGGTTAGATAATAACTCTAAATGTAATAAACTACCATAGCATCTTTCTTTCATTCTGTGATTTAAAACCAAGAATTGGTTTTCCAAAATTTTGCAAAAAAGATCCCAAACTTTTACAATGGAAAAAAAATACTGGGACTTCCCTGGTGGTCCGGTGGAAGATTCTGCGCTCCCAATGCAGGGGGCCCAGGTTCGATCTCTGGTCAGGAAACTAGATCCCGCATGCCGCAACTATAAGATCCCACATGCTGCAACGAAGACCCGGCACAGCCGGGTCCTATTTATAAATAAATAAATAATAAAAAGGAAAAAAAAGAAAGAAAATACTAATCTGAGGGGAAGCTTGTACTCGTGACCCGAGATTTTCTGATGAGGTCATTAGTCATGACAGCCGGAGGGATTAACGCTAGATTAAAACGATTATCTACTCAACAAATACTCATTTGGAATCAATTTATACTGGGCTCTACGCTGAGCACGGGCAAATCAACATGGGACCAGGAGTAACCTGGTGTTTGTCCTGCAAGGGGTGAGGTAATTGTGACAGATTGAGGTCAGGCAACTTCAGTAATTAGGAAATGCTCCTATCTTTGTCTAAAGACATCTTTGTAGCAAAAACCAAGGCATTTCCTAAGAAGGTTGGTGGCCTTAGAGAATTTGACAGACCAAAATAAGTTTTTTTTCTATCATATGAAGCCAACTACCTGAGCCCAGAGGGGGCTCAACACTTGTAACACTTCTGGTAAGACAATAAGTACCAATTCATCTTCCTCTGTTCAATAGCACCAACTCCCATTTCTAGCTTGTTACAGAGACCACACTCAAAACCTGAATTTAACACATACATTTCAATGGATCTCAATGATAAAGAATATATTAGAAAAAAAAAAAAAAACCCAAAGCAGATTTAAACCATGTAAGTACCTGGCACTGACTCTGGTGCTTTTACAAATGCTGTATTTCTAATGAGTGCAACTATTTTTCTAAAGGACTATCAGCTGTTTGTTTGAAAGCCATAGATATTTACCATCCTACCTTCCAACTGGAGCAGAGCATTTTAAAAATAATGCTCTCTTTTTGTACCAGTTTTGTTCTTTTGATCTCTCTTCTCACAGCTTTGCCCTATTGTAAAGCTCTACTTAGGAGTGGAAAGAATGAGTGATTGTTTTGAGCCAGTGGAAATGTTATTCTATTGTCAGCTCCAGCATCCCCACTGAGGAAGGTATGACCCTACAATGTCTTCCCCGGATTTTCTGCCTTTTCTCCTTTCACTAATGGAAACAAAGCTTTTCCCAAGGATTCCAAATCACGCCCCCAATCGAAGTCTTAATTGGCAACACAAAGCACAACCCCTGGGTGCTGGACAATTTCCAAAGGGGATTTTGTTCTTTAGTACTAGGCTGAAAAAACCCCAGAGAAAAGAAAACAAACATATACCCATCCACACACCAGAGATGCCCCAGCTTGGTTAATTTGGAACTCTGATTACAGAAAAATTCCTACATGATTATAAATGTATTTGAAATGGCTCGGAGGTTGTTTTAATCCTAACAGGCAGAATGCCCAGCTTGCTTCTGTTTTCAAAATTCTCTCCTAAGGAGAGATCTATAGGAACGTCGTCACAGAGTAATTATTATATGCCACTGTTTGGGTTTCCAACTTCCAGACAGATGGGAATTCACATCCACGGAAGCCCACAAAAGGCAGAGAAACAAAATAAATGAATCACTATGCTCCACACCGAAACACCAAGAGTCTCAGACACTCAACCTAGAAAACCATGTATTTCTAGTTGGCTGCCGGACAATAGCTTATCAAATGAATAAAACTGATTATTTTGTAAATTAAAAAGAAAAGTCTACAGAGGCCTAAGAACACTTCTAGAAGGAAGGTTATTGTTTAAATGCTAATACACACACACACGCACGCACACACGCACATACACATATATATAAAATATGATGGCTACTGATTATCCTTCCCCGCCACCATCCTTTCCTTCTAAGATAATATTGCTGAGGGCAAGCAGTGTCCACGAGCTCCTTCATACACGGCTGAAACGGGGGGCAGAGGACCCAGGCTTCTGCTCACAGCAAGGGGCCTGGTCCTGTAATGGGAGTTCAGGCCCTGCAGCCCCATATTAATGGGCAGTTCTGTCTCTCAGAGTTGCAACTTGCTGTCAACCTCTGCTCAGAGTCACCCTCGCCCCTGCCTGCTACTCCTGTCAGCACCCTCAGGGGCATCTCAGAACATCACTGTTTCTAAAGAGCACCATCCAGACAGGATGGGGCACACAAAAGGGATGGTTTCCAAAGAGTAATTATATCAAGCATTTTTTTATGAGTAGATGTAAGCGCTGACCTGGAAATCTTTGCAAGAAGCAGCCTATCACAGTGAAAGGAGTGTGAGCTCTGGATCCAGGCAGACCTGGGTTTGAGCCCAGGTTCTCTACTCACTTGATTCCGGGCAAGTTACTTCACTTCTTTGAGCGTCAGTTTACCCACTGGCAAAACAGGGATAATAATATCTACCTTGGAAGGTTGTTTTGAGGATCAGTGATAATGGTATTAAAAGCTTGATGCTTAGTAAGCTTTTATTATCAAAAGATAATTTCTATCATCATCACTGATTTAAAGAGGGGCTGAAGCACCATTACGGCTCTTTGTCTTTTTCACATCCTGTGAAAAGAAAGTATCAATCAGATTCTTCAGCAGAGCCTCACTCCTGTAGTCATCTGCATAAATCTCCTCCCCTAGCCTTATCCTACCCTGAATCAGTGTTTCAAATACTAGAACTCAACACACAATTTGCCAGGGATTCTAACAGTTGTGCCAATTAATCCTGCAAGGTCTAAGAAAAGCATAAACAGTCTATTAAGTGAAGGACATTATTGTACTACATCAAAGTTACTTTGGATCAAACACAGAGCCTTCTACAATATCAAAGTGCAAGAATGCTTGACATATGCTCTCATGAAAGGAACTGAAAGCTAGAAATTGTATCTACATTTCAAATTTTACTTTTATGATTTTTTGCTCTGAAAAAAAATTTTCCTTTTACTTAAATGCCAAATATATAAAGAGATATAAATTTTAAAAGTTTATTTTCTTTAAGAATAAAGAAAAAGAATCTCATTTTTTCATTAACTACTTGCTACTTTAAAAAGTCAATCTTGAAATTCAACAACTCACTCTTAAACAGCCAATGAGTTAAAGAAGAAATCGCAAGAGAATTTTGAAAATATCTAGAGACAAATGAAAACAAAAACAAAACATTCTAAAACTTGTGGGATGCAGAGAAAGCAGTGCTAAGAGGGAAGTTTATAGCTGTGAAAACACATTAAAAAGAAGAAAGATCTGAAATCAACAACTTAACTTTATACCTCAAGGAAACAGAAAAAAACAAGAACAAATAAAGCTAAAAGTTAGCAGAGGGAAGGTAATAATAAAGATTACAGTAGAGAGAAACAAAATGGAGAAAAGAAAAACAGTAGAAAAAAATCAATGAAACCAAGAGTTGATTTTTGAAAAGATCAATAAAATTGCCAAATCCTCCATTAAACTGAGAAAAAGAGAGAAGACTCAAATAACTAAAATTAGAAACTAAAGAGGGACTATTACAACTGATGTCACAGAAATAAAAAGGATTATAAGAGACTACTATGAATAAATGCATGCCAACAAATTGAATAAACTAGAAGAAATGAATAAATTCCTAGAAACATACAACCTATAAAGACTGAATCCTGAAGTATTGAAAACTCTGAATAGACCTATAACTAGTAAGGAGATTGAAGCAGTAATCAAAACTCTCCCAACAAAGCAAAGCCCAGGACCGGATGGCATGACTCCAGAATTCTACCAAACATTTAAAGAACTAATACCAATCCTCCTCAAACTCTTCTAAAGACTAAAGGGGCAGTGGGGGCACATCCAATCTCATTCTAGGAGGCCAGCATTATTCTGATACCAAAAAAAAAAAAAAAGACACAACAAGAAAAAATACACGCCAATAACTCTGATAAATAATGATGCAAAAATCAACAAAATACTACTAAACTGAATTTAACAGCACATTAAAAGGATTATACACCATGACCAAGTGGGATTTACACCTGTAATGCAAGGATGGTTCAACATAAGAAAATCGATATAATATTGTACATCACATTAAGAGAATGAAAGACAAAAACCACATGATCATCTAAATTGATGCAGAAAAAGCACTTGACAAAACTCAACACCCTTCATGATAAAAACACTCAAACTAAGAACAGAAGAAAACTACCCCAACATAGTAAAAACCATATATGAAAAGCCCACAGTGAACTCATACTCAATGGTGAAAGACTCAATGGTGAAAGCTTTTCTCCTAAGGTCAGGAACAAGGCAAGGATACTCATTCTCATCACTATTGAACACAGTACTGGAAGTCCTAGCCAGAGCAATAAGACATGTAAAAAAATAAAAGGCATCCACATTGGAAAGGAAGAAGTAAAACTATCTCTGTTTGCAGATGACATGATCTTAGGGAAAACCCTAAAGATTCCACAAAAAAACTGTTAAAACTAATAATTTCACCAAAGTTGCAGAATACAAAAACCAAAACACAGAAATCAGTTGTATTTCTATTCACTAACAATGACCAATCTGAAAAGGAAATTCAGAAAATAACCACATTTATGATAGCATCAAAAAGGACAAACTACTTAGGAATAAACTTAACCAAGGAGGTGAAAGACTTGTAGACAGAAAACTACAAAACACTGCTGAAAGAAATCAAAGAAGATACAAATAAATGGAAAGTCATCCTATTTTTGTGGGATTAGAAGACTTAATATGTTAAAATGTCTACACTACCCAAAGTGATTTACAGATTCAATGCAATCCCTATCAAAATACCAATGGCATTTTTTGTAGAAATAGAAAAAAAATCCTAAAATTCATATGGAATCTAAAGGGACCCCAAATAGCCAAAACAACCTTGAAAAAGAAGAACAAAATTGGAGGACTCACATTTCCTGATTTCAAAACATACTACAAAGTAACAGTAATCCAGACAGTGTGGTACTGGAATAAAGACAGATAATATAGACCAATGGAACAGAATAGAGAGCCCAGAAATAATCCCTTGCATGTATGGGCAAATGATTTTCAGCAAGGGTGCCAATACTACACAAGGGGGAAAGTCAGTTTCATCAACAAATGGTGTAGGGAAAACTGGACATCCACGTGCAAAAGAATGAAGTTGGACCCTTACCTTATGCTACATACAAAAATTAACTTGAAATGTGTTAAAGACCTAGAACTATGAAACTCCTAGAAGAAAACATAGGGGGAAAGCTTTAGGACGTTGGATTCAGCAATTATTTCTTGGATATGACACCAAATGTAAAAATAAACAAATGGGACTGCACCAAACTTAAAAACTTCTGTGCAAAGGAAACTATCAATAGAGTGAGAAAGCAATGTATGGAATAGGAGAAAATATTTGTGAATCATGTATCTGGTAAGGGATTAATATCCAGAATATATAAGGAACTCCTACAATTCAACAACAAAAAAATGAATAACCCAATTAAAAATGGGAAAAGGACTTGAATAGAAAATTTTCCAAAAGATATATGCAAATGGCCAACAAGCATATGAAAAAGATTCTCAACATCACTAATAATAAGAGAAATGCAAATGAAAACCATAATGAGATATCACCTCACACCCATTAGAATGGCCACTATCAAGAACAGAAAACAACAAATGTGGGCAAGGATGAGGAGAAACTGGAACCCTTGTGCACTGTTAGTGGGAATGTACAATGGTGCAGTCATTATGGAAAACATTATGGAGGTTCCTCAAAAAATTAAAAATAGAATTACCATATGACTCAGCAATCCCACTTCTGAGTATATATCCAAAAGAATTCAAAGCAGGATCTCAAAGAGATATGTGCACACCTATGTTGATTGCAGCATTATTCACAATAGCCAAGAGGTGGAAGAAACCCTTATGTCCATCAACATGAATGGATAAAGAAAAGGTGGTATATACACACAACGGAATGTTATACGGACTTAAAAAAGAAGGAAATCCTGGGACTTCCCTGGTGGTCCAGTGGGTAAGACTCCACGTTCCCTGTTCAGGGGGCCCGGGTTCGATCCCTGGTGGGGGAACTAGATCCTGCATGCGTGCCGCAACTAAGAGTCGGCATGCCACAGCTAAAGATCCCGCATGCTGCAACTAAAAGATCATACATGCAGCAATGAAGATCCCGCGAGCTGTAACTAAGACCTAGCGCAGCCTAAATAAATAAATAAAATACAAAGCCACTTTAAAAAAAAAAAAAGGAAATACTGTCACATGCTACAATATGAATGAACCTTGATGATATTATGTTAAGTGAAATAAGTCAGCCACGAAAGGACAAATACTGCATGATTCCACTCATATGAAGTATCTAATGTAGTCAAATCATAGAAACAGAAAGGACAAAGGTGGTCACCAAAGGCTCTGAGGAGGATTTACTGCTGAAGAGATATATTGGGTTGGCCAAAAAGTTCGTTTGGGCTTTTCCTTCCCATCTTAAGGAAAAATCCGAACGAACTGTTTGGCCAACAAATAGTTTCAGTTCTGCAAGACGAAAAAGTTCTGGAGATCTGCTGTACAACAATGAGAATATACTTGACACTACTGAACTGTACACTTAAAAATGGTTAAGATGGTAAATTTAATGTGATGTGGTTTTTACCACAATTAAAAAAAAAAGAAGAAAAAAATGGTAACAGATTGTAACCTGAAACTTAAAAAGTCAGTCTGTCAATCTTATAACACCTAGATGAATAAAAGACAGTCCATATCTACTGCTGCCAATCAGAATCCAGAAGGTCATTTCATGTTGATTATAAATGAACGATTCAAAGAAGCATTAAAAAGGTATGAAATGAGGCTGAGAATTTCATTTTAAAGTTCTAAAAAGCCCTGCAAAACCAATTTTCTTAAAATTCACAAACAATAAGTACATGAAACTCTATCTGATGAAACACAATGCAAATTTGCTTGATGAAGGATAAGCCTTTATGTATAAACACTATATATTTAAAAGCTAAGACGGGATTGTTACATTTTCATTCCGAGTCACAATGCAGCATCAAATCTACTCTCACCAGCCCAGTGGGTATCCCAGCACACCGCAAAGCATACTCACACCCCGAATCCCCAGTGCACATAAAGCAAGTTAGCATTTTAATGAACTTTACGAGTTCTTCTAACAAGCCCATGAGGTAGCATTGCAGAAAGAATTTCTTTAAGGTTTTCTATGCTATATTACTACCAGATATTTCATTTTTGTAGGGCTTAAAAATTTAGAAAACTGGGCTGGCATATAAAATACACAATTTTAATATGACAACTATGAAATTATAGAAAATTAAGAGCAACCTATGCTCTATCTGACAAACAGAAACACCTGAAGCTCCACTGTTAGGCATCATTTAAAAGTACGAGCTTATACAAATTTTACTGATAAAAATTTAAGCTCGGTACAGCAATCTGAATTTTGCTATATTCCAAGCCCTTGGGACTTGGGGGCAGCATATTCATTTTTTATATAGGTTATACTCCCACTTGTTTTTCCAAAAGAGAAGTTTAAGTAAAAACACAAAATGGTGCACTGCGGCTTTAGTGAATGAGATTTCAAAGACTGTATGATTACAACTAAAAAAACGCAGAATAATAAATCGACATGGTTCCTGTTTTGGCAACACACCAAATATTGTGCTTTTATAAGCTTTAACTCAAAGGAGAAATTTTAAAGTGTCATATAAAAGAGTAATACTTATTTTAGCATCTGAGCCAGAACTGCTTTCAGAGTTCATGTAAGGCGCTTCTTGCCTACCTTTTGGCTGTGGCAGGTACAGCGGTTTCTTTCCTGGCCCCCGAGGGGGCTGGCAGGGAGCCACTGGCTTTCTTTGGTACCACAGTGCCGTTGTTGACGGTGGTTCTTAAAGGCAAGGTCTGCACCAGTGGTCTTGCTGTAAGACAAGCAGAAAAGGCAATCAGAACTTTCGCCTTTTCAAGGAAACTCCTTACAGGACTTAAGATAACGTAGAAAGAAAAAGGACGTCCATTTCAAATGCTAGCAGAATCGACAAAGGTGCAAAGACAACGGAGCTTTTCAACAATGGTGCTGAAACAATGAACCCGGACACCAACCTCAGACCTTACACAAAAATTAACTCAGAAGGGACCACTGGCCTATGTGTAAAATGCAAAACTATAAAACTTCTAGATGAAAATATAGGAGAAAAATCTGTGTGACCTTGGGTTTGGTGATGGGTTTTTAGATACAATACCAAAAGCACATCCATGAAAGGAAAAATTGATAGCTTGGACCTCATTAAAATGAAAACAACAACAACAACAAAACTTTTGCTCTGTAAAAGACATCATTAAGAGGATGAAAAGACAATTTATAGACTGGGGGAAATATTTGCCAATCACATATCTGATAAAGGACTTGTATACAGAATATAAAAAGAACTCTTAAAATTTGACAATAAGAAAATGAAGAGCCCAATTAAAAAAATGGGCAAAAGATCTGAACAGAAACCTCACCAAAGAATATATACAGATGGCAAATAAGCATATGAAAAGATGCTCAACATCTTTTATCATTAGGGAAATGCAAATTAAAACAATAATGAGATATCTCTATTACACCTATTAGGATGGCTAAAATCCAAAACACAGACAACATACCAACTGCTGGCCAGGATGCAGAGCAACAGGAACTCTCCTTCGTTGCTGGTGGGAATGCAAAATGGTACAGCCACTTTGGAAGCCAGTTTGGCAGTTTCTTACAAAGTTGAGGCTTGTAAATTTTACCATAGGATCCAGTAATTGTGCTTACACTAAGTATTAACCCAAATGATTTGAAAACTTATGTCCACACAAAAGTTTCATTTAATATTTATAGCAAGCTTTATTTATAACTGTGAAAACTGAAAGCAACCAAGATGTCCTTCAATTGGTGATGGATAAACAAACTGTGGTCCATCCAGACAATGGAATAGGATTCAGTGATAACAGGAATGAACCAATCCACACAACCATGGTTGAGTCTTAAATCCATATTGCCAAGTGAAAGGAGCCAGTCTGAGAGGCTATATACTGCACGATTCCATTTAAAATGAAATTCTACAAAAGGTTAAACTATAGAGACAGAAAGTGGATCAGTGGTTGCCAGAGACTGGGGGTGGTGTCACTAGGTGAAGCACAGAGATTCTTCAGGGTGGTAAAGCTATTCTGTGTGATATCGTAGTGGTGGATGTGTGATGCTATGCATTTGTCAAAACCCACAGACCCTTACAGCACAAAGAGTGAATCTTAATACGCGCAAATACAATAATAGTCAATAAGGAGATGGGGGAACCCCATGACGGAATGCAGACTGTGACAAAAGAATCTAACTGCATTACAAACATGCAACGTAACCTCATGGAAGGGGGTGGAGAGGAAAGGTGCGGACAAAGTAATTCTGGTAATGAGCACAGACTGGAAGACTACAAAAGGAACTGCACATAAGCACTGTATTCTAGTTGGTAAAGTTATTTCCCACAGGGCCATATGGTAGGAGCCAGGCTTCTCACTGTTGGAGAGGGAGGTTACAGACCAGCAAGGGGGGAAGGCTAGAATGAAGCAGGTGGAATGGAGAAGAGGAGGAGACATCAGTGTGAACTCATGTCTAGCTTCATAGAGACAGAGACACACAGAGACGTAATTATAGGTAAGTCTGTGTACACGGGTTGTATAAACACATCTATTTCCCAGCTCTGTCTGCTGAGAGACCCAGGGCCCAAACCTGGGCTTCTAATACCATTCTACAGCAAAAGGAACCAGGGCTCCTTGGGGAAGTACCTGAATCCAGGGCTGAGACAGGGAATATCCGAACATGAGCCTGGAGCATCTTATGGTGCCAGAAAGTAAGGAAGTGCTCACAAAACCCACACTGATGGGGGTGTGGCAAAGGGACCCAGAAGCCAGTGGGAAGAGCCAAAGCCACAATAACGTGAGCAACAGAATAAATAAAGTAGTACTGGATTGTACCCCCAACTATCAAATAAATATCCACAGGCTCACACTGATATAAATACATGATGGAATAAATACATGAGGAGGACAAATCCCCAGGCAGAAGAATTCTGAATAATTTACGTAGATACTTTGTCCTTGAGATAGTGGAGTATATTCTGCACTCCTTCCGTGCGGGCCGTGCATAGTGACTTCCTTCCACATCACGCAGAGCGGAGGTGTGGCGAGAAGGAGAAACCTGACAAACACAACTCAGGTGATCAAGGTCAACGTCAACAGTGGTCAGTCATGTTCACAGTACACATCCTTGGTAGATGTGATGAGAATGGCACCTTACCCCTGTGGTCTTTCTCGCCAAACCCACCCCCGGTCTAATCATGAGAAAAACATCAGACAAACCCAAATTGAAGGACAGTCAATGGATTCTCTAAGCAGTACTCCTCAGAACTGTCAAGGTCATCAAGAGCGAGGAAAATCTGAGAAACTGTCAGTTCAGAGGAGCCTAAGGAGGGACCATGACTAAATATAATCCCAAATGGGATCCTGGGACCAAGAAAGGACATAAGGGATAAACTAAGGAAATCTGAATAAAGTATGCCCCTTGACTGAAAATAATGTATCAATATCGTGCCATTAGTTGTGACAGACACACCATGCTGGTATAAGGTGTTAACAATAGGGGAAACCGGGTGCAGGAGATATGGGAACGGTCTGTACTCTGCTTGCAACGTTTCTGTAAATCTAAAACTACTCTAAAATTAAAAGTTTTATTTTAAAATGCTAGCAGAATTTATTTTCTTCATCCCAGAATTAAATCTACCTCAGTGCAGGCTCTTAAAAACACTACCAGTGACAAAACTGCCTAGAATGTCAAAATTTTAATATATTGAAACTTTTCAGTGCCTAAAGCTGAGGGCCAGACTACCTTTTTTTTTTTTTTTTAATTGTGAAAGAGAGTTTAAAAAGCCACCGTCAGGCCCCTCCAGCCAGAGCAGAACACCCTTCTCCACTCTCTCCAAGCGCTCTCTTTCCTCATTCCCTGAACACCTGCTCCAGCCAAGGGCCTAGACCAGGGCTCAGAGCTAATATTCCACAGTGAAAATACCACAGTTCCGAAACAGAGATCCTGAATCTTTCCTAACACACACAATCTGCTCCCCGTGCTGATGTCCACTCTCTGCCGGGACAGAACCCTTCCCAAGTAGGAAGAAATGCCATCTTGGGCTTCCCTGGTGGCGCAGTGGTTGAGAATCTGTCTGCCAATGCAGGGGACACGGGTTCGAGCCCTGGTCTGGGAAGATCCCACATGCCGCGGAGCAGCTGGGTCCGTGTGCCACAACTACTGAGCCTGCGCGTCTGGAGCCTGTGCTCCGCAACAAGAGAGGCCGCGATAGTGAGAGGCCCGCGCACCGCGATGAAGAGTGGCCCCCGCTTGCCGCAACTAGAGAAAGCCCTCGCACAGAAATGAAGACACAACACAGCCATAAATAAATAAATAAATAAATAAATAAAAATTAAAAAAAAAAAAAAGAAATGCCATCCTCACCTCATCTCTATCTCCTCTTTCTACTTCACCTACCATTTCAGTCTCCATTCTGTTTTTTTTTTTTTAAATACATGTACTGTGTTAGTGTCTTCCCGAAATTCACGTCCACCCAGAACCTCAGAATGTGACCTTATTAGGAGACAGTGTCTTTGAAGATGTAATTGGTTAAGATGAGGTCATACTGGATTTGGGTGGGCCCTGAATCCAATGACTCGTGTCCTTTTAAGAAGCCCATGTGTATATATGTACACATAATGGAATACTACTCAGCCATAAAAAAGAATGAAATAATGCCATTTGCAGCAACATGGATGGAACTAGAGATGATCATACTAAGTGAAGTAAGTCAGACAGAGAGAGACAAATACCATATGATTAGACTTATATGAGGAATCTAAAATATGACACAAATAAACTTATCTACGAAACAGAAACAGACTCACAGACATAGAGAAGAGACTTGTGTTTGCCAAGGGAAGGAGGGGTGGGGGAGGGATGGATTGGGAGTTTGGGAGTAGCAGGTGCAAACTATTATATATAGAATGGATAAACAAGGCCCCACTGTATAGCACAGTGAACTATATTCAATATCTTGTGTTAAACCATACAGAAAAGAGTATGAAAAAGAATGGCATTGACATATATACACTACCAAATGTAAAATAGATAGCTAGTGGGAAGCAGCAGCATAGCACAGGGAGATCAGCTCGGTGCTTTGTGACCACCTAGAGGGATGGCACGGGGAGGGTGGGAGGGAGATGCAAGAGGGAGGGGATATGGGGATATATGTATACGTATAGCTGATTCACTTCGTTATACAGCAGCAACTCACACAACAATGTAAAGCAATTATACTCCAATAAAGATGTTAAAAAAAAAAGACTAGTAATACAAAAAAAAAAAAAAAGAATGCATGTATATGAATAACTGAATCACTTTGCTGTACAGCAGAAATTAACACAACATTGTAAATCAACTATACTTCAATAAGATAAATTTAGGGGAAAAAAGAGGCCCAGGTGAAGATGCATAAGGAGGAGAGCTCGCCACGTAAGGACAGAGGCAAGAGACTGGAGTGGCACGTCCTCTAGCCAAGGACAGACAGCAGCCACGAAGCCCGGCAACAGGCATGGACCAGTTTCTCCCTCAGAGCCTCCAGGAGGGACAATGTTGCCAGCACCCTGATTTCAGCCCAGTGGCACTGACTTCAGACATCTGGTCTCCAGAACTGTGAGGGAATCAATTTCTGTTTGTACTAATTCACAACAGAGGCCCTAGGGAGTGACTACAGTACGCATATCAGCTTGCTGGGCGTCTTTCATTCCACTGTTACCATCTCTGCAGTGGCTCCCCCAGCACAGCTCCTAGAACCGAGGCCTGGTCTCCCAGTGCACTCAGCCGGTTCTGTTCAGGCCAATCTCCTTAAAAACATCCCTCATCCATGGTCGCCAACGGCTCCTGACAGCCCGCTACACCACGTGACAGGTCATCAGAACCCACCAAAGTGCAAACGCTGAAACAATGATGGCAGCTCCGAGTGCCCGGCGCCAGGCAGAGTGCTAACAACTTGAAATGCGTTATCTTGTCCAGCGGGGACAACACGACTGGTCCAGCTGCATTTCACACCCGGGCCTAGAGGAGGGAGGGAAGAGAACAACGTCCCCCGACTCCCAAGCCCCTGTGCCTCCAGGCCACTCGCTACCATCCTGCTCTTTTACAACCTCAGTGATCAGAGCTCATTCTCTCCACCGATTTTCTTTTTCCCACCACGCACCCAGGTGCTCCGATATCCACCCCCCCCCACCCCCCAACAAGCAAATCCGGCCTCATTCCCACCTCCTTAGCTTGTTTCTGTGGAGAAGAATCCCCTGGAGGTAAAAAATCCAGATCGCTGGGCCCCATCCCCAGATTCAGGAGGTCTGGGGCAGAGCCTGAGACTCTGCATTTCTAACCAGTTTCCAGGTTGCTGCCGCTGCTGTTCCAGGGATCACACTTTGGGAACCACCTGTCTGTGCCATCCTCCAGCTTCGAAGGGCCTCTCCTCGTTAGCCCAGGCCTCCCTGGTTGCCCCGCTCTGATCTTCTGTCACACGTCAGTCTGTAGCTCACAGCTGAGTGCCTGATTGCGGGCTGTTGTTTCAGGCGGGCTAGCCTTACTTCCCCAGTTAGAGTGGGTGCAGACATCGTGCTGGGAGGGGGCATCACCTAGATCCTTCTCCGTGTGCTTGGGGAGTGGCCTGGACTCCACACCGAGCCCCAGGCTTACTGCCCCGTCTCCTAGGCTGAGAGCAGCACAGCTATAGCTAATCCCATGCCTGCAGGGCCAAGGGGAGGTAGGTCACCAGACCCTAAGAGGAGAGACGCTGCTGCGGGAGCAGCTACATCCAGGGGGTGGGGACACAGCCAACCCGAGGGGCCCCGTGTGGCAGCAGTCGGGGGGTAGATCCTCTGACCTCACTCTCCCTCCTTCCGCTCCCCAGCTGGGGATCTCCCTGCTCAAACCTCACCGGAGCGGAGAGCGTGGGGCTGGTCGGTGTGGTCCATACAGCTCAGCTCCCGGGGCAGAGAGCTGGCTGGAGGAGGGTAAAGGAAAGGGCCTGGAGGGGCTGATGGAAGACGCCTGGCCCCCAGCTCCTCTCCGGCACCTGGGCCAGGACCTGCCTCACCCACTTACATGCCCACCCAACCAGGCTGGGCGAGCCTCCTGGGCTCCCCTGGTCCCTGCTTTGCCGCTGTCCTCACATTGTTTATTCCTGCCCACTCCATTGCCCGGGGGCTCCATGAAGGCAGCAGCCCCTGTAATGTTGACACAGACGGTGTTCAACATGCACTTGTTGATCAGACTAAATTTCGAGAACAAAGACCCCACTTTCAAGAAAAGGCATTGTGTTGCCATTTCTGAGTCACTGTTGTTTTTTTTTTTAATTTTATTTTTTAATTTTTTGGCCGTGCCACACGGCATGCGGGATCCTAGTTCCCCGACTAGGGATCAAACCCTCACCCCCTGCAGTGGAAGCACGGGGTCTCAACCACTGGACCCCCAGGGAAGTCCGTCTGAGTCACTGTTTTTTATTTTTCCTTGAGTCATAATTTCAAAATTCAGTCTCATAATAATCTAATATTGTCCTTCTCCCCAAAAAGGAAATGGGATTTTTTTAAAGCCCGTAGAAAGAACATCAATTGCAGGCAACGGGCCTTCTCAGAGGGCATAATAAACCTTACACATTAAACTATAACAGAGTAGCATCAAAAGCAAACAGAATTGTTAAAGTTGTAATGAGAAATCATAAAAGAAAAATAGTGGATATGGAGAGGAGGAGGGGGAGAAGGAGGGAGGGGGGGATGGCGGCCACTCTTGGAGTGACAAGAAGTTGGAAAGGTTCTCATTTTGGCAAGATCCAATCATCACTACATCCTTATCTTGATAATATCCTTGGCTTTTTGTCACCACTGACTTCTTAAATAGCATCATGACTACACCACTATGCTTGCTAAATACCTATTTTGCACACGACATCACGTCAGGTCTCTTTCATGTTTCCGTATCTAAACATGATTAGCCACTCAAGGAAAAAATGTTGCCACCATAAAGAAAAGTTCTGGAAGAAAACAGTGTCTCCTAATGTCCACTCTGAACAGGTACTAGCTTGGATCATGAGGACAGCAGGACACGAGAACAGCCATAATGAGTCACTTTTCAGACAAGTGATCTCAGAAACTGCAGAAGAGAAACAGCACCAGGGAAGGTTCAGACACAATTTCCTGCTCATCAGGTGCTAAGATAATTGGATCCCTGGCTTTGAGATGACACCAAGATATGAGACATTCTTCCAGTTCATAACAGGTTTTTAAAAAATAATTATTTTAATTGTTCTTAGGGGCCGAACATAGATACATAGCACTGAAAGGAGAATTTCTCAAAATAAAAGGAGAATGAGTGATACATGATATTTGTTTAGAATGCATTCATTGGAAGGGATATCGGGATGGTTGGAGGAGCACAGAGGAATAAAGGGCAAAGAGTCTTGAGTTAGGACCGACTCATTCTCAACTCGGCTTTATTACGTAGCCTTGGACAAGTCACCTTTCCAAGCCTCGGCTTCTTTGTAAAATAGGATAAGAGTGCCCACCTTGCAGGGCTGCTGTGAAGGTCTGGAATGAGGAGTGGCAAGCTGCATAGTGCCCTGCACGTAGCAGCACGTAAAAGGTGGTAGCTATTATCCCACGGCCACGCCCAGATGATGAAATGCTCTGTTTTGGACACCGGGATGCAATGTCATATCTTGAATGCAATGTCATATCTTGAATGCAATGTCGTATCTTGAATACAATGTGAGAAGAATTAAATGCAGGATTTCAGTTATGAGCAAAGGTGCCTGAGGCAGAATCAGGTCCAGTGAGTGTCCCCACTGCATCCTGCACACACACGGAGGGGTCGAGGAAGACCCCAGACAGTTCTCAGCCCCAAAACAGTTGCTTTCCTCCTTGTGCCCAGGCAAAGTGAGAGGGGGGAGGAGAGTGCAGAAGGAGCTCAGGTCTAGGAGTCGGGGGCCAGGGTGCGAATTCCAGTGTGTCCTCGACTGGCAGTGTGACTGCAGACAAGACCCTCTGGGCCCCACTTCCCTGATCCATAAAGGAAAGACTTCAGTCTATAAGTGCTCTAAGGGTGGCTCTTCCTGCTCTGAAATCTAGGACCCTAATTCATGTGAGAAGAGTGTCCAGGAGAGAAACACTCGAGTTTCTGTGGGACTTTTCACACTGCGTAAGTTCCCTTAGACCCACCAACCCACCAGAAGTGAAGGAGAGGGGCCACTGAAGCGGACAGGCCTCGTCAGAGGGACAGATGCAGTCACATGCACAGTGTTCATGGCCCCCAGTGTCCTGTTACCGTGCGTACTATTTAGTATAAGGTCCCCATAAACTACCTTGAGTTAACATCCCTGAAAAATGACTCCAGAGTGTGGGAACTGAAAATCTCTAACATGGGACATCCCTGGCAGTCCAGTGGTTAAGACTTCGCCTTCCAATGCAGGGGGTGTGGATTCGATCCCTGGTCAGGGAGCTGAGATCCCACCTGCCTCGTGGCCAAAAAAACCCAAAAAACATAAAACAGAAGCAATATTGTAACAAATTCAATAAAGACTTTAAAAATGGTCCACATCAAAAAAAATCTTAAAAAAAAAAATCTCTAACAAAGGTATTCAGAATCTCAGGTCTAAAGCATTCACAAGTATGCCTGAAATAAAAAGGTTTCATCTTTCTAAACAGGGGGATTGGAATACTCAGACTTCCATGAAGTACTACCTGCGGCAATATATTTCCAAAACTACAGTTGATGTGAATATAGAAATTCAAGTATAGGTAGTCAAATCTACTAATGCTTATTATTATGATACTGTCATAATCTAAAGATGAAGAAATCCTTTTAACTTACATCACATTAATAACTCAGTATGCAATATTTGATAAGTAAAACTTTCCATTAGGTTTCACAATAAATTTAATTATGCAAAGCATGACCATGTATGTGATTATGTGTAGAAATTCAAAGTTTAACACACCTGACCATTATGAACCCAGAATTCCTAATTATCTACTTCGAAATTGAAAAGATGTCTATATTTGGAATTGGAGAAGGCAACTTGCTTTTGCTAAATTGTCAGACAAAGTAGATAATTACTTATGTGCTGGGGAAGGTTCCCGTCACTAATACCTAGCAATATTACAGATGCATTTATCCTTGGATCCAGCAATCCCACTTCCAGGAACCTATCCTAAAGATATACTGGCAAAAATAAAAAATGCCATACACACAAGGCCAATTATTTGTAAAACAAAAGACCACCCATAGGGAGTGGCACATGCCCACTTTTTTCTACTTTTATATGCATTTCAACATTTTCATAATACAAAGTTTAAAAACAATCTTTCTCAGTCTCTGAAAAACTGAACATATCTACCAAGCCTTTTCTACAAATCACTAACGAACACCTATTTAAACTGGGGAAGGCAATTAAAGAGGAAAATGGAAGAAACTATAGCATGTTCTGTCTAAAAGAAAGCACAAGTTACTTTCTGCAATTAAGCAATTTGTAAGGAGAAAGATAAGGAGAAAGCACAGTAGACGAGAGAGGGAAAAATTGCTAATTTGGTTAACCGGGATAAAGAACTAAGTTAAATATTCATTAATTTCATTCACTGCAAAGAACTTAAAATTTTTTCATTTGTTAGTTGCACCTAGCTAATAAAATTTGTGAAAGGACTATGATACAATATTTTACACAATTATATGCTGAATATGATTTGTTGTATTTGGGACACTTTGCAAATCAAATTAAACCTTGAAAAAAGAACTCTCATTTCAAGTCATATACTTATTCATTTCTTAAATATTTGGTTTGATTTGAATAATGCTAATTTAAATAATACTGCTAAGGGGGATATGCATAGCCAAGCAACACAGATGGCAGAAAGAACGTATGTTCAGCCAGGCCTTATGGTCTAGTCCCAGATTTTCCCTAACCAGCTGTGTAACCTGGGGCAAATTATTCCATCTCCTAGAGGCTGCTTTCTCATCTGTAAAATGGGCACAGTAATACCTACCTCAAAGGGTTGTGGAGCGGTGAAATGAGCTAATGCATCCAAAATATCTATTGCAAAGGCCTGTACCCACCCAATTAATAAATGGTAGCTACAAGAATTATTATGACTATCACGGTTAAGTGTTAATGTAGCAGAGGCTACTTAAAGACAACCTGCAGTCAGCTTTCAACACCAGTTGCAGAGACTAAATTGTGAGACCAGATTTTGATGTCCTGGAACAACAGGACTGTCTTGCTTGTCAGCATCTCCAGCTGAAGGTTTTTGCTTATATTTATTCACTCTCCGATCTGTTAATTAATGGGGTTATTAATATAAAGAACAGAAAAGTTTGCAAAAGGTGCATTCAAGTTTTTTAAAAGGCAAGCTGCCAAAGACAGTCTGAAGTCCCAAGCAAAATCGAAAATGAGAAACAGGAACTCTTGCTGGTTAATGCATAGTGAAGCAGACCATCCCCACATACATGGGACAATGACAATATTTTAACCTACATTTTACATTGAAATCCTGTAACACTCCCCTAGCACTGAAATGGAAATTAGTCGTGCATGTCTACAATGGATCTATTATGAATTTAACTCCAAACCATGATTCCTTCTCTTCTTTTATTTTAAAAATTTATTTATTTTATTTTATTTAGTTTTGGCTGCATTGGGTCTTCATTGCTGCGCGCGGGCTTTCTCTAGCTGTGGCGAATGGGGGCTACTCTTCGTTGCAGTGCGCGGGCTTCTCATTGCGGTGGCTTCTCTTGTTGCGGAGCATGGGCTCTTCAGTAGTCATGGCACGCAGGCTCAGTAGTTGTGGCTTGTGGGCTCTAGAGCACAGGCTCAGTAGTTGTGGCACACGGGCTTAGTTGCTCCGCGGCATGTGGGATCTTCCCAGACCAGGGATCGAACCCGTGTCCCC
The DNA here is from genome assembly GCF_028021215.1 of Eschrichtius robustus. Classification (NCBI taxonomy): domain Eukaryota; kingdom Metazoa; phylum Chordata; class Mammalia; order Artiodactyla; family Eschrichtiidae; genus Eschrichtius; species Eschrichtius robustus. Next base: position 5,371,075 of record NC_090824.1, read on the forward strand.
TGCATTGCCAGGCAGATTCTTAACCCCTGCGCCACCAGGGAAGTCCCTCCTTGTCTTCTTGAGAACACACGTGAGCACGCTCCAGCCTCCGGACATTTGCTCTGAGCTCTGCTATTGACCTTGGTGCAGTGAAGATCAGCTTCAGTGGTAAGAAAGGAGTCACTTTTAAAACACAAATTCCTTCTGCTTATTAAAGAATACACACCAAAGTACATTTAGAAACGAAGTAAAAGTATAAAAAAAGAAAAAAAATCATCATCCTCCCACTCAGAAAAAAAGAAAGATAACTCTTGGTATACTTCTCTCCATTCTTCTTTGCATAGATTTTGTCTATTTAGTTGAAAAATACAACATATCCAGTTTTATATCCTGATTCTGCCTTTTAATATAATACACAAGCATCTTTCCTGTTGTTACCGAGAACACAAACATTTTTAAAGATTACATGGCTTTCCATCATACGAGGATCCACAGTTTTCTGGCCATGCCCCTATTGCTTGCTTTTGCTCAACTGTTTCCTACACAATTTTTCTCCAATATACGTAATTCTGCAAGGAACTCCCTACTTCATCACATGTTTTTCTGTATTTACACTCAGAATAGCAATATAATGGTGTCTGTTCATTGCATTCTGTGCCCCCAGTCCAACCACAATACTGGAAAAACTTTAATATCAGCAAGAATTTTAAGAATACAGGCCTCCAGAAACTATTTGATTCTCTTTTCTCCACTGTATGGTAGCCCAAGCTCAGTATAATTAAAACAGCCTGAATCTTCCTATCTGAAAGTAAATCCCACCTGAACAAAGCAAACTTTGCAGGCTGAGGTTCTCTACAGTCGAGATGCATGACAAGGCAACAAGTTCTTCACATGTCTTTCTTTTTAAATAACAAAAGCAAAGGAAAAGGAGAATAGGAATCCTAAAACCCAGGGCAGTATCACTGGGTTAAAAAGAGGTGGAAAATTAGCACAAAAATCCAATCCCGGGGACAGAAAAAGGTTACCAAGAAAAAGTAGAGTCTGAGACATAACTCTCTCTCTATAAACTGTGTGTCCACAGGCCTCGTATTTTACAGGGTTGGCCACAATCTTTCCTCTGTTTCAGGAGGCCTTGAACTTGATCTGTTAGTGAATTATCTTCATGAGACTGCAGTTCTCATTGGTGTACTAGTTAAGTCATGTGAAGAATGATGATAAAGTAAGTCAGAGTTTAGATGTCAGGACACCTTTCTTCAAATAAGTGAAGTACCATCGTGAAAAGGATAAGCGTTATTATCCGTGGTCTCCCAGGCAATTACTAAGGCCAGAGAGTGGACACGGCGGTCTGACGGTTCAGGACGGCGGCAGAGGGGATGTTGTGCTCACCATGCACTTCCTTTAGGCTGACCCACACAGATGCTCACTGCCTTCCAAGGCAGCCTGTTTCTCTGTGGCACAGCCGTCCCTGTCGCTGGGCAAGCGGCACAAAGATGTGCACCAGCAGCTCAAAACACTGAGCCCTAAGCTTCTGACAATTAACCTTGGGGGAAAAAATCATTTAATATTTAAAAATTAGAATGCCACGTGTCCAGGCTACTTCAAGCCTGTATTAGGATGGCAAGCCCAAAGAATGGCAAATGATAATAATAATGTGGCCTTCTAAGAACCAAAGGAGGTTTGTCTCAAAGCCGTCTTGTCTAAATATCCCCTAACTAAGCCACGGCTATGGAGTGCCAGCTGTCCAGATAGAGGTGTACCTACCGTGCCAACACGGCACTCTCTGAAAGAGAAGCAGTGACCCAGGGCTTCTTATGGAATCACTCCTCCTTCTCGCCTCTCCTCCCACCACCCTGTAACTGCACCCACAGCCCACTGAATTCAGGGCGTGCCGCTCACCAGCTTTCTTACAGTCTTTTTTCTGTTTCTTGGTGTGACTTTGGCTCTCGTACTCTGGTTTATTTTCACTTTTGAAAATAATGTTAAAAAGAAACATCAGATCTAACTATGAAAAAAAGTTAAAAGTTTCCAAAATTCAAACTGTACTCTTAAGCAAGAAAATAAAATTCCTGGGCAGGCCCCTTGTATTATTTTTCCCCCTCCTTTTCTAAAAATAGAAGTTTTAGAAGCCTGAAGTTGTATATAAAGCAACGACTTCAAATGTACCCTTTAGGATACGGTAGTCATCAGATTTATTTTTGGAAAGCCGAGTGGGTCAAGAATACCTAGAATAACCTGGTTTCTATTTAAAATACCCTAATTGCTTTGTAACTTAGGAGAAAAAGATTATTTAAAAAGATTATTCAAAATGTAGACATCGCCCAGTGTGTGTATCTCACATGGAGCTGGTGATAATTATCCTGAAGGACAAGGAAATAGATTTCTTTCCATAAACGTGTGAAAATGTATCCAAGACCAGAGAAAAAACTAACATATGCAACATCAAGACAGTACCCTCTCTTGACTCCAAGGAAAAGCTGGTAACTGTGAAATAATTTGTTAAATCCAAACAAAATAAGAAAGTTAATTTTAAGGGGACATTTACATGCCGCAGACTCAAAATGTTTTAACTAAAGGAATTTTACAGCCAAGATGAATTCTGTTTTGTAGAGTTAGCCATGAGGAAAACCCGTTCTGGCAAAAGACGAGCAATGCATATTGGTTGAAAGCAGACGCCAGGGTACTAACTAGGAGGAGAGAAGCTTTTACGAGGCGTTTTATTTCCAAAATTGTAAGAAGAGGGTCACTACAAAGTTATTTAAAGCACAAATATTGCTTTTTGTTTTGTTCCCAGGCACCACTGGGAAATGAAATGGTGATTTAAATGTGCCAGAAGTCCACTATTTATAGGTATAGAATTCTGTTGTAGGCTATGTTCTTCTGGACAAAAGAAAAAGGGATTTTAAAAAACCAGGAGGCTTTGCCCCAAATGAGCTTACTCGCTAGAAGGCGGAGGGAAAGTTGGCGATGAGCTTCAGGGTTCTGAGCAAATCAGGGAGGGGCCTGCCCGCCTCTGGGTCCCAGTCCTCAACTCAGAGCTTCAAGTGTGGCATGTGATCAAGTAAGTGTTTGCTGTGCTGAACTGGACAACAGTGTAAACTGAGGACAGGCTTCCCTGGTGGTACAGTGGTTGGGAATCCGCCTGCCAATGCAGGGGACACAGGTTCGAGCCCTGGTCCGGGAAGATCCCACATGCCGTGGAGCAACTGAGCCTGTGCGCCACAACTACTGAGCCTGCGCTCTAGAGCCCGCGAGCCACAACTACTGAGCCCGTGTGCCACAACTACTGAAACCCACATGCCTAGAGCCCGTGCTCCACAACAAGAGAAGCCACCGCAATGAGAAGCCCGCGCACCTCAACGAAGACCCAATGCAGCCAAAAAACTAAATAAATAAAATAAAAATCTTTAAACTGAGGACAGAGAAAGAGATGAGAGTCACCAAAAGTTTCTAGGTGAAACAGCCTCCACAGGGGCCCAAAGAATCGTGTTTGCTTTGGTTTTCGGTTTTGTTTTGCAAGCTCTCTCTATCCCAGAGAGTCTGCATAAATGACTGTTCTCTGGTCCACTGTGGACATTCCTTCCTTGACTCAACCAGCATTTACTGGTCACCTACAACTGTGCACCGCTGGGCTACAATTCACCAACGTCCAGCCAAAAAATACTGTCACACTTTGTGTGATGATTTCAACAATCCTAAGGCTGCTTCACTGTTTTTCTAAGCTTGGGTTTTCTGTCAATATGAAGAGAGCAACATATTTGCTGGAGCAAGAATCTGCAATGAGCTACCATATGATCCATCAATTCCACTCCTGGGCATATATCCAGAGAAAACCTTAATTTGAAAAGATACGTGCACCTCTATGTTCACTGCAGCACTATTTACAATAGCCAAGACGTGCAAGCAACCTAAGTGTCCATCGACAGAGGAGTGGATAAAGAAGATGTGGTATATATATAAACGGAATACTACTCAGTCATAAAAAAAGAATGAAATAATGCCATTTTCAGCAATATGGATGAACCTAGAGATTATCATACTAAGTGAAGTAAGCCAAACAAGGACAAATATCATATGATATCACTGCTATGTGGAATCTAAAAAAAAAAATGATACAAATGAACTTATTTACAAAACAGAAATAGACCCACAGACACAGAAAACAAACTTATGGTTACCGAAGGGGAAAGGAGTGGGAGGGATAAATTAGGAGGTTGGAATTAACATAGACTCACTACTGTATATAAAACAGATAACCAACAAGGACCTACTGTATAGCACAGGGAACTATATTCAATATTTTATAATAACCTATAAGGGGAAAGAATCTGAAAGAAATAGATACATAGGTATGTACAACTGAATCACTTTGCTGTACACCTGAAACTAACACAACACTAAATCAACTATACTTCAATCAAATTAACAAATAAGGATACTTAGAATGAAAGAAAAAAAAAAAGAATGTGCCACGAGCCCGATTCCCATGAGTCTCGAATGCCCACCTTTGGTAGGTCCTTTCCTGTTGAGCACGGCCTGCTGCTCCTCGGTGATGTTCAGCCGCCGAACCACATCGGCCAGAGCCGACTTGAGCAGCTGGATGTCGTCTTCCTGCATCTGGACTTTCTGCTCCAGGGAGGCGATGCGGTCTGTCACCTCCATGCTACTGGCGGCAGAAGCGCTGTCATCTAGACCGAGGGAAAGGGGCAAATGAGTCTCAGCTGCTCCCCAGAGAAACCAGACTAAGAAACATACACCAACACGTTGCTATTATGTAACACAACAATATTTAAAAGCTGGAGACCACTGCTTGTAGGCAGAACTCGTGCAAAATCTTTTTTTTTTTAAATTATTTATTTATTTATATTTTGGCTGCGTTGGGTCTTCATTGCTGTGCGTGGGCTTTCTCTAGTTGCGACGAGCAGGGGCTACTCTTCATTGCTGTGTGCGGGCTTCTCTTGTTTCGGAACATGGGCTCTAGGCGTGCGGGCTTCAGTAGTGTGGCTCGCGGGCTCTAGAGTGCAGGCTCAGTAGTTGTGGTGCATGGGCTTAGTTGCTCCGCGGCATGTGGGATCCTCCCAGACCAGGGCTCGAACCTGTGTCCCCTGCATTGGCAGGCGGATTCTTAACCACTGAGCCACTAGGGAAGTCCCCGTGTGAAATCTTTTAAAATTAAGAAGAACTGCACTGCTTCATTCTGCTACCGCCTTTTCATTCTCTAGGTTTGTGCTTTTCATTTTTTTTTTAAACTGTGGTTTTAATTGTCATGATATTTTTCTAGATTCAGGCCATTTTCTTTTCCGTGATATCAGAGAACCTCAGAACTAGAGTGGATATTAGAATACATCTACTACAACTTCCCACACATGGCAGAAATTGACTGCATGGTCTTCTAGCTTTTGTTCCAATGATGCTGACAGGTTGTGCAGATAATCACAGGGTCATACTATCTTCCAGTCAAGATTCTTAAGGATTGGCTATTCTGACAAAACAACAGGAGTGGTCAAATCTGTTTGGTAAGCACACCCTTACAGCTAGAGTGATCATAGTTTCTTATCTAGAGGTACTAACTCCCAGTTCCTTACCACGGTCTACCAGGGCCCTTCATGATCTTCCTTACCTCTCCAACCTCATTTTACACCCTTCTTCTCTTCTCTTCCCATGCTCCAGCCAAACTGCCCTTTTTCGCCTACTTTAGGGATTTGGTATCTGCTTTTGCCTTTGCCAGAAGCATTTCTCAACCAGATATTTTCATGACCAAGTTCTGTTCTTTTGGTCTCAACTCAAATGGGAGTTTTTCAGAGAACCTTGCTAATAACCTTCCTTTAAGTTGTTCCTTTCAGTCACGTCCACCTTATTTCTTTCTTTCATAGCATCACTATGACCTAGAATCATCTTGCTTGTTTGCTTCCTGTCTATGCCTCCCAACTAACATGTAAGCATCATGGAGTCTCTTCTGCTTCCGGGTATGAGAAACCCCTACTGGACAGCACCCCCTGCAGAAAGTAATTGTTAAGCCTGGAAATTATACAAATAACAGCAGAAGTACTGGAGCGTGGACACAAGCATATAGACTCTGGTGGGAGTTTGCATTCACTTGGTAGAAGGCAGATGGGGAACTATACAAGTAAACTCCCTTTTTCATGGCTTTGAGCCCAGGGCTAAGTGTTGTATACAATGGGGGTGAGGACACACTCAGAAAATCCTGTTGCCTTTTTGTCCTTAAAAAATAAAAAAGTGAAGTCTGAAAACAATGAACACTAAAAAGAGTGGGGAAATCCCAGAAGGAAAAAAAAAAACTAGAGAGGGGATTCCCCAAACTCTATCTCTTTATATCTCTGACTGACCTGTGAATCACACAGGCACAGAAGAGACTCGAAGCAGAGCCTGCAGTTCAAGCCCAACCAATTAAGGTACCCACTGAAACAAAGAAACAATACTTGTCAGAGAAAAAATAATAGAATACAGAATCTCCATAACTTAACATTCATAATGTCCAGGATATAATCCAAAATCAGTAACACACTAAGAATCAAGAAACAGAACACATTCTGAAGAGAAAAGAAGATAAATTGAGTCCAACTCCAAAATGAACAAAACATTGGAACTAACAGATAAGGAATTTAAAATGGCTATCAGGACTATCCTCTATATGTAAAATGAGTATTTTTTTCAATGAATGAAAATTTCAGAGAGAAGTGGGACGTATCGGCAGAAAGATAGAAATGAAAAATGAACTGAATGGAAATTCAAGAACTGAAAAATATAATTTATAACAATAAAAAATTCACTAAATGGAATTAACAGATATGACAGATGAAAAACCAAGCAAATCTGAAGACAGATCAATTGGAAGTATCCAAGGTGAAGAACACAGAGGGAAAAAATTAACAGAGCCCTGGGGACTTGTTAAGACAATCTCAAACAGTCCAACATACATTTAATTGGAATATAAAAAGAGAGAGAGCAGGACAGAAAAAAATATCTGAAAAATAATGGCCCCAAACATCCCAAGTTCAATAAAGGAAAGAAATGTAAAATTACAAAATGCTAAGCAACAACCAAGCAAAATAAACACAAAAAAAGACCACCTCAAGGTCTATCATAATCAAACTGTTGAAAACCAAAGATAAAGTAGACATCTTGAAAGCAGCAAGAGAAAAACAACATATATAACTATACAGGGAACAATAATCTGATTAATAGCTGGCTGTCATAAACCATGGAGACTAGAAGAGAGTGAAGCAACATCTTTAAAGTACTGGATGAAAAAAAATTCAATCTAGAATTCTATATCCTGAAAAAATATCCTCCAAGAATGAAGGCAAATTAAGGCATTTTCAGATAAATGAAAACTGAAAGAATTTATTGCCAGTAGATCTGCATTACAAGAAGTTAAAGGAAGTTCTTCAGAGTAAAGGGAAATTACATACAATGGAAACTCAGACCCTCAGAAAAGAATGAAGAGCACTGGAAATGATAAATATTTGAAGGAGCTCAAGACTTTTTTTCTTTTTGCATTTTCCTTTGAGAATTTCAGGGGGAAAAAAAAAAGCAAGACTCAACTATATGCTGACCACAAGACACACACTTTAAATGCAAAGACACAGACAGACTGAAAGTAAATGAATGGAGAAAAAGATATAGCATGCAAATAGTAAGCATAAGAAGGCTGGAGTAGCAGTATTAATATCAGATAAAATAGATGTCAAATAAAATGTATTACCAGCTATAAAGAAGAACATTTCATAATGAAAAAAGTATTAACTTATCAGAAAGACAATCAAAAATATGCCCAATAACAGAGCTTTAAAATACATGAAACTCCATTTGCAGCAACATAGATGGACCTAGAGTTAGTCATACTAAGTGAAGTAAGTCAGACAAATTTCATATATCATTTACATGTGGAATCTAAAAAAAGTGATACAAATGAACTTATTTACAAAACAAACAGACTCACAGACTTCGAAAATAAACTTATGGTTACCAAAGGGGAAATGTGTGTGGGGGGGAATAAATTAGGAGCTTGGGATTAACATATACACACTACTATGTATAATGAATAAAACAGATAATCAGCAAGGACCTACTGTATAGCACAAGGAACTCTACTCAATATTCTATAATAACTGACTATTAAAAAGAATCTGAAAAAAGAAAGGATATATGTATATGTATAACTGAATCACTTTGCTGTATACCTGAAACTAACACAACATTGTAAATCAACTATACTCCAATATAAAATTAAAAAATTGAATTAAAAAAATTATTAAGTAAAATACATGAAACAAAAATTGACAGAATTAAAGTGAGAAATAGACAATTCCACAGTTATTTCTCAAGATTTTAACACCCCTTTCTCAGCAACTGATGGAACAACTCATTTAAAAAATCAGTAAAGACAGAAGATATGAACAACATTAGAAACCACTTTGACTTAATTGATATGTATAAGAAACTACAGCCAATGATAGCAGTGTACATGGTACATTTACCAAGGCACATCATATTCTGGGCCATGAAACAGACCTGAATAAACCTAAAGATTGAAAGAGTATGTTCTTTGACCACAGTGACAATAAATTAGAAATCAAAAACAATAAGAGAACAAGGAAACCCGCCCAAATTTTGGAAATTAAACAACACACTTCTATATAATCATTAGGTAAAAGAAGACATCACAGGAGAGAATAGAAAATATTTTAAGTTGAATGATAATGAAAATATAACATATCAAAATGTATGGGTTGCAGGTAAAGCAGGTCTTTGAGGAAAATTAATAGCTGCAAGTCTATTAGAAAAGGAGAGTATTCTCAAATCAATGATTCTCAGCTATCACATTAAGTAACAAGAAAAAGAAGAGCAAATTAAACCCAAATCAAGCAAAGGAAAGGGCAAGAGCAAAGAGCAGAAATCAATGGAGTAAAACATGAACAAGCAATGAAGAAAATCAATGAACTCAAAGGCTGGTTCTCTAAAACATCAATAAAGTGTAAGCTCCATGAAAGCAGGGATCTTTTTTGCTGGTTCACTGCTCTATGTTTCCAATGTGTAACACAGAGTAAGAACTCAATAAATATTTGGTAAATGAATGAATAAATGTGTAAATGGGTATCTTTTATGAAGCATACATCAAATTAGTTTCTGGGGATGTAAAGATGACTGATTCACAGTCCTTTCTTTAGAAGCTCTTTATGTGGTGGAGAAGACAAATGTCCCCAAATTTCTAAAACAATGTGATAAGTTATATAATTGAGAAATATACAGAGTGATAAGTGAACACAGAGAAGAAATATTAATGGTATTTGGAAAAACAGAAGAAAGTAGGGGGTTGGCCATGAAAGATAAAAACATTTACAAGGTGGAAAAGCAAGAAGAAACCTTTGTCCTTTTGGACTCACGTCCTAGAGAAATGGAAATAAAAACAAAAATAAACAAATGAGACCTAATGAAATGCTTTTGCACAACAAAGGAAACCAAAAACAAGACGAAAAGACAACCCTCAGAATGGGAGGAAATATTTGCAAACGCAGCAACCGACAAAGGATTAATCTCCAAAATTTACAAGCAGCTCATGCAGCTCAATATCAAAAATACAACAACCCAATCCAAAAATGGGCAGAAGACCTAAATAGACATTTCTCCAAAGAAGATATCCAGATTGCCAACAAACACATGAAAGGATGTTCAACATCATTAATCATTAGAGAAATGCAAATCAAAACTACAATGAGGTATCACCTCACACCAGTCAGAATGGCCATCATCAAAAAATCTACAGACAACAAATGCTGGAGAGGGTGTGGAGAAAAGGGAACCCTCTTGCACTGTTGGTGGGAATGTAAATTGATACAGCCACTATGCAGAACAGTATGGAGGTTCCTTGAAAAACTAAAAATAGAACTACCATATGACCCAGCAATCCCACTACTGGGCATATACCCTGAGAAAACCATAATTCAAAAAGAGTCATGTACCACAATGTTCACTGCAGCACTATTTACAATAGCCAGGACATGGAAGCAACCTAAGTGTCCATCAACAGATGAATGGATAAAGAAGATGTGGCACATATATACAATGGAATATTACTCAGCCATTAAAAGAAATGAAATTGAGTTATTTGTAGTGAGGTGGATGGACCTAGAGTCTCATACAGAGTGAAGTAAGTCAGAAAGAGAAAAAAAAATACCGTATGCTAACACATATATGTGGAATCTAAAAAAAAAAAAAAAAATTGGTTCTGATGAACCTAGGGGCAGGACAGGAATAAAGACGCAGACGTAGAGAATGGATTTGAGGACATGGGGAGGGGGAAGGGTAAGCGGGGACGAAGTGAGAGAGTAACATTGACATATATACACTACCAAATGTAAAACAGATAGCTAGTGGGAAGCAGCCGCATAGCACAGGGAGATCAGCTCCGTGCTTTGTGACCACCTAGAGAGGTGGGATAGGGAGGGTGGGAGGGAGACGCAAGAGGGAGGGGATATGGGGATGTATGTATAGATATAGCTGATTCACTTCGTTATACAGCAGAAACTAACACACCATTGTAAAGCAACTATACTCCAATAAAGATGTTAAAATAAATAAATAAAAGAGCAAGATGGAAGCACATGTACTAACATGGATAAATTTCTAAGACATCTTGTTGAGAAAAAAAATCATGTTTCAAAAAGACAAAATAATATATGTATTCTACAATATTCATTTATATGTATGCAAATGTATAGAAAAAGTTCTAGAGGGATATGCACAAATTGTCATCTCTGGAGAATGCAGCAAGTATGGGATTAGAGGTGGTGGTCAACGAGAAATTTAGACTTGCCTGTAATATTACAGTGTTTTAGAAAGATTATATATATGTGTGTGTGTATTACTTGTGCAGTTTGAAATTAATTTTAAACGAAGTGTAAGACAGATCCACAAATAGCAATATGGAAAATATCATAAATAAATTGCCAAGTGAAAACAAAAAAACAAAACAAAACAAAACAACCAAAAAAAGAAGAATCCTTTGCATTCCAGGCAAAGGAAACAATTTAAACAAAACATGGGAACATGAAAGCATAAGGAATATTCAGATAATCATGGCCTTTGAAATTGAAATCTACCATCTCGTAACTTCTACTTACTGGATATAATTCTGTCCTGCCCTGAAATTCAAGCTCTGCCAACTTCCTAAGTAATTTAATTGTTTCATACATAGAAATGTTTTTCAAGTCAATGTCAAGTCAAGTGTCAATGGCACTTCTGAGGGAGAATAACAGGTATTAAATATCTGATAACCCAGAGAACTTATTAAGCACTCACACACATCTAAAATTGTTACCCTCTTATGAAGAGACATTATATAACTCTTCAAAAAAATGTATCAAGACATATTTCTTTAAAGAAATCAAACTGTGAGGTAAGAACTTACAAACAATCCTCTTCTCACACTCCTCCCCTTCCTAGAACTGCGTACTCCATCCCGTACACTAATAATATAGAATTCACACTGTTTCAGCTAGGAACATGGGGGTAACCTTTTTCTCTGTCTCTTCCTGTTGATTGAGACATATAAAGAACTTTAAAAACCCAACAGTGAGAAAAGAAATAACCTGATTAAAAAAGAGAGAAAAGAAAAAAATAGGCAAAAGTCTCAAACAGACACTCCGCCAAAGAAGATACACAGATGACAGACACATGAAAAGATGTCAATGTCACTAGCCGTTAGGGAAATGCAAATTAAAACCACAATGAGACATTGCTGCATACCTATTAGAATGGTTAAAACACAAAATATTAACGAAACAAAATGCAGGTCTTCTCTGGTGGCGCAGTGGTTGAGAATCTGCCTGCCAATGCAGGGGACACGGGTTCGAGCCCTGGTCTGGGAAGATCCCACATGCTGCGGAGCAACTGGGCCCGTGAGCCACAATTACTGAGCCTGCGTGTCTGGAGCCTGTGCTCCGCAGCAAGAGAGGCCGCAATAGTGAGAGGCCCACGCACCGCGATGAAGAGTGGCCCCCACTTGCCACAACTAGAGAAAGCCCTTGCACAGAAACGAAGACCCAACACAGCCATAAATAAATAAATAAATAAATTTTAAAAAAACAAAAAAAACCAAAAAAACCCCAAAATGCAATGAGGATATGGAGCAAATGAAACTCTCCTACGTTGCTGGTGGGCACATAAAATGGTATGGTCACTCTGGTGACCATACCATTGCAGTTTCTTATAAAGATAAACATACACTTACCATGTGATCTAGCAATCCTAAGCACTTACTCTTAGTCTAGAGAAATGCACATTCGCATTCATACAAAGCCTGTATATCAGTGTTTATAGTGGCTCAATTCATACTTGGTAAAAACTGGAAACTACTCTAATGTGTACACACTGTGGTGTATCCAACATAGTGGAATACCACTCAGCAATAAAAAGGAACAAACTACTGATGCATGCAACGATTTGGATGGATGTCAAGGGCATTATGCTGAATGAAGACAGCCAGTCTCAGGAGGTTACACATTGCATGATTCCATTTATCTGATATTCTCTAAAAGACAAAACCATAGTGAAGGAGTATAGATCAGTGGTTGTCAAGGGTTAGGGTAGGGATAGAGCACAGGGGAGTTTTGGGGGGGTGATGGAAATGTTCTGTCCTGATGGTGGCGGTAGTTACATGAACCTATACTGTGTTAAAATACATAGAATTCTCTCAAAAAAAGAAGTTTTGTTGAATGTTAACATAAATAAAACAACTTTCTGAGAGTTCAAGTGAGATAAAGTCTTAAAGTCTTCTTCAAGTGAGATAAAGGCTTTGTCAATGAGAGGTTATTATTTTTGCTTGTTGAAGTTGGTTGCTTTTATACCATGAGATCTCAGCAAAGAAATATTTCAATGAAAACTGAATACTGGTTGCTCATTAGAAAGAGACCGTCCTTTAAGTTCTAGATAACTTCTTGTGAATGGACAGCGGTTCTGTTAAATTTCTCCATTTGTCCTTTGACCTGGAATGGGAAAGCGGGAAAGTCCCACTTCATAATGTCAAGCTGATTGGAAGGGAGAAGTGGGGAGGATAAGACGGTATTTTATATCTGTCTTCCCTCTGGGCTCAATTACAGAGCTGACTAAAACCTTCAGTCACGTGCAAGCCTGGGCCATTGCAGACCTAACTGGGAAGGTCTCCGGCCTCAGGAAGCAGGCGGTGGGGGGATGGGGGACGGTTCTAGAGCTAAGTTAGTGTGGGAGAGAGTACTTGTGGGACCAGCATGTACTTCAGTCATTAAAAGCATGAACTCTGACGTCAAGTTTCCTGGGTTCAAACTGCAGCCCTACTACCTACTAGCTACGTGACATAGGGCAAATTATTTAATCACGACGTGCCTCAGTTTCTCCATTCGGGAAGAAACAGCAGTTATCTACCTCAGAGGGTTGTCGTAATATTAAATGAGTTAATATAGAGAGAGCACTTGGGATCTGTTTTTGCATATAGTAAATGTTCTAAAAATGTAATCTGTAAGCTATTGTCATTATTATTACTGATAAAGATGACCAAAGCAAATTCAAGTTTAACATTTTTCCGTCAAGACTTCTATGTGTGCTGTCTGAACATTGTGATGCAAAAGAGCACAGAAAAATTAATTAGAAATTAGCGTTTTGTTAACAAGATGTTTTCTAAGTCATAAAAGAATCTGGCATATAGAATCATGTATTCCTCTGATCTTTTTGGGTTGTCTGCCTAGACAGCTGCTTTGAAGAAGGTGCTACACCCATCAATGGGACCTGATCACACAGACAGTGGTGGCCAGCAGTCCTGGAGGTCAATAAGTTGGCCTCTATCATCCAACCTTGCATTTTCTAATCACTATCATATAACCTACCAAGTAAGAGAAGGCAGGCCTGCTCTACGTTCTCAAAATTTATGATGCAAAACAGCTTCCCTGTGGCCTCAGTTTGCACTATGGATGGCTTTAATAAACTGCATAAATCAGACTCTATTTTAATTAGATTGCCAAGTTTGCATAGGAAAAAGTCTAATTTTAATATTTTACCCAAAAAAACCCTTCAAAACCCAAAAACCAAAACCCTAACCACCTGAATATCTGCCTTCAAATACAAACGATTAAAAACTGAAATGTCTGATCTGCTTAAGAGACCCTCCATTTGCGAGATGGGCTGGAATTTTCCCCAGGCCATAATCCTAGCGCTTATCAAATCCTGCCAGCACCACTGCTATAACCTGTCAGGGACTGACTTCTGCTCCTCCAGGTAACTGACTCTCGAGAACGGACCGGAGGCTTCTTGGCAGCAGTGGGAGCTGCCTGAGGTTCTCAGCCTTCTTGCGCACAGAAAAGGCCAGTGTTGTTCAAATGACTTTACATTCCAATTCAGCTGGGGCCAAACTGATTAGCATAATGAAAAACAAAACCCAAAGCTTGGTTTAACCAAGGCAAACCGTTTCCGACCTCTGTACATTGCACAGGAGTCTGGAGCACAGAATGGGAGAGCTTATCTGAATTCCATCAAAGAAAAGCTCACTAGATTGGGAATCCAGCCCAAATAAAACCTTCACACGTTATTTATTTTAAAGTAATTTTCATTTCAGTGCCTCTAAAATTTACCTACGGAGGTCATTAAAACGGTGTTAACATGAGAGCGGCTTTATCTTTTTTCAAAGTTTTCGCATTCTTTCAAGCACCACTGCACTTTGTGGTGTTAGGGGAGGTTTGAAAGAGATGATATTAGTCTATATTTTCACTTGTTGAGTTTTGAGCTAGAACCACTGGCTGGGGCTCGGGTACCTTCTCATTTCCTCAGGAAGGCACAGGGATCTATTTACACACGGCAGGTAGGGTGTCCCTTTATCTCGGTATTGGGTAACCATCTCTCAGGTGGTGATCATGCTATGGGCAAGGGGGTAGACAGGATTTAATCTGAGATAGAACCAGACCCACAGTGGTGCGAGAACCTTAATGTAGATGTCTCAGCTGGCCAACTTCTCTAGAAGATGCTCTGCCAGCAGCAGACCTTCCTGGGGCTACAATTTCCAGCCTCCTGGCATTTTGTCAAGGTCCAAATGTGGTTCAGTAAACTGGCTCTTGGAAAGGCTAGTAATCAGTGTCACCTGCACTGAATGGTCTGGGTCCTGGGGCTTTAGAGAGGACACTGACCTGGGATTCAAATCGGGCAGCATTCAATTCCTGGGTCTGGCACTTATGAGCTGTGTAACCTTGGCAAACGACTTGACCACTCCAGGAATAATACCATAACCTGTCTTCTGAAGTTCTTGTGAGGATAAACGTTAATGTATATGAAACATCTAATAGGATGGTGGCAAACAGGTGCTCAACACAAATGGTAGTTTAGTATTTCCATAGTTGATTGTTGTTAATATTGTTTACCATAGACCATCAGTAAAATCAACATTAACAATAGTTACTGAACAAATTCTGCGAGTATGTGCAGTGCTTGTCCCACGAGACAGGTCAAGGCTAGACTAAAAGGTACCATTCCTGGTCTGCAGCACCTCAGGTCAAGTTGAGGAAACGTGACATTAAGCTTAAGGTGAAGAATAGTTCCATAAAAGCCCTCTCCCATGACAGCACCTGATTAGTGGCCAAAGGATGGACCGAGCATTACACCAACGGCTCCATCCTGACTTGCCTCTCGTGAGAACCTAGCCAAATGCCAGCTTCTTTCTGAGCTTCAAGTGATGTCATGGACCCAGGTAGGTCCTACATCACCCCTGGTTCCACAGGTAAAAAGATGACCTTGAGCTCTGCCCTTTCCCTAGATCTTCGTGTAGCTATTTGTGGCGATGACTTTCAAGTTTAATCACCGTTTTACAGTAAAAAGCGGCACAAAAAGATCTTCAGGTAACTTGTCTGTTTTACTCTACTTAAAAGGCAAGGAAAGTATACTTTTTCCTCCATTCATATGATTATCTCATTACCTGGAGATAAAAACAGGCTCTTGCCTCTAAATCTTCTGGTGATATGAAGGTACTGCTATTATCTGAGTAATAATGTTCCAGGAGCTCAAAGGGGGCCTATTCATTTTAAAAGGTTAACTTAGAATCTGTCCCCTTTATGTTGAGATGGTCTCTCTTTTCCCTAACTATTTAAAACAACACGGATAGCACCAAAACAATAATAGCTACCCTTATTCCCCACCCACTATGTGTCAGACCCTATGTCTTGCAGTGCATTATCTCCAACCCATACAGCTTCCTCCAGCTGGGTGCTGTCCCCATTTCAGAGATGAGGTTGAGGAAGTTAGGTTTCTCATCCACCTCATCTGAAGTCACGCAGTGAAAGTGGCAAGCCAAGGGCTAGCCTTTACACTGTTTCCTGTGGTCCATCCAAATGACAAGCTTTAATTCCAGTGGGACTTGTGTAGTGCTAAGTAAAATATACATACAACTTTTGCATCATTTTACCTTTCCAAAATATTAGACAAATGCTATTTAGAAATCTTATTATAAGGTTCTAGTATTTTAGGAACCAATCATATAAGCAATAAGGACTAACAACCTTTCACTCAATAACCTGTAGGTAGACATCTATGTAAAAGCTGGCTATCCATATTATGCACTGCTTGCAGAAAAGTTATATTTTGTTGTCATAGTCTGAACCACTATAGTATCCACTAGCAAAAGAAACATGGAAACAGGTAGCGTAGAGAAACAACATATCCCCTGTCATTTTAAGGTCTGGATTTCAGCCCTACTGTCAGATCTGCAGCCCTGTACACAACTCCTGGCTGAAGGGCTCCAGCTTTATTTCACTTCTGAGACTGGCTTCTTCTTTGATCATCTGGGTCAGTCAGGAACTCTGAGTCTTGCTCATCCCTGGGCTGGACCTGTCACTTGAGTTCTCTCTCTGAGATTCATCACTTCAGAGATAATTACAAGAACTGACCCTATGCATCAGTAAACCCGTCTCAAATGACGCTGAGCAAACGTTCGTATACCTGATTGTGAGAGAATTCTACAACAGCCCTTAACTGCTATAAAAATGCTGGCATTGCCTACTGATTAAAGGAACTTCAGCAGAGCCTCTTGAATCTGGAAGGAAATGTATCAAGTTATTTTATGAGTCTTGGGTTGGAAAACAGTGGTGCTGGAGACCAGAAAAAAACGCATAAGGTCACCCTAAGAAGCAATACGTGACTCAGCTGCATTTAGGTGACACAGAGTTTAAAGCTAACAAACTTTCCATTCAGTTCAATGAAACGTTACCAAGCGTCTTCTGGACCAGACCTGCAATCAACATTGCGACCTTCCGTCTAGCAGAGGAGAGACTGGCCAACAAATAACTCTCCAGGAAATACAGGGACACAGACAAGAGAGCAATTAAACTGTCCCCACCCCGCCCCCATCACAAGCTGGGCAAAAAAGCTGGCTGGAAATGTAATGTGAGGACTAGTCAAACCTAGAACAAAACACAGGTGAAGGAGGAAGAGCAGGATTTCAGGTGAGCTACTGGGTTTCAATTAATGCATAACGGATGAGGCAAAAGAGGAAGAATAAGAACAATCGCTTATAGAAAGAATAGCCTTGAAATTCTCTAGTTGCGTATTTAGGAAATGTGTTAATTACTTTATCTTGAAAGATGCTAATTTCATTTTGCCTAAACCATAGTTACCAAGACAGCAAAGACTTCCCATGGAGCCCTGAGATTCTTTGAAATCCTTAGAATGCTTATTTAACAATGAACACTTTAATATTTAACACTTGAATATTTATTTTTAACACTATACACGCACTCCCGCACACGCAGACACACACGTGCATGCACACACACCCCTACCTTTGCAGACGTAATTCTGTTTCTTGTTTCTGTTAGATACTAAAAGACCTAGGTACTGTAAAGTCGTTAATACCTTTCCCCCACCCACTTTACAGTTTTCAAGCAAACAAGACATGCTGCAACTGAGCAGAAGAGAAACTTCCAACTGTGTGTGAAGTGATCTGCCCTGAAACTTGGCCTTTGCTCTGAAGTTCAGAAGCACAGGAGCACTGAGGCAGAAGTGGCATATCCAGTCTCTGGGACAGCTGCGATGAGAGGGAGGGGAAAGGGGTAGAGGGGAGGGGAGAGGAGAGGAGGGGAGGAGAGGGAGAAGAAACAAAACTAAAGCTTTGTAATAAAGCTCCTAGCAAGTCATGCAGGATCACCAAATCCTTACCATAAAAGGAAAGATTAAAGTTATGGAGGTGGGGAAGGGGAGAGCAGACAGAATGACAAGCCTAAGGGTGGAACTTGATAAAGATCTAAAACCATAGTCTAAGTTTTTCTTTTACCTGGAGACTATGCAATATTCGCTCCTTACATTTGTCCTACACTTCTCCAAAAGAGGCCTCAGTTCATAAACTGACCTAATAGAAAGTATCTAAAAAGGTAGCTTTAACAAGTTTTTATTTGATACAATGGTTTTAAAACCTTTCAGCAAAAGGAATAAAATAAAAGCTATTCTTATCTTCATTTTTTTCTACTAATTTCCATTAGTATAAAAATATTTCTATTTAAAGTACTCTACGAGGGAGTTCCCTGGTGGCCTAGTGGCTAGGATTCAGGGCTTTCACTGCTGTCCTTGGGTTCAATCCCTGGTCAGGGAAGGGACGTCCCCGCAAGCCACGCGGTGCAGCCAATAAATAAATAAATAAATAAAATCCGCAGAATTCCCCGGCAGTCCAGTTGTTAGGACTCGGCGCTTTCACTGCTGTGGCCTGGGTTCAATCCCTGGTCAGGGAACTAAGATCCCACACGCTGCACGGCATGACCAAAAAAATAAAAAATAAAAAATAAATAAAAAGTAAAAAAATAGAGTACTCTACGGTTACATTACCCTTAACACTGACTGTCTTCTAGACCGAATCGTTTTGATTAGTTTTAGACAATATTCCCTCATGTGAGAGCCTGTGCTTTAATAGTTGAGATGAAGGTCAGAAAAGCACAGTTTAAGTGGTCTGAAATCCACCACTAGGGCTAAAGCCAGACCACTGGTCTTCAAGTTCTAAAACATACTGAAAGTAGTGGTCCATCTTCAGGATAATACAGTAGATATGACTGGTTCATAGAAGACATCACAAGTGAAAATACCTAGGTTCTCGTTGTAGCACTTATCTTTTAGGTTCCTTTCAAAAAAGTGGAGCTACAACATTCTAAGGTTGGAATCTAAAGGGAGGTTTGAAATCTAACCTCTTCCACCCACATTCTTTTTTGTGATTATTGTTCTTGCTGTAAAGCTTTTTCTTTGCCCTTTCTTATTGACACTGTGTAACTACTCTTTTTTTTCAGTTGCCATTAACTTCTGCTTCCAGCCAAGATGGAGCAACAGGGACTGGATTTGCCATCCTACCTAAAACAGCTAAAAAGAACAGACAAAATGTATGACACAATGGTTTTTAAGACATTGGACATCGGACAATGAGGGATAGTGATTGCTCAGTGAAGACAAGCAAAAGAGGTGAACCCTATGACTGCCCCAGGATACAGCCTGAAGACTTTCCAGGAAGTGATGCCAGGAGGGGAGCCAGGTGGAACCTGGAGGTCTCCCTCGGTGGAGGAGACCGTGCTGGAAGTCCAGAAAAGCCAAGATGACTAGAGTTCAGAAGGCAGAATACCGAAGAGGAGACACTTGCAAAGGGAGGAAACTTCAGAAATCTGCAGAGAACACCCCCCAAGTCTTCAGCTGAGTATTGATCAGCATTTACGTATGAGGAACTTACCCAGGTCTGGGGAAGGAACCATCCAATACGAAGAGAGAGAGCAATCACCAGAGCTCACACAGGGCTGGGAATAGTTCCTTTCACCCTTAGCTAGAGCGGAAAACCACAAAATCCACAGGGCACTGGGTAGAGAACGCAGAGATTTTTACCCTAGACTAAATGTTACTCTGGTTCCCCCTAATAAAGCTTAAGAGCAAGACATGAAAGGACCAAACTGTTTCCAAGTAACTTAACCACATCCCAGAACAAAGCTCAAAAATTTTTATGGGAACATAAAAATATCCATCTCCCAACAAGGTAAAATTCATAATGTCTGGCATCCAACAAAAAACCACCAGGCATTCAAAGAAGCAGGAAAATATATGACCCATAATAAGGAAAAGAACCAATGGAGCAAAACTAACCCAGAAATGATAGAATTACTAGGCAAAGAAAATTAAAGTTATTATAACTGTACTGCCTATGTTCAAGAAGCTAAAAGAAAAAACTGGATGTGTTAGGTAGAGGCATGGAAGGTATATATTTAAAAAATAAGGCAAACTTCTAGAGACGAAAACTACAATATACTAGATGAGAGTAAATGAAAAGATGACTGAACATGAAGAAACAACAATAGAAACTACCCAAAATGAAATTTCGAGAAAAAAAAAGACTCAAGGGAAGGAGGGAGGGAGGGAGAGAGAGAGAGAGAGAAAATGAATAAGAATGAAGCATCAGGGGGGTTGTAAGACAACTCCAAGTGTACTAATATCTGTGTAGCTCAAGTCTCTAAAGGAGAGGAGAGAGGGGGGGAACAAATAATAATTAAGAGAAATAATGGCTGAAAAAATTCCAAATTTGATGAAAATTATAAAGTCACAGATCAAGAAGCTCAATGAATCCCAGGCACAGAAAACATGAAGAAAATTACACCAAGGCATATCAAAATCAAATTGCTTAAGACCAGAGAAAAAGAGAAAATCAGGCAAACTAGGAATCCAGGTGAACTTCCTCAACTTATTGATAAAGAACATCTACAAAAAGCCTACAGCTGACACCACCCTTAATGGTGAGAAACAGGATGCCTCCCCCTAAGACTGGGAACAAAGAAGAGATGTCCCCTCTCACCACTCCTATTCGACGTCATACTGGAAGTCCTGGCTAGTGCAAGAAGACCAAAAACGGAAGTGAACGGTATACAAATTGGGAAGGAAGAAATAAAACTGTTTGCAGATGACATGATTGTTTATGTAGAAAACTGCAAAGAATTGATCAAAAAACCTCCTAAAACTAAAAAGTGACTAGAACACTGTTGCATGAAACAAGATTAACATACAAAAGTCAACTGCTTTCCCATGTACTATTGATGAACAATTGCAATTTGAAATTAAAAACATAATACCATTTACAATAGCACCAAAAAAAAAAGAAACAGTTATAAATCTAACAAAATATATTCAGAATCTATATGCAGAAAACTATAAAATTATGATCAAAGAAATAATAAAAGAACTAAAGAAATGGAAAGATATTCCGTGTTCATGTATTAGAAATCCCGATATTTTATGATGTTGATTCTTCCCAACTTGATCTATAGATTCTACACAGTCCCAGTCATAATCCCAGCAAGCTATTTTGTGAATATTGACAAACTGATTTATATGGAAAGGCAAAGGACCCAGAATAGCCAACACAATACTGAAGAAGGGCAACAAAGTTGGAGAACTGATATTACCTTTAAGACATCATGCTATTGGTGAAACAAGGGTCATATAGATCAATGGAACAGAACAGAGAGCCCAGAAACAGACCTACTCAAATGCAGTCAACCTTTGACAAAGGAGCAAAGGCAATTCAATGGAGAAAGGACAGTATTTTCACCATAAATAAATAAATACATATAAATAAATAAATAAAATCGAGACACAGACCTTACAACTTGCAGAAAAATTAACTCAAACTTTATAGAAAGGAAAATTAGAACATAGTTTGAACTGAATGAACATGAAAACACAGCATATCAAAATCTGTGGGATGTTGCTAAAATAGTTCTTAAAGAGAGTTTTATAGCTCTAAACACCTACATTAGAAAAGAAGAAGAAGGAAGAGGAGGAGGTGAAGGAAGATGACCTCAGCATCTGACTTAAGAAACCTAAAGTAAGCAGAAGAAAGTAAGTAATACACAGCAGAGCAGAAATCAATTAAATGGGGAAAATCATGAAACCAAAAGCTAGTTCTTGTGGAAATAAATTTGACAAACCTATAGTCAAATTATTCAGAAAAAAAAGAGAAAAAGAGAAAGGACACAAAATATTAATATGAGGAACCAGAGGTGACATTACTATAGATCTACAGATTAGAAGGATAATAGGAAATATTAAGAATAACTTTATACCAATAAATTCAATAACTTAGATGAAATACAAAAATTCTTTGAGAGACAAAACTACCAAAGCTCCTGCAAGAATAAATAGGCAATGTAAATAGTACTACTAAAGAAATGAAATTTTGGGCTTCCCTGGTGGCGCAGTGGTTGAGAGTCTGCCTGCCAATGCAGGGGACACGGGTTCGAGCTCTGGTCTGGGAAGATCCCACATGCCACGGAGCAACTAGGCCCATGAGCCACAGCTATTGAGCCTGCGCGTCTGGAGCTTGTGCTCCGCCACAAGAGAGGCCGCGACAGTGAGAGGCCCGTGCACTGCGATGAAGAGTGGCCCCCGCTCGCCGCAACTAGAGGAAGCCCTTGCATAGAAAACGAAGACCCAACACAGCCAAAAATAAATAAATTAAATAAATTAAAAAAAAAAAAAAGAAATGAAATTTTTAGTTAAAAACTTTTCAAAATAAACAAACCCAGACTCAGATAACTTCACCAGTAGATTCTACCAAACATTTCAGGAAGAAATAACACCAATTCTACACACACTCTTCCAGATAACTGAAGAGGAGGGACTATTTCTCAACTCATCTATTAGACCAGCATTACTCTAATGTTCAAATCAGACCAATATGAGACAAAAAAAGTGCTGGCTAGCACATGGAGCAACTGAGTGTCTGACATGCTGCTGTGGGTGTGTAAATTGGTGCAGCCACTCTGGGAAACGGTTAAACCCACACCCACTGCCTGATCCAATCATTCCACTCATAGGTGTTTACCCAAGAGAAATAAAAACATATGCAGAGGGCTTCCCTGGTGGCGCAGTGGTTGAGAATCCGCCTGCCAATGCAGGGGACACGGGTTCGAGCCCCGGTCTGGGAAGATCCCACATGCCACAGAGCAACTAGGCCCATGAGCCACAGCTATTGAGCCTGCGCGTCTGGAGCCTGTGCTCCGCAACAAGAGAGGCCGTGATAGTGAGAGGCCCGCGCACCGCGATGAAGAGTGGCCCCCGCTCGCCGCAACTAGAGAAAGCCCTCGCACAGAAACGAAGACCCAACACAGCCAAAAATAAATAAATAAAATTAAAATAAAGGAATTCCTAAAAAAAAAAAAACAAAACATATGCAGATACAAAGACTGGAAACAGCCCAAATGTCCATCAAGTGAATGCATAAACAAACTGTGGTATGTCCACACAGCGGACACACTAGTCAGAAATAAAAATATACTAACACTGAACAAGCAACAACATGGAGGAATCTCAACATAATTATGCTGAGTAAAAGAAGCCAGAAAATAGAGTACGTGCTGTATGATTCCATTTATATAAAATTACACAAGATGCAAACTAATCTACAGTGACTGAAGATCAGTGGTTGGAAGGGTGGGCGAGGCGGAGGGATGATGAAGGGGCACAAAGAAACTTTAGGGTATGATGATTATCCTCATTATCTTGATTGTGGTTACGGTTTCATGGATACATGCATATGTCAAAACTTATCAAATTGTTCCTTTAAATATGTTCAGATTATTGTGTGTCAATGATACTTCCAGAAAGCTTTTTTTTTTTTTTTAAAGGGGAGGAAAGAAGCAGCAAAAAAAAAAAAAAGGAAGAAAAAAAAGTATATATATATTTTAATGATTCCAAAAAATCAAGTGTTACACGATACCAAAAATTCTTTGTAGAATGAGGCAAGATACAAAAAAATAAGAAAATATTTGGCTTGGATAAAGAAAGGAAAAGGATAAATTGACCTGTTTCTGGACCTAAAGTTATAGCAGATTTTTTCTTAATGGACTTTAAAAAAAAAAGGAAAAATATTTTTGATTAAGGCCAGTGCTATATATGCCAGCAGTCATAGCAAAACTATATTTTCCCCATCTCCCACCCCCGCAATTTTACTCTCTTAGAATAGCTTTTAAAATCCCACTGGAGGCACAGTGGTTAAGAATCCTTTTGCCAATGCAGGGGACATGGATTCAAGCCCCGGTCCGGGAAGATCCCACATGCCACAGAACAACTAAGCCCATGCGCCACAACTACTAAGCCTGCGCTCTAGAGCCCGCAAGCCGCAACTACTGAGCCCGCATGCCACAACTACTGAAGCCCACACGCCTAGAGCCTGTGCTCCGCAACAAGAGAAGCCACCGCAGTGAGAAGCCCATGCGCCGCAACAAAGAGTAGCCCCCGCTTGCCGCAACTAGAGAAAGCCTGCGCGCAGCAACCAAGATCTAACGCAGCCAAAAATAAATGAATAAAATAAATAAATTTATTAAAAAAAAATCCCACTGGAAATTCCTCATTCCAAATTCTATAAAAGATACAAACTCCCTGGCTCACAGCTGCTAATGGTCCAGTGGGAGCAGTGCCACGGAGCCAAGGGCTCAGGTCCAAGGCCCTGCCAGATGCACTTCCATGGTACCTGTCCTAAGGGCTGCTGTCCTCCCCACCTGGTTCTCTTTCCACTGAGAGTTTAGAGAGTGAGACTGAGATTAAACAACCAACGGAACCATTCAGCTGAACATTCAGATCTATCCACAAAGACATTTGCCTCTCCACATTCGAAACCCTGCTTCCAACCCCCATACCCAAACACATTGGCAAATACTGCTCAGAGTACACTTCTATAATGTTATCACCTTCAAACAGCATTCAAATAACACAAATTGACAATCTAGTTCTCTAATTTCTTTAATGCACTTGAAAAGGATATTGGCACATTTGAGCATTTTCCAAAGCAAAATTTTGCAGTTTGATTTTTCTTTTTATATATTTTATTATCATTATTACTTTTTGAAATTTTTATTTATTTTTGGCTGCGTTGGGTCTTCGCTGCTGTGCGGGGGCTTTCTCTAGTTGTGGCGAGCGGGGGCTACTCTTCCTTGCGATGCGTGGGCTTCTCACTGCAGTGCCTTCTCTTGTTGCGGAGCATGGGCTCTAGGCGGTCAGGCTTCAGTAGTTGCAGCACACGGGCTCAGTAGTTGCAGTGCGCAGGCTTCAGTAGTTGTGGCACACAGGCTCAGTAGTTGCGGCATGTGGGCTCTAGGGCGCAGGCACAGTAGTTGTGGCACACGGGCTTAGTTGCTCCGCGGCATGTGGGATCTTCCCGGACCAGGGATCGAACCCGTGTCCCCTGCATTGGTAGGCGGATTCTCAACCACTGCACCACCAGGGAAGTCCCAGTTTGATTCTTTATTCGAGTACCATTTGAAGTTTAATCTGAAAGATGAATGCTAGAAAAAATGGTGGGGGGTGGGGAGAGCCAAGAGAGTGGGAGAGGGAGGGACAGGAGATGATTAAAATAACCTTGTCAATCTAGAACCCTCGGAGAATAAGCTTCCTAGAAAGCCAAGTATTAGGAGGGGTCATCCTTTCAAGGAACACATTTCTTTAAAGTTTCAAACATTCTGTTCAATAACAGAAAGATAAATCGCCCAATTAAAAAATGGTCAAAGGACTTGAATAGACATTTCTCCAAAGAAAATGCACAAATGTCCATTAAGCACATGAAAAAATGTTCAACATCATTAGGGAATTGTAAATCAAAACCACAACGAGACACCCCTTCACATATACTAAAATGGGTATAATCAACAAAATTGAAAATGACAAGTGATGGAGAGGGTGTGGAGAAATTGAACCTTGTACATTGCTGGTGGGAATGTAAAATGGTGCAGCCTCTGTGGAAAACAGTCTGGTGGTTCCCCAAAAAGGTAAACATAGAATTATCACAGAATTACCACTCTACCTCTAGGGTATACACAGAAAAAGAACTGAAAACAGGGACTCCAAAGGGTATCTGTACACTCATGTGATAGCAGCATTCATCACAACAGCCAAAAGGTAGAAATAACCCAGGTGTCCGTTAGCTGATGAGTGAATAAACAAAATGTGGTCTTTCCACAAACTTGACTCCTACTCAGACATAAAAAGAAATGAAGTTCTGATACATGCTACAACATGGATGGAACTTGAAAACATGATGCCAAGTGAAATAAGCCAGTTATAAAAAGCCAAATACTGTGCGATTCCACTTATATGAAATGCCTAGAACAGGCAAATTCATAGCGGCAGAAAGTAGATTAGTAGTTACCTGGGCCTGGGGGATTGCCGGAGAAAGAATGGGGAGTTACTGCCTCATGGGTACAGTTTTTGCTTGGGGTGATGAAAAATTCTTGCAAACAGATGGTGGTGATAGCTGCACAATGCTGTGAATGCAATTAATGTCATTGCATTTGTACACGTAACAATGGTTAAAATCTCAAATTTCATTATATGTTTTTTACAATAAAAAAGTACCCAAAAAACTTCAACCATTTTGAATGATTGGCTCTCAAGGGAACGATATGTCCATTCTTTCGTTCATCTGCTCACTCTGTAGCAGAGGCTGTCGGCACAGATGACGGCACCGAACAGTGCAGTGGCAGAAAAACAGCATGGACAGGGGCCCTCAGACCAGACTGGAGGGTCTGGAAGGCTTCTTGGTCCCGGTAACAGTGGTGGCTGAGTTTTAAAGGACTAAAGGAGCAAGCCAAACAGAAAAAAAAAATGCATCCCAAGAAGTGCCACTCTGTATAAGAACAGCTAACAGAGTGTTCCAAACAAGAGCTAATGCATCTGGTATTTTAAAATAAAGAAAATGAAGGATGTGAAGAAAAAGGGACATTTGTACACTGTTGGTGGGAATGTAAATTAGTGCAGCCACTGTGGAAAACAGCATGGAGATTGCCCCGAAAACTAAAAACAGAACTACCATATGACCCAGCAATTCCACTGCTGGATATATATCTGAAAAAAAACAAAAACACTAATTTGAAAAGATACATGCACCCCAGTGTTCACAGCAGCATTATTTACAATAGCCAAGATATGGAAGCAACCTAAATGTCCATCAACAGATGAATGGACAAAGAAGACTGGTGTATATATACAATGGAATACTACTCAGCCATAAAAAGAATTAAATTTTGCCATCTGCAGAAACATGGATGGACTTGGAGGGTATTATGCTAAGTGAAATAAGCCAGGCAGAAAAAGACATATACTCTATGATATCGCTTATATGTGGAATCTAAAAAATACAACAAACTACTGAATATAACAAAAAAGAAGCAGACTCACAGATACAGAGAACAAACTAGTGTTTACCAGTGGGGAGAGGGAAGGGGGGAGGGGTAGGGGATTAAGAGATACAAACTATTAGGTATAAAATAAGCTACAGGGCTTCCCTGGTGGTGCAGTGGTTGAGAATCTGCCTGCCAATGCAGGGGACACGGGTTCGAGCCCTGGTCTGGGAAGATCCCACATGCCGCGGAGCAACTAGGCCCGTGAGCCACAATTACTGAGCCTGCGCATCTGGAGCCTGTGCTCCGCAACAAGAGAGGTCGCGATAATGAGAGGCCCGCGCACTGCGATGAAGAATGGCCCCCACTTGCCGCAACTAGAGAAGGCCCTTGCACAGAAGCGAAGACCCAACACAGCCATTAAAAAAAAAAAAAAAAAAAAAAGCTACAAAGATATATTGTACAACATGGGGCATATAGCCAATATTTTATAATAACTATAAATGGAGTATAACCTTTAAAAATTGTGAATCACTATACTATATACCTGTAACTTATATAACATTGTACATCAACTATACTTCAACTTTTAAATTTTAATTAAAAAAAAAGAAAATGAAATGCCAGTGGATAATAAACATAAATGATTTGGAACCATCAAGAGAAAGAACTGAAACTATCAAACATCTTTGAAATGAACCTAGAGATCAATACCCGGGCTGCAGGCACACCGACAACTTCAATTCCTTCACGGGTGAAGACTCTGCAAAGGAAAAGCACCTATTTGTCTTCCTACACCGCATGTGCACTGCAAGCCTCCTGGGTCCAGATGCTCTGCTGGGGTATTTCCAGCACTCATGTCAACTAGGTCCAAAAACTCTACGAGGGTGGCTGGGGCTGCCGTAACCAAGAAGCACAGACCAGGGGCCTCAAACAACCAAATTCACTTCCTCGCAGTTCTGGAGGCTGGAAGTCCGAGATCAAGGTCTTGGCAGGGTTGGGTTCTCTTGAGACCTCTCTCTCTAGCTTGTAGACGGCCGTCTTCTCCGTGTGTCCTCACGTGGTCTTCCCCACGTACATGTCTGTGTCCTCATCTCCTCTTCTCAAAAGGACACCAGGCAGATTGGATTAGGGTCCACCCTAATGACTTCATTTTAACCTAATTACCTCTGCCAAGACCCTATCTCCAAATAAGGTCACATTCTGAGGTTCTGGGGGTTAGAGCTTCAACATATGAATTTGGGAGTGGACACGATTCAGCCCATAACAGACAGTATTTGCAACACCCATGCCTTCTAGGTCCGCAGGCGCTATGAGGACATTGACACAGTGCTAGGACCGACCAGGTCCGGCTGCTCTGCCAGCGTGTTTGCCGGCTGCTAAATGGCTCTCTGTGGGGCAGGACTGTGACCGCCGTCACCACTGCGGTATTTATTTTGCACCTCGTGTGTGCACAATGCCTGGCTCTGAATGAATGGAAAAATAAATGGATGAATTTACTGACATTCTAACTCGCTGAAATCAGTATCTGGAACCACCTTGAATAGTCTTCTTCACTGTTCTGAACCACAGTCGTGTTCTGTCCCCAGTCAATACAAAAGTCTTTGTTTTGTAGAACATTCCTGGTCACAACAAAGTTCTAAACGCTCTCTGTTCCTGACTCATTTCTTCTCCTTGGCATTGACGTGACTTCAGCTTTCTTTCCTTTAAAATGGAATCACATTTGTAACGCTCAGAATTCTTGAATAGTCCAAACAGTCATGCTTTGCCCTAAGATGTTTTTCAAGAAGCAGGACAATACTAAAATTGGACACTACCACTGTCTTACAGGGTGGTGCTGTCAGTGAACAAAGCAAAGTGTCCATCCGTGATGGCACGTGAGCCACAGTTCATTTTCACTAGGCTCAAGGGAGCTGTGGAGGGCTGTGGCACGTGGCTAAAAGTAACGATGCTCTGAGCGGCTGGATTGCAGTCCCCTGGAGAAGGGAGCGGTCAGGACTGGAATGCTAGCCCTCCTTGACAGTTGCTCAGTGCATCCACAGAACTTGACTGTATCCTTTTCCTGCTCCAAAGCAATGCACGGAAGCACACTTTAAACACTACAGACTTTCCAGATGTCAAACGGTCACCCCTCCCAAGAACGACCACTCATGATAAGCCAATTGCCTGTTATGTGCAACTGTGCACCAAGGCTTTTCAGCTGTCATAGGTACAGATCTCTACTTGCTGACGGTGAAGTTGAGTGGCAAGACTTTCAAACAAGTCATCGCTCCTGTGAACGGAGATGCCTAATGTCTAAAACAATTTTTTAACATGAAAGAACCTTCCTTTTCCCTTATCTTCTCTCCAAACATATCCAGCTTGACCATTCCCTGCAGTCTACAGAGCAGAATTCTGGGAACCCGTAAGTGGAAATCCACGGCATCCGTACACATGGCCGGGGCCTGTTGTGGCTGGAGCTGGTTATGGATTTAGTGAACTTGGGATAAGCTCCCGGGAACCACCAGGCACTGCTCCGGGTGCTATGGGTAACAGTTCCCATCCTTCGGGAACTCGGAGGCTCACAGGGGAAAAACACAGAAAAACGTCAATGTCCATAGGCTATGGTGAGTGTTGGATGAACATATGGTCCTGAGGGAACAGGGAGGATAGGAGGTGTGGTAGAAAGGTTAGAGACTGCAGTCAGACATTCATTTCTGCTGCTTTCTAGCTCTGAGGTATCGGGCAAGTGCTGATCTCTCTGAGCCTGGGTCTCCTTATTAAAAAGTGTTATATATACTATAAGTGCTAGAGAGGAGAGTGAAGATTAGAAATAACGCATAGGAAAGTCCTTGGCTCCTAACAGTTACTCAAAAAACCACAGATATTCTTGTTTCATCTGGACAATCAGGGAGAGCTTCCTGGAGGAAATGGTACTTAACCCCGAGTGATCCTAAGTGATACCCAGACAACTCAATCCACGTCATTTCAGTCACTGGTTCATTTTCTTCAGAGGACTTAATACTCTAGGAAGTGACCTTGTTACTTACCTGCTTACTTACTGTCCCTCTCCCACTAGGATGTAATGCCCTTTCCGGGTTTGTTTTCTTCACTGCTCTTTCCCCAGAGCCTAGAAGTGGGCTTGGCAAGCTGGAGGCACGCAATAAACACATGTTGGAAGATTAAGCAGGCCAACCCTCCTCTAGTGCTTGTATAGCCCACAGTCTTTGCACACACGCTGTTTCATCTGTCTCTACAATGAACAAGCCATTGGGATAGATCTTATTTGGTCACTTAATCCAATTTCATAGATGACAGAAATTCAGCCTCAGAGAGGATGTATCACATGTGGACCCTAGGTCTCCTGTGACTCTCATGATGCCAGGCCACGTGACCCTCTGCCACACCACACTCCACCAGAAGGGGCTCCGGCTCTGATGCCTAGGCTGGGACACAGCTCTGCCAGGCCAGGACAAGAGCAACACCCACTTGCAGCCAACGAGGTCCACATACGGTCAGATGCTGCTGGAGCTGGGAGCCAGCACCAGCCTAAGAAAAGAAGCTATTCTGCTGACAGCAGGATCTCCTAAGTGACAAATTTTATACAAAGAAATGGAGTCAGTATAAAAAGATGCCAGTTACACACCCTAAGGCAGCCTCCCCACCATCCCCTGGAACTGACGGGCATGGCAGGATGGTGAGTCTCAGAGACAGGGGGATGTGTGGGGCCGGGGGGCTTGGGCCTCTTCCTGGGGGAGGTGGCTGCTGGAGGGCCTGGGCCTTCGATGCACGGGGACCCAGCTTTTCAAGGCTTTGGCACTTGTGCGAATCCAGAAAACACAGATGGATTGGACTGGTGACAACCAGCATGTCTGCTGGGGCAAAGGAGGCCAAAAAGAGGGAGTGTTAAAATATGAAAAGGCTCGAGAGAGGTTCCAGCAGCCTGAAACGGGGACCAAAAGAATGGAAATAAAGAAACAATTGGAGAAAGGAGCCGGGTGAGGTGCTGGCCAGCAGATCCGCTCCAAGGGGGTGTCCTAGCCTGTGCTAACCTGTGCGGGCAAATTCAAGCCCAAGGGCCTTTCACTTGGGACACACGTGATAACAAAAGGAAAATTAACGGCATTTTAAAACAAACCCAACAAAGGTGCTCACAACAGTCACTGGTTCTGGGAGACCCAGCCCAAGAGGTGTTTTATAATAGAGGCTGAGAAGGGAACCGGGGAGGAGGCGGCGGGGGGGGGGGGGGGGGGGGGGTGGAAAAATGACATCAATGTGAATAAAGGAAATCAAAGCAAGAGAGGGAAGGGATGGAGAGGGGCATATCTCTGCTTCCCCACACTCACCCCCCCAGCTGGGGGCTCAACCTCCTCAGAGCATTGGTGGGAACAGTAATGATCTGTAACTCTAACTGAATTATCATTCAAATGATATCTGGGCAAGCACTTTGGAAATGTTAATGTACCTTATAAATATAAGGGATTATTACTAGTGTTATTCAAACAATTGAATGTTGTTAAATGATTATTCATCAGCCACCAGGGTCCCCTCCACACACACACACACACACACACACACACACACCCTCCCCCTCTCTCTCTCACATAGATTCTCATACATAGCTCCTGTATTTGATATTCAAAAATGCCATTCATGACAGTGTTATGGTTTAAAAAGGTGGAATTTTTTTAAAAAAAAGAACCTTAGAATGACAAGCAGTCCTAGCCATACTGAAAATATACATGGTCTGCCCTCCGGTTAGATGCCAGAGCTTCTATTCACAATCATTTCCCACCACCCCACAGGCTGCAAAATGCCTTTGTTCAAAAAAGAGCAACGCAATCTCTCATTTCTGCACACCAGGCTGTCTGTCTGCTCCTATTACCGAGTGTTCCACAGCGACGTGCCATCACTGAAGCTGTGCTTCAACCTGCTTTCCTGATTTACTGCCCTCCTGATAGGGAGTGAATACTCTAGTTTTCTAACCACAGACACACTTACTGTTAATGGTCTGTGGTTAGCCACAGAGGTACATTATAGAGACGAAACACAACTGTAGATCCTAATCTAAATGCTTTTTAGATCTGCTCCTATTCCGTGTCATCATTTGCTGTCTCACGGTGTAGAACCTCTAGGACTGAAGAGATGAATGTCCCTTTCCTCCTGGTGCAGAAGGCACCAGTGCAATAACCAGAGCCCTTAAAAGACCCAGGTCAGGGGTATGTTACTCCAGACACGTCCTTTAACCCTCGATTCAATTTCCTCATCTGTACGATAGGGATAATGACCCTATTTCACAAGGTCATATTACTGCGATGCTCAAATTTAAAGAGCTCTATATAAAAGCAGGAAAAACTGTAAAGTTAGTGCAAGAATCCCTTCTGTAATAACCATGTTAGTTATCAGCCTCTGTTTCCACCTGCAAATGACGTCAGAGGAGGCTACTTTCTA
Source organism: Eschrichtius robustus (assembly GCF_028021215.1). NCBI lineage: Eukaryota > Metazoa > Chordata > Mammalia > Artiodactyla > Eschrichtiidae > Eschrichtius > Eschrichtius robustus. The sequence goes on from NC_090824.1 coordinate 5,403,633, forward strand.
AGGCACAGCTGGGAAGTGTGTAGGTTTTTTAAAAAAATCTTAGCCGAAATCTGCTACTGGGCCTCTGTGGCCTTCCCCCGTCAGCTGCTTCCTCCTGCGCCTTCCCCCATCTCCTCATAATCAACGCACTTCAGGTCACTTTACAGCAACTACTTAGATATTACACTTTAACACAGTTGTTAATGGAGGAGTCGAACTACGGCAAACGCAGCTTCGGTTGTGAACCTATTCCTGGATCCTTACATGACGTCAGGACACGATGGGAATTGGTTTGCTCAGAGAAAGTGCAATAGGTTAATAGAAAAATAATGATTCTGTGTCTTTGGTCTGATGTTTCGCCTATTACCAGAACTAGACATAGGACTTTCCTAAGAATTTGCTTCACACCAAACAGTAAAACTCTGATGCAGAAACCAGACTGGGAAGGTGCTGGGATATCAAGATTCTCCCTCTTCATCCTCGATAACCCTCTCCCTGCAAGCTGCCACGTGCTGAGCCTCAAAGGTGTGAAGTTTCCTTCTGAAGGTCTCCTCCACGCCAGGCAATGTGGTTGAGTCTGGATTTCCCGGGACACATCAACACTCACTACGAGTAAGAGCAACACGCCATATGATTCATTTTCAGTAAACGCAAAACTAAGAATCTACTGAAAAAACTACCCCCCACCCCCAGAAAAGATACAGTGTATACGTAGGGCTAAAAAGCTTCAAATACAGATAGTTAAAGATAGATCAACTTTCACAACCACCTAGCAGGTTGATAAAGCCTCGAAAACCCTTGCTGGCAAGCCGCCTGCTTAGGAGATGGTACCACCCTCTGCGTGTATGCACAATCCTTCCATCATAACTAACCCTCCTGGATCCTGAGTTATGGGGGAGTCCCTTTAATAGACAGTCTGGGTTATAAGCAAATTGTCTGAATGTCCCAAGTGTACGATTAGAAGTCATTTTAACTGGTTATCCTTTTTTTTAAATTTTTATTTTATTTTATTTTATTTTTAATTAATTTATTTATTTTTGGGTGTGTTGGGTCTTCGTTTCGGTGCGAGGGCTTTCTCTAGTTGTGGCAGGTGGGGGCCACTCTTCATCGTGGTGCGCGGGCCTCTCACTATCGCGGCCTCTCTTGTTGCGGGGCACAGGGTCCAGACGCGCAGGCTCAGTAGTTGTGGCTCACGGGCCCATTTGCTCCGTGGCATGTGGGATCTTCCCAGACCAGGGCTCGAACCCGTGTCCCCTGCATTGGCAGGCAGATTCTCAACCACTGCGCCACCAGGGAAGCCCCTAATTTTTATTTTTAAAGTACAGAAACATATTAGAAAAGATTTTAAAATGTAAAGAGAAATGGAAAGTAATCATCAGCCCTTCCCCCTCCCAAGTGAGGCTGCCAGTGCCAAGCCATGGCTCAGGCCCAACCTAGGCATTTATCAGGGATGCTGGGGGGCGGGGGAGGGGGAAAGGCTGAACTCCCAGTCCAGACTCTCCCGTCTTGCCACCCACGTCCGCTTCACACCTGCCACCATGCGGGAAACCACTAGAAAATGCTCCTGATACTACTTAGTTCTAAGATGCTACTTTAGTTCTAAGATGGGAACAAATCCCCCTACTTCCCTCTTCCTGCCACTGCAATGCCAAAGCCCAGAGCTCATCCAAACCTCACGTGACAGATGGCACTTCTGATGTTATTGTTCCCATCTTTGGCCATCCGACAGAATGAAAATCATAACTTCTAAAATTACCAGTGTATCTTATTAGTATAAAGGAAGAAGGGTAAAATTTCTGCGAACTGGAAAACCATAGATGGGGGAAAAGCCACCCTATTTTTAAAAGAAAAAAAATATTCAAAGGGGTGGGTAAGGAAATATAAATCATAATTGGTATTTTCACCATTCTTTACAGATTTAAAGTCTGTGTTAGTTCGGGAACAAAAATATGTGTTATAGGCGCCGTACTGCTCATAAAGCATCGTGTTTAGTATGAAACATTTAAAAGCATGCTCGGACCGTAACTAAACGTTTAGTTGAAGAGTTATGACTTAAAATCTTTTCTCTACTCTTTTCTGCACGTGACAGGGACTAGGAAGACCCAGGTCTGGGTTTCCTTCCTCCCAGACCTACTGAGCTGCTGTGACTTCTCTCCTGACGTGAGCCCTCCTCCTCCTGGGTGACCTCACCAACCCTCCCGGTTGCAGCCGTGACCTCTGCTGTTGACTCCTCAACTGACATCTCTGACCAGAGTCGTCTCGAGCTCCAGATCTGACTCCATCAGCCCACTGACATCTTCACCTGAAGACACGGGCATGTACAGACATGTATACACACGTGTGTGCGTAGGAACATGATACATGAAGTTAAACTGGCCGTCTTGCCTGTAACCACCTCCGCTGCTCCCTCACCTCTATGAATGCAGCACCGTGCAGCCTACTGTTGATCTACAAATCTCAGAGTATCCTTGGCTGCTTCCGTATTTCTTACCCTCAGCATCAAATCAATCCTCAAATCCTGCTGACTCTTAAGTACCTAAGTATTCAGAATATTAAATACCGTCTCAGTATCTACAGATCTCATCTCCACTACCACACCCTGGTCTGGCCCTGGCTGGTCACACAATCTCTGGACTCCATCCAGCCTCCACTGGCTCACCTGTCGACAGTCTTACCCGTTCCCTTCCCACTCTTTTTCATACGGCAGCGTGATCTTTCTAAAATACAAATTGGATCACATCTCTGCTTAAATCCACTGTCTTTGGGATAAAATACTCAGCGCTTGGGATCAATCTGCCCTGTATATGTCTTCAGTCCATGTGACGTCCCAGCTCCTGTGCTCCAGCTCTAGCTGGACTCTTGTAGCTTCTCAAATACAGTAAGTCCCCTACATATGAACGAGTTCCGTTCCGAGACCGTGTTCCTAAGTCCAATTTGTTCGTAAGTCCAACAAAGTTAGCCTAGGTACCCAACTAACACAATCAGCTATATAGTACTGTACTGTAATAGGTTTATAATACTTTTTGCACAAATAATACATAAAAAACAAACAAACACAAAAAATAAAGAAAACATTTTTAATCTTACAGTACAGTACCCTGAAAAGTACAGCAGTCCAGTACAACAGCTGGCATACGGGGGCTGGCATCCAGTGAACAGGCAAGAAGAGTTACTGACTGGAGGAGGGAGAGGAGGTGGGAGATGGTAGAGCTGAAGGATAGTCAGCAATAGGAGACGGAGGGCAAGCTGCAATTTTATTCACTCCTGATGATGATGGCACAGGTTCTGGTTCCTTACTGGAATCAGACGCACATTCACATCTTGAAGGTTCATATGTAGGGCTCTTACTGTATTTCAAGCTCTCTCCTGCTTCCAAGCCTTCTCCCAAGCCACTCAATCTTCGTGGGACTCTCCCCCTCTTCTTCACCTGGATTACTTCTCCTCTCGAAGTTCATCAGCTCAGGGCTATTCCCTCCAAGACACACCCCTCACCACCCACTGCTAGAAGAGCAAGCTGGGCTGAGTGGTCCTCCGGCGTATTTCCAGAGCATCCCCTTGGCTGACCATTATCACTGCACTTACTAGGATGTTCTGAAGGCACCCATTTACTTGAGCCCTTCTCCACTAGCCTGCGAGCTCCTTGAAAACAGGGACGGGCCATTCACACTGGACATCCTCAGCCCCTAGCACATTACCTGGCACAAAGCCGCCCCACTCCACCCTCGTGAAGGTGCCGAATGAAAAGCTGTTTCCAACACTGACAGCAGCAGTTCCAAAAGTACAGGGCAAAGACCCCTGAGAGTCCCTGAGACCCCTTCAGGACATCCGTGAGGTCAAAACGATCCTCACAATAATACCCAGATAGTATTGCCTCTGTCGCTGTGCTGACACGTGCGCTGATAGCACGGAAGCTGCCAGGGGGTAGGGGCAATGCTGTTGTGCCTTAGCCCAGACCCTTGCTGCCACTGAGGGCGAAAAGCTAAGTTCACGCAAGACGTCTTTAGTGAAGCTGCGTGATATCCTCACGTTATTCAAGCAGTCCCTCGAGAACGTGCCTCTTTCCTCTGTGAGAGGAACGGAAAGCACAGGAGGCCCTTGGCTGCCCGAGGCCCGCAGGCCGTCTCAGCCGCCGTGGGCTCTGATTCGGGGAGCATCATTTTCACCTGAAAGAACGACAGAGCGGCAAACTGCGCTTATTCAGACGGGAGTGCTGTGCAGTCATTTTCTCAACAGTGAATGAAGTGAGCCTGTCACGTCAAGATAAACAATTGACAGTGTTTGCTGCCAATGATAAAATCTGAGCTTTCAAGAAAAAAACAGAACATTGGAAAATTTGTATCAGCCCCCGTGAGCTGGACAACATCCCATACTTTAAGACTTTTCTGAAGACTTGGTGGTGATATTAACCCATATGATTCTTCTAAATTGTATAATGAAATGTGTCAACATTTGGAAGATCTGCATAACCAGCGAATCAATACTTTTCACGTGACTGAAGTGTGACATCAGAAAATCATGCATGAGCCGAAGAGATGTTCAAATGAAACATGGACCAAAAGGTTTGAGAACCTCCAACCGCCAGGGTCAAACTGAAGGACTCAGAGTAGAAAGACAGGCCGACAAATCTCCAGCAAAATGGACCCCTCCCCTCTCTCAGGAATTGGCCGTGTGCTCTAGCAGTTAGAGGTATGACTTGTACTTGCATCTGACAATGGTACCATTTCAACTTAAGCTTTCCCCATTTAGAAGGAAACATGCACCTTTCGAAGCTGGGGAAAACTGAGAGGTGATGTGAATCAGGAGGAAGCCTGTGGACCAGGAGCCACAAGAACTGCCCTCCAGTTGTCAGCAGGGGCCCCAGGTGCCACCGGGTAAGCTAAGCAAAGCATCCAGCTTGCAAGACGGCAGTGCCTTCACCTGCAGCGGGAGGAGCCCTGTGTGCTTGCAGAGCACCTGTCTGAAGGGAAGACCTGCAGCTGAGCTCCTTGACCACAGGGGTCCCCAGGCCACATGTCAGGTGTCACCCAACAGCATTTGGTATCAGTACTAATCCTCCAAAAGGAAGGGGTATCAAAAGTCAACGGTTGGGCTTCCCTGGTGGCGCAGTGGTTGAGAATCTGCCTGCCAATGCAGGGGACACGGGTTCGAGCCCTGGTCTGGGAAGATCCCACATGCCGCAGAACAGCTGGGCCCATGAGCCACAATTACTGATCCTGCGCGTCTGGATCCTGTGCTCCGCAGCAAGAGAGGCCGTGATAGTGAGAGGCCCACGCACCGCGATGAAGAGTGGCCCCCGCTTGCCACAACTAGAGAAAGCCCTCGCACAGAAACGAAGACCCAACACAGCCATAAATAAATAAATTAAAAAAAAAAAAAAAAGTCAATGGTTACAGGGACTTTCCAGGTGGTCTGGTGGTTAAGACTCTGTGCTTCCATTGGAGGGGGCAAGGGTTTGCTCACTGGTCCGGGAACTAAGATCCCACATGCCGCATGGCGTGGCACGGCCAAAAGAAAAAAAAAAAGTCAATGGTTACAGTCGGGAGAGGGAAGGGGGAAGGGGCAGTATAGGGGTAGGGAATTAAGAGGTACAAACTATTAGGTATAAAATAAGCTACAAGGATATATTGTACAGGGAACATAGCCAATATTTTACAATAACTATCAATGGAGTATAACCTTTAAAAATTGTGACTCACTATATTGTACACCTGTATATTATATAATATTGTACAGCAACTATACTTCAATTAAAAAAATTTTTTTAAGTCAATGGGACGAATATGGTATGGAGAAATAAAGTGGAAAAGGCTAGAACGAGGGAAGAGTGAAACAGTATTTAAACATCTGTGCTCTGAAGTCAGCAGGCACCTCTGGAAGTACCTGCTTCACAGGAATCCCCACATTCTTAATCCTGCCAGATTCCTATCTCATAGGAGCCACCTTTTCCCTGTAAGCAAACACAAAATGCTGATAAGCATCTCCACCACAGAAGTAATGCCAGTGTCACCAACGTGGTTTATCTTTCAAATCACAAAGAAGATAAAGAAGAGATGTCACCAACACCCTAAAGGTCCTCTCAGTTTACGCAACCCAGCAAAAAGCAACTCTGAGCTATGCTACCAGCTCCAATTCTGCTGCCCCATCAAAATCGTTCCTCCCAATGGCAGAAAGTATTACACAGAGCTGCTGCATTTGGCTACCGAAAATAAATATTGATTCCTCCCCATTTTAACAAAGACAAACAAGAAGAAACCATTGTTTGCAGAAAAAAAAAAAAAACAGATCATTTTAGATTTTGCCTCAAATAAATCAACGTTAATCGTGACGCAACAAGGGGGTGTATCATTACTTTATTAGAAGGTGTACAGTTTGTTTTTCAAATGAAGCCTCACAGATCTCAGTTGAAGCACCAGGGAAAATGCGAGCTCACAGATATCAAAGTGACAGGCAATGCTTGAACCATGAGATGTGGGTCGTACAATAATCAAACAGACCCGAATCTGAGTACTGGTTCTGTCGCTCCTTAGCTGTGTGACCTCAATCAAGTTACTCTGCCTCTCTGAGGCTCAGTTACACCATCTCTAAACCTGGGGTAACCTGCCTACCACCGGATGGCTGTGAAGAGTAAGGAGCACAGAGACCTAGCATAGTGTCTGGCACAAAGTCATGCACTCAGGGGCTGTCTTTGCTAGAATAACGACCACCGAGACACATCTGCATGACAGATGCCCTGCACTAGCCATGCAGCTGTGGCCTGGGAGAGTGGGAAACGGTAGGGCATCTCTTGGCTCTGAGATAACTGGTCCTCGGGTTGGGATTCACCGAGGGGGGAGGGGGGAGGGGGAGAGGGCAGCGGGATGAGAGCCTCTGCGTTCTGTAAAACAGAACCCATTTATATAACCCATTCTTTCCTTTATAGTTTTATGACCTATTAATTTAAAAGACGTTTCATAATAAAATTGGTTCAGGGACTTCCCTGGCAGTCCAGTGGTTAAGATTCCACGCTTCCACTGCAGGGGGCCTGGGTTCAATCCCTGGTTGGGGAACTAAGATCCTGCATGCTGTGCATCGTGGCCAAAAGAAGAAGAAAGAAAGAAAAAAGAAAAGAAGAAAATTGGTTCATTTGACCTTCTTTTTGGACTATTTTTTTAAAAGATGAACTTTCACCCTGAATCTTTTTAGGTCCCTTCCATCTCCAGGTTTCCATGACAACAACAGCTCTACATCATCAGTGTTTGGGGGAAAGAACAGTGTCAACTCTTAGAAGTGGCAGTAACACAAAACACGGTTGAAGGCTATGGTGTGTCAAGCACACGGACCTTCACCGTCTGGTGATGATCTTGGCCTTGCAGTCTGCAGGGCCTCGAAGCCTTGGTCAGCTGAGAAAGATCTCGGCGTCCGGCTCAGCGCCCGGGCAGCCGACTCAGGCATTAGCAACCTCTCGGTAGGGAGGAAAGGAATTCTGGGGTCAGAGCTTCCAGCGCATAAACAGAAGTATTCAATTCACTTAAATTTTCATTAATTTTAGTTGATAACTAGTTTTTAATTTGAATTAGCATAATTACATGCAAAGTTTACAGTCTTCTTACATCTCTGTATTTTTTAACAGGTAAAGACAGTTATTTTTGTTGGCCTTGATAATCTACCAGATTATTTTTTCTACAAACAAGAACAACAACAGCATATAAATGTATAGGCTAGGGCATCTGAATTTTTGCCTTGAAGACTAGAGAGAAAAAAAAAAAAAGCAAGCAAGATTTGCTTCCCCTTAAATCAAAAGCCAGTATTTCTCTTGCATGAGACTGACATTTGCTGTCCCTGATTGAGAAACACAAAATTGACAAGGTTGGAATTTCAAAGCATACAAAACTGGTTTGCTCGGCATAATGAGATTAATCATCTTTCCTCCAGAAAGGTAGCTAATGAAGATTCCTTGGCCAAACGTGGCGCTTTTTTTCTAAGGGCGGCAACTAATTTATTCAGCCTTAAGGCGCAAAATGCGGAGCTGACAGAGCAAGGAACGGAGTTTTTGTTTTTTTTTTTTTTGTTTTTTTTTTTTTTGTTTTTAATTAATTAATTTATTTTATGGCTGTGTTGGGTCTTCGTTTCTGTGCGAGGGCTTTCGCTAGTTGTGGCAAGTGGGGGCCACTCTTCATTGCGGTGCGCGGGCCTCTCATTATCGCGGCCTCTCTTGTTGCGGAGCACAGGCTCCAGACGCGCAGGCTCAGCAGTTGTGGCTCACGGGGCCTAGTTGCTCCGCGGCATGTGGGATCCTCCCAGACCAGGGCTCGAACCCGTGTCCCCCGCATTAGCAGACAGATTCTCAACCACTGTGCCACCAGGGAAGCCCAGGAACGGAGTTTTTAGCAGAGCAAATTAGAGATCCTTTGCATTATGGCCCCTCTACCTACTCTGGGCTTGTTAGCCATGGATCAGAAGAGAGAATTATTACACTTAGAAACACTTTATCCGTTCACTTCCTTTAAAAACCATGTAAGAACAGAAGCAAATTGTAACAAAGCAGTTGGTAACTGAGATGCTAGTCACTGGGAACTCCAAACAAACTATTCAGGGGCCTCTATTCAAAGGTTTGTATTATTTCCTTGACCCCTGAAACATTCCGCAACCCTGCAGAGAGGACTGCATCCCCCTCCCACCCCCTCCCACCTCAAACCAGCCCTAAATCTTGACTCTGGGAGTCTCTTTGGTATGGAGGAAACCTCTGAGCCAGACAAATTGTAGCAGCCATTGTATACGGAGGGACAGCAGAATGCAGGGAGAAAGGGTCACCCAGAGGTTCCTGGCAGGGGAGACATTCCCACAAACACCTGAATGCTGGATGGTTCCTGCAAAGGCCTAATGGTCTGTAGACCAATCTGTCAGCCTCCCAGTTCCTATTTCTACTTACAGTGTATTAAAGAAGGATTGTCATCCGGATATTGCCTGCAATCTACACTCTTAGATTTAGGTTAGAAAAGACTCCTTGATTGACTTCCTTCTCAGTCTATACCCAGCTGTTTTGGTGTCATAAGGCCAGAGCTTTGTCAATGTCCCCAGGCACACCTGACTGAGGGGGCTGGGCTGCCACACCTGCCAAGGTGATGTTGACAATGTCACCAAGCCCAAGCCACCCCAATGACAAGTGGACATTCCTCTGGTATGTAAACTCCAACAACCATTTATGGTTCAGCAGTGAGCAAGGCAACACGCGTTCTCAAAGACAATAGAGTCTTTGCCCTTGAGGATGTCAGGAAAGAGAGCGTGGAAAGAAGGGGAGGAGGTGAACCCCAAAAGACCTGGGAGGAAGCACCATGGGGAAACCCCAGACAGACATATCTGGATGTCGGGGTGGAGAAGAATTGGGAAATACCGTGCCATGCGGTCAGGGGCTCTGCAGCTCACAAGGCACAGTCTCATAGATTGTTTCGCTTGTAAGGATTACGAAGCCCACTTTGGGGCGTGGAAAACGGAGGTTAAATGATTCATCCCGGGAATCTGAAAAAGAGCCACCACTCCACTTGGATTGGGTTTTGAGTCCTAGAAGGGAGAAACTTGGCTTGGATCAACAAATAATTTCAGGGCCTCTGAAGGCAGCAGAAAAGGAAAAGCCTGAGGCCGGGCTCTGCAGATTGAGAGTTGTGTGTTCTGGGGAGGTGACTTAACCCTCAGCTCCTCCGCTGTGAAGACAGAGGCCAAGGCCAGTCTTGCCAGGAACTGCTGGCAGACGGGATGAAAAAAGACAACAAATTATAAGCTGTAGATACTAAGCAGATGCGAAGTATCACTGCTCCTCTTCACAAGCCAAGGGCCAGGCCTTGTTACTAGTAGACACAGATTGCTGTGGAAGGAAGGGAAGGAGGGAGGGAGGGAGTGGGGACGAGCTTTGTAGAGTCAGTAGACTCTCCCCGAACTTTGCTTTCCCGGGACAAACCTCGGCACATCTGGCTGCCTGGCTCTGCAGGCAGCTGGCTGGCCCTAGCGGCACCGTGACAGATGATTGTGCTACAAGGGCCTCACGGCTCCCCCCGGGGCACCACCCACCTACAAGCCAGGCTCTCCCCTGAATGTCAGTCAAGTGTCGGGCCAGCGTCCACGGATACGGTCTCAGCAGGAACTGCTCTGGGCACGGGCCAGCCTGGCCATCGGGTCCCACTGGTCCACAAACCCTCTCCCAATCCCCTGGGGCCTGACAGGCTTCTGAATCCAGGTTCTGACCTCAGAACAAAAGCAGGGGGCATATAGCATATAACACCCAACACCCCCAGAAGGGTCTGGGGCAGCACCCCTAATCACACTCAAAAATAGCTCTAGATGGGGGAGGAGTAAGACTCGGAGATCACCTTCCTCCCCACAAATACATCAGAAATACATCTACATGTGGAACAACTCCTACAGAACACCTACTGAATGCTGGCAGAAGACCTCAGACTTCCCAAAAGATATATATTTTTTTTTTTCCTTTTTCTCCTTTTGTGAGTGTGTATGTGTATGCTTCTTTGTTTCTTTGCGTGATTCTGTCTGTATACCTTTGCTTTTACTATTTGTCCTAGGGTTCTGTCTGTCCGTTTTTTTGTTTTGTTTTGTTTTTGGTTCTTTTAGTATAGTTTTTATTTATTTATTTATTTTTGGCTGCACTGGGTCTTTGTTGCTGCGCACGGGCTTTCTCTAGTTGCAGCGAGCGAGGGCTACTCTTCGTTGTGGTGTGTGGGCTTCTCATCGTGGTGGCTTCTCTTGTTGCGGAGCACAGGCTCTAGGTGCACAGGCTTCAGTAGTTGTGGCATGTGGGCTCAGTAATTGTGGCTCACAGGCTCTAGAGCACAGGCTCAGTAGTTGTGGCACACGGGCTTAGTTGCTCCGTGGCATGTAGGATCTTCCCGGACCAGGGCTCAAACCCGTGTCCCCTGCCTTGGCAGGCAGATTCTTACCCTCTGCGCCACCAGGGAAGTCCCTATAGTTTTTAGTGCTGGTTATCATTGGTGGATTTGTTTTCTGGTTTGGTTGCTCTCTTCTTTCTTTCTTTCTTTTTTATTACTTTTTAATTCCTTTATTTTTAATAATTTTTTAATTTTTAATTTTAATAACTTTTATTTCCTTCCTCCCTCTCTCCCTCCCTTCCTTCCTTCATTTCTTTTTTTCTCCCTTTTCTTCTGAACCATGTGACTGATAGGGTCTTGGTGCTCCAGCCGAGTGTCAGGCCTGTGCCTCTGAGGTGGGAGAGCCGAGTTCAGGACGTTGGTCCACCAGAGACCTCCTGGCTCCACGTAATATCAAATGGCGAAAGCTCTCCCAGAGATCTCCGTCTCAACGCTAAGACCCGGCTCCACTCAACGACCAGCAAGCTATAGTGCTGGACACACTATGCCAAACAACTAGCAAGACAGGAACACACCCCACCCATTAGCAGAGAGGCTGCCTAAAATCATAACAAGGTCATAGACACCCCAAAACACACCACTGGACGTGGTCCTGCTCACCAGAAAGACAAGATCCAGCCTCATCCACCAGAACACAGGCACCAGTCCCCTCCACCAGGAAGCCTACAAAACCCACTGAACCAACCTTACCCACTGGGGGCAGACACCAAATACAACGGGAACTACGAACCTGCAGCCTGCGAAAAGGAGACCCCAAACACAGTAACTTAAGCAAAATGAGAAGACAGAGAAACACACAGCAGATGAAGGAGCATGGTAAAAACCCACCAGACCACAAAATGAAGAGGAAATAGGCAGTTGACCTGAAAAAGAATTCAGAGTAGTGATAGTAAAGATGATCCAAAATCTTGGAAATAGAATGGAGGAAATACAAGGACCTAGAAGAACTAAAGAGCAAACAAACAATGATGAACAGCACAATAAATGAAATTAAAAATTCTCTATAAGGAATCAATAGCAGAATAACTGAGGCAGAAGAACAGATAAGTGACCTAGAAGATGAAAGAGTGGAAATAACTACCACAGAGCAGAATAAAGAAAAAAGAATGAAAACAATTGAGGACAGTCTCAGAGACCTCTGGGACAACATTAAATGCACCAACACACCACTTATAGGGGTCCCATAAGAAGGAGAGAAAAAGAAACGGACTGAGAAAATATTTGAAGAGATTAAAGTTGAAAACTTCCTTAATATGGGAAAGGAAATAGTCAATCAAGTCCAGGAAGTGCAGAGAGTCCCATACAGGATAAATCCAAGGAGAAACACACCAAGACACATATTAATCAAACTATCAAAAATTAAATTAAAAAAAATATTAAAAGCAATAAGGGAAAAGCAACAAATAACATACAAGGGAATCCCCATAAGGTTAGCAGCTGATCTTTCAGCAGAAACTCTGCAAGCCAGAAGGGAGTGGCAGGACATACTTAAAGTGATGAAAAGGAAAAACCTACAAGCAAGATTACTCTACCCAGCAAGGATCTCATTCAGATTCAATGGAGAAATTAAAACCTTTACAGGCAAGCAAAAGCTAAGAGAATTCAGCACCACCAAACCAGCTTTACAACAAATGCTAAAGGAACTTCTCTAGGCAGGAAACACAAGAGAAGGAAAAGACCTACAATAACAAACCCAAAACAATTAAGAAAATGGTAATAGGAACATACATATCGATAACTATCTTAAATGTAAATGGATTAAATGTTCCAACCAAAAGACACAGACTAGCTGGATGGATACAAAAACAAGACCTGTATATATGCTGCCTACAAGAGACCCACTTCAGACCTAGGGACACATACAGACTGAAAGTGAGGGGATGGAAAAAGATATTCCATGCAAATGGAAATCAAAAGAAAGCTGGAGTAGCAATTCTCATATCAGACAAAATAGACTCTAAAATAAAGACGATTACAAGAGACAAAGAAGGACACTACATAATGATCAAGGGATCAATCCAAGAAGAAGATATAACAATTGTAAATATTTATGCACCCAACATAGGAGCACCTCAATACATAAGGCAAATGCTAAGAGTCATAAAAGGGGAAATCAAAAGTAACACAATCAAAGTAGGGGACTTTAACACCCCACTTTCACCAATGGACAGATCATCCAAAAGGAAAATAAATAAGGAAACACGAGCTTTAAATGATACATTAAACAAGATGGACTTAATTGATATTTACAGGACAGTTCATCCAAAAACAACAGAATACACTTTCTTCTCAAGTGCTCACGGAACATCCTCCAGGATAGATCATATCTTGGGTCACAAATCAAGCCTCGGTAAATTTAAGAAAATTGAAATCGTATCAAGTATCTTTTCCAACCACAACGTTATGAGACTAGATATCAATTACAGGAAAAAAATCTGTAAAAAATACAAACACATGGAGGCTAAACAATACACTACTAAATAACCAAGAGATCACTGAAGAAATCAAAGAGGAAATAAAAAAATACCTAGAAACAAATGACAATGAAAACACGATGACCCAAAACCTATGGGATGCAGCAAAAGCAGTTCAAAGAGGGAAGTTTATAGCAATACATTCCTACCTCAAGAAACAAGAAACACCTCAAATAAACAACCTAACTTTACACCTAAAGCAATTAGAGAAAGAAGAACAAAAAAACCCCAAAGTTAGCAGAAGGAAAGAAATCATAAAGATCAGATCAGAAATAAATGAAAAAGAAATGAAGGAAACAATAGCAAAGATCAATAAAACTAAGAGTTGGTTCTTTGAGAAGATAAACAAAATTGATAAACCATTAGCCAGACTCATCAAGAAAACAAGGGAGAAGACTCAAATCAATAGAATTAGAAATGAAAAAGGAGAAGTAACAACTGACACTGCAGAAATACAAAGGATCATGAGAGATTACTACAAGCAACTCTATGCCAATAAAATGGACAACCTGGAAGAAATGGACAGATTCTTAGAAATGCACAACCTTCTGAGACTGAAACAGGAAGAAATAGAAAGTATGAACAGACCAGTCACAAGCACTGAAATTGAAACTGTGATTAAAAATCTTCCAACAGACGAAAGCCCAGGACCAGATGGCTTCACAGGCGAATTCTATGAAACATTTAGAGAAGAGCTAACACCTATCCTTCTCAAATTCTTCCAAAATATAGCAGAGGGAGGAACACTCCCAAGCTCATTCTACGAGGCCACCATCACCCTGATACCAAAACCAGACAAAGATGTCACAAAGAAAGAAAACTACAGACCAATATCACTGATGAACATAGATGCAAAAATCCTCAACAAAATACTAGCAAACAGAATCCAACAGCACATTAAAAGGATCATCCACCATGATCAAGTGGGGTTTATCCCAGGAATGCAAGGATTCTTCAATATACGCAAGTCAATCAGTGTGATAAACCATACTAACAAATTGAAGGAGAAAAACCATATAATTATCTCAATAGATGCAGAAAAAACTTTTGACAAAAATCAACACCCATTTATGATAAAAACCCTCCAGAAAGTAGGCATAGAGGGAACTTACCTCAACATAATAAAGGCCATATATGACAAACCCACAGCCAACATCGTTCTCAATGGTGAAAAACTGAAACCATTTCCTCTAAGATCAGGAACAAGACAAGGCTGTCCACTCTCACCTCTGTTATTCAACATAGTTTTGGACGTTTTAGCCACATCCAAAGGAATCCAAATCGGAAAAAAAAAAGCAAAGCTGTCACTGTTTGTAGGTGACATGATACTATACATAGAGAATCCTAAAGATGCTACCAGAAAACTAATAGAGCTAATCAATGAATGTGGTAAAGTAGCAGGATACAAGATTAATGCACAGAAATCTCCTGCATTCCTATATGATTACCCAATCTACAGATTCAATGCAATACCTATCAAACTACCACTGGCATTTTTCACAGAACTAGAACAAAAAATTGCACAATTTGTATGGAAACACAAAAGACCCCCAATAGCCAAAGCAATCTTGAGAAAGAAAAACGGAACTGGAGGAATCAGGCTTGCTGACTTCAGACTATACTACAAAGCTACAGTAATCAAGACGATATGGTACTGGCACAAAAACAGAAATATAGAGCAATGGAACAGGATAGAAAGCCCAGAGATAAACCCAGGCACATATGGTCACCGTATTTTTGATAAAGGAGGCAAGAATATATAATGGAGAAAAGACAGCCTCTTCAATAAGTGGTGCTGGGAAAACTGGACAGCTACATGTAAAAGAATGAAATTAGAACACTCTAACACCATATACAAAACTAAACTCAAAACGGATTAAGGACCTAAATGTAAGGCCAGACACTATCAAACTCTTAGAGGAAAACATAGGCAGAACACTCTATGACATAAATCACAGCAAGATCCTTTTTGACCCACCTCCTAGAGAAATGGAAATAAAAACAAAAATAAACAAATGAGACCTAATGAAACTTAAAAACTCTTTTGCACAGCAAAGGAAACCATAAACAAGACGAAAAGACAACCCTCAGAATGGGAGAAAATATTAGCAAATGAAGCAACTGACAAAGAATTAATCTCCAAAATTTACAAGCAGCTCATGCAGCTCAATATCAAAAAAACAAACAACCCAATCCAAAAATGGGCAGAAGACCTAAATAGACATTTCTCCAAAGAAGATATACAGATTGCCCACAAATACATGAAAGGATGCTCAACATCTCTAATCATTAGAGAAATGCAAATCAAAACTACAATGAGGTATCACCTCACACCAGTCAGAATGGCCATCATCAAAAAATCTACAAACAATAAATGCTGGAGAGGGTGTGGAGAAAAGGAAATCCTCTTGCACTGTTGGTGGGAATGTAAATTGATACAGCCACTATGGAGAACAGTATGAAGGTTCCTTAAAAAACTAAAAAGAGAACTACCATATGACCCAGCAATCCCACTACTTGTCATATACCCTTAGAAAACCATAGTTCAAAAAGAGTCATGTACCACAATGTTCATTGCAGTTCTATTTACAATAGCCAGGACATGGAAGCAACCTAAGTGTCCATCGAAAGATGAATAGATAAAGAAGATGTGGCACATATATACAATGGAATATTACTCAGCCATAAAAAGGAACGAAATAGGGTCATTTGTAGAGATGTGGATGCATCTAGAGACTGTCATACAGAGTGAAGGAAGTCAGAAAGAGAAAAGCAAATATCGTATATTAACGCATACATGTGGAATCCAGAAAAATGGTACAGATGAACGGTTTGCAAGGCAGAAATAGAGATGCAGACGTAGAGAACAAACATATGGACACCAAGGGGGGAAAACGGTGGGGGGGGGGGGGGTGTGATGAATTGGGAGATTGGGATTGACATGTATTCACTAATATGTATAAAGTAGATAACTAATAATAACCTGCTGTATTTTTTAAAAAAATTAAAAAAAAAAGAGTCATGTACCACAATGTTCATTGCAGTTCTATTTACAATAACCAGGACATGGAAGCAACCTAAGTGTCCATCGACAGATGAATGGATAAAGAAGATGTGGCACATATATACAATGGAATATTACTCAGCCATAAAAAGAAACGAAACTGAGTTATTTGTAGTGAGGTGGATGGACCTAGAGTTTGTCATACAGAGTGAAGTAAGTCAGAAAGAGAAAAACAAATACCATATGCTAGCACATATATATGGAATTTAAAAAAAAAAAAAGGTTCTGAAGAATCTAGGGGCAGGACAGGAATAAAGATGCGGACGTAGAGAATGGACTTGAGGACACGGGGAGGGGGAAGGGTAAGCTGGGACGAAGTGAGAGAGTGGCATGGACATATATACACTACCACATGTAAAATAGATAGCTAGTGGGAAGCAGCCGCATAGCACAGAGAGATCAGCTCGGTGCTTTGTGACCACCTAGAGGGGTGGGATAGGGAGGGTGGGAGGGAGACACAAGAGGGAGGAGATATGGGGATATATGCATATGTGTAGCTGATTCACTTTGTTATACAGCAGAAACTAACACACCATTGTAAAGCAATTATACTCCAATAAAGATGTTAAAAAAAAAAACAACTCTACAGAAGAGCAGAAGAACTTTCACATGAAAAGGGAGAAATAGAAACCATTAAAAGCCACATGTTTCAATTCAGGGGAGGTTTTTCCACCCTTCCATCCCCCCAATCCCCACCAAATGATGTCCAATCAGGCTGAGTCTAAATAATAATTGAGTTACCAAAAAACATTTGGTGTTCAGAGCCTTCTGGATTTTGAAATCACAGATAAGGGATTATGGGCTGATTTAGAAGCTAGTTCTCCCTCAGGCCATTGGATCTTAAGGCATCTGAGATAAATATGTGAGAGAGAAACCAAGCAAACAGGCAGAGCCCAGCCTAGGTTACAGGGCACCTGTTGGAACACTGGATACGACTTCTGGGCATGCTTCCACCCACACTTCAGCCACAGTGGAAAACTGCACAAGTAAGAGGTACTGCTGCAAAGCCAGCAGTTTCCTCACTCTTTAGGATGATTTGAGAGAGAACAGGAATTTAATAAAAAAAAAAAAAGCAAGGCACTTTACCCAGGATGTGGCCCTGAAGAACAAGATCAACATTTGTCAAATATGATGTTTAAGTAGATAAGGAAATTTATGGTTTTAAGAAGATGCTATAGAATCCTGTAAATAATCTTGTAACAGCTTACGCTGCATCCAGATTTTTGAATGTCAGGTTTTTCCAAAAGCAAAGCGTATCTATAAATCACTTTTTTCAAGGTCCAGGAAAACCACCACCACCACAACAAAATTTTCAGCATAGAAGGTGCAAGTATCTATATCATATTTTCTTGTTAAATCAAGTGCTCTTTTCAAGGTCGATTACCCGATCAGTGTAGATACTAACGTATAGAAGGCAACATGGCACCGTTCAAAGGACGCTGGGTTTTGTCAGGAGACCTGCGTCTGGGGGTCTGTCACTTCCTGAACTGAGTGGCCTTGGTGAAGTTACTTAACATCCATCAGTCACCTGATGGATCTCATCGTCCGTAACATGAACGTGATAAAAGAGTATTTATCTAACTTATGCTAGAGTTTGGTTGTGAGAATTAAGTGAGAAACAGATCTGAAGGTGCTTTGAAAACTATAAAATACTAGAGTGGAGATAGCGTCTCTCAATAAATCCCTCCAATGTTCAAGCAAATTACAGTGGTTGGCCTGTGTTTAGAGGCCATGTCAATAACAACAAAAGGTAAATAAACAGAATAAAATTGTGTGTGTGTCTGTATATATATATATTGTTTTTTTACCAAGTATGTACACAAATATGTATAATCCATGAACGCTGAAAGCTCCTACACTGACTCCACTCTACAATAACTAAGAGGCTTTGCTACATGTGATTGTGAGTTATTTCACCACTGTAAACAATGAAGAAGTGTTTCTGGTAATACTGGAAAGCTTTTCAGGATCAGGAAGTTCTCCCTTTGACTTTCATGATGATTTAAAGATAGCATGGCCCTTTGTCTAATTTTAGTATTTGATTTTTCTTTTTTTTTTTTTTAAGCAAGTTAATTACAGCATCACCAGGTATTTTTCTGTAATGCAACTCTCTAATCCTGAGTAGTATTTGATTTTTCATTCAACAAGCATTTATTAGACACACCCCATAACCATGCCCCGTGCAGAGCAACGGAAGGAAGCAAAATAAAAAAGACAATACAGGGTCCCCACCCTGAAGGAGTGTGCTAGCTGATCGTGGAAACAAAGGTTGAACAGATAACCATAAGGCAGGATGGAATGAACCAAGTGCCAATTAGAGGGGTATGTACCAAAATTTGGAAATGCAGAGGAAAGACCAGGTGACCCTGGATAGATCAGGGAAGATTTCACCCAGGAGACAATGTGTAGGCTGGGTCCCTAGGATAAACCGTGTTTCAATATGGAAACAGGAGGGGATAAGGATTGATAAATTATGACTACAGAACCACAGAAATTCTTGGCATACTGGAAAAGCAATGCACAGTTGACAGAGGGATGAATCCAACATTTATGGGATGCCTACGTGACATCACGAACTAGGCTAGATCAACGTAGTTGCAACCATCAAATATTTATTAATGTGTTACAAAGGTAACACATTGATAAATCTTTACACCTTGATTCAAGACACCACCACTGGACCTCTTGCGATTGCCCTCAGACCCTTCCCTGTCCTCTGTGCTGGGAGGCTAACTCTGGCAGGGGTAGGGGATTGCAACACAGCCCCTTGTTCCCTGGCTCCCCTCTCCGTTTGCCCAATGGGACACAGAGCAGCAGATGGGCGGGAGGGAGGAGAGTGGGGTCAGGGTGCTTCTTCTTCATAATTGGCAGAGTCATGATTTGAACCCAGACCTATCTGTCTCCAAAGCCCATGCTTTGAACTTCGGGAATGTAATCTGGTGATAGATTATAGAAGGTCTTGAAAGAAATGCACACAATCTTTTGTGCTAATTCTCAAGAGTTAATGACTCATTCTGGACATGTGTAGCCGACGCCTGTTCATCTTTTTAAACAGTCCTGTGTGATGCTCCAATCAGACACTCACGTCAGTAGATCGTGCCAAATGTGCAACAGCAATCTTTTAAAAAAAAAAGAACAAAAAATCAGAGATATTCCAAGACTCCAGTCCAGATCCTTCCTAGAGCATGGGCCTCACATCTGCTGTTTCCTTTCTTAGATTCTTAGCTAGTTGAGAGAGAATGTACGCTATTGGTGATCAGAAGGCATATGTCCTGGAATTTCTTTAGCAAACATATGCCCCTCATCATCTTTCTAAACTGCCCTAAAATTCCCCCCCCCTCACCCCACCATTCCTAAGAGAGCTTAGACACTTGTTACCATTCTCTGCTTGTCAAAGTGGCTTCTGTTGCTGTTTGACGGTGTACACGGCAGTTTGGAGTCTGAGCCCTGTTTCCAGGACTCTGCACCACCCTTCTCGAGTCTGGCTTTGCCCTGACGTTAGCTCTGGGGGAAGAGCACACTTTTCACTGCAGGGATTCCAGAGATAAGATGCTTAGACTTTACACAGGCTGAGCAGAGCTGCTGGTAACGCACGTGGGTGTGATCTGGTGACACCCCAGCAGGGACTCTGACAGCCTCGAACTTTGAGGCAATTACCCCCCCCTCCCCTGGCACCCAGCTTTGAACCCTTAGTCAGACATTGTTCGGTTTGGGATTCTGTAACTCGTGAAACTAGAGTTTCACAAAAGGTTGTGCAAGGGAAATAAGCCAGTTACAAAAGGACAAATACTGTAGGATTCCACTTATATGAAGTCCCTAGAGTAATCAAATTCTTAGAGACAGAAAGTGAATGGAGGGTGCCAGGGCCAGAGGAGGGAAGAATGGGATTTATTGTTTAATGGGGACAAAGTTTCAGTTTTGCAAAACGAAAAGAGTTCTGTGGACGGATGCTCGTGATGGTTGCACAACCATGTGAATGTACTTCATGCCGCTGAACTGTACACTCGAAAATGGTTAACAGGGTCAATTTCATGTTATGTGCATTTTACCACAATTAAAAACTAAAAAAGGGTTCTAAGAAGAGCAAGAGAGTAATAAATGGGATGAGGCTGCTGGAGAAAAACGGAAAGAACCAGAACTACCGACAGAAAGACTGAACAGTTTCCTTAATGCTTGGTCACCGCAGGGGAGGGGGCTACGTACAGAGCGTGTTAAAACTTTCTAAGTGGGCAATTACCAGACCAAATGACCGCTTCATATTTCCACCCTGAAATGACTCACTCTTTGGTTCAGCACACAGGGGCTGAGGGTCCAGGATGCGTTCCTCTGGGAACTGCTGGTCTGGAGGGAAATCAAGGTTTGCAGCGCACCGAGACACAGCAGCGGGCTCGGGGCACCAAGAGAACCTCGCCTAAATTCAATATGCACCAGGGAGGCCTCCAGGGCCTGGAGCCAGGCTCTAAAGGTAAAGGAGGATTGGGGAAGGGTCCCTGCGGGGAGGGCAGGGGCACAGCCTGTGAGGACGCACGTCAACCAGCCCTGCGCCTCCAGACACTACCCGGAGCCCAGGGGGCGGCCTCCAAGGCACCTGGGAGGAGAGGCCGCCCTGGGTCAGGGAAGCAGGCGGGAGGCTGTTCACGGACTCAGCCCTGCATCCTCAAGCCATGGGTAGCTTCCATGGGACTTTGGGTAACTCAGAGATAAACGAGACTCCTGCTTTAGAAAGTGCGGAAGTGGTGTGATTTGAAGGGAAACGTGGGTGAAGACAAGGGACTTGTTCGGAGACCCTCTCAGCAATCCAGTGGAAGGAACTCAGATCTGAACTAGTAATTAGAGTGTGGCCTCTCCCAGAAGCAAGGGGCCAATGAAAACCACCTCCCACACCCCTTCGTGTCTGGGACCGGTCCCATCTTTTGATCCGTTGCTCATTCATCAAACACAACTGAGCACTTCGTAGCCTGTGGACTGTGGAGCCAGATGCCTGGGTTCAAATCCCAGCTCTGAAAAGGACCAGCCAGGAGACCTTGAGCAAGTTACTTAAACTTTTAGGGCTCCGTTTCCTCACCAGTCACAATGCAGATGATCACAGCAGCCATCTCAAAGGAGTGGAGTGAGGGTTAAAGAGGGGACACCTGTAAGTGCTCAGACTCTGTGACACCTGAGGTTGCCTGGTGAGACCTCCAGCACTGCCTGTGTCTCCCGCTCCTCCCCTGCCACGCCACACACACGCACACGCACGGTGCCCGGCAGTGGGCAGAGAAAGATGAATGGGACGTGGCCCCCACTTTGAAGAAGCACAAGCTCTGGCTGGGAGATAACAACTCTGTAGTGTCAGAGCTATAATTCAGTACAAGATGCAGTCTGAATACATAATTTTATATAATTAAATTATATCAACTCAATACGAGGCCGTTTTCTAGGAAGGCAAAGAAATGACACACAGAGCAGATTTTAGTCTTTGAGAGCAGCGGAGTGTGGGCAAGGCTGCGTAATTACTTTCTAAAGGACTAATTTGGTGAAGCCACGCTCACAGATCATTATCTTTATTATAGTGCCCATACATTCCCAGGGGAGCAGTCTCCATGTTTTACACACGGGATAGGGAAGCATTACAAGAAACTTGATATTACACGAAGTATCATCGCTAAGTTCCATTCCTAAGGATTTTCAACTGTTACTGACAACTGTAATTGGGCTAATATGTACAGAGATGCTATAGCATAAGACAATCCTAACTATACCCAACTGCTTCTCGTCTGGAGCATATTTTTCTAGAAATGGTAAAATTCTTGCTACACAAAATAACTTTGGGGGGTTAATTGAACAGTCCAAACTTTTTTTTACTGCTAAAAATGCCGGTTTTGCCAAGAACTACTTCCTTGTGTCAGTTCCTTTGGCTGAATATAATTTGTGTTAAGTCTGTTAAACCACCCCAGGCTTTTTGCAAATGTTTCTACTTATTGATTCAAGTGGACCCGTGTCCAGCTGGGGCTTTCTGTACTGTTTGTGCACAGGAGTCTGACTCCATCTGGCCAGTCTCCGCACTGTCCCACATCCGTATGTTTCTGGGTTTTACCCGTAATGTTTCCTTGCCTGCAATGCCTAAGTCTACTGGTTCTTTGATGAGGAAGAGAGTTAAATGTCACACGTGTGTGCATGTGTATCTACATTCCTGTGACGTGGGTACCAATATGTATGCATGTGTACTTATATACATATGTGATTCATAATATAAAATATATATGCACATTATTTCAAGCATACAGAAAAGTGGCATGAGTGCTTTCCCCTGTTTAACCTCAGTTTAGTGCACATGTTACACGGGAAGCATTTTGACTAGTGTGTGTGTATTTCACACACACACACACAATACCCATCAGGAAACCCACCAGGTGCAGGCTCAGCTGAGGAGCAAAAAAACACAAATGTGATCACCGGGAGCCTCTGCCTGGAAGGTGGTGACAGTCTAACGGGAGATCTGAAAATAAATCACCACGACAGGCCTCTGGGATCATCATGATGACAGAGGTTTATGTGGCCACCAAGAAAGGACACCTCACAACACTTGGGAGCAGGGGTGGTGGCAGGCGAGGGAGCTGGGACTCGGCGGAGACAGGCAGCTGCCCCCTGGGGGCTTTGGGTGCCAAAGGGGAAGGAGGGGGCCCTGAAGACTCTGCAACAGGAGGTGGTTTTCCAGATCAGACCTGTCTTCCAGGAGGAGCATTCCAAACAGCTAATTTCACCTGAGGTGAGCTCACCTTCAACGTGGATTCTGTCACCATCTGTATACTGATGGCTCTCAAACTTTTTATCTCCAGTCCGGATGTCTCCCAGGCTCCGGTCCCCACATCCTACAGCCTACTCAGCCCGTCGGCTTGCATGTCCCACAAGCCCCAACTGAACCATCATCCACATGCCGGTCCTTCTAGGTCCTTCTATCTCGGCCCACGGCACTCACTTGGGTGGGTGAGTCAGGAGCCGGGGCGGCATCCTTGATTCCTCCTCCTCCCGCTTGTAATGACTTAAGTCCAGGTGAGGTCAGCCCCTAAGTGCCCCCCCTGGTGGAAATCAGCATCGCCTCTCCCTGGGTTCACACAGCAGCCTCCCTCCTCCACCCTCCCCTGCTCTTCCGGCCACCCCTCCATGCTCCAGGGAGAGCCATCCTCCAAAAGTCCCTGCATATCTGACCACGTCACTCTCCTGCCTCAAAATTCTCCAGCACATTCTCTCTGCTCCTTGGAAATAAGACCAAACTCCTCAATGTGGCCGAAAGGCCCCACAGGACACACCGAGCCTCATTTCAAGCTCTGCTCCTTTTTCTTTCACCGCAGGAGACTTTCTTTCAGTTTCCAAAAGGTCCTTCCCCCCAACCCCTCCGGGCTTCCCACCCGGTCTGGAATGCTCTTCCCCGCCCTCTCCCCAACCCCTGTCAGTGAGTGGTTTCCACTCATCCCCGAAAGAGCTCACACAGGCCTTCCTCAGTCCGATGCCTGGCCACACTCTTACGCTTCTCAGCACCATCTATTCCCGGGGTCATTAAACAACTCCTTGTGAACATGATGACGGGCGTCCAGTTCCCCAAGAGCAACTCCGGCTTCCTGAAAGCAAGGACCACGTGGACCTGGTGTGTTGCTGGAACCCTCAGATCCATGTAATGATGAGCACGGTCGATACTCAACCACTTGTTCAATAAGAAAAGGAGCTGAGACTGGAGGCAGAAAGGCTAGTGTGGGGCTGCAGTCCTTAACAACGAACCCCAGATGAGAACTGACCAAGGTCTGAGCTAAAGCGCAGGGAGAAATGATGAGATACTTGGGGAGCAGAACCTCCCAGGCCCACGGAGATGGGAGGCCGGGAGAAAGAGGAGTGTAGGACGATGACTAGGGAAATCTAGTGTTTCTAAGGAAAACCATGTTTTAAACATTTTTCATTGTCCTGTGCACACTGTAGGGATTCACTCGAAATTGGCTCCATTTGCCAAGTGAACTTAAAGGCCTCTCTCTCCATGAATGCTTGCCTAACCGTCTCTATCCTCATTATCTTTAATGTGAGCTGCCCATTGTCCTCGAAAGGTTTTTTGTGGGAATAATTTGCAGTCCAGGACAATAATGCCTTCCCCTCCAGAGGGCACAGCATGAAGGACACAGCCAGTCCTGGACCACACCGCAGTGCTGCACAACGATCTGGCCCCCACCCCTCGGAGGGCTGGCACCTCCTGTTCTCTCCCCCTCTGCAGGTAGCCAAGGTCTCCTGTGGAACTCCCCACTGTGGGCAGGCTCTGGGCTTGGCGTCCCTGCCCTCTTGCATCATCCAAGGGTAACGGTCAAATGTGCCCCTTCACAGAGGGGGTAGTTTATTAAAGTCAGAGAGTTTAAATCTTTTCCAGAAAACTGGCAGAAAAAAATGTGCTATTGCATTTTAAGACACGACTAAGTACTCTGTAAAAATGTGGTTTTCCACACAAATAGTATTTTCCAGTAAAGATGCAGCTTGAGAGGAAACAAAATTGGAAGTATGTCTACCTAACTCTTAATGGAAAAATAAATACTTCAAAGAAAGATAAACTTCTGAAGAGCTATTTCTTTAAAGTAAACCAAGGAGGACGTGTGCTGGCTCCTGCTGGCACATAAGGACAGACCCAGTCCTACATGATATTAAAACAAACATGCTGCTTTCAGCAGAATATTAAATGTACGTGCCCAATATCTAGCGAGAAAAACATGAAGCTTTGGGGGGAGGGTATATTGATAATAATTATATAGCATTTAAGGTTTACAGCACACTTTTTTATTATCCATGTTTCTGGTGGCATTTAAAACACTTTACAAATCCTAGAAATCCTCTATTAATAAGCTAGGATTTTTAAGATGAATAACCACAGTTTTCCTGAAAGACTTTTTGTAAGTAGTACAAATTACCATTGATTTTAAGTCCTTGGAGAAGCTGCTTTGCTAATAAAAGCAATGCTTTAATGTTCAATTTTCAATGCTATCCATGATTAAGTTTTTTACGCTTCTAGTTTTCTAGCTCGAACAGACTGTAACAGTAGAAACAAAGATGTTATTTTTCTTTTACCCATCCTCCACTCAACTAAAATGTTAATTTTTTTAAAAGACTATATGAAAAGGCTTACATCATCTCAAAAATTAATAACCGACCAATGATTACTTTTAAGCATAGTTTTGTGAATTCTCCACCAAAATGCTTGGGTCTGTTCATAATGTCATAAATGCTCGTGGTTTGGCTATAAAATAAATTCCCTGCCGGAATACCAAGTGTACCAATTAGAAGTTCTCGCTTAGCATGGGTGCTTGCTATGCACTCTCCCGTGAAAGCATTTTCTATAGATTTTGCTATCAGAGAAAGCGTAAATCAGTCCTCTGCCACCACATAAGAATACGTAAGAGGTCTGAAAATACTTCACGTTGTTGAGTTCAGAGTGATTTCCTCACACGAGGTCCTTGATGCTGTTTCAAACCCAACTATTTGCCAACTTGAAAATCCTATCCTAATCATAGTAAAGAGAAAGTGGTCAGAATTACAGATGCCAAACTATTTCTAAGATTTTAAATAAAGTATTCTTAACTCCCCCAATATAAATGCTTAGAAATGAAAACAAGTTTTCATTTCACAACTAGAAAAAAATAAATGGCAGTAGCTCAAAAGATTATTATACTGACTTCAGAATGTCATTGGAAGCAGCAGGTTGTGAGTGTGGATTTGACCGGCCATGGTTATTAACAGGTAGCACCTGCAGGGGAAGAAGCCCAGCTGCACCAGGAAGTGGTAGATACGCCATGCATAGGCTTTAGAAGGAAGCTGATAAGGTCTCTCACAACACCTTTCCAGGCAAGATGGAAAAAATGCTATCAGCCAGAATCATAACCTTTAAGGCAATGACTAACTTCCATGTTATTATAACACTGAAATATTTTACTTAAGTGTTGGGATTATTTACAGCATTACGATACAGATTACAATCATGCTGGGCTGGAGGAAATTCCTCCTCAAAAAGAAAATGTAAAAGTAAGCAAAAAAAAGGGCTTAGCCTCAACATAATAAAGGTCATATATGACAAACCCACAGCCAACATCGTCCTCAATGGTGAAAAAATGAAACCATTTCCACTAAGATCAGGAACAAGACAAGGTTGTCCCCTCTCACCACTATTATTCAACATAGTTTTGGAAGTTTTAGCCACAGCAATCAGAGAAGAAAAAGCAATAAAAGGAATCCAAATTGGAAAAGAAGAAGAAAAGCTGTCACTGTTTGCAGATGACATGATACTATACATAGAGAATCCTAAAGATGCTACCAGAAAACTACTAGAGCTAATCAATGAATTTGGTAAAGCAGCAGGATACGAAATTAATGCACAGAAATCTCTTGCATTCCTATACACTAATGATGAAAAATCTGAAGGAGGTATTAAGGAAACACTCCCATTTACCACTGCAACAAAAAGGATAAAATACCTAGCCAAACATAAACACCTAGGAATAAACCTACCTAAGGAGACAAAAGACCTGTATGCAGAAAACTATAAAACACTGATGAAAGAAATTAAGGGTGATACAAACAGACGGAGAGATATACCATGTGCTTGGACTGGAAGAATCAACATTGCAAAAATGACTATACTACCCAAAGCAATCTACAGATTCAATGCAATCCCTATCAAACTACCACTGGCATTTTTCACAGAACTAGAACAAAAAATCGCACAATTTGTATGGAACCACAAAAGACCCCCAATAGCCAAAGCAATCTTGAGAAAGAAAAACAGAGCTGGAGGAATCAGGCTTGCTGACTTCAGACTATACTACAAAATCACAGTAATCAAGACAGTATGGTACTGGCACAAAAACAGAAATACAGAGCAATGGAACAGGATAGAAAGCCCAGAGAAAAACCCAGGCACATATGGTCACCGTATTTTTGATAAAGGAGGCAAGAATATATAATGGAGAAAAGACAGCCTCTTCAATAAGTGGTGCTGGGAAAACTGGACAGCTACATGTAAAAGAATGAAATTACAACACTCCCTAACACCATATACAAAAATAAACTCAAAATGTAATAAGGACCTAAATGTAAGGCCAGACACTATCAAACTCTTACAGGAAAACATAGGCAGAACACGCTATGACATAAATCACAGCAAGATCCTTTTTGACCCACCTCCTAGAGAAATGGAAATAAAAACAAAAGTAAACAAATGGGACCTAATGAAACTTAAAAGCTTTTGCACAGCAAAGGAAACCATAAACAAGACGAAAAGACAACCCTCAGAATGGGAGAAAATATTAGCAAACGAAGCAACCAACAAAGGATTAATCTCCAAAATTTACAAGCAGCTCATGCAGCTCAATATCAAAAATACAATCAACCCAATCCAAAAATGGGCAGAAGACCTAAATAGACATTTCTCCAAAGAAGATATACAGATTGCCCACAAATACATGAAAGGATGCTCAACATCACTAATCATTAGAGAAATGCAAGTCAAAACTACAATGAGGTATCACCTCACACCAGTCAGAATGGCCATCATCAAAAAATCTACAAACAATAAATGCTGGAGAGGGTGTGGAGAAAAGGAAATCCTCTTGCACTGTTGGTGGGAATGTAAATTGATACAGCCACTATGGAGAACAGTATGGAGGTTCCTTAAAAAACTAAAAAGAGAACTACCATACGACCCAGCAATCCCACTACTTGTCATATACCCTAAGAAAACCATAATTCAAAAAGAGTCATGGGACTTCCCTGGTGGCGCAGTGGTTAAGAATCCACCTGCCAATGCAGGGGACACGGGTTCGATCCCTGGTCTGGGAAGATCCCACAGGCCGCGGAGCAACTAAGCCCATGCACCATGACTACTGAGCCTGTGATCTAGAGCCTGAGAGCCAAACTACTGAGCCCATGTGCCACAACTACTGAAGCCCACGCTCCTAGAGTCCGTGCTCCACAACAAGAGAAGCCACAGCAAAGAGAAGCCCGTGTACCGCAATGAAGACCCAACACAGCCAAACATTAATTAATTAATTAATTAATTTTTAAAAAGTCACGGGGCTTCCCTGGTGGAGCAGTGGTTGAGAATCTGCCTGCCAACGCAGGGGACACGGATTTGAGCCCTGGTCTGGGAAGATCCCACATGTTGCGGAGCAACTAGGCCCGTGAGCCACAACTACTGAGCCTGCGCGTCTGGAGCCTGTGCTCCGCAACAAGAGAGGCCGCGACAGCGAGAGGCCCGCGCACCATGATGAAGAGTGGCCCCCGCTTGCTGCAACTAGAGAAAGCCCTCGCACAGAAACGAAGACCCAACACAGCCAAAAATAAATAAATAAATAAATTTTTTAAAAAATTAAAAAAAAAAAAAAGTCATGTACCACAATGTTCATTGCAGCTCTATCTACAATAGCCAGGACATGGAAGCAACCTGTGTCCATCGACAGATGCATGGATAAAGAAGATGTGGCACATATACACAAAGGAATATTACTCAGTCATAAAAAGAAACGAAATTGAGTTATTTGTAGTGAGGTGGATGGACCTAGAGTCTGTCATACAGAGTGAAGTAACTCAGAAAGAGAAAAACAAATACCGTATGCTACCACATATATATGGAATCTAAAAAAAAAAAAAAAAAAAAAAGGTTCTGAAGAACCTAGGGGCAGGACAGGAATAAAGACGCAGACGTAGAGAATGGACTTGAGGACACGGGGAGGGGGAAGGGTAAGCTGGGACGAAGTGAGAGAGTGGCATGGACATATATACACTACCAAATGTAAAATAGACAGCTAGTGGGAAGCAGCCGCATAGCACAGGGAGATCAGCTCGGTGTTTTGTGACCACCTAGAGGGGTGGGATAGGGAGGGTGGGCAGGAGACACAAGAGGGAGGAGCTATGGGGATATATGTATACGTATAGCTGATTCATTGTTATACAGCAGAAACTAACACACCATTGTAAAGCAACTATACTCCAATAAAGATGTTCAAAAAAAGAAAAAAAGGGGCTTAGCCACAGTACATGTAAAACAGACAAGAATTTTAGGTGAAAACCAGTAAGAGGTAACAATGTGAAGTGACAAGCAAAAGAGCTAATAGGATCTTGGGCTGCATTATCAGAAGTATAGGCTGTAGAACAAGGGAGGTGAAGTATCCGGCTCTACTCTGCTCTATTTAAAAACCATGCTTGGAATACAACATCCAGCTGTGTCAAATTTAAAAAGGCGTATAGAATAAAGAAAACAAACGTAGACCAGGAAAGCCAGGATGATTAAGGGTCTAAAATTGTGTCTTGTGAGGAATTTTTTTTCTTTTTTAATGGTAATGTTTAGCTGGAAGAAGACTTGAGAAAGAGCTATCATGACTGTCTTCAAACATGGGACAACCTAGCACATGGAAAACAGATTAAACCTATTTTCTCTGGACCCAAGGGACAGAACTGGGGCCAAACTTTGACTGCATTTAGGAACTGACAGTCTGAATTATACAAAGAAGGAATGGATTGCATGGAGGGACAGTGAGTTTCCAGTCCCTTGGAACTGCTCGAACGTGGGTTGGATAACCTTTGGAGCAACCCCCCATGGAACAGAGATTTCAAGCCCTGGAGGGATGGGTGGATTGAATCAGTGGAGGGCAAGACAGGCGAGGAGGACCAGAGAGCGCTGCCCTCTCCCCACTTTAGCTGGAGCTGCTCCCTGTTTATCTGCTTAACATTTGGATTCCTGGGTGAGCTGTACTTTGAAGAAACATTCAAAGGCTTAAGAAAGTAAACCATGAGATGAGATCACCTTTTTGGTCCCCTCGAACGCTGAGACTCTTACAACCTATGGCAACTAAGCAAGAGTGTGCATTGACTTGTTTTGATGATCTGTGACTGATGAGAGAATCAAAAGTGACTCACAGAAATGAAACAGCAACACTATGTTCTTCCCACCCACCTCCTTCCCTCTTTCATCCAGCTCCTTGACTCCCTATTCTTATATCAGCAAGGTATAATAAAAAGAGCTTGACATTTAGATTTCAAAAAATTCAGATTGGTTCCTCAAAAATGTTAAACCCAGAGTTACCATATGCCTCAGCAATTCCACTCCTAGGTATTGACCAATGAGAAATGAAAACACATGTTCACACAAAAACTTGGACATGAATGTTCCAAGTAGTATTATTCATGATAGTCAAAAAGTAGGAACAACCTAAACGCCTATCAACTGGTGAATGGATAAATAAAATGTGATCTATCCATACAGTGGAATATTACTTGTCCATATAAAGGAATAAAGTACTGACACATGCTACAACATGGATGAACCCTGAAACATTATGCTAAGTGAAAGAAGCCAGACACAAAAGGCCAAATAGTATATGATTCCATTTATATTAAACATGCAGAATCTATAGAAACGGAAAGTAGGTTAGTAGTTGCCAGGGGCTAGGGCAACAGGGAATACAACCTTGTGGGTCCTGGGGTTTCTTTGGGGAGGTGATGAAAATGTTCTAAAATTAGATAATGTTGATGCTTGCTCAATTCTGTGAATATAGGAAAAGCCACTTAATTGTACACTTTAAAAGGGTGAATTTTTATAGAATGTGAATTATATGTCTCTATAGCTGTTATTAAAACAAAGAAATCATACTGGTATCCAAGCTTTACTAGTTGTGTGGCCTTATAAAGTCAGAAAAATCTCTTTGAGCGTCAGTTTCTTCCTACGTAAAAAAGGATGGTAATTCTACCTATGTCAAGGGAAGGCTCTGGAAAAAAAAATGGAATAAAGGATGGTCAGTATTTCCCAAACGACAAACTGTCTTATAAATGCCAGCTTGAGTCCACTTTCCAACTACTGTAGTTTTTCTTAGGGCAATAAAAGAAGTTTGTGATTTCTAGCTCACTTTACAGAGTTCTAAACAGTGTGAAGAAAAAACATGGCACACATTTTCTACTTAAATGAGAAGGCCAGTATCTAAAAGATGAGAATGGATAGTCTTTTCAGGAGGCTAGATACTGCCTACATTCACATTTAATATCCATTACAAATTAAGTAGGAGAGATAGTAAGGAAAAAAAGTAGAAGGATAAAAGAGATTTCACTCATTACAACGTTTTTTCTTCCTTCCTTCTCATTTTCATTACTAACTTCTATCTTTATCTCACCAGGAGGACATTAACTGTGACAGTCATACAAATAAGAAGTATGGGTTGCATTTTCTGAAGCTAATATACAACTATGACTTTTTAGTTCCTGTCACTATCAAAAGCATGGCGTGTACCCACATATGAAAATTTATGAGTTCATCTATTACACTGCTGTAGTCCTGCCACTGTCATGTAAATCTCTAATTTAAAAAGAAACAAATGTTTTTCAATGTAGCTAATAAAACATCCAAATGTTTAATTTAGTTCTTGGTGAAATGGTGTTTCTGTGATCCACTGCTTTAATTGAATCATCATAATCATTAACTGGATTGTATTCATTTATATTTTCACTTAATGGAAGCCTCTTAAAAATGAATAATTTCACATCAAAACATCTGCTGCCTAAGACATCACCAGTGAACACTCATTTCTGCCTGATAGGCTACTCTTGCTTTAAACTTTATTCATAAGGTAACCAAAAAATAAACACAGAGCTGAGCTTTTTAAGAAAAGCAATTCAACAGTTGTGATTCGATTGTATTTTGAACTGATCTTATTGCTTGATTCTAGCTATTTTAAAGTCATTTTTTTCAAGGGTGGTTGGGGGAAGGATGGATTAGGACTTCGGGATCAGCAGATGCAAACTATTACATATAGAAGGGATAAATAACAAGGTCCTACTGTATAGCACACGGAACTATATTAAGTATCCTGAGATAACCCGTAATGGAAAGGAATATGAAAAAGAATGTATATACTGTATAACTGAGTCACTTTGCTGTAGAGCAGAATTTAACACAACATTGTATTTATAAATCAACTATGCTTCAATAAAAAAAAATAAATAAATAAATAATAAAGTCATTTTTCTTTAAACTGTTAGCCATACAATATAAGAGCTGGTTTTTACTTTCTTCTAGACACCGTTACCAGTAAAATTCCTTACCGATATCGCTAACCTAGCAAATTAACAAGAAAAGGCAGAAGACCAAAACATTCATGAATAGATGTGTAGGTCAACTTCATGACTGAGCGGCTGTTTAGAAACAATCTGACCAGCCCCAAACAACTGCTCCAATATGTGGAGAGTAAAACCGTTCCCATGACTCTAAACTATGTATTGTATAAAGGATTCCAGTGGCCAGCAGAGTACCAAATACATTCTGTCTGCTTTAAACTCTGAAATGTTGTTAAATGCGGAGAGAGAGCCAAAACTCTCTTCCTTTCCACTGAAGAGGGCGTTACAAGTTAATGGAGGCTCACATGTGATTAATATGACAATTATAAGCTGCCAAAACTATCAGAATATATACTCTTCCATGAAAAAGATGATAAATTTCACCAGAGATTAAAATGTCCTTACAGAGGATGAATCAACCCAGTGATCTTTATTGCCAAGGCTAATACCTCCAATTTGCAAACAGGTGTTGAATAACTAGAAAAATTCCCCTAAATCACAATTACAATTGCAAAATAAATTGCTCGAGTTGTCAAAGCATCTAGAATTCCAAATTATTCCGACTGCACTATAAGCAAATTCCATAAAACACACATTTTTTTTTCTTTAACAAACTTCTGGGATCCTCTAATAAAGCAGTAAATCCGACATATAAAAAACTGTATGGTTAACTTTTGTGCATGAATCATCACACATCATGTTCTGATATACTATGCAGTCTGCTGTGAAAATCTTTTTCAACCCTGCTAGTGAGATTAAAATCTTTCAAGCATGTAGGATTTTATATTTTTTTTAACGATGCCATATTGGTAGCTATTAATATTTCCTTCCTGTAAAAATAAATAAATAAATAAACCTATCACCCCGTAAACAAAACAGTCGAAACACTTTCAAGCCAGGTTCACTTTGCCTGTCCATTTAAAAAGCTCTAGATTGCATGAAACTGTGATGATTTCATCAAAGTAGAACTGAATGGATCCTGAGGGTCCATCCGCGACAAACACTGCGCACATCCTCAAAGGAGTGTTTCGTTATTAAGTGATTTGTTTTCCGAGTTCTTCATCCAGACATTTCCAAACAGATGTGAGTTTGGAAGCAGAAAGCAACACGTCCCCGGAGCCCCGGGGCGGCCGGGCCTCCCCCCGCGCTGCCCGGCCGGTGCGCTCGCGCCGGTCTCCCGGGTATCGGCCGCCCCGCGCGCACTGGCCGAAGCCGGAAAGGGAGCCGGGCGGGGCGGGGGCGCAGCGAGGCGCGGCCCGGGGCCCGCGGCCCAGCACAATGCGCCCGCGGCGGCGGGAACCGCGCGCCCCTCCGCAGCAACTTTGCACGGCCTCCCCGGCCGCCCGGCCTCGCCCCTCGGCCCGCTCCCGGCCGCGGCCCCCGCCCAGCCGGCCGCCGCCCCTCACCGTTGCAGAACTGGAGCAGCGAGGACGTGTCGTACAGGCTGCTGTAGCTCGAGAAGCCGTCCTCCATGCTGAGGCCGCCGGGCAGCGCCCGCTTCCCCGGCCCGGCCGCGCCGCCGCAGCTCACCCCCACACTGAGCCGCGCCGAGCCGCGGCCGGCGCTGGCGCTGGGGCCGGCCCTGCTGTGGCGGCGGCCGCTGCCGGTTACCATGGCAACCCCGGGCCCGCCGCCGCCGCCGCCGCAGCGCGAGCCCGGCGCCCGCTCTGCCCGCCAGGGGGCGGCCTCCGCGAGGGACGTGGCCGGGCGGGGGCGGGGACGGGACGGGACGGGACGGGACGGGGCGGGGCGGGGCGGGGCGGGGCCGCGGGCGGGCGGGGCTGCAGGGTCCCAGGAGCCCAGGGCGGCGCGCGACCGGGGTCGGGATGCGGTGGGAGCGCCGCGGCCAGGCCCCGCCTCCCCGCGCGGTCCCTGGCGCCCCCCAGGCGGGCGGGACGCGGGGGGCGCGGGGACAAAGGAGAGGCGGAAACGCGGGAGCGGGCGCGCGGGGAGCGGGGGCGTCGCCCCGGCCCGGGCAACCCCTCTTGCGGACGCCGCAGACCACGCTCCCCGGGGGCGCTATCCCCGCGCCCGCGGGCGGCTCCAGGACCAAACATGGACAACTCGCGAGCTCATTTCGGCTGTCTTTCCACGTCGCAGCAACTCTGCTTTTGACCACGTCCTGCGAGGCGCGCCCCTCTTTCCGCATGTCTTCCGCCGCAGCACGGCCCTGCCTCGAGTGAGAATTAGCGCAGGGCTTGTAACTCCGCTTGAACCTTTGCTCTTGGGCCGATAAAAGATGCGGCTTCCCACTTCAAAAAGAGGCCGTGGTAATGTCAGGCTGGAAAGGCTGCGGCCTTTAAAGGAGCTAAAACATCTGCTCTGTTCTCTCCCCCTCTGATCAGCCCCTGGGGTGCAGATTTGTCACATTACACACTTGTTAGCTTGTTACAGGACCCACGGAAATCTGTATTTACTCTATCTCAGAGAGACGAAGGGTTGGGACAAAATATCATAGTAGGAGATAAATGCACAAATCCACGGGTTTGTAACTTTTCCATTCCCTGCGTACACATGCCAGGTTAATGGTCTGAGTTTCAGTGCCCATGGCCTGAAGTAAGGATGCTGGCAAATAACAAGTCAGGATGCAAGAGAGAAGAATGTGAGTTTGGTGATCCTCTGGCTTTGTCCAGAACAGACCGCATAGCGTTTATGCTCCCGGTTACACAACAGTTATAATTCACTTACATGTAAAATTCTGAGTGGGTCCGAGTTGTAGGTGTTAATTCCGGTAGGTTGAACACAAGTAGGTGAAATGAGAACCGAGTAAAAAGTTACTATTAGGAAAACCTGGGGGCCTCACTGGGGTTCAGAGGCGGATAGAGGCCTGTCTGTGCAAAAGCAGAAGACGCTGTCAGGGATGGGGCTCTGGTGGTGTGCCTGGTGTGTTTGGCACACGGGGTAGCATGACTGGCATTAGATGCTGTGGGCAGAAGGGAGAGGTTGAAGCCCTTATCCAGGTCCCGGTCAGGGAGACCAAGCAGAGGAAACAAGAGGGATTGTTAATGGGAAAAGTACATGGGGAGGTGGGGGGCTCGCTCAAGGGCTGCAGGTGCTGTGGGTTTGACTGTGATCTGGTGTTTGAAGGACAGCGTTAGTGATTGTGGAGGAGAGAAGGAGCAGGGCCTGCTGACAGGCCAAGGGCTGGCCGGACAAGAGCAGACAGCCTGTATATAGATAGTGGGAAATAAGAGTGCGCAGAGAGAGAGAGAGAGAGGGGCACGGTAAGAGAGGTCCCGAGAGCCGGCAGAGGAGCCTGAGCCAGACCTGGCAGCAGGCGGAGGGAGGCTGGCACGAGCAGTGTTAGAGATGAGTCTGAGTGTGAATTGGACCACGGGGGCCGTGTCCTGGAGCTGGAGCAGCCCAGGGTGTCTGCAGTGCTCCAGAAACCAGACACTCAGGGCCCAGACAGTCAGAGGGAAGAGAGAGGCTGAAGGGAGAAGGACATTCCGAAGGAGCTGTCAAAGAGGCAGGACGATCAGCCTAGCGGGTTGTCTCATTAAGCGAAGAGCCCAGAAATTTGCAAGGAGGTGGGCCTTTTCACAGGTTTCTCTAGAGGACAGGTCAAAGAGGATGAGCCTGGGGAAAGGGCTTCGGTCTGGTGGCAGAGGGCTCCCAGGTGACATGGGGCATCTTGGTGAAGCGGTGGGGACCGGAGCCGGGCTGCTGGACCTCAAAAGGAGAGCACGTGGGGACTTCCCTGGTGGTCCAGTGGTTAAGACTCCGCACTTCCACTGCGGGTGGCATGGGTTCGATCCCTGATTGGGGCACTAAGGTCCTGAATGCCGCGTGGCGTGGCCAAAAAAAAAAAAAGGAGAGCACATGTAGGTGCACATTTCAGAACTTTGGCAGGGAAAGGAAATAGGGGCCAAATATAGAGGGCAGAAACGTCACATGAAGCCTCTACCCCCGCCCAGTACAGGTTGACCCTCTGCATCCCGAAAGCAAGAGGCAGGTACTGTGGAGGAGGGGTTTTGAGCACACGTACACATTTGAACTTGGCCCGTCTCTCTTTTCTCACTTCCCATCTTTCTTCCCTTCTAGTCCAATCTTTATGCTATTGCTACTCTACTTTGTGGTTTTATACGTTAGGATATTTTGGATAATTGGTATTTAAAAATTGATATGTGGCATTCTCAAACTTGGAAATGAAGTGATAATCATGAATAAATGATCAAAAGATGATTCTCTTTAAGAATGTTAGCATTCCTGATTTATAATGTTAAAGGTATGATATTTGGTGGCCCCAACAAAGGAAGGTTGGAGAATAAAGAAAATTCAGAAGTGGGGCAAAGAAGAATTGAGCTGAAGATTTTCTTAGAGGATTTTACTTCCACCAGAGCAAAATTACAAATCACAATTAAGAACGCAGTCCACTGCTTTTGAGATGATAAAGATCATTATTACACTCTTAACCTAGAGTATTAAACAGCTCTGTTTTTCCCCACAATGATAAAAGCCTTACTCTGAAAGGGGCAAATTTTAGTGTAATTACAAGGATATGCATGTTAAGTCAATTAGGTATAATCTACACAGCATTTTTAAAAGATCTATGGAGAAAGTTCAAGAAAAATCTCTGAAAACCTAATTAATAATGTGAGATTTTGTGCCCAAACATTTTAACAGGCTGTTATTCCACGTCATTTTGAGAAAATTTATGGCCTGAGTCCAAAACATGTTGTTGTCATAAATGATGTATGCTCTCTAGGACAATATAACCATAGCATTCAGTGGCATTAATAGCAGCATTTGTACAACATGTGAAAAAGAAAGGAAAATGGGAGCTCTGTAGCCATTATTCATGGAGAAGTAATAAAAAAAATACCCGGAAATGTAAAGCCTTGTGCATCTATAGTTTAATTCAACATTCCTCCAAAAATAGTTCTGCAGGACTAGGCACCATGCAGGGGCTGGGGATACATCACACAAAACACAGTGCCTTCCAAACTGCAGGTGTCATGAAGTTAAAGAGTCACATCAGGGACTTCCCTGGTGGCACAGTGGTTAAGAATCTGCCTGCCAATGCAGGGGACACAGGTTCAAGCCCCGGTCCGGGAAGATCCCACATGCCGCAGAGCAACTAAGCCTTGCGCTCTAGAGCCCTTGAGCCACAACTACTGGCCTGTGTGCCACAACTGCTGAAGCCCACGCGCCTAGAGCCCATGCTCCGCGACAAGAGGAGCCACCGCTCGCCACAAGTAGAGAAAGCCCACGCGCAACAACGAAGACCCAACGCAGCCAAAAATGAAAATAATAAAATAAATTTTTTTAAAAAAGAGTCATTCAGCACTTTAAAAAATGAAACAGAATCAACTATACTTTAATTTTTGTAAAAAAGAAACAGAAAACTCCATTCTGGGTATATACCCAAAGAAATTGAAAGCAGGGTCTCGAAGAGATGTTTGTACACCCATGTTTATAGAAGCATTATTCACAATAGCCAAAATGTGGAAACAACCCGTTTTCCACTGATGGATGAATGGAGAGACAAAATGCGGTCTATCCATACAACGGAATACTATTCAGTCTTAAAAGAAAGGAGATTCTGACACTTGCTACCACATGGATGAGCCTTGAGGATATTACGCTGAGTGATATAAGCCAGTCACAGGAAGACAAATGCTGCATGATTCCACTTATATGAGGTCCCTAGAGGAGTCAAATTCATACAGACAGACAGTAGAATGGTGGCTGCCAGGGGCTGAGGGAGGGGGAGTTAGTGTTTAATGGAGACTGCGTTTCCAGTTAGGATGATGAAAAAGTTCAGGAGATGGATGGTGGTGATGGCTGCCCAACAGTGTGAACGTACTTAATGCCACTGGACGGTACACTGCAAAGTGGTAAAAACGGCAAATTTTATGTTGTATGTATTTTACTACAAGAAAAAATAGATGAAATAGGATATATCAAGGTGCACTGAACATAGTAAGAACAAGCATTTTTACCTGAAGTGTTTACTTGAAATGTCTGTAGGTGTGCTGGGTTGGGATGTAAAATGTATTTCTCCCTGTAGGTGACATAGAACAATCGTACAAATAAATATGTCGTTACAAATTGTGATAAGTGTTATGAAACAAAACCAGAAGGAAGGGTTTCAGATTATTGTGGAGGGTCTGAACTGGACTGAGGCGTGAAAGGAGGGCACAAAGCAGCAGTGGACAAAGAACCAGTGGACGTTGCTTCAGGCAAATAAGGCTCATCTGGGGAGCTGAGATTACCGAGGTGGGAGACGGGGTGGTCTGTTCACAGGGGGGTTCTGATTTTATTCTGAGAGCAGAGAAGTTGCCTCTCAGTTAGTGTTTTGGGTTAAATTGTGCCCCCTCCTGCCAACTTCATATGTTGAAGTACTAACTCCTGGTACTTCAAAGTGTGACCTTATTTGGAGATGGGGTCTTTACAGAGGTAATCAAGTTAAAATGAGGTCATTAGGGTGGGCCCTAATCCAATATGACTGGTGTCCTTATAAGAAGAGGAAATTAGGACATAGACACACACAAAGGAAAGACCATGTGAAGACACAGGGAGCAGACAGCTGGCTGTCTCCAAGCGAAGGAGAGAGGCTTGAAATCCATCCTTCCCTCCCAGCCCTTGCCCACACCTTGATTTTGGGCTTCTAGCCTCCAGAACTGTGAAACAATAAATTTCTGCTGTTTAAGCCTCCTGGTGTGTGGTAATTCATTACAGCAGCCCTGACGAACTAATACAGTTAGCATAGAATCTCAAAGTCAAGAATTGGATATTCCAGAGATTCAGGACACCATTCATCACTGATACTAAATTATAAAGTATAAAATACACTTTCTCATGATAAGACTGTTACTCCATAAAATGAGAGCTAATCACAGATTCTTGACATCAATAAAGAATATTAAACTCCACTGTCCCCAACTTGCCTGCTGACGCAGCAGTATTTTTCTGCAACATCCCTGACAAATGGTCACTTGGCTCATTTCAAAGTTGAAGAGCTTGAATTATTAAAAAGATTGTTGGTTATTTTTATCCCAAACCACCCTTCCCAAAGCGTCCTTCATTGATCCCACTTTTGTCTGGTCAATTTAATCTCCCTCTGTCGTGATGCAGGCTGCTGTCTGTTCTGAAAGGGTGCTCTAACAGCCTGTGTCCCGGTTTCCCCACCTCTGCTGTGTTACTCCAGGGTTAACTTGCCCAAGGAGGGGTTAACGACATCATTTCATTCTCTGATGCCTGCCACAATAAGTGCACACATCTTGGCGTGGACTTCCAGTCTGTCTGTGTTCCTGCCACGAATGCTGTCTTTGGCATCCGACACGCTCCTGCCACACCACGTACACGGCAACCCCTATCCACGACTCTCCAACGTGCCATGCACGTGAGTGCTCTGGACCTCTGCCCACACTGTTTCCTAGTGCTGGGTGCCCACCTCCCTGCCTGCCAGCAGAGAAGCTGCCTCATCTGGGAGGGCTTGGTGAGCCCCCCACACCCCCCCTCACATCTACTGGTACCTGATTGCATCCCTTACATCAATCAGCCTTGTCTTGTAGGAACGTGTGTGTGTGTGTGTGTGTGTGTGTGTGTGTGTGTGTGACCTGAGTGGCATTTCCCTTAAATAACTTGGAGATTATGATTCTATTGATACAACGGAAGTTTGTACTGATTTTTTTTTTTTTTTTTTTTTTTGAGCAGCCAGGCTATATGCTGTTGGTTCATATTGAACTTCTGGTCAATTATAAACCTATCAGTCTTTTTCAAATGAATTACTGTTGGGTCGTCTCCAACCTGTACTGAGCTAATTGATTTTTTAAAAAATTTTTAATCTAAAGATAAGATTTATCTTTACCCCTGTAAAATGTCATGTGATTTGTTTCAATCCATCCTTTTAAAGAACCAAAATCTTTTAAACTCTTGACTCTGGTATCTAACACATCAGCATTGTGACAGCAGCGAATGTGCTGTAATAAACCCATTAATGTCTTCTTCACCCTTGTAGTTGATAAACACATTAGAAGCGCAGGGTGGGGCTGGCAGAGGCGTGGAGCTCTCACATCAGCCACACCTCACCAGCTGCATCTCCACTGACCTTTTTATAAATACTCTGGATGTGTCTGTCCAACTAACTGTCAAGTCACCCAATTGTTTGTCGGCCCAGCCTATTTTTCTCTGTACTTTCCACAGGGTTTTGGGAAGGCTCTTTACCAACGTTTTGTGCATCCAGCCTGGTAACCCCGTGAAAAGAGGGAATGAGTTTGGTTAGCCTCTTCGTAACAACATTTCCTTCCAAGTGAGTTCACACCAGCTCTTCAAAAATCTGTTAAAATTTTTGCTCAGAACCAATATTAATATCAAATTTATTATCTGTATTTTCCAGAACCCAACTTATTCTGCTTTTTGGAAAATTATGACATTTTTCCCTTCCCAGTTTTCTGCGACTCCCATCTGGCCAAATCCGAGAAAGTTTGTGGAGGCCTAGAGACTGGATTGACAGTCACTAAGCGCCACCCGCCTGCCCCCATCTCTCACCTATCTTGGGCTCTTGACAATTTCTCCTAAGGGACATTTCTTCAACTCTTCCCACTTTTAAGATTATTCTCCTTATTGGAGAAAAAGAAACCCGCAAAGTCCGAGGTATGCAGACTGGCTTTCAGAGTCCTTCAAGGCCCCCATTCTCTGCCTCAGTCAATCCATTCTGTTTTTTTCTTTTTTTTTTTGGCTGCATCGCATGGCTTGTGTGTGGAATCTTGATTCCCTGACCAGGGATGGAACCTGGGCCGTCTGCGGTGAAAGCGCAGAGTCCTAACCACTAGGCTGTCAAGGAAGTCCCTCATTCTGCTTTTCATTCCCCAAACACCCTGCAGTTATCTGCCCCTGGGGCTTCACCTGCATGATTTCCTGGAAATATCCTTCCGCTCATCTGTGGGCTCAGCTCTTAAGCTGCTCCCTCTTTGTCCAGCCGGAGTCCCTGCCCCCTCCACTGCTGATGGCTGTCTGTACCGTTCCTCTGTGCTAAACCATCCTGCGTTTTGAAGCTCTGTAGAAGCTGGGGACTCCGTGGGGGCAGGGCTGCAGCTCTTCACTCTGTATTCATTCACCCTCCCGCAGCAGCCAACACGTGTCTTCCTGGCGCTCTCCCTGGCCTCGCCCCTGGCTGGGAGCCGAATCCCCGCGCATATGCAGGCGGATCTTGCAACTCATCTCACAAAGGTGAACCCAGCTCTCTGACTACCTGTGCAGTGCTGGTCCCGGATGGGCTGGGGTGGGTAAGAGGCACCGGACGAGAAACAGCGCTCTGTGTAATAAACACAGCCTTATCAACTTCATTATCCTATTACAAAAAAGTCGACACTGCAGAACCATGAACTTCTGAGCCTCCCACAGATAATCTGCTAATAGTCCAAATGGGTATGAAAACTCCTTGTTATCTAAGAAACCCATGGGGTTTTTTCCCTCAGTAGGTTAGCCACTCAAAAGCATTCTTAATGATTTGCGTTGATCAAAAGAATTTACCTATTTTGAAGTGTCTGAAGTGAAGTGGAAAATTAAAAGCAATATTGGTTGGTTTTCTCTCTCTTTTTAATCCTTGTATTTGTTTGTTATTTTTTTATTTATTCTTTTTTTGGCCGTGCCGCACAGCTTGTGGGATCTTAGTTCCCCGACCAGGGACTGAACCCAGGCCGCAGGCCGTGAGAGCTCAGAATCCTAACCACTGGACCACCAGGGAATTCCTGGTTTTCTCTTTTCAGAATGGCATTCCACTGAGGAAACTCAGTGTTAAAATCGTCCCTTATCCGTACAGTAATGCAAGTACTGCAGTGGATGGCAAAAGAAATTTCCGTTGTGGCATCTCCACCGAAAAATGTCATTTTCAGGAATTTTTGTTCATTTGCTCCATTGTGTCACCTGTGAGGTTTTATGGCGGTTCTTGGCATACCACCAACTAATCACAGAGTAAATATTCTAATATTAGGTCAACTACTCATCTCAGTGTGCTGGGGCAGCCGTGTTTAGGCTTGTGTCCTGGCATAATAATCCCCCTTTGACCCTGAAGTATTCTAGTTTGGATGACAGATTATATAGTCATCCTAGCTAATATGGAAAGATGTAGACTATACCCATATCATGCACTGAAAAAAATTATTGAGGTTCATACAGTTATATTTACAATGCCATCCTCAGCTTCCTCACAGCAGCAAAACTGCAAGAAATAAAAACAAGTTGCCGGGGCTTCCCTGGTGGTGCAGTGGTTGAGAGTCTGCCTGCTACTGCAGGGGACACGGCTTCAAGCCCTGGTCCGGGAAGATCCCACATGCCGCAGAGCAGCTAGACCCGTGAGCCACAGTTACTGAGCCTGCGCGTCTGGAGCCTGTGCTCTGTAGCGGGAGAGGCCACGAAAGTGAGAGGCCCGCTCACCGCGATGAAGAGTGGCCCCCGCTTGCCACAACTGGAGAAAGCCCTCGCACAGAAACGAAGACCCAACACAGCCATAAATAAATTAATTAATTAATTAATTAATTAATTAATTAATTAAAAAAAGAAGTGGATTTATAAAAACACGTTGCCGGAAATCTGAATTATCCATCAGGAAAGTCAAGTAAAAGGCCTGCTTCTGAGGTTTGCCTGGTCGCTTCCTACAACCCCCATCAGAGCCCTTTTCATCCCAGTGGCTGAGATACATAATGCTTGTTTGTAATTAACAAAGGGTCCTGGAACCCTTGCTAATATATTTGCCTATGGTCTGCAGACTCTAGTTATCGCATCGATTAAGGCAAAGGTTTCAAGGGTCTTCTGAGCAAAGATCACTGGTAAGATGCTGTTCCATCTCCCCCAGTCATGGGCTTGTTCACTGTGTTTTGTTTTGTTTTTTTAAATTGAAGTATAGTTGATTTACAATGTTGTGTTAGTTTCTGGTGTACAGCAAAGTGAGTCAGTTTCATATATATATATATATATATATATATATATACACACACACACACACACACATATATGTGTGTATATATAAATATATATATTCTTTTTCAGATTCTTTTCCATTATAGTTTATTACAAGATATTGACTATAGTTCCCTGTGTGTTCTTCATCACAGATGGTTGCTGGGTGCTGACTATTGGCTCACTTGTTTGCACACACTCAGTGCCCACTCTGTGCTGGGAACGAGGGACACAAACGGGACTAGAGCAACACCTGTCCCCTGAGGGTCTCATCGTCCAGGAGGGGAGTAAACACCACAGGAACACACTGAACACACAGGAGGGGACCAAGGCACCCAGGAGCTCACTGGAGGAGAGTGCCACTGCTGTCCATGCATCAGTCACCATCCGTGCCACAGGCCTGTGGGGAAGGTAGTACTGCCTCAATTTCATGTGTAGGGAAACTCCCTTGTGAGCAGAGGGGCAGGTGCCTGGCCTAAGGTCACCTTGCTGGTGAGACGTAGAGCCAGGATTTAGATCTGATCCTGTCAGGCCCCAAACCTTGCTTTTCTGCCCTGAACTACCACCTCAGCAGCTGAGGATGGGATAAGAGAGCCTGGGGGAAGGATGGAAGATTTACCCAAGAATAAAAACTGACAGCTTGGTTGGGGACAAGAAAGAAGAACACCCGAAGATAGGGTACGGCCATGGACCTTGTCCTGTGGGGTGCAGGCCCCAGGTCCAACTTACCAACAGTACGTGTGAAGAAAGTATTTGCTGCTTGGGCTTGAGACAAATGAAGGCATGAGGATTACTGAACCCCCAGGGGCTAGGGCAGGCAGGGAAGGAATCCAGGTTGGGGGTGTTGGATGGGACCAGAGTTCTGGCTTTGATGGATCTGAGAGATGAAGTAAGTAGAGAGGAGGAGATAAAGTCATCCAAGTAAGAGGCTAGAAATGCACACCCAGTGTGTCTGGGAAACGAGGCACCATCCAGCTCTGTTCAAGTCAAGGATGGGACAAGGAGGCCAGACAGGAGGTATCAGGCTGCATTGCAGAGGGCCTAGGACCCCTTACTAGGGGGTTGGACTTGGCCCATGGACAAAGAGGAATCCCTTGGAAGCCTCACAATTAGGCTGTGCTTCAGGAAGTTTGATGGGGCAGTGCATGTAAACAGGACCAGGAATCACAGGGCAAACTAGTGGGCCACAGGCATAGTTCCAGGTGAGGCGGTGAGAGCCTGGGTGTGGCCAGCAGCCATCCTCCCAGGCTGGTGGAGAATTGGCCAGTCGGACCAGGTTATTGATACAGAAGACACCAGGGGAGGGTCTCACTCTGAGAGGGACGGAGTGGGATG
Organism: Eschrichtius robustus; assembly: GCF_028021215.1. Classification (NCBI taxonomy): domain Eukaryota; kingdom Metazoa; phylum Chordata; class Mammalia; order Artiodactyla; family Eschrichtiidae; genus Eschrichtius; species Eschrichtius robustus. The sequence goes on from NC_090824.1 coordinate 5,448,365, forward strand.
TCGGGAAGAGAGGTGAGTGCAGGGAGAAGGCCGAGGCCTTGGCAATGAGGATGCATTTGGGGACACAGAGGCTGGACAGATGAGCTGTAGCAAGGCCTGAGGGCCAGCGGTGGCCAGGAAACAGGCAGTCAGGCTGGGAAAGGAGAAAAGAGCTGGAAAACCCGCCTTGTGGGGCAGCGTGGTCAGAAGGGGCTTTGTCAGGAGGAAAGGGTCAGAGGAAGGAGAACTGGTTACAATTCAAGGAGAAGGGAGGTGGTGGCTGGAACAGACTTCCAGAGAACACTGTGTGTGTGTGGGGGGGTGGGGGTCACTTGGGATAGAAGGAGGAATGGCACGCCTTCCAGGAGGAGGGTCAGAAGGATGAGATGGGTGGGATGCTGCAGAAAATGTGAGGTTTCATCCATTTGTTCAACAAATCTTTGTTGGCAACATGATCATCCTTGTAAGGAAGTTCTAACAGTGACTTTCTAGGGAAAGACAGCACACAGATCATGCGTATTTGTCTCCACATTCTGGGGACACTCATCATACCCACGGGACAAAGAGGATGGAAGAGGGGACAACTTCAATACAGCTTCACAGTGGTAAACAGGTAAAGGAGAGGTGTGGTCTCATCTGCCCCAAACAAGCTGAAACTGAAGCCAGCAAGCTGGGGGCAACCAAGGAGCACCCCACTTCCCACAAGAGAACCAGCAAAGATTCAGGAACTGACAGCACCACTATGCATGTGGGGACACAGGAGACGCTGAAAACAGGAGGATTGGACTTCCCTGGTGGTACAGTCGTTAAGAATCCGCCTGCCAATGCAGGGGATACAGGTTTGATCCCTGGTCTGGGAAGATCCCACATGCCTCGGAGCAGCTAAGCCTGCGAGCCACAACTCCTGAGTCCGCATGCCACAACTACTGAAGCCTGTGCACCTAGAGCCCATGCTCCGCAACCACTGCAATGAGAAACCACTGCAATGAGAAGCTTATTCACCGCAACGAAGAGTAGCCCCTGCTCGCCACAACTAGAGAAAGCCCTCGCGCAGCAGTGAAGACCCAATGCAGCCAAAAACAACAACAACAACAACAAAACAGGAGGATCGGCCAACAGTCTGCTTAAGAAGCTGCTATAGACTGAACTGTGTACTCCCAAAATTCCTATGTTAAAGCTCAAACCTGCAAAACAACTGTATTTGGAGTTAGGGCTTTTAGGAGGTAATTAAGATTAAATGAAATCATAAGGGTGGGGCCCTAATCTGATAGGATTGGTGACTTTATAAGAAGAGGAAGAGATCTCTCTCCCCCACCCCGAGAGGACAACTGCCTCCAGAACTTCAAGAAATAAATGTCTGATGTTTAAGACCCCCAGTTTGTGATATTTTGTTATGGCAGCCTGAGGTGACTAATACAGAAGCAGTTAAACCCCTTCCCAATCTCCCTCCTCTCCCTGCAGAAGATTGGAGGTTTAATCTCTGAAACAGGTGAACTAAGGTGTTCTCAGCACAAATGGATACCAGGTGGGGGATAATCAGGGGGGAAGACTGTGAAGATGAGAAAGAAGTGATGGCCTAATGCTGAATGGTGAAACCTTACCCCAGCCCCTTCCCATCCTCAGTTCCTGCATCCTGGCAGCCCAGTGTCTGCCGTCCACGGCAGAGTGTGGAAGACCCTTCTTTAGGGACCATGACAAACTCTTGGGAAAAGACCTGGAGGTCAGGAAGGTCAGGAATCACAGTTGTTGACAAGTCCTCCTGTGGACAAATCTCATCTGTGGACTCAGAGCTCCGTGCAGCTTTTGAATGTTCGTCTCTAAAATTTGAACGGAGAGCCAAGGATCTCTAAACAGTTGAAAAAATATAAAAGGAAAAAAGGGCAGGGGAACATGAGGAAACAGACAACACAGAGAACAGAAGGATATAAAAAGATCATCAACATCCTCAGAGGCTGACGTTATTGTAGCCACAAAGCAAGGACAAGATACTAAAGTTAGATGATAAAAATGAGTATTTGACAAATGTAGAAAACAAACTTATGGTTACCAAGGGGGAAAAAGCTGGGGGGGATAAATTGGGAGATTGGGATTGACACATACACCCTAAAGCAGATAAAACAGATAACTAATAAGAACCGACTGTATAGCACAGGCAACTCTACTCAGTATTCTGTAATGACCTATATGAGAATAGAATCTAAAAAAGAGTGGATATATGCATATGTATAACTGAGTCACTTTGCTGTACAGCAGAAACTAACACAACATTGTAAATCAACTATACTCCAATAAAAATTAATTAAATAAAAAAATGAGTATTTGGAAATTAAAAATATGATGGTAGAAATAAAATCTCCACAGAAGAGTCTAAAATAGAGTTAAGATAGACACACTACTGTATATAAAGTAGATAACCAATAAGGACCTACTGTATAGCACAAGGAACTATACTCAGTATTTTGTAATAACTTATAAGGGAAAAGAATCTGAAAAAGAATATATATATATATATATATATATATACACACACATATATATACATATATATATAACTTAATCACTGTGCTGTACACCTGAAACTAACATGACATTGTAAATCACCTATACGTCAATTTAAAAAATTGAAAAATAAAATAAAATAGAGTTAAGGAAATCTCCCAGAAAAATAGAATAAAAAGACAAAGCAATATAGAATATAGGAGAAAAAATTCAATAATCATATTGGGAAGTGCAATGTCTGAATAAAAGGAGTTTCAGAAAGAGAAAGTGAAGAAAATGGAGGGAAATCGGCAAATAAATAATTCAAGAAAAATTTCCAGGACAAAGGGACATGAATTCCTGCATTGAAAGAGCCTGCTAAGCGCTCAGTACAATGGCGAGACAACCAAACATGGAAATTTATATCCCTGTGACATATTACAACACTGGAGATAAGGGAAACGTTCAAAAAGCTTGCAGAGAGAAAACAACAGGTCTCAGACAAAGGATTAAGAATTACAATGAAACTGGATTTCTCAACAGTGATGAAAGGAGCTAGAAAACAATAAGGAAATGCAAAAAAGTAAATTTTGGCGGGAAACTTAATTTCAACCTATAATTACAGACAAACCATCCAATCAAGTGTGTGAGTAGAATAAAGATATTTTCGGTCACGCAAGTTCTCAAAAACTTAGCTCCCACGGGCTCCCCTTTCTCAGGAAGCTACTGCAGGTTGTGCTCTACCAAAATGAGGGGGTCACCAAGGAAGAGGACGTGAGATCCAAGAAACAAGGAACCCAGGACAGAGGTGAAAGGAATCCCCATGAAAACGGGTTGAGAGCTCCCAAGACATCAGTTGTGCAATGGGCAGTAATAACTGTGTTAGTGGGCAGCCAGTCAGGTTGCAGCCAGAGGACAAAGTCTCTGGAGAAAGGCTGCCAAGAAGACGAAACTGGAAACTATTGCAAGATTTACACATAAGCCAGAGTATTTGGGGATGACTTAGTAATAGGTACAGGGAAAACAGAAGACAGTTACTCACTCCAGGAAAACAAAAAAATTGTACAAGAAAGAAAACGCAATCAAATACTATATGACTTAACCATGAATAGCGTTCCATAGTCCTAATAATATAAGCATAAAACGATCAAATTAAAAAATTATGACATAACTATATTGGAAAGACAGGAGAAGTGTGCGTGCATGTGTGGGTGTAGAGTGAGTGATGGGAAAGAGAACAAGGTCTTCATCTTCCATGGTAGGAATTTAACAGATAACAAATTCCTGAACCTGGAAAAATCAGAAAGCATCACTATACCCACGTTATTTCAAGAAAGATAAATGCATTCCAAAAGGAATAGATAAAATATTTGGAAGGAAGTTGCTTCTGGGAAGTGGAAATGTGGGGATGGCATAGGGAATGAGGGAAGGTAGCTGCTCTCTCTCTCTCTCTTTTTTTTTTTTTTTGCATTAAGCCTTGTAGAACTGCTTGATTTTTAAAAATATGTGCCATATGACTTTAATAAATTTAAGTTTAAAATCATATGTACATTTTAATCTAACTTCTTGAACTTCAATTTGTTCATTTGCTCTTTTTTCTCACAAAATCGTCTTTTTATTTTTATTTATTTTTTATCAAGGCCTTCATTTATTCATTCAATCAAACAAATGTGTTTTGGGGTTTTGTTTTTTGTTTTTTTGCTATTCAAATACACAATTTATTCCTTGGCTTTGGAACATTCTGGCATTAACCCAATAGGGTAAAAGTGTCTTATGTTTATTTGTTCTTTAGTTCATTCGTCTGTTGGTTCCTTCATTCTACAGACATTTGTTGTGAGCCTTCTTTTTTTTGTTTTTTTTTTTGTTTTTTTTTTATGTGAGCCTTCTTCTGAAGGTCAGTTGCCATGGCAGATAAAGATAAAGACTCAATTCCTGCTGCTAAAGATTTATGTGCCTTTTCACTTTGTTTTGCATATAAGATGGGTTTCTGAAGAACTCTACATTCTACATTTGTAAATCAGTTGAAGTCTTGGGAAGATGTATGGCTGGAGCTTGCTATTTAAATCTTTTGGGAAAAAAAAACCCTGCATAATATATGTGTAAACTCATATTTTCATATATTGGCCACTCTGGTGAGAAATAGATGTGGCAGCAGGAAAGGTAATTTGAGAACAAATTTATGGGTGACATTATTGCCATTTGGCAAGAGAGGAATTCATTTATGACCAATATTACTAATGACAACAAATGAGAATTCACCTATATTCCATTCACTGAGCTGTGGTCCTTAATTGCATTATTATGTGCATTCTTAATGATGTCATTTAGTGATTAAAAACAAACCATAGCCAATAAACGGGATGGTAATGTGTTCAGCTGTACATCATTGAGATTCTGCATGAATTAAATTCACAGGTTCTTAATTCCCTCCTTTATAACAGATATACTTGCTTCTTTTCAGCTTCATTGATACGGGTACAGAGGAGAACCTCTTCTATATATTTAATATACGAACGGATATGTTACCTGCTAAGATTTCATTTTTGCCTGTAGGACATTTTATTGCACCAAATTAGAGAAGCAGGAAAATATTCTTAAAAGATAGCCATCATTTGGAAAAACCATCTGTTTTAGTTGGAAGAGTGTACACATGAACTGTATCATGAAAATTTGCTGTGAAAGTGCTCTTTCTCCCAAATGTTACTTTTGTGCTATGACTATTTATAATGTCCTGGATGAATCTACAAAATGTTTTATTCAAAGTCCTTGTTGCTCTCCCAAGACTGCCATTATGAGGAAACAGTAGAGGGTAATAAGTTACACTCGTGTATTAGGCATGCCTTTCAAGTTGGTACAAAAATCATATCAGGCAAAATACATCCCAGAGCAACGAAAACATCTTTTCCATCTGGTGGCCAGATTGGCCTGCTCAAGTGCAGCTCTAATCCTATCACTGCTCAGCTCAAAGGTCCCCCGTGGCTCCCCGCTGCCTGCTAAATGAAGAGCCAGGGGCCAAGCCATCCTTCCCAGTGTGGGATCTATCACACATGTTCAGGCCTTGGCTTACTAGCCTGTGAAATGGACCGTTTGCTGTTCTCTGGATACACCCCTACTCTGTCCCATCTCAGACTTTGTGCGGTCCCTTCCCATTGCTCCGTGTTATAGACTGAATTGTGTCCCCCTGACATTTCTGTGTTGCAGCCCTAACCCCCAATGTGACTGTATTTGGAGACAGAGCCTATGAAGGGGTAATGAAGGTTAAAGGAGGTCATAAGGCCCCACTCTGATAGGACTGGTGTCCTCCTAGGAAAAGGAGCCTCAGAACTCTCCCTACCCTCCACGTGAGGACACAGTGAGAGGGTGGCCATCCTCGAGCCAGGAGAGAGTCCCCCCCCCAGAAACCTAACTTGCCGGCACCTTGATCTTGGACTTCCAGCCTCCAGAACTGTGAGAAAAGAAATGTCTGACGTTTAAGCCACCCAGACTGCAGTATGTTGTTATGGCAGCCCGAGATGATTAATATACTCCCTATTCTCCAAGTCTTCATCTCTCAAGGTTCATCAAATGCCATCTACTCAAATGGCACCTGCTTTGGGGACCCCTCCTCCCTCCTCTGAACCTGGTACTGTCCAGGGAGGCCCTAGCCCCGCGAGACCTTGCTTAGCCCACCCCGAGGGCTCTGCACGCCCGGAGAACAGACTCACTCCCTCCCGATGCTCTGGATGTAGAAAATAGATTTGACATGGAAACATGGGTTCCTGTTACTTTTCAAGAAGGCTGTGGTGCCCTGCCTCTGTGTCTCGGGCAGTGTGCCAGGAAGCTGCATTCCTAATTATCTAGTAGTATTAAATGTAAAGTGTGTCAGTATGAAGAGAGGAACAGCCTTTTTAATTTTTTTATTTTTTGGTATTTTGTAACTAGAAAAGCTCTTTATGATCATTGGACTAGTTTCCATTTTAAGCTAATTAGTAAATTGCAGTTTTGGCTCTTTAACTGGCTAGGTTAAATTTAGCTCATCTTTTCCCTTCAAGTCAAGCTGTCAGTGGGATCTGCAATTAAAATTTTCACTCTCAACTTTCTTTCCCATTCAGGGGCGAGGTTGGCAATGTACCCCCTCTTCCCAGCCTTCCTCCCTTCAGCTTCTCCCCAACCCAGGGCTTCTCATGGCTGCAACTGGACAGCTCCCTACCCCTCTGCTTGCTGGCCAGCCGTGAGCAAGGCTGACATCCCTGGGTCACACCCGCAAGCAGGCAGGGCATGTGCCCATGGCTGCAAATCAGCCTCAGTCGTGCAGCTGAACACCTATCGTGCCTCAGATCCCAAAGGAGTTATTTAAAATATGCAACAAACTATATGACCAGGAGCAGGAGCCTGGAGGTGCCCCGATATGCAAGGCAGGAGCCCTTCCACTGCTGGACACAGGAGGTCTGAGGAGGTCCCAGAAGAGGAGGCTGGGTGGCAGGAGGAAAGGGCGCATTCGGTGGAGGAGGAGGGGTGGGAAAACATTGCAGAAATACTGAGCTTTACAGAAGTATTTGAATCTTCCAACAATTGCCATGGCCAATCCCAGGTGTGCCTGCTGACGCTGGGCCCTGCCTGGCCCCAAAGACACCTGAGAAGGTCACGGTGAGGAGCGTGGATGAGTTCATGCAGAAGTCACAAGGCCACCCCTGCACGGCTATCCCTGAGAGCCAGGAAAAGCCCCCCACCCCTAGAATCCCACCCTCTCACTTCCAAGCCCTCTGCTCTTTGCCTGGAGCTCTGCTTCCCTCCCTCCCCACCCCCCCACCCCGTCTCCCCATGAACCCTGCAGAGGACTCTTCCACGGCCCACCCCCAAGTGCAGTTCAGAGGCCCAGTTCCCCAGCCCCTCAGTAGGACGCCCTGAGAGTGGGAGTGGGGGAGATGCTCACGCAGCCTCCGTCGGGCGGAAGAGACCCCAGGCCAGTTCCCCCTGTGTGAGCAGCCTGCTGACCCTCCTCCAAGGGAGACGGGGAGTCACAGAGCAGCCTTATGAGCAGAGGCTCGCAGCCGACTTCCCTCGTGGTTGTTAAGCAAGACAGGCTGGTGATTTCCAAGAAGGCAGGAGGAGGCCTCCATTATGTGGGCACCAATGCATCTCCGGGTCTCTGTGCTGCTCCGGGAAGAAGGGCGGAGTGTGTGACAGGGAGCAGTGCCCACCTCGGTCCGGCTGTTCCTCTTCCCAACCACCTCTGTTTTCTGCATATCTGGGTGATGGCAAGTAGGGCGGAGGAGGCCACCCCAGGGGACCAGCTGCGGTTAATGAAATGAGCTCTGTGGCCTGGGGAGTCTATGCAGCAGAGAGGGAATCCGGGAACAAGCACCTGCGTCTCCACAGTCAGAGTGACTTGGAATTTCAGTGGAGAATTACCTGTGCAAAAACTGGAAAACATTTGTTCTCTCCCACGTGTGGGACCCTGGGCGAATGCCCACCCCTCTCTGGCCGACACAGGAGGGAGGTGGGTTCCAAGACCTCCTGGTGTCCTCCCAGCCCAGGTCTCCCGTCGTCCCGGCTGTATCGAAGGCTTCCAAACACCTATCCATGGAATGGTGACAAAGGTAGGGAGTGAGGTTTCCATGGCAGGAAGTGAATTTAATTTCAGGACTTGGCCTTATTCTGCGATTGTCCATCTGGCATTTTTGTAACCTTTGGTTTATGAAATGAAGGCCAGAGTAGATGGTCATTATTTATTTATTTATTTTGGCCATGCCACACGGCCTGCTGGATCTCAGTTCCCCAACCAGGGATTGAACCCGGGCCACGGCAGTGAAAGCCCAGAATCCTAACCACCAGGCCACCAGGGAACTCCCAGATGGTCATTATTTTTAAATATCCTTATTTAACAAAATAAAAAGTTGGCAGCCTTATGTTTCTGTCCTGGATGGCCAGAGATGTATGAAGTCTGTGAATCCCATTTAGCAGGGAGTCCTGGGTCCTGAAGGACTCTTACTGCGGGCTTTGGTCACGGTAGCCCCAGAGGGGTGTGGAGGGGGAGGGGACACAGATGTGCACCCCACCTGTGGGGACAGCATCATGACCACCATGCTCATAGTATGTTCAGGATGCAAAGCTTCTAAACCTTGTGCAGGGGATTGAGATGCTCTTGTGTTTTATTCATTCAGTGAGCTCTTACGGTAAAAGCACCTGCTCCTTGTCTGCCAGGCATTAAAGCACAGTGGGTCAAATCAGTTTAGCAGAGGACTGAGACCAGCCTTTTTTTTTTTTTTTTTAGCGTTTTTAAAAATATTTATTTATTTATTTATTAACATCTTTAAGTATAATTACTTTACAATGGTGTGTTAGTTTCTGCTTTATAACAAAGTGAATCAGCTATACATATACATATATCCCCATATCTCCTCCATCTTGCATCTCCTTCCCACCCTCCCTATCCCACGCCTCTAGATGGACACAAAGCACCAAGCTGATCTCCCTGTGCTATGAGGCTGCTTCCCACTAGCTATCTATTTTACATTTAGACCAGCCTTTTTTAACTGAAAGATTGTGGACTAGAACAGAAATGATCAGAGTATATCATATGCAGACATGTAGTAGGTAAGTATTGATTCATGAACCTTTTGTTTCAAGTATATATAAATTCAAATATTCAAGTATTTTAAAATATGTATATATGTGTATATATTCTGCTTCTGTATGGAGGAGTAAATTGCTCACAGAGCAACCCTCCTGCAGACAACATATACAAATCTACAAACTATGGACAATATAACCAAAAACAACAGGGCCCTAGAGGGTAAACATAAGTAGAAACGTTTTGCAGCGGCATCAAAACCTAGAAGGATCAACCCACAAGGGGCAAGTTTCCTATTTTTGTGGCTTTGCCCTGAGGGCAGTCACATTTGCGATGGGGGCATGAGGTAGCTAAATTCTAGTAGGATGCCTGTTGTCCCTGTGGGCAGAGGAACCAAGAGAAGGAGACTTAGACCACCAGGGTCACTGGAGAGTGGGAAGGAACCCCACGATGGAGAGAGCTGGAGAAGAAAAATCCAGATTTTGTGTGTAAACCCTGCCCAGGTCTCTGGCTGAGCCCCAAACATGTGCCTGGCAGATCAAAGCAGTCTGAGCTCCCACCTACCACAGGTGTCATAGAGTGTAAAGTTTGAGTCTAGCCAAATTAATTGCCTAATGAAACAAAAACATCAACGTTCTACAAAACAATATCACTGAATCAGTTTCCACAGCACAACATTCACAATGTCCAGGATACAATCCAAAATTACTCTACACATGAAGAGCCATTTTCAAGAATAAAGTCAATCAATAGATACCGATCCTAAGGCAACCCAGATATTGGAATTATTAGGCAAGAAATTTAAGCAGCTATTATAATACTCATTGAGGTAAAGAAAAATATGTCCTAATAAAAATATACGACATCTCAGTCAAGAGATATAATACATAAAAATGAACCACTTGGCAGCATTATTCATAACAGCCAAAAAGTAGAAAATATCCAAATGTCTATCAACTAATGAATGAGGAAACAAAATGTGGTTCAACCACACAAAGGAATATTTTTCAGCCATAAAAAGGAATGAGTTACTCATACATGCTGCAACATGGATGAACCTTGAAAACAGTAAGTGAAAGAAGTCAGTCATATTGACCTCATACTGTATGATTCCATTAACAGGAAACTTCCAGAAGAGGAAAATCTATGAAGACAGAAATTAGATTAGATATTGCCAGCAGCTGAGAAGAAGGGAATATGGGGATTGATTGCTAATGGGTACTAGATTTCTTTTGGGTGTAATGCAGTGTTTTGGAATATATAGTGGTGATGATTGCACAACATTGTGAATGTACAAAAAAAAAACCCCACTGAATTATATACTTAAAAATGAACCAAATGAAAATTTCAGAACTGAGAACTACAGAATTTAAAATGAAAAAAGTCATGGGATGGGCTCAGAATGAGAATGGAATGACAGACTGAAAAAATCAGTAAACTTGAAGGGAGATGAATAAAAAATTTCCAATCTGAAAAAGAGAGAGAGAAAAAACATAATAGAATAAAATTAACAGAGCCTCAAGGACATGTAAAACAATATCGAAGTCTAAAAGTCCCAGAGGACAGGAAAGAGAGAATGGGACAGGAAAAGTATTTGAAGAAATAATAGCCAAAAACTTCCCACCGTTGGACAAAAACGTACATTATAGTTTTAAGAAGCTCAGCAAAATCTGAATAGACTAAATGAAGAAAACTATGTCTTAGGTACATCATAATCAAACTGCTGAAAACCAAACATAAAGTCAAAACTTTGAAATCAGAGAGAGAAAAACCATGCATTTCATACAGGGGATCAATGATTTGAATGGCTGCAGACATCTCATCGGAAACCACGGAGTCAGAATATAGTGGAATAACATCTTTAAAGTGTCGAGGACTTCCCTGGTGGCGCAGTGGTTAAGAATCCGCCTGCCAATTCAGGGGACATGGGTTCGAGCCCTGGTCCGGGAAGATCCCACATGCCACAGAGCAGCTAAGCCTGTGCACCACAACTACTGAACCTGCGCTCTAGAGCCTGCAAGCCACAACCACTGAGCCCACGTGCCACAACTACTGAAGCCTGCGTGCCTCTAGAGCCCGTGCTCCGCAACAAGCCACCGAATGAGAAGCCCACACACCGCAATGAAGAATAGCCCCCACTCGCCACAACTAGAGAAAGCCCACGTGCAGCAATGAAGACCCAACGCAGCCAAAAATAAATAAATTTATTTTTAAAAAAAATAATAATAATAATAAAGTGTTGAAAGAAAAAAATATCATCAACCCAGAATTCTATATTCAGCAAAAATATCTTTCAAGAATGGAGATGAAATGAAGACATTTTAAAATAAAGGAAACTTTGGTAATTCATCACCACCAGACCTGCATTACAAAAAATGCTAAAGGAAGTTCTTCAGTTGAAGAGAAATGATGCACGTGGGAAAATCGGATATTCATGAATGAATAAGTGGCATCAGAAATAGTAAATATTTGGGTAAATATAAAAAGCGATTTTTCTTCTTAATTAAAAAAATTACATGTAACTTTCTGAAGCAACAATTATAACACTGTCTTGTGGGATTTATAATAGATATAGATACAATACATTTTGCAACTGTAGTGTAACGCGGGGGTCCCCAACCCCTGGGCCGTGGACCGGTATCAGTGTGCAGCCTGTTAGGAACTGGGCCGCACAGCAGGAGGTCAGCAGCAGGCGAGTGAGCAAAGCTTCATCTGCCGCCCCCCCATCGCTCGCATTACCTCCTGAACTATCGCCCCCCCGTCTGTGAAAAAATATCCCACTAAGCCAATAATTACATTAAATCGTGGGCTAAACATTCTAGCTAGAAGGCAGCAATGACCAGAATGGAAAAACGAGTAAGACACAACTATATGCTGTCTACAAGAGACTCACTTTAAATATAAAGACATGTGTAGACTGAAAGTAAATGGGTAGAAAAAGATGTAACATGTAAGCAGTAAGTATGAAAAGGTTGGAGTGGTTTTATTAATATCATGGAAAACAGACTTCAGGACAAAGAATATTACTAAAGCTAAAGAGAAACACTTCATAATGATTTAAAGTTCAGCATGTCTTCATCAGGAAGACATAACAGTAATAAATGTTTATGTGCCAAATAGCAGAGCCTCAAAAAATACATGAAGCAAAAATTGACAGCTTTAAAGGGGAGAAATAGACAATTCCACAATCATGCTAAGAGATTGTATTACCCTTCTCTCAGCAACTGATAGAACAGTTGGAACAACAACAACAACAAAATCAGTAATGACAAAGAGGATTCCAACACACCCTGACCTAATTGATATTTATATGTACAGGTTATGCTATAAAATATATTTCTAACTATGAATCATTTCTTTAAAAAAAAAGTTTGAGAATCACTCTGCCAAGGCAAACACAGAGGACTGAACCACAGACCCTTAAAATTCAATATCTAGTGGGGGAGGCAGACACAGATCATGGTAATATAATTGGAAATTGCTCTAAGGAAGGCTAGGAGAGGGAAGGGATTAATGTTTACCGAGTATCCACTATGTGCCAGGCCCTGTGCTCAACACATTACATAGTTATATAATTCTTGTTACTTGTCCAGGTGTATTATCATCCCCATTTTACAGATGGGGAAACTGAGGTCCAGGGAGGTAAAATTACTGGGTTCGTGTCAGAACTGGGATTTGAATCAGCTCTGACTCTTACAAAATGACCATAGGAGGACAGAGAAGGTAGTTCCTTTACTTTTGAGGAAAGTGGAGAATAATGGTAGAGCGAAGTTGAGGTGCCATCAGAACAGGGTGGACAAGAGAGAAATGGAAGAGTGTGAGCAAAGGTGAGGAGCGGGGAAAGTTTGTGTGTGGTATTTATGGATGTCAGGTGGCTGGAACTGGGAGGGAATAGGAGGGGCTGGTGGTAAATGTGGCTGGAGGGGTCTACAGGCACTAGATCAAGCTGAGCCCCATTTCCATTCCCAGGCAAAGGGAGAAAGAGAGGCAGCAACAAAATAAAGAGCACATCTCCCCCTGCTTGGTTGGCTGCATGTGGGAGACGCAGCCTGGGAGGAGTTTTCCCTACACTTAAATTGAGGGTCCCCAATGTAATGTCCTGAGAAAACCTGAGCATTAACGGCAGGGACGTCTAGAGGACATTGTGACACTTGTCCAAGTGCTGACACACATATTCCCTGCCCCCAGTCCAGACTGATGGCTTATAGGATGGGGATGGGTCGTGTGGAGACATGTAAACAATGAGCATCCCCTTCACTATCCGGGAGGCCCCAAAAGGAGTGAAATAAGATGGACCACATAAACTAAGGAACCTCGGACTGTCTGCATTAGATGCATGTCTAGGGGAAGAAAGGGATGCCCACAAATGAGAAGGCACTTCTTTCCCTGCCCACTGCCAGGGAGGCCAAGGTTACTGAGGTTCAAGGCCAGCATTGCCTACTGAAGGTGACTCTGTGGAACTTCTGGCTCTGACTTCCACGGGGGTTGCCTCCTACACATGCTCCAGTGGGCCTTCTCCTGCTGGTGCCCACCACAGGGGCCCTGGAGCCAGGGCCATGCCTTTTGGGTCGATACTTTTCTTGGCATCTCAGGGATGAGTTCTGCCCACAGGAAGACCTCAAGCTGGGTCAAGTGTCCCCACAGGTGACCAGGATGCCATCTGCAGAGCAGGCCTTGCTGCCTGCACGCTGACACCCTCCAGCTCCCCAAGTGTCCAGCAATGCTGCAAAACCCCTGCCAGCCTCACTTGCCAAAAGAGATGATTAAGGCTGTTCCCTTTTCTGCTTCTCAGGCAAGTAGCTGGCAAATGGAGGCTCCGGGGGCTGGCTGAGAAAGGAGGACCAGAAAGGGATCCGCCAGTGGCTTCCCCTTGTCGCTGGAGGGGTCTGTGGTTCCTGCCTACCTTGAGTCCAGATCAAAACAACCAACCAATGCCAGTTTGGGTCGCTCTGGAGCCCCAAACTCATGACAAAAAGACATACCTGCTCTGGGGGTTCTGGCCAGTGAATTTCTAAGTCTTCGCCCTTGACCAGCTGTTTTGGTGCATCTGAGCAGGGATTCTCTTTGTGCCCATGAATCGAATGCTACAGTGCACGTGGTCATTCTCGGCGTGGCGCCCCGTCCGCCTTCTCTCCACCTCCTCCCTTTTCTATGCTCCAGCCCCGTGGAATTACTGATGGTTCCTTGAGTTGCATCAGGCTGTTCTGTGCCTTTGCCCGCCTTCTTCCAGATTTCTTCCGAAATCTCTTCCCCTGTGGCAGCTCAGGGAGCTCCACCGCCTTCACCCTCCCAGCTCAGACTTAACCCTCTGGCTCACACGGCTGCCCCGGGAGACTCTCTTGGCCCTCAACTCGCCAGGCAGAACAAATTCTTCCCTCCTCTGGGTCACTTCTGCCGACAGGACATCCTTCTGAGAAGTCCACTTAACACGTGCCATCGTAATGACCCTATTTTCTCAACTCTAAGACAAACCCTTTTGCTTTTGAAGGTTTCCGAAATAAGGCTGACTCTTAATGTTCAGTGCATACCTTTTGCGTAGGAGGGCTTCTCCCCTGTTCCCCACACCAGGGAGAAGCTGCTGTGAAATCACAGGCAGGTCTTAGAATCAGGGGGACTCAGCCCCCTCCCCCGAATTATCTCTATGCCCCACAGCCTGGCGCAGACAGAACTTGGCAAGCATTTGCTGGATACAAAGCGGAATTCAGTTCAAGCATTTCTTGAGGCTGCACTAAGTCAAATCACCTGCTCTGCAAAGTGGAGGGTTCTGGGTAAAGGTAAAGCAAAGTTCCTGCCTCTAGGGGTCCCAGATGTGTGTGTGTGTGTGTGTGTGTGTGTGTGTGTGTGTGAATGGGGGGCTGGAGAGACCATAAGGAATGCCGTCGACTGTAACGCAAGATAAAACCACCTGCAACAGCACCTTGGCCTGCACTAAGTAGAGGTTTTGTATTTGTTTTTTGTTCGTGATTTTTTTTTTTTTGGGATAAGTTTTTACAATTTGTCAGTGTCTTGAATTTTTTCAATCAATCCAATAGAGAATCCTAAATTCCCATTTGCCATTTTCATTTTGCAGAGAGAGGAACCAAGTAAAGAGTATTGCCCAAGGTCAACAGCTAGAAAGTGCCAGAACCAGGACCCGTGGCCCGGCTGGTCTCATTCCCTGACCCCCGCGCTCTCTTGGCTAGAGTAAACTCTGCTTCGTGGGACCTAACTCTCCTCTTTAAAATGTAAAACATGTAGCCCACTCTTCAGCAGAAGTCTAATCTCAGTTCTGTGAATAAGAAGTAAATCCTGAAGTTTCTCTCTATGCCTTGTTCTCACACAGTCACCATGGTGATGGGAAAATATTATGGGAATATGAATCAGCAGAACCAGCGAAAGGGCCTTTGGAAAACCATGACTCCCAGCGGACATGCCGTATTTTCAAAGCAAACACTCCAGAATGATGGATTGCACTTTGCTTCCTACAGAAACTGGAAGGCCGGCCTCACTCCATTAGCGACAGCACCACTTCTCCGGGTGAATACTGGTCTCCTCTCCTTTTGGTA
Source organism: Eschrichtius robustus (assembly GCF_028021215.1). Taxonomy (NCBI): domain Eukaryota; kingdom Metazoa; phylum Chordata; class Mammalia; order Artiodactyla; family Eschrichtiidae; genus Eschrichtius; species Eschrichtius robustus. The sequence continues at coordinate 5,463,920 of NC_090824.1, forward strand.
AGAAAAGCCCTGGCCGTTTATTAGTATGATTGCTGCTTGGCAACATGGGATTGTGATTATCTGCTGGCTTCGTTAAATTTTAAACATTTTTCCTTGCCAAGTGGAACAAATTATTGATGTTGATTTGGGTGGATATTTAACATGGTCCAATAGAATTTCAATGGTGAAGAGGTCAAGCCTGGTTTTTAAGTCTAGAATGATGACCAAACATTAAATATTGTCTGAACGTAATGACTGGCTTATCCTGTTCTTGGTAAGCCTCCCTAAAATTCATAGTAAATCTATGTGTGATAAAAAATACCAACTGAGTTCCTCAAAAAAGTCAAAATAGGGGTTTCCCTGGTGGCGCAGTGGGTGGGAATCTGCCTGCCAATGCAGGGGAAACGGGTTCGAGCCCTGGTCCGGGAAGATTCCCACATGCCGCGGAGCAACTAAGCCCGTGTGCCATGACTACTGAGTCTGCTCTCTAGAGCCCGTGCTCTGCAACAAGAGAAGCCACGACAATGAGAAGCCCACGCACCACTCGCTGCAACTAGAGAAAGCCCGCGCACAGAACAAAGACCCAACACAGCCAAAAATAAAAAACAAATAAATAAATAAATTTATTAGAAAAAAAAGAAGTCAAAATAGAACTACCATATGATCCAGCAATTCCACTTCTGGCTATACATTCAAAACAACTGAAAGCAAGGGCTTGAACAGGTATTTGTACACCCATGTTTATAGCAGCATTATTCACAATAGCCAAAGGATGGAAACCACCCAAGTGTCCATTGACAGATGAATGGATAAAAAAATATATATATGGTACACCATGAAATGGAATATTATTCAGCCTTAAAAAGGAAGGACATTCTGACATGTTCTACAATGTGGATGAATCTTGAGGACATTATGCTAAGTGACAGTCACAAAAAGACAAACACTATATAGATTCCACCTATATGAGGTTCCTAGAGGAATCAAATTCATAGAGACAAAAAAGTAGAATGGTGGTTGCCAGGGACTGCCGAGGGGTGTGGAATTCAGAGTTAATGTTTCAAGGGTATAGAGTTGGTGTGTTGCACAATGGGGAGTTCTGGGGATGGATGGTGGTGATGGTTGTACAACAATGTGAATGTGCTTAATACCACTGAAATGTACACTTAAAAATGGTTAAGATGGTAAATTTTCTGTTATATGTGTTTTATCACAATTTAAAAAAAAACCAATCGAGGAATGGGCAAGGCAGCGGTTGGTGTCCCTGAGCTCTGATTTGGATCTACTGCTGGCACTTTAGTCCATGTCTCACCAAGCATGGATGGTGCTGCGGTCATGTGTGGTCCACCCTGCTTCCTCTGTTCTATTCCTGAACTGCCTCTCTCATTCCTGACTTGGTCGGCCACCTCCTTCTTTCCTTCCCACTGCACCTCAGGTGTCTCCTGCAGAATGCCTGCCCTGCCCTTCCAGGGCCCTCACTATCCCCCATCTGTTTACAGGCCCCTGTGCCCCCTTAGTGTGCAGCCCTTGAAAGCAGGATGCAGTGCCTTGGGACTCAAAGCATGAACTTCAGACCAGTGGCATCAACAGCACCTGGGAGCCGGCTAGAAATGCAAACGATCCACCCAGCAAATCAGAATCTTGGGGGGTGGGCTCAGGAATCTGGATTTTACCAAGTCCTCCAGGTGAAGAGGGGTTTGTCACCCATCTTCCACCCTGCCCCCCGCCCCCATTGCTCTTAGCCAACAACTGCCTGGTGAGCCAGCAGGATAGGCCAGCCCCTGACCTCAGGTAGGGGCAGACTCTGAGGGGCCATGCACCCTGCAGAGCCCCGCAGGATGCAATCCCACCTAGTTTGGCCTTTTCCCCTTCCCTGCCCTGCTTCTCCCTCTCCTATACCGGTTTCTCATGGGAGCACGGCTCCGGGGAACCCACCTTACATACACAGCAATGGCTCATTGATTTTTGCACTGTGGGGCTGGACATGCAGTGGGTGTCAGTCATTGTTTGTGTTAAACTCTATTGCCTAACATCTGTCAGTGCATTTTTTAATGTGTTTTTTTATTTTCGCCAAAGATGTCATTTCTTTCAACCAAGGGAGTGACACACTAAGGGGACCATTTACAGTGTCACTCTTTACCCTCATTCTTCCACACCTTAATGAGTGTGATGGTTCAATTTCTGTGTCACCTTGACTGGGATAAGGGTGCCCAGATAGCTGGTGAAACGTTATCTCTGAGTGTATCTGTGAGGGTGTTTCTGGAAGAGCATTTGAGTAAAGAGGTTGGACTTGGGACTTCCCTGGTGGCGCAGTGGTTGAGAATCTGCCTGCCAATGCAGGGGACACGGATTCGAGCCCTGGTCTGGGAAGATCCCACATGCCTTGGAGCAACTAAGCCCGTGCGCCACAACTACTGAAGCCAACGCGCCCTAGAGCTCATGCTCCGCAACAAGAGAAACCACCGCAATGAGAAGCATATGCACCGCAATGAAGAGTAGCCCCGGCTCACCACAACTAGAGAAAGCCTACGTGCAGCAACGAAGACACAACGCAGCCAAAAATAAATAAAAAAGAAGTTGGCCTTGGGAGGGATAAGTTAGGAGTTCAGGATTTACATATACACACTACTATATATAAAACAGATAAACAACAAGGACCTACTGTATAGCACAGGGAACTATATTCAATATCTTGTAATAGCCTATAATGGAAAAGAATCTGAAAAAGAATATATATGTATAACTGAATCACTTTGCTGTACACCCGAAACTAACCCAACATTGTAAATCAACTATACTCCAATAAAAAAAAAAGAAGTTGGCCTTCCCCAGTGCAGGTGGATACCACCCAAGCCACGGAGGGCCTGAACAGAACAAAAAGTGGAGGAAGGGCCAGCTCATTCTCTCCTCTTGAGCTGGGACAGCCATCTTCCCTGCCGGTGGACATCGGAGTTCCTGATTCAGCCTGGGACTGACACCTAATGGGACTTCTTGGCCACCCTTTCTCAGGCCTCTGGGCTGGGACTGAATGACACCCCCAGCTCTCCTGGTTCTGAAGCTTGCAGGTGGCAGATCACAAGACTTCTCGGTCTCCCGTGATCTGCCATCTGCAAGATTTATGATAGGAATTGGCTCAGCCAATCTGCTCTTATTTCTCTCTCTCCCTGTCCTGTTGTTTCTGTTTCTCCAGAGAACCCTGACTAATGCCCTGGGCTCTCCTCGCCCTGCCGTAGGCCGTCCCCACCTGGAGGAGGCACCTGAGGCCCTCAGCTGACCTGTGATGTGAGCACCGTGTGAAGTGCAGCCACCACACCCAAACCCTGCCTTCCAGGAGGGTCTCCACGGTTAGCAACCTCCTGGAGCCAAAGCCTCCCTCGGCCCGGCCTCTCCCACTCGGCAGATTTGTGTGAAGGGCAGGCAGTGACGTCTCGGGCCCTCTGGTGTCCCCCACTGCCCTGAGCGGCCCCCCCGTGTCACTATCCATGCTCGTGTGTGTTGTGCAGCTATGCTGAGGCCCCAAGAGGCTAAGGAATGTGAATGGTAAATGCTAAAATCAATGGAAGCATCTGTACAGCTTAGTGGAGGATCCAGAGAGAAATCCCAGGCCCGAGAGTCATGACCAGGACACCAGCTCCGCGTCCCAGGCACGCGGTGGCTGCCAGGCGCTGCTCTAAGCACTTCTCAGGGGTGGCCTTGGGGCTTCCTCAGAGTGACCCAGGGAACCTCGCTGTGGGTGCGCCTGGGGGTCTGCCTCTGAGATCCTTCCTGTTGTCCATCCTTCTTTCCTTCTTATTGCTGAATCGCAGTGTGGTGCATGAATGTACTGATGGTTGATCGAGTTTATTGTGGACGAACATCTGGGCAGTTGAAGCTGTCATAAAAGTGCTGCTGTGAACATTCTTGTCTTGTAGTGAATACATGTATTTATGTCTGTCTTTACACACACACACACACACTTACATACATGTACACACATCATGCATACATACCTAGGAATGTCATTCAGCTTTAGCAGATAATCTCATTCTTCCAAAATGCTTCTTACAAGTTACACTCTACCAGCACCAGGCGTGAGTTCCAGTGGCTCCAAATCTTTACCAGCATTTGCATTTCCACTGGCATAATGTCTAAAACAAGCAAAGCTAATCTAGAGTGAGAAGTCCGGTAGTGTTCACCTTGGAAGGGGTGCGAGGGGTATTCAGGTGCTGTAGTGCTCTGTCTCTTGATCAGGGTGCTAGTTACATGTGTGTGTGTTCACTTTGTGAAAACTCAAGCTGTGTTCTCACAATCTGTGCACTTTTCCGTATGCAATGGTCAAATTCAATTAAAAAGTTTATGAAAAAAAGTAAACTTAGAAACAATCCAGGGGCACAGGGGCCATTATTGTCCTTCTGGTTCATATGAAGATGCTGAAGGTCAAGGTCACGACCTGGTGCTGGGTTCACTGTCAGAGTCAATTTACATGAAGTCCCTTTCCTGACGCATCCCCACATCTGTTCGGTCACTGAGTCATTTCTACCTCCACGGTGTTTCTCTAACTGGTCACCCGTTTCCGTTCGTGTTACTCCTCAGGCTGGATTTTGTCACCCTCAAATTTCATGTTAACTTTGCCCTCAATTCTAGCCCAGGTGTGATCATTTTGAATACTCATTCTGTGATCTCCCAGGCCACCTCTTGGCCCCAGGCATGGTATCATCCACGAATTTGATAAGCGTACCTTCCATGTGTCCATCCAGACACCCATACAAACGCTGAGCAACTTTCCTCTGCCTGGGAAGGGGCAGCCAGGTCCCATGACACCCAACGAGAGCCCTGGCTAGATTGCCGTGGGCTCAGCGATCCGTTCTGGTCTGTGTTTGACACTCACCACATGGCTCTGCCAGCCTGCTTCCTCCCAGATTATCCACAAGCGTGCTATCTGGCAAACAGTCCTCCACTGGACAAATACTGATTCAGCACCTCCTTTGGGAAGGCCCTGTGCAGGCGATGGTATGGGTACAGAGCTGGATTGAAATTGGCTCCTACAGAGCTGAGAGGAGAAAGGTGACTCTGGAGCCAGACAGCCAGAGCTCAGATCCTGACTCTGTCACTTGAAAGCTGTGTGACTCTGCCCAAGTTACTCAGCCTCTCTGAGTCTCAGTTTCCTCATCTGTTAATAATAATGTCCCTAGGGGTGTGGTGAGGATTAAGTGAGTTAACAATTATAAAGCTCTTGCAAAAGAGAAAGCGCTTTACAAGCTTTGGATGGCATTACTTCTGGATCCATCTGTGATTCCTTGTTTCTTTTTTTCCCTGCTTGCCTGTGGTTCCCCCAGGGTCAAACCTTGGTCGTTTCTGTGGCCCTCGGACAGCAGAGAGCGAAACATGCACCGGAGGCACTTGGGTGAGATGCACCCGTGTTTGAAACCCATCTCTGTACTTACTGGCTGAGCAAGACGCTGTTTGCACAGCCTAAGATGAAAGCAGGGCTGCCGCACGCGGGGACCGTCAGCCCAGGGTAGGTGCTTGCTTGGTGAGGCCAAGATTACTACCAGCGGCTGGGGAGAGAAACGTGTTTCAGGCTGCAGGAGACTATCGACGTGAAGGAGGGACGGTCGATAGGTGGTCCTCCTTTAGCAACGCGACACAGGGATTAAATCAACAAAAGGCTGAAAGTCATTTCCCGTGACCAGTGACTTTTAAAATCCTGCATAGTAACGCCCAACATCAAGGACTGATTCCATGCATAATGCTCTGCTGTCGTTAAAAGCGGTAACTGTGGACATGACGCACCGATGTGGGAAACTTACCACAATGCTGAGAGGAAGGAACAGGAGATACCATTTGATGGGTGGCCTGATTGGCAACCCTGCTCAGAACAGGTGGGGAGAGAAAGGAGGCCCACATGGCTGGCAATGCTGGGTTTCCAAATGAAGGCACTACAGTGCATTTTGTTTTCTTTTTCTCTGTTTAATGCAGAGGTTTTGTTTCTTATACACGTTTGGAAGTTGACTTTTTAAAAAAAAATACATTTATTTCTGTATTTATTTTATTTTTGGCTGCGTTGGGTCTTCGTTGCTGCACGCGGGCTTCTCTAGTTGCACTGAGCGGGGGCTACTCTTCGTTGTGGTGTGCGGGTTTCTCATTGTGGTGGCTTCTCTTGTTGTGGAGCATGGGCTCTAGGCGCATGGGCTTCAGTAGTTGTAGCATGCAGGTTCAGTAGTTGTGGCTCGCCGGCTCTAGAGAGCAGGCTCAGTAGTTGTGGCGCACAGGCTTAGTTGCTCCACGGCATGTGGGATCTTCTGGGGTCAGGGCTCAAACCCGTGTCCCTTGCATTGGCAGGTGGATTCTTAACCACTGTGCCACCAGGGAAGTCCTGGAAGTTGACTTTTTAAAAAAATTGAATGGTTTAAGCCTAGCCCTTTAGCTCCTGATCCATGAACAATCATGGTGTTTTTGAGGGCATAGCCCTGGCCCTGTTGCCCGTGAAGATGGTTGAGGCTGGGCTGGGCTGGAAGCAGTGCCTGAGTGTAGACGGGCGTCCTCCAGACCCACAGTGCCACATCCCAGCTGCTGACCAGGACAAGCCCTTCCCTCTCTGGCCGAGGCCTGGACCATACGATATGCACCGGATTCCTGCCCAGGCTGCTGGGAGGCTGAAATGAAAGGAAGGGTGAAGTGGCCACACGTGGTGGCCATGGGTGCAGGGAAGGTGCTGGCAGTCACAGGACATTCGCTAACAAGAGAAAACTCGCTGCCCAGGAATGCACACGAGGCCGGCAGAGGCGTAGCTGGCAAGGAACAGCCGAACTGTCGGAAAGCCACGAGGTCAGTGAGATCAGGAAGTGGGCACGTATGGCAGCAGCTGGGGAGGAGGAGCGAGGGCACCCCAGGGAGAAGCAACCTTCAGCCAAGGAGGCCGTGCAGAGCTCACCTCGAACCCCAGCCCTGACGGCCCGTGTGCCCACTGCGTGCACCACATCACCAGTGGGAGGCCAAGGCTGGCTCCCGCGAGGCAGGGGGCCCTGCGCTGGGGGAAGCAGAGCCCCTTCCTCCCCTCCCTGCTAGAACCTGGGCCCTACCCTGACTCCTGGCCGGTGCTCGTTGTGTGATGCTGGGGCCACCTGCACCTGAACGCGTCTGATCTGGAGGAGCATAAGCTCTTTAAACGACAGGTAAATTACACAACTGGGCGTCAGCTTCTCAGCTGCTGGGGCCTCGGTAAAGTCAAACTTCTTTCAAGATGTACGGGCATGAAGCAAGTCTCCCAGATGAGCGCAGGCCTGCTCTGACCCCAGTGGCCCCTCCAGACCTGCCAGCATTGTCATTGGAGAAGCAACAGCCAAGTAAACTCCAGATTCTGTGAAAACCAAGGTGCCATGTTTTAACAGAGCTAGAGAGGCGTCCTGCAAGTTCACTGTGATGGGGAGGGAGGGAGGAAGGCAGGAATATGTGCTTTATAAGAAGTTTTTGGGAGCAAGACATCTGACACAGGACTGAACCATTCCCAGCCCTCCTTGGCCTCCCCAGGAAGCCTTGGTTTAAAAATGCATAATTTATGTGGATGAGCCTATGCATATTCATGAGCTTGCAGCCTTCCGAGGCCAGTCGCTGTCTGTGAAAAATCCTCCCGCAATGAATTATTGCGTGAAGGAGCTACGGAAGCCGAGGGCAGGCCTCCAGTCCTCAAAATGACTACAATCTCTAAAGCTTGCTTTGAAGAAAATGCTCCCAATGTGCCTGCCTTTGGTCAAATGAGGGGGGTTGCAGAGAATGAAGTCTCCACCGTGGGGAACCCCTGAGCCCCCAGGCTGCATAGATCAGGGTGGACCAGCAACATTTCAGGGAAACTGAGGCAGGTCTCCGTTCCCCAGAGCAACCCTGCATACCTAGCAGGTGTGACTCAAGACTAAGCCTCCTAAGCCTCTGATCACAGACTAGCAAGCGCCTAAAAGGCCCTCTGGTCAGTTATCATCCTTTCTGGGCCTCAGTCTTTCCATCTGTTGACTGGGGAGGCTAATCCCTCCTTCCATTGACTCTGAAACATACTTTTCACATTTAAGCACCTTCAAGACAGAAGTGTGCCCTGCCATCAATGCCTCGACTGACTGGGGTCAGGGTTTGAATGGCAGTGTTTCCTCTTTCTAAGCAGTCCAGAAGATAAAGTGTGTGTTACAATCAGTGCATCCTAGGCTCTGATGAAATACAGCAGTAAGCTACCATTTACTAAGCACCTATTGTATGCCAGGCACCATGCACACCACTAAGCACAGGGGCTGGCGCATAGTAGGTGCTCAATAAATGTGCGTTTCCTCCCCTTCTCAATCCTAGGAAGAAAAGGCAGTCCTGCTCATGGCAATTTGCCTGGGAGAGAAGTCTGTTCACGAAACTCCTTATGTCCGCATTTTATTCAGGGAGCTTCATGGTGTTTGAAGCATTAATTAAGTGGTGCAGGTTTTTTTTTGGTTTTTTTTTTGTGGCGCAGGTTTAATTTGGATTTGGGGTGGGGTGGGAGGACTGAAAGGTTTTCCCAAACTAGTCACAACCCAATTAGAATGTTACTCATGAACCCCAAGACGGTGATTCATTTAATATTCCAGCTGGCATTTCTTGCTTACAAGCAACTCACATGTGACTCAACTTTGATTTTGCTTATTAAACATTAACGAGCACACTTCCTCATCCCCAAAAAAGTCATTTTGGAAGCCTTGCTGCACCTGAGCTTGTGCGCCCATGACTGTATATTTGTGTGTGTGTGCACACACGCACAGGTGCGTGCACCTGCACCCTGGGGTGAGTTCATCCAGGAGTGTCCCGGGATGTATGATGTGAGGGTCTGCAGTGCTGGCTTTGTTGACACGTGACCTGTGCTGTCACAATAGGGCCCTGCACTCGGCTTAATGTTCTGCTTGAAATTCTTTTGCACCAGGCCCTGCGAATTGTGTAGCCAGCCTGGATGTACTTGTGCATGTCTGCACGTCTGTGTGGGCGTGAGTCCATACAGATGGGGTGCAGGAGTGTGTGAGGACATGTGTGGGTGGGGACTGAGGAAGTGGACATGAGGGGACATTGAGTGCCAGAGGGTGCCTTAGAGAGGGACCCACAGCCCACAAGGGAAGCCCCAAGATGCAGATTCCATGGGCCTGGGTGCAGCTCAGGAATGCAGGATTTTCGCGAGCCCCTCCCTCAAAGTGACTACAGTTTGGGAACCACTGGCCATAGGTCTTAGGTACTGAAAATCAAGGCCATGACACAGCGGCATTCTTTAAGGGTGCGTTAGAAACTCATGCAGCTCAAAACCATCTCACCGCCCACGCTATTATCTGAGTTCAGGTTCTCAAAGGACCAGCCGCCCACCAGGAGCGCCAAGGAACCAGTGAACCTTGAGGCTGCTAGCCAGGGGAAACCCAACCAGAGGCCTCCCTCAGCTTCCCGGGCCCTGAGCCAGGAGGTGACTCACGGCAGAGCAGGACAGAGTGGCCTTGACGGCCAGCCCTCCCAGCCCGCGTCCCTGCATCAGTGGGGCAGGGCCAGGGCTGCCACTGCTGCGGCTTCTCCGATTTATCAGCATGGGTCGTACAGTGGGCCCTGCTCCCATGTTCCCGCCCTTGCCCGTGTTCCTGGCCTGACCCTCACCCACACTGAGACCCACCCTAAATCAGAAGTGATTGGCATTGGCCAGCACCCCCGATGCCATCAGGGGATGCCACCTCCAGAAGCCCAGGGGAGGTCCTAATTGTACCCTCCTGGGGCCTAGTTGGCACTGGCCCTCAGATTGCTGGCACCTGACCCCACCCAGAATAACTCTGTTCCCAGGCTCCATCTCACTGAAAAGCCATTCCAGGGTCAAGGTGGTGCCCCCTCGCTGAGCACGTCACGGCTGGGTGAGGGGCTGCAGGGCAGCAGGCTGCCGCTGCCACTGGGCAATCCCTTGAGCTCTCTGAGCCTCAGTTTTCTCATCTGTGAAACAGCCCTTTCCTGTGCCGGCCCTTGGCCTGGGGCCTGGCTCCTGCCTCCGGCCTCCCTCTGGCCACACCTCCTCCCAGCAGCCCCTCTTGGCCACCAGAAGCTCATCTCGGTTCCATCCCTGCCCTGTGGGGTTCAGGAATGGAGACACTCATCAGCATCAGTGTAAATTAGACTTAGAGTTCTGAAACCTATGGTTACCAAGGAAGGGAACGGGGGAGTGGGATGAATTGGGAGACTGGGACTGACATATATACACTACTATGTATAAAATAGAAAACAAATGAGAACCTACTGTATAGCACAGGGAACTCTACTCAGTGCTCTGTGGTGACCTAAATGGGAAGGAAAGCTAAAAAGGAGTGGATATATGTATACGTATAGCTGATTCATTTTGCTGTACAGCAGAAACTAACACAACACTGTAAAGCAACTATACTCCAATAAAAATTTTAAAAAAAAGTAAATCAATATACTCCAATAAAAATTTTAAAAAATGTATTATAGGGCTTCCCTGGTGGCGCAGTGGTTGAGAATCTGCCTGCCAATGCAGGGGACACGGGTTCGAGCCCTGGTCTGGGAAGATCCCACATGCCGCGGAGCAACTAAGCCCGTGAGCCACAACTACTGAGCCTGCGCGTCTGGAGCCTGTGCTCCGCAACGGGAGAGGCCGCGACAGTGAGAGGCCCGCGCACCGCGATGAAGAGTGGCCCCCGCTCGCCGCAACTGGAGAAAGCCCTCGCACAGAAACGAAGACCCAGCACAGCCATAAATAAATAAATTTATTAAAAAAATATATTATAAAAAACTAATGTATGTTTGAAATATAGTCACAATCTGAAAACAAAACCAAAAAAAAAGACTTAGAGTTCTGCAAGCTTTGGGTGGACCAGGAGGAGCTCCCTGTCTCCCAAGAGGAAAGTGGCCCCAGGACGGGAAAAAGGCTGGCCCAGCACCACACTGCCAGCCTGAAGCTGTAATGGTACAGACATTTTCTGCTACTCCCTCCCTGCCATTGAATGTTTTCCTCCATAGCTGCCACTGCCAAACACTTACTGTGTACCAGGCACTCTGCAGGCAGGATTCTGGAGCCCCTGAAATGATCATAAGTGGTAGGCAGGGATGTCATAGATGAGGAGATGAGGGCTCAGAGAGGTTAGGCATCTTGCCCAAGGACACACAGCTTATGAGACCTGGGACTGAAGCTGGGGCCTTCACAACGACACCTCGCCTCTGAGCAGCATCAGCCTAGCCCCGAGCTCCTCTGGGCCTCTAGGGTCCCCACGCCATCCGAGGCTGTGTAGCTCCCATGGGTCCTCCGTCAGCTCCCTGACACAGCCCAGGTGGCTGGGAGCACAAGGCCAGCCCTCCTATTATTCACGCCTCTCTTTGTCTGCCAGTGGGGAGCTGGTCCAGAGGCCCCAGCTTTGCCAGGAAAGATAACACGCCAACACCTGACTCATCCTCCTCTGCGCTCCATCTCAATTTCCCCAAAGAACACGAAGGCCTGTTGTTCCTGGCCCAGTGCAGGAGGCTGGACCTCCCTCTCATGAAAGGAAGACAAGCCATCAGCAGGATTACAGGGTTAGAGTTACAGCTTTTCCTTGTGGCCACCTGTTCCCTCCTGTAACACTGCATGGGCATGAGGGGCGGGTGCCTGCCCACTGCGGGGTCTCGGGCAGGGGTGGCATCGGCTCCCACAAGCCCGGCTTCACCTGCATCGTGGAGCCCATGCAACTCTTTTCAAGGTCGGTGCTACTAGTCCCATGTTAGAGGTGAGGAAACTGAGGCTCGCTCAGACCACACAGCCGGTGGATGACTTTGCCAGGGATCCCTGCCCCATGCCGGGTGGCAAGCTGACTCATTTGTCCTCAAAGCAAGACTCAGAAGAAGTGAACTCGTGTATAAGCACACCCTACCCGTCCACACCTCTACATCTAACGTGATACTTGCCTCAAGCAGAAATCGTAAAGAGAGAACAAAAATGCGAGGCCACAAAAGGGAGCCATGGAAGGTCAGCCTGCAGCCCCGCTCACCCTTTCCTCCTCTTCCTTCAGCACAGGGAGCTGGGCGGCTGACCTGGGAAAGAGTCACGGCTCCAGTCAGAGGTTCGATGGAGTTCCTGGATCAAAGGATGCCTTTGGTCTCCAAGTGTCATGGGTGCCACCATGGGGGAAGCAGGGCAGGGAGGCGGCCTTCCAGGCTAGGAGATGGGTCCCTCCCTGCCCTGGCAGACCCTGCCACGCTGGTGATGCCGCTGCCCACACAGGATTAAGATGATGTAACAGGAAGCAGCCTAGTGCTGGGACAAATTAACGTCTTCAGAATGTTGGCAGGCACTCCAGTGACACCTGAGCATGAGCAAAACGTGGCAATGTCTTGTGTCTCCCCACCCCCAGTGATGAGACACTTTAATATCACCCACTGCAGCTCCACTCATTTTACACATCAGGGAACTGAGGACCAGAGAGGAGAAGGGATTTATCCATGAACCCCCAGGGCCAAGGGGGGCGTCACATGGGGTGGATGGGGCATTGGTTGGAAAGCTCTCTGGCTTTGCATCCCAGCAGCCCTGCAGTTGAACCCTCATGCCTCCACGGACTAGCCATGTGATGACCCACACCCTCTGACCCTCGGTTTTCTTGTCCATAAAACGAGAGTGTTAATAACACCCAGCTAACAGGGTTGCAGGGAAAAGATAACAGACACTACGACTTAAAGGCTTTGCAGACAGCTCTCAACCCTAAGTCTGCGTAAGGGATGTTGGAGGAACCATGACGAGCAGCATCAGAGAAATAACAAGACAGTTTGTTGAACACCTGCTATGTGCCAGCTTCTGGACGTAAAGATGACTCAGACATAACTGCTGCCCTCAAGATGGTCAGCATCTAATGAGAAGATGCACGGAGTGGAGTGACGGAGGCACACAGAGGAGGCCCTTCCCTGCTGGGGAAGGAGAGGGGGGATAGGGCAGGAGGGCCTCCCTGGGAAAGATAAGGCATTCCAGGAAGAGGGACCAGCACTGGTCAGGACCAAAGGGCGAGAAACGGCGTGAAATATGTGGAGTTCCATCTGCTTGGCTGCACGCGGGATGTGAGGGGGTGGGGTGCTGGCAGGGCTGGGCAGGGAGCCCGGGGTGGCCAGCGGTGTCAGGCCACCCAGCGAGGGCCAGTGGGTGCCAGGCCAAAGGGCTCAGACTCAACTCTAACCGGGAATTCTCCCTGAAGGGTCTCACTAGCTGAAGTCTCAGGGACCCCAGGCCGCTGGGCTGAGACAAGAGGTTGCCCCGCGGAAAGGGCAGGTGGGGGGCTGGGGAGCTTCCGTGGGGGACAAGTCATCAATAGGCAGGACCCCCCAGCACGGACTGTGCTCGCTGTGCCACCTCCCCTGCCTCCTTCTCACGGCCATCTCGAGGTGGGCCCCGAGTTACAGACGGGGAAACCAAGGCTCAGCCAGGGGCAGGCGCTCAGCAGGGAGTCGAAGCGGGGCCACCTCCTGCCAAAGCCCTTGCTCCTTCCTTTGACTATGCTGCCTTTCAGCTTCCTGGAGTATTTCTTCCGTTATCCACACATTTCAGGGCTTGTTTCCTAATTCAGGCTTCACTATTTTAAAAAACTTCTATTTCAAAATGTGCATTTTTTAATGCATATTTTTAAAAGGTAGCAGCTGATTCTTCTGGAGTCAGCCCCCCATGCATCCTCTCCCTCCAGCCCCATTTTCTCAGGGCCATAAATCACTTTCTTAAAGGGGGCCGGGAGACAAGCTGCGGTTCACCAGCCAAAGAGGTTTGGGCTCCTGAGGCCCAGAGGGGCAGCCGGGAGTCGCCAGGCCCTGAGGCAGGCACTGCTCCCCTGGGAAAACGCCCCAGCCCCTCGTGTCTGCTCCTCAGACCAGCTGGCCCAGAATGCTTTCTGCCGCTGCAGGCCTGAGCTCCGAGACCCTGATCTTCACCCTCTTTGGCTGCACACACAGGGCTCAGGGATGTGCTGGGGGTGAAGGTCCAGACCAGCCAGGTCCTCAGTCCTGTGAGCCTGGAAGGTGCAGAACCGTCAACACGGGAGACATTCTTGGGGGGATGCTCTGGTTGCCAATAAGGAGAAATTTGGGGGTTTTACTTGCACTTAAAAAATTACCTGTTGCTGATCTGAAATTCACACTGAAGCAGACATGTGCATTCTACCCGGCAGCCCCGGTATCGCTCACAGGAGTTACAGTGAGTGCCTACCCATGTGTGTGTGTCGTGGCGGAGTCCAGGGACAAGGACTTGAAATAAAAAACGCCTCTCCTGGGGGCTGTGCTGGCTGCACTGTCTCCAGGCAGAGGGCTTGGAGCTCCCAGCACGCTTGCACTGAGAGCCGGCTGATGGCATTTTAAACACCAGTCGCTTGCCGGGTCCATCAAGAGGGCCTCTGGAGCAGCTCCGTCTGGGATGCGGTGATTAACAGCTCCAGCCTGGGCTGGCAAAAGGCCTTGGCTTTGACACCTCTTATCTTCTGACGCTCAGAATCACTGGAAATTAGCATCTCCACTTCCTTCCTGCTGCTTGCTTGTAAAACCCAAGTGAGGTCTCTCCACTCCTCTGCTCTAAACCCTTCCACAGCTCCCACCTCACAGAGGGTCAAAGCCAAGGGCCCCTCTTGGACTGCAAAAAGGCCCTTCACAACCTTCCTGCCCCCTCCTCTCTGGGCTCATCTCTCCCCACACCCCTATTCACTCCGCCCAAACTGACCTCACTGGTGTTTTTTGAAGAGATCAGGCACCTCCACCTCAGGGCCTTTGCCCCTGCTGTTTCTTCTGCTGGGAACTCCCTTCCCTCAGCCATTCCCAGTGCTCACCGTTCAACTGTCACCCTCTTAGAAAGACCTTCCCGGTCTCTCTCCAAAGCGCTGCTCTCTCTCTTCCCCGATTCACTGCCCTCCATCCTTTTCACCCTCATCACCATTGTACATCCTTTGGCTATTTATTTTGTTCATTGTCTGTACACTGAAGTGTCAACCCTGTGAGGGCAGGGACCACACACTCTTTTCAGCTGATCAACAAATGTTTGTTGACTGACTGATTGACCAAATGCTGCTGCTGCCTCTGCTTCTGTGCCAGGTCACCCAGGACCTTCCATGCAGCAGGCCTCGCTTCAAGGACTCGCTTTGTAATAGGGAGACCCGTGTGTGAGGCTGTCTTCAGCACCCTGGAGGCTCAGCTCCTCCTGGGCCCTGGATGGCTGTGCTTTCGTGTGCCTCTGAGCCAGTCGTGCTGCCCTCTGATCTGGAAGACTCTTCCCTCCCTCGTCACCTCCCAATTGTCCCTCAAGACCCAACTCAGGGTCACCTCCTCCAGGAAGCCTTCCCTGTCTATCCCTCATAATTTGAGTCACAGCACATGGGTTACTGGGCTCTCATTGTCCTTCTTCTCAGTTGTCTCCCTTCCCAGCTGTGACAGAGAGCCCTCTGTGTCCCCAGGACCCTGCGGTGGCCTGACCGACAACAGGTGCTCAGGGCATGATTGGCAGCTAAGTAAACAATGGCTTGCATAGTTTCTTTCTATTTTCTTTTAAGATTCTCCTTCGTAGATCCTGGTGCTTCACTGGAAGATCTTTAGAGGCACTGGCTCCAGACTGGTTCATTTCACAGGCAGGGAAACTGAGACCTGGAAGATGAAAGGCTTGGGAACTAATTCCTTTCCAGCATGTTCTCTGAGCCCAGCACCAGTGTCTGAGCAGGGTGACTCCTCCCCTGGCCACCCCCAGCTGCTGTGGGACTCTCCGTGGCCATTCCTTGGGGGCGGAGGTCACAGCCTGCACCGAGGCCATGGCTTACTGGGATGCTCAGCCCAGACCGAGTCCTTCTGGAGAGAATAGACTTGGATTTTTCATAGAAAGATGAAAAGGGTTTCTAAGCCCCCAAACTTCCCTTTCCACAGCAAGAGAAAAGCCTAAAGAGCACAGAGAGGGTAGGGCAGGGAGAGGAGGGGCCCAGGAGGGAGGGAGAAGGGCAGGGGCCACAGGTAAGGCGGGTGCTCGCTGGCTCTCCCTTGGGGCAAAGCCACCTAGAGACATCTGAGACCCTTGGGCCATTTCCTTTGGTCCCCAGCAAGAGCCCCGGGAAACTATAAGCTTCTCTGAAGAATCCTGTACTTGTGCCTGCAGTGGGCTGAAGGGTGGTCCCCAAAGCTATCAGGACCTAATCCCTGGACCCTTTGAATGTTACCATATGTGGAAAAAGGGTCTTTGCAGGTGTGATTAAATTAAGGATGTCAAGATGGGGAGATTATCCTGGATTATCCAGGTGGGCCTAAATGCCACCACAAGCGTACTTATAAGAGGGAAGCAGACAGAGATTTGACACACAGAGGAGGAGAGGGCAGTGTGGCCTTGGAGCCAGAGATGGGAGTGATGTGACCACAAGTCCAGGATGCCCAGGACCACCAGAAGCTGGGAGCCGAGCCCTGCTGACCCCACAGGAAATTAATACAGCGCCTCAGCCAAACTGTGCAGGAGCTGGGGGAGTGGGCGAGGAGGGGAGAAGAAAGCGGGACCCTTGGGGTTGAAGCCACCTGAATCACTGGGGCTGGGGTGCAAAAGCTGGGCCTCCTTGTCTCAGACTCCACGGTGCAGTCTGTACCCGAGAGCTTCCGCACGCAGGGCCAGGCTACTGCAAGGTCCTGGGTGACCCGGCAAAGAAGCAGAGGCGGCAGCAACATTTGGTCATTAATCATTCAACAAACATTTACTGATCAGCTGCAGACGAGGAAGGCGTGGTCCCCGCCCTCACTGGAGTGTACAGACAATGAACAAAAGAAAGCTAGACGTGTTTCTCTCCAAAGTCTTCCCATGGAGTTGACAGTTTTATTAAACCACTATTTATTTTATTAAACTATTATTTAAAAAAAAAAAAAGGTTAGACATCACCTGAAACCCTACCCTTTTTCCCTCCTTCCTCTCCTAAAGCCTCTCCTAATAAGCCACGTGCATAGGATAGAAGCTCTGCTCTAACAGAATCCCCCCCCCCACTTCTGCCCTTGACCGCGTGTGCTATTTCATTCACACTTAGCAGCCATCCTATAAGGTATCATCAGCCTCGTTTTGCACATGAGGAGACAAAGGCCCAGGGAGATTATATGACTTGCAAAGACCACATAGCACCAGGTGCAGAGCTGGCACGCCAGGGCCAGCCTGTCTGATTCCCCGTCCCTGCTTCCCACCTGTGTCCCGCGTGACTGTGGACATAGTGGCAGGATGAGGAAAGAACCTGGGACTCCTGCTGGCTGCAGCATCCACACCCAGCCCCAGGGCCTGGAGCCCTCTTAGGATATGACCCGCCCTTCCCAGGTTATAGACTCAATTGAGCATTCCAGGGCCATCAGGGTGGGCTCCAGAATAGAACATAACTGTTCCCTCGGGGCAGCCTAATGAGCTCGCCCTCCAGCAGTGGATTTGTTTTCCACCCGCTGACTGTGTTCTCTCACCTCCCGCCTGGCTCCTGGCTCAGGTTTCTGCTGCACAATCGGCCTGACCATTGGCACCTCCGCCAGGTCCCAGGCTCTTGCCCAACCTCATGGGAGGATGCTCCCGGCCTAGTTCCAGAGCTCTCTTTTGACAGACACAAGGGTACAAATCCAGGAAGGGCAAAGTCACCCCCCTTGGGAGCAGCCACGGGGAGGAGGCCAAATAACTCATGATAAGAAAACCCACAGGTGCCCCTCCCCAGAAACCCAGATGACAGGCCGGGCTTGTCTTCACTGCGCATGTGGTCTGGACACCTGCCTCATCTGCATTTCACCAGGCTGCATAGACACAGCCCAGTCACTTGGACTGCCCAGCCGAGCAGAGCTTCAAAGCTGGGGAAGAAGTCAGCCAGGGCTGGGCCACTGCCAGTCAGCACCTTCTCTGATGATGTTTGTCCCTTTCTTTGGAACTTGCAGAAGCCTCCAGATTTCCAGCTTTCTCCATGTTCCTCCTTCACACCAGCCCTCAGAGGAGAGGCTCTGACCCCAGCCTGCAGCTTCAAGCAGCAAATGTTTGCTGGCAGCCTCTCTGCACCAGGACCCTAGAATTATCTCACTGAATCCTCACCACAGCCTGTGAGGCAGCTGCTGCTGTCATTATCCCCATTTTACAGATGAGGAAACTGAGGCATAAGGTCTCAGAGCCGAGAGGTGATGGCCAACAAGCACATGAAAAGATGCTCAACACCGTTAGTCACTAGGGGAAAGCAAATAAAAACCACAATGAGACACCACTTCACACCCACTGGGATGGCTAGAATCAAAAAGATCGTAACAAGTGCTGGTGAGGATGCGGGGAAATCAAGACCCTCACACACTGCTGGTGGGAATGTAAAGTGGTGCAGCCTCTGTGGAAAACAGTCCGACCGCTTTTCAAAAAGGTAAACATGGATCCAGGAATTCCACTTCTAGGTGTATAACAACCCAAGAGAGATGAAAACCTATGTTCACACAGAAACTTGTGCACTAGCATTCACAGTGGCATTACTCATAAGAGCCCAAAAGTAGACACAAGCTAAATGTTCATCACTTGAGGAATGGATAAATAAAATGTGATCTAGATCCGTACAATGCAATACTATTTATCCACAAGAGGAACAAAGCACTGATGCATACCCAAACACGAACGAACCTAAAAATGTTATGCTGAGCGAAAGCAGCTGATCACAAAAGGCCACGTATTGTATGATTCCACTTACATGAAATGTCCAGAACAGGCAAACCTATAGAACCAGGAAGTAGAGTACTGGTTGCCAGGGGCTGGGGGTTGACTGCTAATGGGTTAGGGGTTTCTTTGGTGGGGGGTGTTAAAAATGTTCTAAAATTGATTTTGGTGATGGTTGCATAACTCACTTTCAATGGGTAAGTTGTATGGTATGTAAATTACATCTCAATAAGGCAGTTACCAAAAAACAAAAAAAGTGATGGCCCAGGACTCTCCACAGAGCCTGCAGCCCTGAAGGTCACTGGCTATACCCTCCTGCCGCCCTGTGGGACTCAGAGGGGCCTGAGCACAACTCCCCTGACCGGCTGACTCCCCAGCTGATCCCACAGCTTCAGGACAGTCTTGGGAGCCTGGGACCCCCGCATGCTCTGAGCTAAGGCTACCCCCTAGACCCCACAGGACCAGGGAGACCCCAGCTGTGGCCTGTCCTCCTGCCAGATGCGCCTGTGTGGATGCTGATTGGAGTGGGGCTCCTCCCAGGAATTGGACGGTCTCACGATGGCACAGCTGCCGGTCCTGGTGGCACCTATTTATTTATAGCACCTTTGCCTCCTGGGTTGGGTTCATGGTTGAGGCTCCTCCTCTCTCAACAAGTTTCAAGATGGAAAGAAAAGGGAAGGCATTCCACGCGGGCTGAGAGATGGAGTTTTTGCAGGGCCTCCCCGTGTCCACCTCTGACAGCGCTGAGGGCTGGATTTCCTCCTGGTCACGCCCCCAGATGTCAGGAAGGAGTACCTGCTGGGGCGGACTCCCAAGATCCAGGCTGGAACTCAGTGGTAATTCATCACCCACAAGTGTCCAGGCCTGTGAGACGGGGCCAGTGTCCCTCACAGAGCTGTGACGGCACGGGGTAGCAAACGCAGATGGGAGGGAGCTGCCCAGAGCAGGCCACGCAGCCGCTGCTCAGTGAACCGGAGCTCGTGGCCGTTGGTGCTTCTCTCTCTGGGAGGAACTGGGGAGGCCTGGGGTGGGGCCTGCCCGACGGGTGGAGCCACAGCCCAGGCTCTGTTCCAGCCTCAGCCACACTTCTTGGGTATGAAGGTGCCAGGAGCACCCACCAGCAGCAGTTCAGGGATGGACTTTAGCCCCGGGCTGCGTGGAGGGGCCCCACCGTCACAGGCGTGGCTGCGCCCCCTGTGGTCCTGGGGCAGAGCCGGGGGCCAGCGCTTGGCTGACAGGCACCGAGCAAGCAGAGAACTGCTCCAGAGAGATGCTGGGCCTTTGGAGGCCCCTCCGGAGTCCTAAGATTCTGCTACAGGAAAGAGACCTGATTATCTTATGTAACATTCCTGAGCCCAGATTCTGATGGAAACCTCTTCAGAAAGGGCAAAGAACTTGCTGGAGGTCACTGAGTACTTTCATGTCAGGACTGAGCTCAGGGCCAAGTGTCCAGGCTTCAACCCCGGTGCTCCCGCTGGCATACCCGTGCCTTCCAAAGGAATTCAGAGCGAATCTCATCTGCTGTCTTGGCTCTCATAAAAGCCCTCTCCCAAGCCTGCTCCTTGATCCACTGGCCTTCTGTGGGAAGGACTGAATCTCTCCCAGCCCTCCTCAGGCTGCAAGGCTGCTTGGTGCAAAAGAGGAGACCCAGGTTGGGACCAGCACGCCTGCCTCCTGGTCCCACCTCCCCCACTGTGTGCTCTGGGGTAAGTCACTCAATGTCTCTAAACCTCAGTTTGCCCATCTGCAAAATGGAAAAACAGTGTTTACCACATAGGGTTACAGTATAAGGAGAGTTATGCTGAATTAGGTATGCGACAGGACCTAGGAAAAGGGGAGACAGCATTTATTTAGTGCCTACTGTATACAGTCTCACTTAGTGCTCTCGTAACTCAAGTCTATTAACACGGTGGAGGAGGAAACTGACGTGGGTTGGTGAAGGTAAGTCTGCAGGAGGAGACCCAGCTCTCCCCTCACACTGCAGGGTCCAGCAGGACATGTGCACAGAGGACGAGCTGACGACAAACACACTGAATCAGGGTGTCCACTCGGACTGCCAGCTCATCCCTCCAGCGAGAAGCGGCAGGAGGGGTGTTTTCGGCACCAGTGCTTTGACGTGTTTTTCCACCCAAGATAAACGAGGCGGGATTCCTAGAAATGTGTTTAAACCTGGTAGAGAGTTCTTTAAACAGTTTGACTTAGATGTTGAAATACGGGGCCCAGAGCTGCAGGAACATCTGTGCCCCAACACGAAGCCCAACATCCCCAAATTCCGGTTTTAAGTCTTGCAATTTGGGTGACATCATCGACTCTTGGGGCAGGGCTCGGAGACCACCTCCAGGCCCTGCAAACATTATTTTTAAACCAGGTCTGATCTCGTTATACAAAACAACGTGTGTCGTCCATTGCCACAGCCCTCTGTCAGGCTGTGCATTTTTATTTAAATTCGTTTAGTTATATACTATTAAAAGTCAGGTAGGAAAGCCTGTAACAAAACTGATGCTGCAGCACTTATTTGGTGATGTCGTACAATAGAGGAAACAGTGTCTTTATGAGAAGAATGAGGTACAGACTCACAGTTTTTATTTTCCACTATGTTTGCATAACCATTTCCTTCTAAACTCACGTCCTATTTTTTTAATCTGTTGATCTCGGTGATTAAACTGGCTCATGAACTATTCATCCCAGCTCCCTCCTTTGTGCCTTAGCAAATAATAAATCAAGGCAGCTTTCTGGCAATAAGCAGCAAACTTTTCTCTTGCTTATGTTTTCCTCGCTGGTGTTGTGACCACATCTTTCAGAAATTAATTTTTGGCCTTTTCAACGCAGGTTCAAATCTGTGGGAGAGAACACGTTTTGAGAAATCTTGCCCCTGGTTTTGGGATTTGCATATCGGGACTCATGATTTACATTTCAGAGGCTTGCTGACCACAGCACGTACAATATGCTCCAAACATTTCATAATTAAAATGGATTACTTTTTAAAGAGTCAATTGGGAAAAAAAGTTAATGGGGGGCAGATACTACTAATCTGTTCCCTAATGGGAACCTGTACCCTGCCCTCATGCCATTAGGTGCGGCTATAGGACTTGTTTTAGCTGATGAAATTCTGGGAAGAAGCATTTAATTGCCGGTGTGATGTCTCCGCCCATCCCTTCACCTGCCTCATGAGAGGGGGCGCTCGGTCCCTATGGAGGCATCACACCCACTGAGTCACCATGTAGGCGACCTGCCCTGGAGAGTTACCCAGACCTGCAACAGACTTTGCATGAGCGAGGAATACACCTTTGTTGCTTTAAGCCACTGAGATTTGTTTTTTTCACAGTATGCCGAGCCCATCCTGAGTAATAGTACAAACCAAAAGGGGCTGTTTTGATCAACGCAAAAACTGGAAATCAATAAATATGGATGATAACAGATACCTTTGGCCCATCTCAGCCACCAGTTTCTGTATTTTATTTTGCCTGCATAGTTTCAAGAAAAAAGCTGATAAATGGTTGCAGACACCAACAGCTTTGTGTCATTTTAAAAATATAATTTAAAATATTTAAAATGTACCTGCTATCTCAAGAAAGGTCAGTTAGAATGGACCCAATACTTTAAAAGAACAGAAGTTGGGGTGGGGGGGAATTCCCTGGCGGTCCAGTGGTTAGGGCTCAGCACTTCCACTGCAGGGGGCATGGGTTCCATCCCTGGTTGGGGAACTAAGATCCAGCATGCTGTGCGGCGCGGCCAAAAAAAAAAAACAAAAACAAAACAAAAAACAGAAGAGGGTAACTTTTATTTCCTGGTTGAATTCCTAACAGCTTCTAAGCTGTATTTCTTGTCCTAAGGGTAAAAGCCCCCGAGGGTGCTTCAGACACTGGAGCTGGGACTGGAGCTGCGTAGATTTCTTCATTTGCTGCTCAGAGGTTCACGGGTAGAGCCGGGGTCCCTGAGCCCTGCCTGATGTCTGAACACAGGACACATGTGCAGAGCTGTGTGCTCACCTGTAGGATTCTACCGGGGTGCATGCAAATTAAAAAACCCCCTCTGGGACCAGAAAGGGAAGGAGGCTTGCTCTGGGTCACACAGCAACGAGCCCCCAACACATCTCCCAACACCCAGTATCCTGTGAGCGGTACAGGGGTGTCCAGGTTGGCACCAGTCAAGCTGTTTCTGAGCAAGAGAAGCAGATGGTGGGGTGAGGGGGGCCCTCCAGGAGTGCAGGGTCCCTGGGGCTGCAGATTCCGGGGAAGGGTCCCTGGAGGAGGTAGGGCCCCACCAGCCTGGAGGACGGGCCGGCTTTGAGCGGGAGGAGCGAAGGGGTGAAGCCCGCGCACAGGTGCCGAGGGGCCTGTGTTAGGGAATCAAGTCCCGGCTCGTCACTCTCTAGCCGGTGACCCTGAGCCAATCTCTCTTTCTCTTGGGCCTCAGTTTCCCCCTCCATACATGGGGATCCACGGGTAGGGAGTGTGGACTTGGAGTGTGGCGTGAGCTGTGACGCGTGGGAACCGAGAGGGGCGGAAACGGGGCGCTGTCCGGAGGGTCCCGAGCCGCCCCTGACCCCAGCCTCCTGTGCCAGGTCTGACGCTCCTCAGGTTAAGCCCTTCCTGCCGTCACTAGCACAGTTACCTGGGCCACCTATGGCCACAGTTTTAAGGTTCGTTCCTGAGGACCACCAGCTGCCACCCATACCTCCCCCGGCCCGCGGTTCAATGGGGTCTGAAGGCGACATCTCATCTAACCCCCACGACAGCCCCGAGGCCTTGGTGTCACCCGCACTTACAGATGCGCCAGCGGAGGTTGAGAGAGGAGGAAGACCCCCGCCTGTGTCCCGGGGCGGGGACAGGTCTGCCTGACCCGGGAAGTCATTCTCCGTCGCCTCCAACGCGCTGTGCGGACCAGCCCCTGGGGCTTTGCCAGGTCACCCCCCTGCACCCCGAGTCCCTGACAGATGAGCCGTCTGTCCTCTGGACCGTCCTGGCGGGGGGCAGCATCGGGCCTCGGCCTCCCCGGCCCCAGCAGCTGCCAGGTCCTCCCGTTCTCCCCCCACCCCCCAGTGGGCCTCGCCCTCTCTGCTCAGGACCATTTCGCCAGCCTCCTCCCCGGCCTCCTGGCCCCCAGAGTCTCTCTCCTGACCTTTCAGCCCCTCCCCCCACGTGGAAGTGATCCAAGCATCTCCCCGGCTCCCAGCCAAGGGGTGACAATGGAACCCAGTTGCTGCCTGGGGTCGGGGACAGCCGTCACCGCCAGGAAGGGAGCCACGTAGAGAGATGCTGAGACCCAGGGGCCAAGCCTGCCTCTCCTGGGAGAAGACGCTTCCTCTCCAAGAGTGGGGCCTAAATAATTAATAATTATTAAATAAATGATAATTAAAGCGTTTTGCTTTTACCTCCTCACGGAGATGCTCGCCCCAGACCCAGGCCCAGAGGTCGGTCAGTAACCGTAAAGGAGAGCAGGACCCAGCCCACAACTCGGACGGAGGTGGAGGCTATTCTGCACCCTGGCGGGGGGCCCACCTCGAGGTCTGGGGGCAGGAGACTGGGGCAGGCTGACTCTGGGCTCTGGGATGCCAGGAGCTGAGTGAGAAAGGGGTGGACCACCCCGATGTCAGCCCCCAGCCCCCCTCGCCCCAGAAAAACCACTTAGAACTGTACAAACAATGTGACTGCAGTCCCCGGGGTTGGGGGCATGGAGCGGGCAGTGGTGCTGGTAGAAGAAGGTTTTACAGAAGGAGAAAGGAGGTCACTCTGCTGGCTGAGCCCTCACTCAGGTTAGGGGTGTCCATCCTCACCACACCCTCAGGGAAGGGCAAATGTCCACCTGTCACTGAGCCCCAGAGAGGTTAAGTGACTTGCCTAAGACCACAGAGCCAGGGAATGGCAGAGCGGGGATTCAAACCCCAGGCTCTGATGGGCCTGCATTCAGGTGCTCTGCTGAGAATACAACGGCCTATTCCTTGGTGCTTGGAATCATGAAATTGCTTTGCTGGAAACTTTCCCAAACATGGGAGGAACTGACAGCACAGAGGCTGGATTCTCTTCCTGTGGAGTTCTGCCAAGAGGTCAAAGTCACCACAAGGTCAAAGGCAGGAAAAGACAGTCAACAGACCCAGGATATAAGGAGCCCCTCTACCCAGGCATGTGCCAGCACTTACAGACACTGTGTAAGTCTCAGGGCCAGTGAGGGACGTGGCAAGGCCCCACTTTACAGATGAGGAAGCCGAGCCTCAGTGAGGAAGTGAGCTGTCCAGCCCTCCACCTTGCTGAGGGGCAGAGCCAGGTCTGGAAGCCAGGCGACTGTAAGGGAAGCACCTTCACTGGACATGGTTACAGGCTGGCAGTTCTCGGTGCAGGCGAGTTCCTGCTATAAATATGATGCTGACTCCTGGTAACCTTAGCCTCCAGGCTCCCCTGCCCAGGCACAGGGCCATAAATCCCAGAGCGGACTACCTGCCACTGCGCTCCGTGCTGTGGAATTTTCCTGACACTCTAACAAGGTTCCACCTTTTTTTTTAACAGGCTCCAAATTACTGGAAATAATTGGAGCCTGTAACATTGGAGAAATGTTGAGCTAGCTGTCTCCAAATGAGAAGGGCCATTGCTCACAGGCCATCGCTCACAGGAGAAATGTTGAGCTAGCTGTCTCCAAAATGAGAAGGGCCATTGCTCACAGGAGAGCCAGAAATACCTGCAAGATGGCCAGCTTCCCCATCCCCCAGGTAAGCAGGGTAGGACTTCCTGGAAGGGGCATCTGATCTGGGTTCTGCACAAACAGGGTCCGGGAAGCTGGGTTCAAAGCCCAGCTCTACTATTGACCAGCTGGGTGAACTTGCACAAGTCTGTCTGCTTCTCTGTGTTTCAGTTTCCTTAGTTATACAGTGGAGTTCATGCCACCCCCCTCCAGGGATTAAACAGTGTGTCCACAATGGCCAGGACACAGCAGACAGTTTGGTCCCTTCATTTTCCTTTTTGGGTTGCAGCTCATTTACTGGTTGAATAATAAAAACAACAGCTATGACTGCTAACAACAACCCTGGCATTATGTTCAGTGTGTTACATGCTTTCGGTCACTTAATCCTCCCTGGAACTTGAAGAGCTAATGTCTATTATTTTTATTTATTTATTTATTTATTTATTTATTTATTTATTTATTTATTTATTTATTTATTTATTTATTTATTTATTTATTTATTTATTTATGGCTGTGTTGGGTCTTCGTTTCTGCGCGAGGGCTTTCTCTAGTTGCGGCAAGTGGGGGCCACTCTTCATCGCGGTGCGCGGGCCTCTCACTATCGCGGCCTCTCTTGTTGCGGAGCACAGGCTCCAGACACGCAGGCTCAGTAATTGTGGCTCACGGGCCTAGTTGCTCCGCGGCATGTGGGATCTTCCCAGACCAGGGCTCGAACCCGTGTCCCCTGCATTGGCAGGCAGATTCTCAACCACTGCGTCACCAGGGAAGCCCCGCTAATGTCTATTATTGTCCCCATTTAACGGATGAGGAAACTGAGGCACAGCACCCTTGAGTAATCTGCCCAAGGTCACACAGGTCGTGGGCAGAGAGCTGAGAAATTTCCCACTGTCTACACGGACACAGAGATTGAATACTGAGAATAGGTGGAAATATTTCACAGCAGCCTCCTGGGCCCAATCACTGCTGCACAGTAGGAATTCAATAAAGACTTGAATTTCAGACAACAGACTCTAGGAGCGCTCCCCCCTCACCATAAACAAACATACATCCCTGCACACAGGCTCTGTCTTTACTCCTGCCAACCAGGTGTGATCCCAAGCCCAGCACATCAGAGACCAAAGACCATCACACGGTATTTTGTAGGCGGGAAGCCAGGCACCAACCTCACCCAGAGAAGCCCACCCAGCCAGGATGGGCAGAGCAAGAATGCTGCCCACCAGCTTCCGACCCAGCTGACCTCCTCCCAGACCCGACAGAGAAGGCTGTCTCCTCCCAGCCTCCAGCCACACACAGACACACACACACACACACACTCGGTACCCATTCCATCGCCCGAAGGGCTAATATTGTCCTGGGCTTCCTGAAATACCCATCCCCACAGCAGGGTGGTTTTACAAGCTGCTAAAAGCAGGGCTGTGTCCCTGGTGGAGGGAGAGAGCTATTCAGGGTTTGCGTCAGGTGTGGGCAGAGCCAGCCAGAAAGGGCCTGTCTGCACTACCCCCCACCATGCTGGTTCAGCGGACAGTTCCTGGCAGCCAGCGCCACTGGCGCCCAACAGAAGAGGGCGAGGTCAGGCCAGTTTTGTCCATGTCCCCCTCCCCAACACACATACACACACCCTCTGTTCCACATCTGACTCAGCCAGGCCCAGGAGCTGGAACTGTCCATCCGACACCATGCAGAGTGGGCACACACCGCTGTTGCCCACAAGGCGCCCACAAGGCACCCTGAGGCCCTCCGGGACAGCCTGACCTGCCCGAGATTCCCCACGGCGACGTTTGACGGAGAAGGAATCCGTGGCCTACAGGCACGCAGCGGCTTAGGCGCCGAGACTTGGTTGGAGGGGACCGGGCAGGGACGCACAGGCCCATGGGCTTCTGTGCACCAGCCCGGGACCCCCACTTGCTGTTTCCACGAAGACACTGCTAAGCGCTCACTACACACCTGCAGACGCTTTAATGCCTCATCACATTCAATATTCACGACCCCCTGTGGGTTACGTACTGTTACAACTGCCTCCTTTCTCACCTGGGGACACTGAGGCTCAGAGCAGTCAAGCCACTTGCCCAAGGTCACCCAACTTGGAAGTGAAGGAACTGGAACTTGAACCTGGGCAGCCTGACTCCAGAGTCCCCAGTACATTCCCTAGATTAAGCTGTCTCCAGCCCCCGCCTCACCCGAGGAAGGTTCAGGGTGACGTCCACATCAGAGCTTGTCTTCAGCTGGACGGAGCCAGGGGCCGCCAGCCAGGGAGTCCCCGCCATAGCCCCTCACCCCGGGCAGATCAGAGGACATGTGGGCAGACTCCAGTGTCAGACCACCCCTCCGCCTGCCTGTGTCCCTGGCCATTTCCAGCCTAGAGGATTTGGGGGCCCATGGGGGGCCTGCTTTGTGCTGTCAGATCAGAAGCTCAGAACCTCCTGGAGGTCTCAGACCTCCGGGGAGTCTGATGGATGCTGTGGACTCCCCCTTCCCCCGATGACAGGTAAACGTTCACGCACACTCGTTTGCACGTGATTCCAGAGGCCGGCACCCTGAGCCCACCCAGGGTCCAGCCGCAGCCAGGGCCCCTGCTGCACCTGGTGGGTCGCTCCGGACGCCCCGCTGAAAGCCGGAAGGGTCTGCAGCAGAAACAGCTTCCTGCTCTACCCCCGTCAGGAAGCCGGGCGGGGGTGGGGGGGGCGTGTGAGGCACAGTGAGCTTTGAAAGTCACTCGCCCCCCTCCAGGAGCCAGCCCCCCCAGGCATCAGGCCCAGAGGAAGGGGGTCCAGCCCCACAGCTGCCTGCAGCCTGCGGGGGGCCCAGCGCCCTCGGTGACCAGTGGCCTTGGCTCTGCAACCAGAGCAGCAGTGGGTAAATATAGCGCTGCCACTCACCGGCCGAGGGGCCCTCGCCGTCCGACATGGTGCAGGAGATGGGCGGGCAGCCCGCCACGGCCCGCGGGGACGCTCAGGGCCCTCGGCGGCTGTCACCCACCTGGTGGGGCTCGCGGCTGCCGGCCCCGCTCAGCGTCCAGTCCCCAGGCAGTGTCCTGCCCCAGCAGCCCTGGCTACCCCCCCCCCCCCCATGCTGGGTCAGGCAGATAAGAACGCACTCCAGGGCCAGGAGCCGGCGGGATTGGTGGATAAATCTGGGCACTGCCCTCCCCTGCCCGGGCCTCTCCAGCAGCCTCAGAATGTTGCCCAAGAAACCGCTGCACCCCTGGGTGCTTGGTCAGGCTGCGAGACCCCCGCCCCAGCCTGGGACCCCAGAATGCCTGCAAGCTCTCTCCCTGGGACTGGTCCCACCCACGCAGTGAGGGGCACTTAGGGGTGTTAGAGAAGGATGACAATGAGTGATGCCACCCTGGAGCATGTGCCTGGTGCCGGGGTCGTGCTGAGAGCTGCCACACTTGTCCTTGCTCTCAGGTCCCTGCGGCGGCCTCCCCTATCTTCTCCATGTCACAGAAGGGGTTAAGTGACCTACCCAAAGCCGGTTGGGGTGTGACCGGAGCTGGGCTCTGGAGCCCGGCTGTCTGTCTCCAAGGCGACTATAAGGTGTGTCCCTCGCCTTTGTTTGGCAGATGGGAGCCGTCCACACTCAGGGGCACCTCCGCCTCCTGGGTTCTAACTGCTCCATGTGTGCTGGGGGGGCGGGGAATGGAGATGGACCCCCCCAAGGGCAGCCATGTGACCCTGTGTCTGGCACAGAGTGGGTGGTCGGGAAATATCAGTTGAGAGAACACACCTCAGCAAGCACTTAGTATGCACTTGCTGTGTGCTTGCCTAAGAGCCAACCCAGTCCCGCTCCTGAGTCCCCACAGGGACCCAGGCCAGAGACCAGGGCCGTGAGGCAAGTGGAGGGCTCTGGGCTGAGTTCGGTGCCGGTGACTCCAACCCCACCCCACCCCCCGCCCAGGCTCGAGGTCTACCTTGTTCTGCATGCAGAGCACAGAAGGAGTACGGTGACTTAAAGAGAAGGCTGGTATCAACCCCAGTCAGAGAAATACTGGAGAGCTTCCTGGAAGAGTTGGCATTTGAGTTACATCTTTGAGGAATAAGAAAGTTTTTTCGGGGGAAGAAATGACACTCCAGGAAGAGAGACCAGCAGGTGCAAAGGTAAGAAGTGGGAAAGCTCAACTGGAGAGTGACAAGGGACCCTGGCAGGGACTGGAGATAGTAGTGACCCCAAGGAGAGAAGAAGGTTGATGCTTGTGAAAGGGGAGGCATACAGGGCTGGGGAAGCCAGGGCAGGATTCCTGGAGGAGGGGGCAGATGCTGGTGGTGAAGGGTCCACGAGCCTCAGAAAAATGAGAGGGGGGTGGAAGGGTATTCCAAGGCATCTAGCAGCTCTTCCATTGGCAATGAGACCTTTCCTAGCCCGGAGACCTGGGGAGTAGAGGCAGGAGGGGCTCCCTTCCAGAGACGGGGTCGGGGGAGGGCTGTAGAGTCACACCAGCTGTCAGAGAGAACAGCAAAGGAATTCAATCCATGTGAGATGGTTCCAGGCCTCTTGGCCTTTGACTGTGGTGTTCCCTTGGTCAGGAATTCCCCGTCCTCCTCCCCAGTCTCCTCCTCTGGGAAGCATTTTCTGACTGTCCCTAAAGGCAGGTCAGAGGACCCTGCACTCTTCTCTGCAAATTCTGACCTCACTGTGGTCAGTGCCTGGTCCTGGCTGTGTCTACCTCTTGGTTGGCTCTTGCTGTTATGAACAGTAATGAGCTCACTGTCACTGGAGGTATGTAAGCAGGGCTGGACAGCCACTGGGTGAGGACACAGTGGAGAGTTCAAGCATCAGGTGGAATTAGATTAAATGGCTTTGGAGTCCCTGTAGAGTGACTTGTCCTGGTTTCCCTGGACATTTACCTGTTTTAGCCCTGAAAGTCCTCATGCATCCTGGGAACCCTCAGTCTCAGGCAAACAAGGACTGCTGGTCATCCTGGGTCCCTCCTAACTGAGATTTTTATTTTAAGTGAGAAAAAGACAAAGAAAGACTGGCTCTGTCTCTGGAGCCCTAAACCCCCAGTCCCTCCACCCCAGAAATCCTCCCCCTCCTTCTGCACCACCTAGCTGTGATTCCAGGACTGGGATTCTAGGCGTGAGTGGAAACCTAGCTGCCCTGTGCCTTGGGAGGGCGCGCAGGAAAGAAAGGAGGCAGGTCAGCGAGGAGAGAAGCAGCTCTTCTGGGCGCCCCCTACCTGCAGAGTGGGAAGGAGTCTCTCCCGCTGGGTCTGGAGGACTAACGAGATAACGCAGCAGCAGGAACAGCACGGGTGGCAACTCTATCTCTAGGGAGGGGCTGGAACCAGGTGGGACCCACGTGCCCAGGCCTCCACCTTACTTTTCCCCCGGAGCTGCAGCGGGAGGGCGTGAGAGGGTTCATACCTGCCTCGCTGTGTGTCCTTGGGCAGGTCATGGCCCCTCTCTGTGCCTCCATCTCCACATGGGTGGAGCATTTATGAGAACCTCGTGCACCCAGGCCTGGGTCAGGCTTGGGGGCAGGGAGAACCCCACAGAGCCCTTGCCATAAGGCACACATGGTCCCGCGGGACCTCGCAGGCTGGGCTGATGGCCCCATCATGTGTGTGTCATCTCCGGCAGCGTGTGCTTGGGGGTCCCTGGGCTGGGCCCCCAGAGGAGCACACTGGGGAACCCACCTCAGGGTGCCCCCCGAGACCACCTCAGGGTGCCCCCCGAGACCACCAGAGGCCAGGCCAGGTACCACGGGTGTGCCCAGTGCTGGACAAACAGCGGGGCTGCAGAAAGAGCCCCACCAAGGCACCTGGACTCCCAGGCAGAGGACTCCACCTTGGCCACTTCCAGGTGGGGCTGCAGGACCAGGGCTGGGGGAGCGTGATGTCAGATGAGCCTGGGTCCAGTGCCAGCTCCACCTGCCCTCCTTGGGGACTGGGACGAGCCACCCCTGCCTTGGTTTCTCAACTGGATAAGTGAGGGGTGACGCCTGTGGGGCCTTCAGAGAGGCCTAGCACCAGGGCTTAGACACCCTGTGGGTACAATCCACCTCCCCACCCTGCAGCCGTCTGTCTGTCTGCCCCTGAGTCCCACCCGGCGGGAGCCGGCTCCCTGTGTGCAGGCCACTTCCTCTTCCTGCCCCTGGCCCCAAGTCCCTTCCTGTTTTCTTTAGTGTGGGAACATGTATTGGGGAAAAAACAACTCGATTCCTCTGCTCCTGAGCCCACTGCGTGTGTGTTCATGAGCATGTGTGTGGCAGTGTGGGGGTGTGCACCTGTGTGCATGGGAGCGTGTACACGCGTGTAGGAGAATGTGTGTGTGTGTGTGTGCACATTCCTGCATGAGCATGTATATGTGTGTGTACTTGGGGGGCGGGTACACATGCACCTGTGCCCTCTGGCTCCTCCCAGCCCATCCTGCAGCCCTGACTCTGTCCAGCCGAGGGCACCTGTCGTGTCCCTGTCACGGGCACCGAGACCTGGCATGGTCTTAGCTCACAAGGAGCGTGTGACGTCATTTCAACCACCCGGTGGGCATCCATGATGGGCAGTGGCTGCCGGGGCCTGAGGCGGACGTGGGCGCAGCCTCCTGGGGGGCTCACGGGCACGTGCGGGGTGGCGGAGGAAGGGCAGGGCGGGGGGGGGGGGGGGCAGGGCGAGGGGGCGTGGTCAGGGAGGAGCAGGCTGACACCTGGAGGGGGAGCCGGACACCTGGACGCCCAGGGTCAGGTGCAAGGTGGAGGAGAAGCTCCGGCGAAGAGCTCGGGGTGCCTCGGGGATGGATGTGGCGGGAGGTAGGGTGAGGGGGCGGACGGGCTGCTCCTGTGAACTTGGCAGTCGGCCAGAGTTGGGGTGCGTGGAAGGGAACAGGGGGTAGGAGGTGCACATTCGCCGGGTTTGCTCTGAGCTGGGGTCCCTCCCGGGCCCTCCCCAACATCGTGCGGTCTCAGGGGGAGCCGTGTCCCACTTCACAGGGGAGCATGAGCACGAGCCTCGCAGTGACTGCTTGCCTGGGGACCGTGCGCTCAGCGACCTCCCACACCCCACTTGCTCCCGCATCAGCCCCTCAGTTCCCCCGCTCAGCCAACCAGCGCCGATGCTGGGAGCAAAGTGACCCAGGAGGGAGGGAGGGTCCCGGCTGGCCCGATCAGAGGTGGGAGGGCATGGGAGCCTGGCGGGGTCAAGGTGGACGCCCTGCTTCCTGCGGGCACCTGCTCTCCCCACATTCACACAGACCCCAGCTGGGTCTCAGGGGTCCCGGCACCTCCTCCCTGCTGGACACCCCGTCTTCCTGGCCCTGCTCCCGTAAATAGAGGCAGGAAAGTTTCAAACAAGGAGCCTCACCTGGGGCCTTGGTGACCATGACTTGAAGAAGGACAGAGGATGTCCCCGTTGGACGGACCTGCGTCCCCTGGGTGTGTAGCCTGTCGGGGTTAGGTGGGGCGTGCGATGCACAGCCAGGGCCGAACACCTGCTCCGTCCACCTCCTTAGCTTAAAACAGACACCCCCCGTTAACAGCTCGGGTCACGGCGGACACACACCCAGAGGCACGCAGCCTGAGACATGCAGACACGGACGCTGAGACCCGTCTGCACAGCCTCACACGCGAGAGACAGAGATACACAGAGACAGGAAGACCCCAGACATGCAGAGATATATGGAGAGACACGAATGGACACACACTTGTGGGGCTCACACACGCGCCCATGGGCTCCCATATACATAGGCTTACACACACACACACACACACTCCAGTGCAGCTCTGGGAGCTGGTTTCCCACACCCGGGGCACCCCCATCCAGCCCAGGCACCCTAAGCTGATGGCTGCCTGGGTGGCCTTGGGTGCGCCTCCTGGTCTCCAGGATCCCGGCCAGGAAAGAAGCCTGAGAGGCCCGTCAGCTGCACTGGGTATCCCTGGGGTGTGAGGGTGTGGGCAGCTCCTGGGTTCCGTGGGGCAACCCCTCACCTCTGGGTGCAGGCCAAGGAGCCGCCGTCATTTGGTGTGTGCGAGGGGCGGGTGGCCCAGGGCACGCTGAGCTGCTGGGGAGGCTCTGGTCTCCTCCTCAGGCTCCTGGGCTCACAGCAGGGGTGAGGCCCCCCAGGGACAGTGAGGCCCCACCTCTCGGGGCCCTGTCTGTAGAAAGGGACCCGGGGTCACAGTACAGCTGGGCCCGGGGCTGGCCAACGCCACCATCACGGACTCTTCCTCAGCCAGGATCCCAGGGCCGCCCGAAGGGCTCTGCCCCCAGGCTGGGGATGCAGGAGCTCTGCCACGGCCGCATCACCCCCCTCTGCCCCCCAAAAGCTGAACCAGCGGAGCTGGGCCCGAGGACAGGGAGTGGGGAGGGGAGACAAGCCCTTTGCCCCTGCCCACCTGGCATTGACCCTGAGACCCTCCACACCCCACCTGGGAGGCCGGGATCCTGCATGAAAGGCTCCAGGACTCCCCACCTCCTGCCCGGCCGCGCCGCCTTGAGGTCCACGGACCCTCCTCCAGGGCAGGCCTGGGGCCTGGGCACAGCCAGGTGGAGCTGCCTGGGGCACAGCCGAGAGTGGGAGGCTCCGGGCCTCCTCTGGCCCCATCCTCTGCCGTGACCCTCAGGCCCCCCACCATGGGCGTGACCACTCGGCCTGGCTGGCGGGGGCTGGCCCACCAGCAGAGGCTGCCTAAGGTTGGCAACACCAGGAGGGTGACCATGGTTTCCTCCAGTGGGAAGAAAGTGCGGGAGAGCCATGTTCTGGGAGAAATGAGTGTTTTTATAGCCCTAGACCATCTGTCCCCATCCCAACCCTGATTCAGAGAAATGACCCTCCTCTGCAAGTCTCCTGCTGCCCGCCAGAAATACCCCAGTGTCTGCCTCCTCCCCCAGCTGGGGTTATTTTTGGACGTCCAGGCAGAGATGCCCAAGGCTGTCTGGAGGAGCCCAGGGTGAAGTCTGGGCAGACGTGCATTTAGGGGTTTGAGACCCTCCTTTGGGTCACATACTTATCAGGAAGCCGCCTGCAGATGCAGGATTCTCGCCTCAGAGGAGAGTAAGTGTCCATGCAGGGGGTGGGGGGTGCAACGCAGAACGAACCCCTGGCTTGAGTCCCCTCTCGCCCCTCCCCTGAGGTCGCCTCCAGGTGGTCATCCCCTCTCGTGATCACCCAGGAAACCCCACACACACTGTGTTTGTGGGGTCTGCCTGGCTGGACCTACTAGGGTAGCGGACACCATACCTACTCGGCCAAGACAACCAGGAGGGGCTGAGCCCCATCCAGAACCTTCCCAGCAGGGCAACTAGTTGTGGTCCTCTGCCCACCCATGCTGGCTGCCACTGAGGCCCAGCAGGGCCACCAGGCAACCCCAGAGCCAGCCTCCAGTCCCAGCACCCAGAGCACAGAGGAAGATATCCTCCCATCTGACCACGGCTGGGCCAAGCTTCTCAACCCCACACCAGCAGACAAGGCTCCTGAGGCCCCTCCCCAACCCAGCCTGGCCAGAAGACACCCTGAGGGTCCCCCATCACCAACCTCCAGACCCCTGGAGCTGAGGGCACCGGAAGTGACTTCCGGGGAGCATAAAATGCATTGGAGGTGTTAGAGCAGCTCAACCCTGAGGGATCAGGGGGGGACTTGGGTGAGTGTGCAGGCTGGAAGTTTCCTGCCTGGAGTGAGATTGTAGACCCACCTCACCTTGTCCAGGTTTACAGATGAGGGGGAGGGCTAGGAAAGGGTCATCAATGCCCGAGGTCCTGAGGGAGGGAACGGCAGGGCAGAGGGGACCAGAGAGACCTAGGGAGGCAGCAGGAAACAGCCTGACGCCATACTCATCTTTGGGCATTTCTCCACCGCGGGACTTTTCTTGCCAAAACTGCCCCTTCCAGGTGAGTCCAGACCTCCCGGCTCGTCCCACTGCGGGTCTGCCGGCATCCCACCACCAGACGCAGGCCCACCGCCCGGAAAGGCGAGGGGGAACCACCGAGTGATCGCTGCCCCCCACCCGCGTGGCAGTGCCCCTGCCGCCCCACCAGCTGCCTGACCCTCGCCAGGCCTCAATGCCCCATCTGTGAAATAGGGACCGTTATGCCCGCCTCCCTACCCCCATCCCAGTGGTCATTGGATGCCCCAGACCACCCGCGCCTCTCGCCCTGACCCCTCCTCCAGGAGGCTGGGCTTGCGTCGCCTCGAGTCCCTCCCCCTCCGGACCTCCGGGCCCTCCGAGGGTTGGGGAGGCACCGCCCACGCTGCCTGCGGCGGACCCGCAGTTCTGAGAGCTGCGCCGGGGCGCCACCGTGTGGCTCTTCTGGGAACTGCACTGCCCGGCCTACTCCTCTGGACGTAACAGCAATAGATGCCACCGCCCGTTACAGTTACAGCTGCTGAGCGTGCAGCACTGACGCTGAAAGGCTCTGTGCTAAGCACCATCCACGTGGAACGTTCTTAATTCTCCCACAAAGCTTCGGATGTGGGTCCTGTTATTTGTCCTCCCTTACAAATGGGGAAAGTGGGGGGCAAAGCGCCGTAACCAGTGACAGATGGGGTAGGATTTGACCCCAGGAGGTCTGGCTGCAGGACCTTGGTTTTAATCCCATCCAGCTTGCCTGGGCCCCGGGGGTTTGTACCAGCCCTGTGCACACTGAGGTCTCCTGGCGGGGGGCTTAAAAGGAAAGGTTTCCAGGCCCCACCCCAGCTGACCCGATCCAGCTGGCCCAGACACACCCTTCTCAGAGCCACAGGAGGTTCTGGCCTCCCTACCACCACCCCAAGGCAGGGAGATGGAAACAGAGAGGGTGGGGCGTAGCTGGATAAGGGCCCAGCCGAGTGCTCAGGTCAGTCCGGGGGTTGGGGGAGCAGGAGGGCCCGCACTCAGCAAGGAATCTGCAGCTACAGAGGCGCCCAGAGGCCAGACGCCCCGCCCAGAGGCTCAGATGCGACCACCCTCGTGGGACCCCATGTCCAGCCTGGGCTGGGAACGCAGCCCCATCCTAGGGCAGAACACCCACCTGTGCTGAGCATGCCACTTCCTCCCCTGAGCCTCAGTTTCCTCGTCTGCTAACTGGGAAGACCCCTCGGGGCTGTCGTTCAAGACTGCAGCAAGGGCTGAGGAGCCGCCGTACAGCAGGGGCCAGTCCACATCTGTGCCCTCTCGGGTATGGTGGGGGGGCCTGTCCGGCGCACGTACCCCAGGCAGTGGGCCAGTTGTTCCTGCATGAAGACAAACTCCCGAGTGCTGAAGGAGAAACAGGCCCTTTCCCTTACAGGCCCAGAGGACATGGCGGGTCCCGTATTTCCTGCCCCTCGGCCACCCCTCAGCCCCGAGGAGGAAGGGACGGCTTCCTCACCCGCCCACCGCCGCGAGGGTTACAGTCTCAGCACCTGGGCCCCAGCAGCCTCCTCCGCCCAGGTCAGGAGGGGCAGCCCTGTGCCAGCAGGTGCACAGGTGCAGTGGGTGTGAGGCCAGGCGTCCACACTCAGCTCCACCAAGCTGCCCCCAAGAGAGATCCTGGGGGCTCCAGCCTATGTGAGGCCCTCTGGAGTGTCAGTGGCCTTGTTGGGAGTAGACTAGACCACACAGGCCCCAGGGCCCCCGACCCTCTCAAATCAAGCTCTCAAAACTGCCCACAGTCCCAGCCTCACCCCCCAGGAGCATGGCCTTGCACATAACATGGGGCCCTCGTGGGAACCTGGGCCGTCTTCTCCCGACGTGGCATTGTCTGGGCATCTCCAGGGGCAGCTTCCAGAGCTGCATCAGCCCTTAGGGAGATCAGCCTCAACAAGGCACCCATTTTGCAGATGAGAAAACGGAGGCCAGAGCGCCCTGGCCTGGTCTGGCCGTTCATTCATGCAGTCAACACATTTATTTATTGAGCATCGACTCTGTGCCAGGCCCTGGGTGGGCACGGGGGGCTCAGAGGTGAATCACACGCAGACCCTGCCCTTGAGGCACTCACAGCCTGGCAGGGCAGTTGGTCACATCGAAGGACACTCATGATACAGTGTGGTCAGTGTGGTGCTAGAGGTAGCACAGGTGGCCAAGGGAGCACAGAGGAGGGGGCCCTGGCCCAGCCGGGGGGTGGCAAGGGGGGCTTCCTGGAGGAGGTGACACCTGAAGAGGGCTTTAAGGAGTGAGCAAGAGTTAGGGTGTCTGGCAGAGGGCGTGGCCTGTGTAAAGGGGTGGGGGGAGACAACAGCACATCTGGGCGGCAGCTGGGAGATGGCAGGCGCTGGTCCAGGAAGGGCAGCGGAGTTAGCAGGGGACGGGGAGCTCTCAGGGCTGTGAAGCAGGTGGCGGTGGGCAGAGGGCCCGCTGGGAGCCAGTGTGGAGGGCGCTCCCGGGGAAGAGGGCAGGGGAACAGCGTGGGCGCGGCCCTGGCGGAGGAGTCCAGTCCTGCCCGAGGGCCCTCAGCAGGGCGGGGGCGGGGGCGCGGGCTGCCAGCCCCGAGGCTGCAGGGTGCACAGCACAGGGTCCAGCGGCTTGAGCGTGGCCTGCTCCAGCAGCCTGAATCGCTGCCCGGGCACCAGCCGGAACTCCAGCCTCTGCAGCAGCTTGGCCATGACCACCTTCACCTCCATCTGTGCGTGGGGGGGCGGGGTGGGGGGGGGGTCAGTGGCGTGAATGAGGGAATGAGCAGCAAATGCCACAGCTGCCTGGGTCCCCAGCCCCCAGCCCCCAGCCCAGGGACCCAGAGCAGGGCTCTGAAATGCTTCCCGGACAAGATGTCACCCCGCAGTCACTTCTGGGCAGAAACCCCAGCGCTGGCCCCCTACCTGAGCAAACTGCTGCCCAATGCAGGAGCGGGGTCCCAGGGAGAATGGGAAGTAGGTGAACTTCGGCCTGCGTGCGGGGAGAGAGGCGTCAGGAGGCAGCCCCACAACAGTCGTGACAAAGCCATCCTTGTGATGACCGGCTTTGGGCCAGGGCTGGTTTTCGAACATGCTAAAGACATCAACAGCTGACTTGGCTAAGCTCTGGGTCAGCATTGTCTCATTTTATCCTCCTTTGAGCCTTCCGGAAGGAGCTGTTATTATTCCCATTTCACAGATGGAGGAACTGAGGCTCAGAGAGGCAAAGCAACACCCCCAAGGTCCTACGTCACTTCCTCCACTTATTCAGCCGGTCGCATGCCCAGCTCTGGGCAGTCTGGGTCTGGACTCAGGCGTCTGTCCCCTGAGCCTGGCTCTCCTCCCCACCACTGCTTCAGTACTTGAAACCATTCACTCCCACAGCCACCTCTAGAGGGAGCCGTCGGTATTCCCATTTCTCAGATAGGAGCATCAAGGTGTGGGGGGGCGGGGATGCAGTCACTTGCCCAAGTCACAGGCCTTCCCAGTATAAGGGACTGGTTATGAGCACAGACTTTAAAACCAGTCTGAGCTGGGCTCAAACCTTGGTTCTGCCCCTTCCTGGCTGTTCATCTTTGTGCAAGTTACCCAACCTCTCTGAGCCTTGATTTCCTCCCTGTAAATGGGGGCAGAAGGGGGTTCACAACTCCCTTGCAGTGATCTGGAAGGCTATGTAGGCTCAGTGAGCACAGGCAGCTCAGACCAGAGGCCACTGGGACCATCCTCCCACCAGGTCTCCACTTGTGGACAGTTTGAAGAGAGACTTACTTGGGTGCTTTGGGGCTGAAGCGATCTGGGTTGAAAGTCAGCGGGTCCTCAAAGTATGTGTCCATCCGCCCCATGACATAGGTGCTGAACTGCCGGGCAGAGGATCTGCTTGTCTCTGGCTCCGAGGATGGGTCCCCTCGCACCTCCCCCACCTGCTGCAGTCACCCAGTGGGGAGACTCGGAGCAGAGTACCCCCTCCCGCACTCCCCACCCCTGCTCTACTCCACCTGCCCATCTCCCCACCCACACATCTCCCCACCCATCTCTCCACCTGGCCATCTGGACCAGTGCGGAATTCCACTGGCCCCTGAAAAGTCTCTAAGAGGAAGAAAGGGGGCAGCCCAATATGCTGCCAACCAGCTGGGCATGCTACATCATCCCATGCTTGACCTCACCCAATGGGGGAGCTACAATTATCCCCATTTTACAGATGAGGAAACTGAGGCTCAGAGGTTCATGACTTGCCTGAAGTCACCTGGCAAGTAAGCAGCCAAAATGAGATGCAAACTCAGGTCTGCTGCGAGGCCATCTTTCTCTAGATTCCTGAGAGCTGTTATTATTCAAAGTTTCTCTTCAGCACAAGGCTTGCTTCAGCGGGGTGGGGGTGGGGGAGCCGCAGAGCCCCCACTAGCCTTTCACCTGCACACCTGGCGCCTCCTGATTGAAGTTGATGCTCTATGCCCTGGCCCCCAGGGGCCATTCATGCCCCATAACTTGGGCCCTGGGTGCTGACCTTTGCACAAAGTGTCTCCCCAAGCCCTTGCTGCCCCTGGTTCTCTGTGTGAGAGCCCAGGGCATCCAGGGCTGGAGGGGGGGCCTGGAGCTGAGTGGGAGCTTAAGATCAGGAGGGGTATAAGGTCAGCAAAGGGCGCCTACTATGTGCCAGGGGTTTTTGCCAGATACGTGATGTACATTATCCTGTATTATCCTGTTGACTCAGGTACCATTATCCCCATCTTACAAGGATGGTACTGAGGCCTGGAGGTTCAGGGTCTTCCCTGAGTTAACACAGCCAGCAGTGAGCAGGGCCAGGATTAGAGCCTGGGTCTGCCCACTCAAGGTCCATGGGATTGCACACGTGGGTGGAGAGTCAGCCCCAGGGCCTCGCCCTGCCAGATGTAAGGGCATTCTGAAGAGATGGTCATTAAGGCAGGTGGTATTGGTGCAGGATGTTTTTTTAAAAAAAAGTACAGATACGGAATTCCCTGGCTGTCCAGTGGTTAGGACTCCATGCTCTCACTGCCGAGGACCCAGGTTCGATCCCTGGTCTCGGAACTAAAATCCCGCAACCTGCATGGTGTGGCCAAAAAAAGAAAAAAAAAAAAGCACACATGGATGAAGCTTTGATACGTGCTGGAGAGGGCTTGGCAGAGCCCTGGGGAAGGGAGACTCAACAGGTGGGACTGGAGCACGTCTTTCTCCTTTGTAAAAATAAACATAGGTTCTATCTGGGGCTGAACTGCATCCCCCTAAAATTCATAAGTTGAAGTCCTAACTTCAGAATGTGACTGTATTTGGAGATAGGCTCTTTAAAGAGGTAATTAAGTTAAAATGAGGTCACTGGGGCCCCTAATCCAGTATGACTGGTGTTCTTTTAAGAAGAGGAGATTAGGACACAGACACACACAGAGAAGAAGCCATGTGAAGATGGAGGGAGAAGATGGCTGTCTGCAAGCCAAGGAGGGAGGCCTCAGAAGAAACCAACCTGCTGACACCTAAATCTTGAACTTCTGGCCTCCAGGACCATGGGAAAATAAATTTCTGCTCTTTAAGCTACTGTGTCCATGATGCTTTGCAATAGTAGCCTCAGCAAGCACAGACCCTTACCTCACACCGTACGCAAAATCAATTTCAGTTAGATAAGAGCCTAACTTTCAAAAGTGTAAAATGGTAGAAGACAATGTAAGTGAATACTCTTCTGACTTCAAAGCAGGGAAGAATTTCTTAAATAAGACAAAACAAGATAACTAACCACTAAAAAATTTAAGAACGTCAGATCATTAAAAACAAAGACAAACCACGTATCTAGAGATGACATTTGCAACACATCTACCTGAAAAAAGATTAACATGTGAATTTGTAAAGACAACTCTACATAATAATAAGGAAAGACAAACGACCCAAGAGAGGGAAATGAACAAACACCTCACAGAAGAGGAAAAACAGTGTAGGGCTGCCCAACCTCGCCAGTAATCGGGAAAGTGCACATCAAGACCACAGCAAAATACTTTCCTTTCACTTACTGGACTGGCAAAAAATAAGAAATCGGCCCCTACTAAGTGGTGAGGAAGATAAGGAACAGACTCTCTCTTACACCACCAGGGAGCGACTGAACTGGCAAAGCCACTTTGGAAAATAATTTGGCCCTAGTTTATAAAGTTGATCAGTCATCTGTCCTACGACCCAGCCCTCCCACTCCTGGGCACACACCCAAAAAACACATTTGCACATTGCATCAGGACACAAGGACAGGAAAGCTGACAGCAGCAGCTGTGCTCATGATGGCAACAAAGTGGGAGCCTCTCAAATGCCTGTTGACCCCGGAATCGATGTGCAATAGCGCAACTCACACGGCAGAATATTACACAGCAGTGAAAATGGATGGCCTACAGCCACATGTGGAAATCTACACTATCTTGATAGACATTGTACTGAGTCACAAAGCAAGTCCTAGGACATATTATTGTGTGGGCGTGTACACACACGAAGGAGAGGGAATGGTAAGCACAAAATTCAGGAGAGTGACAGCTTTTGGAGGGAATCAGGAGAATGATGCGTACATAGGTGGTTATGTTCTAGTTTTGGGGGCAGGTGGTGGGTTTGGGGAGGTCATTGTGCATGAATGGAGCCTGAATGAATGAATGAATGAATGAGGAAACAGCCAGAGGAACAAAATGTAAAGGAGAACAGGGGGGAGAAAGTCAATCTCAGTGGGAGGAGGGGCCATGGAGAGAGAAGGAACTGGGGCAAATTTGGGCCAGCTCTGAAACAGGGCACATCCCATTCTGCCCCTTGCTGGCTGTGTGACCTCAGGAAAGTAACTTAACTTCTCTGAGCCTCAGGCAGTCTCAGCTGTAAATGAGGCACCTCCCTTTTAGAATCATCCGCTGTAATCTTACACTGGACAGTGGGGTGGGGAGAGAAAATTCATCACAGGGTTATGGTAAGACTCAAACAAGAATGCACGGGGCGGCCAGGGAGGATAACGGGGTCACGGACTTCGGAGGAGTCCCTGACCTCAGCGGACAGCCCCGAATTGGCCAGCTGGGGGCAGGCAGGCAGGGCCCCCACGCACCAGGAGCGGGGTGTTGCCGGGGACTCGGACCCCATCGATCAAGGTCTCCTCCTCCAGCAGACGAAAGGTGCCCCACGCTGGCGGGTACAGCCTCAGCGACTCTTTGAGGACCTGCAGACACCACACGGGGAGATAACGAGAGACGTCAGGAGACCCCATGGAAAGTGCCAGAAGCATGTCCCGGACGCATCTCTGCTCCATTTCACGGTGCTGAATGTGCACCCACGGCCGAACTGGGTCCCTGACCCCTGCAAGGTCAGCCTCATCTGCGTGTCCAACCCCTCATGTGACAGAAGGAGAAACCAAGGCCCAGAGGAGGGGTTGTGCAAAGGCACAGTGCCAGAGACCAGACCAGACCAGAGACCAGAGCCAGGCCTCCCTCTAAACCAGGGCTCCCACCATCCGAGGACTCCGGCAGCTCGAGGAAGGCCTCCTCCTCTGCTGTGCTGGGGGCTGGATGTGGGTTCTGCT
Source organism: Eschrichtius robustus (assembly GCF_028021215.1). Lineage (NCBI taxonomy): Eukaryota > Metazoa > Chordata > Mammalia > Artiodactyla > Eschrichtiidae > Eschrichtius > Eschrichtius robustus. The sequence continues at coordinate 5,506,494 of NC_090824.1, forward strand.
GAGCCTGGCCCCCAGCTGCGAAGCCTAATGCTTGTGGAACCCAGGCCTAACTGGGCTTTACTAACTGGGCTGGTTTCCATACTGGAATCCCCTGGGAAGCCTTAGCCATGCTGGGTTCCTTCCCCAGCGACTCAGTATCATTGGCCTGGAGCAGCCTAGACATGGCAATTTTTTAACCTCCCAGGGGATTCTCAGGTGCAGCGACGTTCGAGAGCCCCTGTACTAAAGGGTTCAAGGATGCAGAAGGCCTGGTCGATGAATTGCCCACCTCTGCCCAGAAGCTTCTCCCCCATCCCCACACCTGGGACAGGTACTGCAGTCTCCCCAGGTCCTCGCAGTCAAGGTGCCTCTTGGAACCGATGACCTCGTCCACCTCGGCCTGCAGCCTGTCAGTCAGACAAAGACAAGTTCGTCTCCAAGGAGAGATGCCCCACGTTAGTTTTAATAAGGGCGGGATGGGAGGAAGCGTGAAGAGAGAGGCCTGGGGCTTCCCCGCTGCACACACTGCCCCCCAGCCCCCGTTCTTGAAGGAACCTCCACGTCCAAACGCAGACGCCCAGGCAGCTGGGAGCTACGTTCCAGGCCCTTAAAACATTCACCCGCTGTGTGTGCTGCTCGGAATCGGCTGTAGGAAACAAACCACCACAGAACAAGGTCTTTGCACAAAGATGCCTATTTCAGCCCGGTTCACAGCAGCTGGAAACAGCAGAAGGAGCGATGCAGGGATGCAGGTACAAGCCTTAGGACGTGCACCGTTAGAATAATATGCAGCCGTAAAGGTGGACCTGGACCACTTTCCGCCCATGACGGGGGCTTTTGTCAAAAGACAGAAAATAACAAGTGCTGGTGAGGATGTGGAGAAATCGGAGCCCTTGCGCACTGCTGGTGGGGACGTGAAGTGGTGCAGCTGCTGTGGAAAACGGTATGGAGTCTCCTCAAAAAGTTAAACACAGAACTACCATGTGATGCAGCAATCCCACTTCTGGGTAGATGGGTCTCAAATAGATATTTACACACCGACGTTCACAGCAGCACTATTCGCAATAGCCAAAAGGTGGAAGCAACCCAAGTGTCCACTGATGGATGAATGGATAAACAAGATGTGGTCCATACATACAAGGGAATATCACTCAGACTCAAACGGGAAGGGCATCCTGCCACTTGCTGCCACACGGATGAACCTTGAGGGCATTATGCTGAGTGAAACAAGCCAAACAAAAAGGACAAATACACTATGATTCCACTCATATGAGGTCCCGAGAGGAGTCGGATTTCTGGAGACAGGAAGTCGAATGGTGGTTGCCAGGGGCTGGAGGAAGGGAGGCAGGGAGTGAGGAGTTTTAGTGTTTAACGGGGACAGTTTCCGTTTGGGGTGCTGAAGTGTTCTGGGGATGGATGGTGGTGAAGGATGGTGGTGATGGATCCACAACAGTGTGAATGTACTTAATGCCACTGAACCGTATACTTGAAAATGGTTTAAATGGTAAATTTTATTATATATATGATATTATATATGATATATATATGATATACATATATACACATAGACACAATATTAAAAAAAAAGAACTTGGGAAGAGGTTGCAAAAATGTGGGGCAATGCTGTGATAATATACATGGCAAAATTCAGTAATTAATCATGAACTGTCACTGAGTGGATGGGGGCACCACAGGTGGATTTATTATTATAATTATAATCATTATTTTAACTTTTCTGCTTTTTTCCAAATTTTTAATAAATACTATTACGTATTTTTAAACACCAATAAGCTACAGTTGACCCTTGCACAACACAGGAGTTAGGGGCACCGACCCTCTGCACAGTCAAAAATCCGAGTATAACCTTACAGTTGGCCCTCCGTGTCCGTGGCTCCACATCCACGGATTCAACAAACTGCGGACCGTGTGGTGCTGTAGCAGGTATTTAGCGGAAAAAATCCATGTGTAAGTGGACCCGCACGGTTCAAACCCTTGTCGTTCAAGGGTCAACGGTGTTATATTCTCAGGCAATCGTTCAGTCTGCCCTTTCCTGCTGGTGATGACAACCGTTGCTCTCGTGGACCCTTCCCCATGTCCACGGAGGTCCCACCCCCAAGCCTGTCGGCGGCATTTGCAGAGCACTCTTACATTTAGCTCAGCCCATCTGTGCAACCGTCCTTGAGGGACACTGTTTGTATTTAAGGAAACCAATGGCCCAGCTCAAATGCCATCTCCCCAGCGATGCCCTCCTTTGTCTTGCCAGGTGCAGACAAGCGCTCCCTCAGCACTTTGCTTGGAATTCTGTTCAGTCCTCAGTGCCAGCCCCTGGCCAGGCCCTGAGTACATCTTGGGAGGGAAAGAGCCACGTCCCTGCCCTCTTGGAGCTTCTGGTTTCATGACTGAAATAGACTCAAAGCAAACAGTCCCAGGAGAAATCGCATCTGTGAGCTGGGAGGAGGCTAGGAGGGGAAACAGAGTGGATGCTTCAGGGGTCTAAGAAGGCTTTTGAGGAGCGGGAAGAGGAAGGGGGAGGAGGAGGAGGGGGAGGAGAAAGTGGGAAGTGGAGAGGGAGAGGAAGGAGGAGGGGGAGGGGAAGGGGAAGAAGAAGGGGGAGGAGGAGGAGTGGGAATTCTCCAGGAGAAGAGCAGGAAGAGGAGCTTCTAGAAGTAGGAACAGCACGTGCAAAGACCCTGGGGTGAAGGGAAGCAGGACACACTGGAGGGGGCTCAGCCATGGGAGACGGGAGCAGGTGGTCCTCTAGGAACAAGACATCAGATAAACCCCTTCACCAACATCAAGGGGAGCCCCCCATCTCCCCTCTTCGTACCTCGCCAAGATCTCCGGCTGGCGCGACAGCTCCATCACTGTGAATGCCAGGTGATTGGCAGAGGTCTCGTGACCTGCGGGAAAGGAGGAGAGCGGAGGCTCCACGAGGCCTACGGGGCTGCCGCTGGCCCAGCCTGCCTGGCGTCTGAGACCCCAAGCCCCTGGTGGTAGTTCAAGCCCTCACTTCTCTCCCTTGGCTGAGCCAGACGTACAGATACGAGGGAGACACCTGTCCACCTCCGCATTCCTGGTGCCGCCTATGTTGTCAAAGAAATGGCCTTCGTCCCATGCATCCGTGTCTCACAGCCTAAAAGCCCCTTGCTCCAACCATCCTTGTGCCTTGCCTGGCCTGGAGGGATATTCGTCCCCATGTTGCAGAAGAGCAAGCTGAGGCTGAGAGGAATGTGTCCCTCTTAGGTCACACAGCAGGAGGAACAGAGCTAGGACCCAAGTCAAGCAAAGCTTTCAAGCCCAAAGCCCATGAAGCTGCGGGCACCAGCCCCTGAGGTCTGGAGAGGGTGCATCTCCTGTCACGGGGACCGACTTCCCAGGCGGAGAGGGCGGATTCTGGGTTCTGGCAGGATCTGGTCAAGTTGATAGCATCAACCCCACCCCCGCCCCAGTTGGCCAGGGAGGGAACCGAGTTGCACCACTTTCCTCTAAAGGGGTAGGGCGCTTAACAGGTGGCAACCACTGCCAGCCAGAGGGCCCCAGGGGCCGCTCGAATGCAAGAGAAGGGCCTACACCTTCCAGCAAGTAGGTGCTGGGAAGGAGGTCCAGCTGCTCCCAGGGCTGGAATGTGGGCAAGTCACGGTCAGGGGACCCCACAGGGGAGGCCGGGGAGGGGAATCAGAAGTGGCCGGAAGTCCCAGCCTGGCCCTGGCTCTGCACTGCCAGCAGTGACTCAGTTTCCTCAAAGGACAACGGGAGGAGAGACACAGCTGTCCTCTGCCCGGCCCCTTGCGGTAGGGGCACAGGGCTCGTGGTGGGCTGCGAGGAGGACATGAGGGGAGTTATTAAACCCCCACTGGAAGGCTGGACGGACATCCCCATTTTACAGATGAGGAAACTGAGGCCCAGGCTACAGAGCCGGCCTATGGAAGAACCACATCCAGGACTCAGGCCCCTGGCTCACAGCATGAAGACCAGCCAGCCTTCATTCAGAAAGCACTTTATCATGCGCGGAGGACAGTGCCCTGAAGTCCTGCTCCGGTCCCACTGCTCCAGGTCTCCCGGGCTATCTGTGACTGTGACCCCCACCTGAAGGGCCCTCTTCCACGCCGTCCATGTGGCAGACCCCCTCCCCCTTTGTGACCCTCTCGCAGGGGAGGCAGGCTTCCTCCTCTGAAAATCCACTGCCCCGCAAGGCAATTCTGTCTGTCTGTCCACCTCCACCATCAGACTATGAAGTATCCCTCATCTTGTTCATCTCTGTCTTCCCTGTGCCTGGTCTTCATTCATTTCATCCGATCTTTATGGGTACCTACGGCACTGGGCCCTGGGAATACACAGGTGAGCAAAACAACATAACCCCTGGCTCACCGAGCATGCAATCTGCTGGGGGAGACAGACCTTATCGAATTACACCAATAAACATACGACTTAACACTGTGAGATGTGTGGGCAGAGAGGAGCTCTGGGCGCCATGGAGAGCTTCTAACTGGGGCCTGATGAGTCTGGGCAATCCCTGAGGGCTTCCGCAAGGAAGAGACACCTAAGGGATTGCTGAAGGGTGAGGAGAAGTTTTCCAGGTGAAGGACAACGCTCAAGAAATATTTGAGGAGCAAATGAATAAAGTTGCTCAGCACATCTTCTGGTGCTAGTCTACGGAAGGCCTCTGCATAAATTTTGAGTGAGGCAGAGCCTTGAATTCAAGTGGCCAACCTCTCCTGAGCCCCAAAAGGCAGCTTCACAAATCCTCACAATCGCCAGCTCCAGAACCAGGTGGGACGCCACCAAGAGAGCCTCCTGGGCCTCGCCAAGCTAAGAGAGAGGGCATCTGCTCCCCTCACCCCAGCCCCCCAGTTCCGCAGCACAACTCTGCTCAGACTGTCTAAGAAGATCTCTGAGCCAGGGTTTAAGCCATCCACGGTCCCCTTCACTCCTGCAAAGCTCTGAACCTTTGGTAGCTGCTGAAGCTACGAACCAGCAATGAAGAAGGTGACGAAGTTGTCCAGCAGAATCTCGTCGTCCTGGGCCCCCTCTTCAGCTGAAAGACAAGGCGAGTCTCAGAGCCCCACGAGTAGATGCCGCCTGGGACACTAAGAATCCTGGTCTCCTCCCCACTCCCCGCTCCCCTAGAGCCAGACAGAACCAGCTGGAGTCAACTGATGGGGGGCACCCCCGCTGCCTGGCCCTCCCAAGGCCCTCGAGGGAGCCCTGGCACCTTTGAGAATCTGTGTGAGGATGTCAGCAGGCACGTCCTCCCCCCTCTGCAGGGCCTCCCGGCGGCGCTGGACCCAGTCCTTGCCAACCTGACGCAGGAAACGCACGCTCTCCCGGACCTCGCGAAGCTGCTTCCACTTCCCCGGCATAAACTGAATGAGAGTTCCAGCTCAGCGTGGTGGACTGAACACACACGTTCCCTCTCCCCTGTCCCCCCAACTCCAAAATGACGTCAGAAATCCACAGCGGCACCAGCAAGCTGGGAGGGTGGAAGAATGTGAGAACATTCTAGAAAAGATCAAGTAGCCAGGAGACTTTATCAGAATGGTGGGCTATGGGGAATTCTCTGGCAGTCCAGTGGTTAGGGCACTTTCACTGCCGGGGCCCCGGGTTCGATCCCTGGTCTGGCAACTAAGATGCCGCAAGCCACGTGGCCTAAGCCCAAGCACTGGCTTCCCCGTCCTGCCCCAAATCCCTAGAAATGATGGGAAAGATGCCTTAAAATAACCACAGAGCACTGGAAAATAAGAAGGGATTCCTGAAGGACGGAGGCAATTAGGATCACATCGAAGGAAGAAACTTCAGCCAGAGGGAAGTAGAGTGAAATTAACTGCTGAAAAGGTGGGGTGGCATCAGGGGACTCTAAGCTCAGAGTCTGAAGTCCCAGGGAACAGAAGGGGGCCCTGAGCATCTGTCTGGGAATCAACTCAAGTACTGTAGCCGAGCAGGACTCTATGGGGTCTTCCCAGAACAGACCCCCCAACCCCCATGTCCTCCACCTGCCTCTTGTCTATAGAAAAACCTTAGCCTCCTAGGCCTTCCCCAAGTTCCAAAGAGTGAATTTAATCAGAGAAGGGGTAAAATGCAGAAAGAAAGGAAAACAGTCCAGCAAGACAAAATAATAGTTTAACTATTAAACAAAGTCAAGGATCTTTAGTTCCTCCTCAAAGGCTATAGATAATATTCTGAGCCATGTCCTTTGGGCTGTTTTCCAGATACTGAAGCCCCCACCAGGTGGGAGAAATTAACTGTATGCTGTGCACCAGCACGTAGACCCCAGACTGGTTGGAAGCAGAAGGTTGATGATGTTGACTCCTGATTACCTCACCACCAATTAATCAGAAGATTGTCCACAAACTAATCACATACCCACACCCTCCCCCCGCCCCAAACACACACCCCCGTCTTTAAAAACCTTTCCCTGAAAGCCTTCAGGGAGTTTGGGCCTTTTAAGCACTAGCTGCCTGGACTCCTTGCTTGGGGCCCTGCAATAAATGTTGCACTTTCCCTCACCACAACCCAGTATCAATATATTGGCTTTACTGCACGTGGGCAAGCAGACCCAAGTTCGGTTTGGTAACAGTGCCACCTTTCCCCCTTCTTCTTCCTTCATGCCTGGAACAAGGAGGCGATAGCTGGATCTGCAGCAGCCATCTTATAACAATGAAGTGATGTGCTAGAGACAGTGGAACAGAAAGACAGAAAAATCCAGGAACATCTGACATTGTGGGGTCATCATTGCCATCCTGCCTCAGGATCATTTCACATGAGAGAAAGATTTACTCCTAATTTACTTAAACCACTTTGATTCTCAGCCTCTACTTTAGGGGATGTATGTAAATCTTAACTAATTTGGAAGTCACTTCAGACATATCAGAACTCAAAACCCATTCTGAAAACAATCACAGGAGGAAGTTCTCCAGCAAATGAGGACAAGACAAGCTACGATGGCAGGTACCTTTGCCAGAGTGTTTCGAGATGCACTGATGCCCTCCAGGATCAGTTTCACTTTCCGGGACAGAGGCTTCTGGGCACCCAGCAGCATGCTGGTCTCCATCCCAAAAGCTGCCTGGGGGAGAGAGAAGGTCAAGGTCATGCGTGGGTGATGGGAGGATTGAAGAGCCAGGGCAGAGCCTGGGCTAAGGGCTGTGTGCATCATGTCATCAACTCCTTACAACAACCCATGATAATCCCGAACCTGCGGGATGTGGTAGGATTAAGTGGCACATAGTAGCCACTCAACAGACCTTGGCTTCCTTCCTTGACAAGATGCATTTCCCCTGAAATGCAGCCTTCCTTGTGTGTCTATTTCACACCCAGCTTCCCAGTGAATTGTTCAATGGTGACGACTCTTCACTCACTGTGCCTGAACTCCATCCTTAACCTGGGTTGGGGGTTATCTGGGCCACTGCTGAGACAGCCAGGGTGAAAAGTCAAGCAATACCCCATGGGGGGTGCTGAGGGGGAGGGAGGCTTGGGCTGGGAGTCAGGCAGACCTGAGATCCAGCCCTAGTCCTGCCACTGACCAGCCAAAGACCTGTCTCCGCATCTCTCTGTGTCCATTTCTAGAGACTGAGTTAGGTAGCTCCAACCTCACACTGCTGTTTTAAAAGTTCGAGGAGATAAAACAGATGACCCTCCCAGCCCAGAGAAGGGGCGGCTTATATGTGGAGATGCGGGGGGAGGGGAGGGAAGCAAGCAGGGGAAGAGGGAGGGAAGAAGTGCCCCCTGCCCGTGTGGCCCGCCCCTCGCCCCACTCCGCCATCCTCCCATCACCTTGGCCAGGATGTCCATGGTGGTGCAGGTCAGCATATCCTGCATGGACACCGGAGTCTGCCCATCCGCCTTGGCTTCCAGAATCTCCACCAGCTGCTCCGCTTTCTCATTGAATGTTTCCATCAAGCTAACCAAGGAGCTGAGGAAATAGCACAGACATCAGCGGCCACTGGGACCAGCCCAGAGCTGCGGACATCCTGTGCCCCCCTTTCTGAAGGGAGACCAGTGTGCAGAGTGGAGGTGGGGGCCCCTCCCAGCCTTTCTGGTCTCCCCTTAAGACCCAGCTCACAGGTTGGGGCTGCAGTAATCAAACTAAGCCTTGGATTTCACCAGCCCCCTCCACTCAGGATGGCCACTGTCCCTTTACCCTTGTTTTAATGGTTTCATGGGTCCTCTGTTTGCCACTTGGCCCTTCAACTCTGACCCCAAGGAGACATGGCAATGTAGAAACTCCAGAAGACAGTGGGGAGGAAGGGAAGAAAGGCTGCTGGGGCATCTTAGAGTCCATGAAGTTTCCCCTCCAACCTCTTGGTCACACTGCCCACTCTCCTTACCTGCCCTGCCTGGGGCCACCATCTGCAGCCTTTTCTTATCCCATTTCACTCTCTGTCCTTGAGCAATCATAGTGCCCAACCCTACACAGAAATGAGTCCCCTGACCAAGAGCTCCCAACCCACAGCACCCCTGCCCTGGGACAGCTACCTGGCTTGTCTGCCTGGCATACAGCTTAGAAAGAGGTATGGAAGGATGTGCTCCAAACTCACAAAAATGGTACCCCTGAGGGAGTGGAAAGGGGGGAAATTATCCCTTTGTACATTACATATTTCTGAATTTTTACAAAGAGAAAGTGCTGCTTTTGAAATTAAAAGTCATTTTTAATGTTAGCAATCTGGGTAAAGGGTATAAGGGTGTTTTTTTCTCCTATTCTTATTCTTGAAACTTATCTAGAAATTTGAAATTATTTCCAAATAAGAGGTTTTAAAAAACAGTAAAAAGAGAAAATTGGGGAAGAGAAAAAAAAAAAGAATAACTTTTTAAATTAGGAAAGACTATCCACTCTTCATTGCTGATCAGCCAGCCCTGCTCTGTCTCCCAGCTCTAGCACAGGCCCCGGCATCTGTCTGGTCACTGCTGCTCCCACCCCATGCTGGCTGCATGTCTTGTTCTCTGTGGCCCAGGCATATAATGAAAGCACCACTCGAATCTGGTCCCTTGCCCACCTAACATGCTTTGAAGCACCCTGTTGTGAGGGAGGGGAAATCCTCACCTGGGCCCAGGAGGCTGTCTGCTCTTGTTCGTTCCCGCCTGCAGCATTGCCTTCCTGTTACAATGACCTGTTATCTTCTCCAAAGCCCAGTGCTCCTTCCCTTCTCAGGGCCTTTGCACATGTTGTCCCCTCTGCCTGAGCTGTCTCCCCTCCCACCCTCCATCCCTATGCCTCATAACACCTTAACATCTGCCCTCTCTCCAGGTGGACACCCAAATGCCACATCCTCAGGGAAATGTCTCTTAAGCCTAAGTAGTCCCAATAAATGCTCCCATAGTACCCTTGACTTTTTTTTCATAACACTTACATGGTTTGCAAGTATATATTTATTTGCAAGATTCTTTGTAGTTGTCTTTTTTTAAAAAAAACACATTCAAATTGACTATTTGGATCCCATGCGCTGGTTACCACACCAGTACTGAATCCCTTGCAGCTACTGCAGATACAAAATATCGGACTGGAATGTTAGCGGTACAGTAAAATCCCAACCCCTTGTCTGTTTTTTTTTTGCATTTTTTAAACGTCTTTATTGGAGTACAATTGCTTTACAATGGTGTGTTAGTTTCTGCTGTATAACAAAGTGAATCAGCTATACATATACATATATCCCCATATCTCCTCCCTCTTGCGTCTCCCTCCCACCCTCTCTATCCCACCCCTCCAGGTGGTCACAAAGCACCGAGCTGATCTCCCCGTGCAGTGCGGCTGCTTCCCACTAGCTATCTATTTTACATTTCCTTGTCTTTTATGGAATGATTGGGACCAAGGTTTTTCAGTAAAATTAATATCTAGAAAAGCAGAAACTGGCAGTTCATTCTCACGATTTTATTAAAAGTATATAATGATATTCTCTGTGGATAATGGCTGGAGATGAAACTCACCAGTGGTTCCTATTTTTTTCCTCAGTAGTGAATTCGGATTAACCAAGGGTCACTGACACTTTCATAAACACAGGAATCTCCCAAAGCTTCTTTCATGCACCTTTGTGAATTTTGCATTTCCAGTAAAATAGTCATCTCTTAGCTGGCTACCTTATTGTGAAACTAAAAAATAAAAATATGTGGTGATGGCTGCACAACAATGTGAATGTACTTAATACCACTGAACTGTACACCTAAAAATGGGCAAGATGGTACATTTTATGTTATGTGTATCTTACCACAATTTAAAATCTTTTAAATAAAAATGTGAAAGCACTTAATAAAATGTAAAGTGCAGTTCAAACGTGAGGTTCAGTGTGATGGAGAGGGTCAACCAAAACAGTGCTGCTGGTATTTATATCATGAGCACTGTGGGCGGCCATCTGGCTAGAATCTATGTCTCCCGATAACCTCAAAGCTTCCTGAGGGTGGGACCACGTCACCTTGGTTGGCCTTCATAACCCGGGCACTTGGCACAAGCATTCATTAAATAAATGCCTCCTTCTAGTCTATTCCTTTTATCATTCCTGGCAGCTTTCCAGTAAGACCAAGACCATTCCATGCATTCATTCTATGGACATTCCTGGAGGGCTTGTGAAGTGCCTGGTGCCATGCTGAAGGATGTTCTATGAAATTGGCCTGTAATCTTAAGGTCAAGAAATTTAAGGAAAGACTAAAAATTGTTCTAGAATGAAGGAGGCTAAAGAGATACGGTAACTGGGACTTCCCTGGTAGCGCAGTGGTTAAGAATCTGCCTGCCAATGCAGGGGACATGGGTTCGAGCCCTGGTCTGGGAAGATCCCACGTGTCACGGAGCAACTAAGCCCGTGGGCCACAACTACTGAGCCTGTGCTCTAGAGCCCATGAACCACAACTACTGAGCCCACGCACCACAACTACTGAGCCTGAGCTCTAGAGCCCACAGGCCACAACTACTGAGCCCGTGTGCCACAACTACTGAAGCCCATGTGCTTAGAGCCCATGCTCTGCAGAAAGAGAAGCCACCGCAATGAGAAGCCCGCGCACCGCAGCGAAGATTAGCCCCCGCTCGCCGCAACTAGAGAAAGCCAGCGCGCAGCAACGAAGACCCAATGCAGCCAAAAATAAATGAATTAATTTAATTAAATTACTTAAAATTTTAAAAAATAAAATAAAATAAAGAGATACGGTAACTAAACGTGACACATGGACCTGGATTGGATCCTAGACAAGAAAAAAAAGAGCTGTCATTACACAAGTGACAAAATTTGAATATGGATTATGGATTAGATAACAGTATTGGATGAATGTTAAATGTCCTCATTTTGATAACTGAACTGCAGTCATGTAAAAGAATGTCCATGTTCATAGGAAATACACACAGAAGCATTTAAGGGAAGAGATTACAATGTCTCCAACTTACTCTCAAATAATTTAAAAAACATACACTATACAAAAATGTATATACATACACACACAGAGAGAAAATTATAAATATATTTATATATACACATAAAGAAGAAATGACAAAACATATGGTGATTTAAACGATAAACAATAAGTGGATCTGGGTAAAAGATATACAGAAGTCCCTTAGGCTCTTCTGACAATTTTTCTGTAAATTTGAAATTATATCAAAATAAAAGATTATCTTCCTCAAAATGTTAAACACAGAATTACCATATGACCCAGCAATCCCATTACTATATACCCAAGAGAAATATATCCACCCAAAAATGTTCATAGCAGCATTATTCGCAATAGCCAAAAAGTAAATACAACTTAAATGTCCATCAACTGATGATGAATGGACAAATAAAATGTGGTATGTTCATACAACGGAATCTTATTTGGTAATAAACAGGAATGAAGTTCTGATACATGCTATGATGTGGATGAGCCTTGAAAATATGCTAAGTGAAATAAACCAGGCATGAAAGAAATGTATGATTCCATTTATAAGAAATGTATAGAATATGAAAATCCATAGAGACAGAAATTAAATTAGTGGTTGTCAGAAGCTGCAGGCATTGACAGGAAATAAGGAGTGACTGATTTGGGGGGTGATGAAAATGTTTTAAAATCAACCGTGGTGATGGTTGTACACGTTTGTGAATATACTGAAAACCATTGCATTGTATCTGTAAATGGGTGAATTGTATTGTATTTGAATTATATCTCATGAAAACAGCTATTTTAAAAATAAAATGTCATCAAAAAATGAAAACTATAATAAATGAAAAAGCCCAGACAAGGAGTGATGAGGTCTGAGCCAAGGGAGTTGCTGGGGGACAGGGACCCCACACCTCCAGGCATTGTGGTCATTCAGCTCCTGACGTTCACAAACTACCTGGGGGCCTCTCAGACTCCCACCCCGCTGGCTGTCTTGCTCTCTCTTTGACCAGTAATGTCGTGTCCTTCCTCTCTCCCTTCAGCCTGGGTGAAGGTGAAGCCCCTTCCAGTGAAGACTCGCCCTTGCCAAGCCCACCCAGGCTGGCAGCCCAGCACCGCCTCTGAGCAACCAGCCATGACACCAGGGCCTGTCTGCGGCCACACTCACCTCCGGCTGAAGGCCAGGTCCATGACCCTCCGCTGTTTGTGCCAGCGTTCATAGTCACATTCGGACACCAAGCCTTGGCCAAACAGCCTGCGGAAGAGACAAACGCTTGATGTGAGAAACGGGGTGAAGGAATGAGAACTGACTGCCTGACGGGGTCGGGTCACCTTTTGGGGTGATGAAAATGTTCTAGAACCAGACAATGGTGATGGTTGCACCACATGGTGAATGTAACAATGCCACTGAATTGTAATTCCAATGCGGTTAAAACGGTGAATTTTATGTGATGTGAATTTTACCTTAATACATACATACATACATAAGGGTGATTGTGGGCCCCAACCTCAGTGACCCTTGCATTCCCACCTGCCATCTGGAGGGGAAAGGACGAGAAGGAAGGTGCTGGTGACAAGAGTGGTGACCACCACGGATGGCCCCTGTTGTGCGCTCGGCAGCCAGGGTACTGGGACTTAATGCTACATCCAACACTCTGGACCCTGTGGACCCTCCACTTGCAGCCAGAGGCTCTCCTGGCCTCGCCCCAGACCCCTCCTCGCGTCTTACCTCTCACCAAACACAGTCTGGATCGCGTGGTACATCTTGGAGTCCTTGTTGTACTTGGTTGACATCAGGAACTTCTAAACATCCCCAAAAAAACAACATGAGCTTGTGCACCCACAAGAGGCTGCAGAGGAGTCAGCAGTTTTCTTGTCTCTTAGGAAACACACCTCCAAATAATCACCCTGAGCTGAGTGCCAGCTACGTGTGTGAACACTCATATGAGTGATCTCACCTACTCCCTCCGGAAGTTCTGTCTTTCAGGGATGAGGAAAGCGGGGCACAGAGGGGTGAAGTGATTTTTTCCTGTGGTCACACAGCTGGGGACTGATGCAGGGTGGCTTCCTCACTCCAATGCCCACACTCAGGAGCTCACACCACGCCACCTTCCAAAGTGGCGAAAACAAGAAAAGGCCTGGGCTGCTCTGAAACCAGAGTGGGGAAGGGCAGAAGCCTGGTGGGAGGGCTTCTAGGACACAGGAGAGACACTCAGCACAGATTCAGTGTTGTTAGTGCCAACCCAGCCGTGGAAGTCAAGGAAGGCTTCCTGGAGGAAGGGTCCACTTCCTCACCAAGAGCAGGAGGGTAGCAACAGTAACATTAGCTAGCAGCTTTTGAGGCAGCACAGCCCAGGGGTTGACAGCTCAGGCTGTGGGTTCCACTGGCTTAAATCTGAATCTGGCTCAAATATTTCACTCCACCACTTGCCAACTCTATGACCCTGGGTGAGTTACTCACATCCTCTGCCCCTGTTTCCTTATTTTACAAGATGGGATTCGGGAGAGTACCTGCCTGGTAGGGTTGCTGTGAAGAGAAAATTGTTTCTACGTGAAAAGTGCAGAGAATGGCACCTGGCACACAGCAGGTGCTCCATGGATGCCAAATGCACACCAGCATCCTAGAGCTCATTTAATGCCCAACCAACCCTAAGACGTGGGTGGTATTTTTATGCTCATCGTACATCTAGATGAAAAACGGAAGTTTAAAACTGGCCCAGGGTCACCACGTCGTAAACGGTGGACATAGGATTTGAATCCAGGCAATTTGCTGTGGGGGCGGGGGGAGAGAAGGCTGTGATCCAGGCAGGGGAACCCCGGTCACATGACGCAGTCAGGCGTGGAGGTGTGGAGGCGGGGGAGGGGCAGCAGCAGGGGGCTGGAGGGGCTGCCGGGCCAGACCCCAGAAGCCTGCCCTGTGGGACGCTTGGCTTTACCCTGTGGGCACTGGGATGCAGTAAGGTGACATCTCTGCTATCCATTAATCCCAGGGGCTGCTGGTGACTGTGGACTTAGCTCCTGGGAATCTAAGCCAAATTTTCAGCTCAAAGGAAACCCCAGAAATGTTGACTTCAGGTCACAAGCCACATCCCGGGGACCCCACCCCTACCCAAAAACTGCCATTTGTAAACCAAGTTCTGTCACTATCCTACTCCTGCTGGTTTCCTCTTCTGCAAAAAGACCTTGGCAGTAAAGGCCCACCTCCCAGGCCCTACTCAAATACCTCTGAGTAGTCCAAGGTCTGTGCCAGCCCTTCCCAACCTGAACTGAGGAGCCCCCCGAGGCAGAACAGCCTCAGCACAGTCTCTGACCAGGGTCCCCACAGCCTGCTGTCCCTGGAACTACAGATCCTTTGTTTGGCCCAGTGAGCTGGGCTCTGGGACATGAGGGATGCACAGGGAACCCCCAGCACCTTGCTGCCTTCTCCTGTTGCCCATTCTGACAGTGCACTTCTGCCCATGGAGGAGTAACTGCTAGGCACGTTCCCTCTGGCCATAAACAGCCAGAAAAATAAGCAAAAAGTATGCAATGTCTGCTTTTGGACACTGGACAATGGGCAGTGAACCATGGCAGAAGGAAAAGGGGAAAAAAAAAAAAAAAGACAAGAGCCCTACAATATCGGATCACTCCAGCTTTCTGCCCAGAGGCAATTTTAGGACGAAGGTACTTAAAGAATAAACTCAAATACAGCCCAGCAGGCTTTCCAAATTGAAAAGACAGAGGTCAGAGTCCAGGCAAGCCAGAAAAGCCTAGAATTTGTAGGGCAGAGGACTCAAGAGGAAGGAGCTATGCATAGAAGGAGGTCCTGTGCAGAAATCTGCACAGGGATCCCCTGTATCTTTGTATAACTACCAATTTGGGCATGTGTAGAGTGAAACTCCACAAGACCAGGTAAAAAACTTCTGGGAAAAGGACAGTTACTGGGTAACTATAGGCTAAACAATTCTCAGAGCTCAAACAAGCGAAGAATTGTTCAAGTTCCCATTGGCCACAGTTAAACCTCAGACACAAGGCCTTTATTAGAGTCCTCAGAAGGGTCACTCCTTAGTAGTGGGGCTAAATTAGCTCTAGAGTAAAAGCCTACACTTGATCAACCCTCAAAAGCCTTAAAGCAACCTGGAGAGGATCAAAGTGATCTGCCAGAATGAAGTCCAGCACTCTTCAAAGGAATAAAACAAAACTGAGCACTCAGCAATGTACAAGTCACAATGTCCATTGTGCAACATAAAATCACTAGACATTCCAAAGAGCAGGAAAATCTGACCTATAACCAAGCCTAGAAATAATGGAGATGACGGAATTCACAGACAAGAACTTTAACACATTTATTACAATTTTACAAATATGCTCAAGGAACCCACATATCCAAGAAGTTCAAAGAATCCTACATAGAATTAACACAAAGAAAAGCACACCAAGGTGGATCATAATCAAATTTCTGAGACCAGTGATAAAGAGAAAATCTTAAAAGTAAACAGAGATGAAGTGATATAATATTATTTGAAGATAGATTGATATAAGTTAAAGATTATCCTATGAATCCTAGGACAACCACAAAGAGAGAGAAAGAGGCTAATAAGACAATAGTGGATATAAAATGGAATACTAAAACATAATCTAAAAGGCGGGAAAGGAGGAAAAGGGAACAAAAAACAGGTGGATCAAATAGAAAACAAATAACAGCATGGTATATTTAAACTTAACATATCAATAATTACATTAAATGTAAATGACCTAAGCACTCCAATTAAAAGGCAGAGATTTTCAGATTGAGTGAAACAGCAAAACTCCACTATACGTGATCTATAAGAAACCCACTTGAAATATAAAATTCCAGATAGGTTAAAAGTAAAAGGATAGGGCTTCCCTAGTGGTGCAGTGGTTAAGAGTCCACCTGCCAATTCAGGGGATGCAGGTTCGAGCCCTGGTCCGGGAGGATCCCACATGCCACGGAGCAACTAAGCAACTAAGTAGCTGTGTGCCACGACTACTGAGCCTGCGCTCTAGAGCCCACGAGCCACAACTACCGAGCCTGCATGCCACAACTACTGAAGCCCGCATGCCTAGAGCCTGTGCTCCACAACAAGAGAAGCCACCGCAATGAGAAGCACACACACCTCAGTGAAGAGTAGCCCCCACTCGCCACAACTAGAGAAAACCCACATGCAGCAACAAAGATCCAGCACAGCCAAAAATAAATAAATGAAATAAATTTTTAAAAATAAATAATAATAATAATAAAAAGTAAAAGGATAGAGGGAATTCCCTGGCAGTCCAGTGGTTAGGACTCTGCGCTTCCACTGCAGGGGGCATGGGTTCGATTCCTGGTCGGGGAACTAACATCCTGCATGCCACACGGCACGGCCAAAAAGAAAGGAAAAGGATAGAAAAAGATATGGTATGAAACACTAAACATAAGACAGCTGAAGTGGCTATATTAATACCAAACAAAATATACTTCAAGAAGTGGAATACTACCAAGGAAAAAGGGGAAATTTCTAAAGATAAAGGGATCAGTTCATCACAAAGATATAACTTTGCTTAATGTGTACACACCTGGTAACTAAACTTCAAAGTACATGAATCAAGATTGATAGAACTGAGAGTAAAAATAGACAATTCCATGATGGGGTTAGAGAGTTTAACACTCCTCTCTCAGTAGAGAGTAATTTACTTTCTGCATACTAGAACATATAGAAAGTAAATTAGTAATGATTTAGAAGATTCAAACAACACTATCAACCAACTTCACCTAATTGACATTTCTAAAACACTCCAACAATTACAGAACATATGTTTTTTTTTTTAAGTGCTCACAAATGTTCACAAATATAGACCATATACTAGGCCATACAACAAGCTTCAATTAATTTTAAAGGATTGAAATCATGAAGAACATTTTCTCTGACCTTACAGAATTAAATTAGAAATCAATAAAAGAAAAATATCTGGAAAATCTTATAATACTTAGAAATTGAATAACACACATTTAAATAATCCATGGTTCAAAGAAGTAATCACAAGGGAATTAAGAAATTATTTTAAACTGAATGAAAATAAAAGCACAACATGTTGAAATGTGTGGTATATTTGTGCTAAAGTAGGGCTTACAGGGAAATGTAAAGCTTTAAATGCCTATATTAGAAAGGAAACAAAATCTAAAATCAATTATCTAAGCTACCACCTTAAAAAATTAGAACAAGAACAAACTGAAAGTGAGTAGAGGAAGGAAATAAAAAAGAGCAGAAATCAATAAAATAGGAAACAAACAATGGAGAAAACCAATAAAACCAAAGGTGGGTCTTTGAAAAGATGAATATGATTGAAAAACCTCTTGCCAGCTTGTTCAATAAGATAAAAGAAAACCCAAATTACTATTCTCAGGAATGAAAGAGGGGACATTTCCAGAGATCCAGTAGACATGATAAAGATAATAAATAAATATTGTGGACAACTTTATATCAGTAATTTCAACAATTTAGGAGAAATTCCTTGAAAGATACAAAACTCAAGAAAAAATAGAAAATCTTAACAGCCATATATCAACTTTAAAAATTGATTGCATAATTTAAAGAAAACTAAAACACTTCCCTCAAAGAAAATGCCAAGCCCAGATGGCTTCACTGGTAAATTCTATCAAACATTAAAGGAAGAAATAACACTACTCCTATACAAACTCTTTCAGAAAACAGAGAAGAGGGAACATTTCCCAACTCATCTTATGAGGCCTATTAACCTGATCCCAAAGCCAGGGATCAAGAGAAGAAAAAATATAGAAACAAAAATTCTCAACAAAAGATGAGCAGATTGTATCCGTGTGTCCAGGAACAAACTGTATCATGACCAGGAAGTGCTGATTTAACACTTAAATGCTAAGCAATGTAATTCATCATATTAATATATATCTTTCAAGTTCTTATCTCATTGAGCGTCATGAAGGTCTTGTGTATGGTTTTTGGTAGCATGCTTTAAAAAGTCTTAAGGCATGTGTCTGTATTCGCAATGAAACTTTTTTAAAATAAAATGACTTTTAACATCCTGTTAGAGACACCATGGTCATTCAACTTGTCTTGTGATCTAGACCCCAAGTTGTATTTTATCCCTCTTAGTGTCACCACAGCCACTGTCTAAGCAGACCATCACCCCCGCACATCAGCTCAGTACCCACCGTGAGAATAACAGCACAATCATTTATTGAGCACTTGCTGTGTGCCATGCATGGGCTAGATGGTTCACACACATTATTTCAGTTCCATTCTTTTTTTAATTTTATTTTATTGGGGTATAGTTGTTTTACAATGTTGTATTAGTTTCTACTGTACAGCGAAGTGGAGTTCCCTGTGCTACACAGCAGGTTCTCATTAGTTATCTATTTTATACATGTTAGTGTATCTATATGTCAATCCCAATCTCCCAGTTCATCATTTCCATTCTTATAACCACCTGTAAGAAAGGGATCATTCCTATTTTACAGACGAGGAAATTATGGCTCAGAGTGAAACAGTAATTTATCCAAGGTTCCACAGCCAGTTGGTGGCAGAGCTCAGATTTAACCCCAGTTCTGCCAACTGGCCATTCTTAGTACTTATATGGCAGACACCATCCTGCACATATTATAGGCCAACTGATGCTGCCTGTCTCTGTTTCCTCACCTCTCAAATGGGGACTAATAAGAGTCCCTACCCCTCTGTGGATTCAATGGGTTAATAATTGTGAAGTACATAGAAAAGTGCATGTTGAAGCATCTTTTGACCCTTTATTTGTTAAATAAATGGATCAATATTTAGTTCCCATCATAGTCTTAAAAGAAAGGGGTTATAATCCCACCTTGCAGATGAAGGAACTTCTAAGAGAGGTGAACTAACCAGACACATGTGCACCAGCTGGGCAAAACTCCCAACCCAGAAGATTCTAACAATAACCCACTGCCCACATCAAACAGCCCTGCTTTTAGGAGCCCCCCCACCCCCACTGCCGAAAAGTGGGTGGTTAGAGGGAAAGATGCTGCCCCCGTCAGGATCCTTGGGAAACCAGCCCAAATGCGTGTGACTCTGGGACGTTTCTCCCACAGTCCCTGGGGTAGAGTCTCATGCACCCATCCCAGGGAAGGGGAGGGCTCCCCTTGGAAACCACTCTGTTTCCTACCTTGACCGACTCGGGGCTCGTGACGATGACGGAGGTTTTGTGGAAGACGTTGACCCGCACGACAGGTCCGTACTTCTTAGCCCTGGAAACCAAAGTGATGCGAAGGAGGCTGTCAACTACCAGAGATGTGAATATCATCAGATCAGCCCAGGTTCAGCTGGAGAAACAGGGCGTCCCATCCCTGGGGGTGGGGACGGGGGGGGGGGCGGGCCTCAGCAGGGGTCTGGGGCCAAGGTTCTGCCTTGCTGCTGACTCACTGCTGAGTCACATCCCCCACTGCCCTCAGTTTCCAAATCCATGAAATAGGGTTCCTACCCTCCTCCTCTGCTCCAAAAGGTTGTGCTGGGAATCAAGCAATATCATGTCTCTGAAAAGTGTAAAGCACCACCCTAAACAATGACTGTTACCTAGTCACACCCCCACCCAGTTTACAGATGAAGAAACTGAGGCTCAGAGAGCTTCTGATGCCTGGTCTAAGGCCACGCAGTTGGCAAAAGGCAGAGCTTGCCTTCTGAACCACCGTTGTGTACCTCAGAGGAGGAACTGCTCGGGGTGGGAGTGACCTGGGCTGGGGAGGTGGGTGTGTGCTGGACTGGGGGTTAGGGGATTGGGGGAAGCTGGCTCGTGAGGGGCAGAGACTGGAGTAGGGGCAACAAATGACAAGTTAGGACCCACCAATCCAAAAACATATCTTGGAGCACGCGGCCACAAACCTCATCCTTTTTCCAAAAGTAGGGGAGGTGTCCTAGAAGGAAACTAGAAGAAATGGGAAACATTAAGATGACCGGAAGTCACCATCAAAGAGTGCTCCCTTCCCCACAGGACCTTGTGAAGTTGGCATTATCAGGCCCACTTCACAGATGGGAGGACTGAGGCACGGAGAGGTACAGTCCTGGCTCAGGGTCACCAGGCAAGATGCAAATCCGGGTCTGACTGGCTCCGGAAGTTTTCTTAGAAAGATGGAGAGGGATAAAACCACCTCCCTGGTGCAGAGATTGGGGGCTGGCATGAGGAATAACCCGAGACATTCATGGAACACTTACTAAATGCTGGGCACCATGCTGAGCTTGACCCCATCTGAACTCCCCACACCTCCTGAAGTAGGTCTATTATTAACGTAGTTAATAGGTAGGGCAACCAAGGCTGGGAAGAGGAAGTCACCTGGCCCCAGGTGCGTGGCTGGTACCAGGGTGCCCCACAGTCCTTCTCAGCAGGACATAGTTTGGTCATGTTAACTCGGCACTGCGATTACCAGATTGTAAACAAGCCTGTGTGGTGTCACCTTAGGCACATTCCAAGGTACTGGTGACTTCCTGTCTCCTGTTTAACTTTATTCCCATCAAGCTCACTTACTACAGCTTCCAGAATGGGCGACAACAAAACTGCAATTGGGGTTTTCTGGGTCATGGCACTCACACTCTCCTGGGAGGAGACAGAGTGAATAAATAAATAAATAAATAAATAAGTAAATAGGGAGTCAGACAGTGATGGGAGAAAAATCAGACTTGGGGGAGGTAAGGAGAGCTGGGGATGGGTGTAGGAGGATTATTGTAAATAGGCAGGTCAGGGAACATTCCTTTAAGAAGGTGAAATGTGAGCTGCAAGAAGTGAGGAACTTGGCCACGTAGGTATCTGGGGGATGAACGTTCCAGGCAAAGGGAATCGTAGGTGCAAAGGTCCTGAGGTAGGAGAGTGCTTGGTAAGTTCCAGGAACAGCAGGGAGGCGGTGTGGCTGGAGCAGAGTGCTTGAGGGGAACCTGGTACACGATGAGGTCACCAAGATGGGGGGAAGATCGTGTACGGCCTTGTGGGCTGTTATCCAAACTTTTGCTTTGAGCTTGGTGAAGTGGGGGCTACTGGAGGGTTTTGAGCAGAACAGAGATGGGATCTGAATTGGGTTTTAAATGAATTGTCCTTGCTGCTGCAGAGCTGAGAGTAAACAGGGCAGGTGGGGGGCAGGGGTAGAAGCAGGGGCACCAGTGAGGGGGCTGTGAGCGGAGATGAGAAGTCAGACTCTGAATGTACATGAAGGTGGGCGGCGCCAAGGGGACCTGCTGATGGACTGGATATGGGGTGTGAGACAGGGGTCAAGGATGACCCTGGGGCTTTTGGCCTGGGCCGCTGGAAGGTTGGATGGAGCTGCCACTCACTAAGGTGAGGAGGACTGAGAGGGGGCCTGGTGGGGGCAGCAGACACTGTTGCACCCGCCCCCTACCCTTGTCCTTGCAGGTGGAGAGGCTTCCAAATGCCAGAACCCGAGTCTCTGCCCTGTGCTCTCTTGGCTCTGCCTGCAGGGGGAGTAGCCTGGAAATTCCAGCTCAACACCCCCCAGAGCAGCCCTCCATCAGTGACCCCCTCTCCCTCCACCTCATGGTGGGGTGGGGGGAGCCTGTGTTCCACCGGGTCCCAGAGTTCCCCAGGGGGTTGCATCTCAGTTGCCCCCAGAGGTAATTTGCTTTATTGACCTTCTGACCTTCTCTCTCCATCCAGTCCCCAACTCCCACCAGGATCACCCCTCCCAAACTACTTACACTTCAATTCTTGTCTCAGGATCGGCTGCTGGGAACCAACCTGAGACAAGTGGATGAAACTGGGAGCCAGCCTTGGAGCTGTTAGGTGTGCGCTGCCCATCTAACACGGAAGGGAAGCAGGCAGGTAGGCACCTGAGGCTGCAGTTCAGGGAAGAGCTCCCAGCTAGAGATGTCAATGCGAGACTCCTCAGCAGAGAAGTGGTGTTGACAGACCGGGTTAGACCACA
The DNA here is from genome assembly GCF_028021215.1 of Eschrichtius robustus. Classification (NCBI taxonomy): domain Eukaryota; kingdom Metazoa; phylum Chordata; class Mammalia; order Artiodactyla; family Eschrichtiidae; genus Eschrichtius; species Eschrichtius robustus. The sequence continues at coordinate 5,528,701 of NC_090824.1, forward strand.
AGGGGTGGGTGTAGACAGGGAAGAGGCCCCAAGAGTGAGCCACTGTTGGGGGTACAGGCAGTAAAGGGACAACCAGCCAGGAAGACTGAGCAGGAGATGCAGGGGAGAGAGAGGGGGAAACCTGAGAAGAAAGGCTTCAAGGAGGAGGTAGGCATCCGCCCTGCCCCGAGCAGCGGAGGGGCTGGGCAAGATGGGGACCAAGTGCTGACCATGCGTCTAGCTCCACGGAGGTCACTGGGGCCTTGACCAAGTCCTGTTGGGTGGAGAGGTGGGGACCAGAGACTGACGGGCGGTGGATTCAAGAGAGAAGGGGAGGGAGGAACAGGGGCCAGAGACAGGCAGGCTTCGGACGGGGGTGTTGCTGTGGGCGTGCAAAGCTGGGATAGTGGGGCGGCAGCTAGAGCGAATGAGGGGGAAGAGGTTTGTTTTACAGCCTATTACATAAAAATAGGAATGACGCAGAAGAGAAGAAAAAGTGATGACGGAGGAGAGGGGGCATTGCTGGAGTCTCGGAGCAGTGGGGGGTGGGTGGGCGGGCATCCTTGGCCAGGAGCACCGAGGTCCCAGGGGGCAGGGCACGTGGCTCAGGGCAGGCAAGGGGGCTGATGTGGCGGCAGAGCCCTGGAGGGAAGTTGTCTCAGGCTGTTCATTTGCTCAGGGAAGTAGGAGGCGAGAATAAAGGCTGAGCATGCGCTGGCTGGCACGGGAGGTGAGGGACTGAGGGGAGAGCGGGCGAGCGGCGCCCGCGCTAGGAAGCTCGGCGGGGCGCCGGGCAGCCACGCCCACTCGAGGTGAGTGGATTTGAACTTACACCGCCCCGCCTGCGGCAAGGTGGACCGTGGACATCACACATGACTGGCTGTATTTCCAGAATAATCTAGTACCCATGGTCACTCCCCGAAGCTGCAGGTCTGGAGAGAATATTCTCAGTTTTGGGTCACCTGAGTGAGAACAGAGTCTGGACCCTTCTCACCTTCACAGGCCTGAGAGTCTCCACCCTAAGCACCGGCGTCCAGAGCCACCTGGGGAGGCAGGTGAGTGACACCTCAAGAAGGTCAAGGGCATGGAGTGGCGTGGGGTCCTCACTGCCAGGCAAGAAAGGAGCCTACGACCCGTTCCTTCCTGTTCCTGCAGGGGGCGCTGGGGGAGGCGAAGGCAGGGCCCGAAGACCAGGGGTTAGAAACCATTAGATGCGGGATGATGGAAGGAGGGGATGGTAGACTCCTGGGATGGGGAGGGGCGGACCGAAGCCCACCTGGTGTGCCCCTGGGGGTAGACAGGATATGGCAGAGCAGCCCAGGGAGAGAGGAGAGGGCAAAAATCCCCCTCCCCTGCCTGGTCCCCAGCACGCATAGTTTCCTATAACCCTGCGACGGGCACAGTGGGAACCCGAGGTTTCCTGTGGGCAGAGAAAGTCTGGGACAGCACTGGAGCAGAAGTCATCTGGAGAGCCCACACAGAGGGATGGCGGGAGCCCACGAGATGGCTGAGAGGTGGGCCACCCACTAGGAGTGAGGGTGAGGGTGAGGGGCCATGAAAGTGCCTCGCGCCAGAGGGATGGGGTGGTTGCGGGCTCAGCTGGGCACCCCAAGTCCACTGGATGCGCCGTCCAGCAGAGCCAGCCGTGGGTCTCCACCATCACCGAGAACCGCCCAGCAACTGTCAAACAGCCCCCAGGCCTGGCAACTCGGCAAGCAGGAGAGGGTGGAGAGAACCAACACGGCCCAGGAGTTTTGCAAAACTTATTACAAAAGAAATAAAAACTGAGAGAGAGACTTTTCATTGTCAAGTTTACATTCATCCCACACTACCAGGAGAGTGGGGGGCGATGAGGAAGCTCAGAGCAGTGACAGAGAAATACAGAAGCTACAAGTGTTTGTGTGGGATGTGAACATGGCGCCTGAGTTTTCAGCTGTTACACGGATCGTTGCAGTAGGATGTTGTTTGTAATAAGCACACAGAAGCAGGGCACTCAGGGAGGGCATCTTGCTGGTGACTCTTGCAGAATAAAGAGGATGAAGAGTGGGGTTGTGAGAGCACAGCAGCTGCCTCTTGCAGGGCAGAGGGTTCCTTGCCTGCAAGCTGGCAAAGCCCTAAAGCACACTACTGGAGACTCAATATGCATAGATTTCTTGTCAACCATGGTGTTGCCAGTCATGGTTTGGGGATCCAGGCTTTGAATGCCAAAGCATCTGATTTATGCTAAAAAGAGGTTCCAGAACTTTCATTTAGTGCAGTTTTGTATTTGACCACCAATTTTTAATCCAAAATCTTTTTGTATATGCATTGTTCAGTTGACCTCCTTAGAATAAAGAGCCCGACCCCAATTATATTTCAGCCTCTTCTCACTCCTCCACCCAGCCACCCACCCACCTGTAGGTCACATGTAGATTTTGTGGTGTAAGACTTGAGGGAGAACTCAGGCATAAAAAGGAAAGATATATGGACACATGCTACCACATGGATGACCCTTGGAAACATTCTGCTAAGTGAAAGAAGCCAGACACAAAAGGTCACATATTGTATGAGTCCATTTATATGAAATGTCCAAAACAGGCAAACCTATACACACAGAAGGCAGATAAGCGGTTGTCAGGGACTATGGGTGTTCCGGGGGCAATGAGGAGTGACAGCTAATGGTTATGGGGTTTCTTTTTGCAGTGATGAAAATGTGCTGGAACTAGCAGTGATGGTTGCATAACTCTGTCACTATACTAAAAAGCACTGTATTGTACATTTTAAAGGGGTAAATGTTACGGCATACATAATTTTATTTTTTTTAATGCAGTTTAAAAAATTGATGTGGGGAGAGTAGCCAAGAGGAGCTTGATTTAAGTTCTCTCTTCTTAAGACACAGAGATTGGCTCAGGTCTGCAGTGTTTGAAGCACTTGGGTTTATGAGAAGGTCAAGTCATAAGGAGGCCTATCAGAATGAGCACAAAACTCATTCAGTTCCAAGCTCTTGACGGCTGACTTGAAAACCTGAAAGGGTGAGAGTGTACCTAACAGAACTGGCAGGAGACTTCCACCATCCACCTTGGATCAGAGTTTATCCAGGGTCTACTGAGCATGGACCAGGTGCTGCTGAGCTAGATGTCAGGGGCACAGCAGTGAACAAGACAGACACAGGCCTATGGGAGAGACAGACACTTAACAAGAGGTAGCACAAATAGTTACCCAATTACCATTCAGGTGACTTAGAGTTTATAAAATGAACAAAATATATTTGCGTGTGGGAGCAGGTAGGGCCTCCCTGACGAGTTGGCATTTAAGACAAGCCTAGAAGGCTGGGGGAAGAACCATCTAGATGGAGGGGAAGACACAGCTGCGAAGTAAGGGAAAAGGGTGGGAGAGGGCACCTGGGAGGAGAGAGAGCTGGCAGGGAGAACAGTTGCCTCCCTGTGTCCCCAGCTACAGAGATCTTTCCCGAACCCACCAAGCAGGGATGCAGGCTTCAAATGCCAGGGCATCCGGCTTGTGCTGGAGGTGGGTGCCTTCCAGAATGTTGGTGTCCTGAGGTTTTAAAAAGTGTGTCTAATACCCTTGTTTATTCATTCAGTCAACAAATATTTATTGAGCATCTGCAATGTCCCAGGCTCTGGGGATACACAAGTGAACACACAGTATCCCTGCCCTCCCAGGGCTCACATTCTAAAGGGGGAGACAGACAGTCAACAGGTGAACAGACAGTCAACAGGTGAAAAGAAGGTAACTTCAGGGATGATGGCCCCATAAGGAGTTTGGAGCTAGGAGGTGGGCTTTATACAGGGTGGATGGGGAACAGGAAGACCCGGGAGGAGGGAGTCAGCCGGGATGGGTGCATGCAGAAAGAACTGGAGGCAGCAGTGAGCAAGCAAGGGGTTAGAACAGTACAGAGTGGGTTCTGAGAGCTCAGCAGGGGCCTTGCTGGCCCCAGAGTAGATTTAATTTAGAATTAGAGTTAGTTCTAAGTGATGGGAAGCCTTTGGAGCACAGAAATGACGCGTCTGATTTAAGCTTCAGAAAGGTGAGCTTCTGGTGGAGTTGGGGGGAGGTAAGGTGAGTGCGGCGAGGGCCGAGGATGGAATGGAAGTACTAAGGAGAAGACAAAACGGAGATACCAGGACAGAAATTTGAAAAAAAAGAGGGGGGATGTGACCAAAGTACAGTGTATGACAACCCAGGTTGAGTGACCCCATCCAAGTCCCAAAGTTAAGAGCACCCACTTTAGAACCAGGCTGACCTGGGTTTAAATCTAGGCTTACCAACTGTGTGACCTTGGGCAGGTGACTTTGCCTCTGCGCGCCTCAGTCTCCTCGTCTGAACGATGGGGTAACAATAGCGCCTACCTAACAGGGTTGTCGCTGCCATCACGTTTTCGGGGCCCAGCAGAGCGCGGTGGGCGCCGAGCAGCTGCTGCGGCTGTGAGTAATTTGTTACTAAGAATAGTTAGCGCCCCTCTCCCTGCCGCCGTTTCCAAGCGGCCGCGCGCAATGGCAAGGCTGGACCCGATGCCGGCTTGGACGCGGTCCCCCGGCCCCCCATGCGAGAGCCCCATCCAGGCCCCCGCCCCCACCACCCGCTCACCTGGGCCGCGGCGGCCCGGGGATGTGCTCGTAGCGGCTGCGAGCGCGGTGCACGAAGGTGCAGCAGAGGCCGAAGACGACCAGGACGGCGCTGCCGAGCAGCATCAGCAGCCCGGGGCTCATGGCTCCGGGGCAGGCCAGGCCGGGGTCGGGGCCGGGCACGGAGGGGGCGGGAGGCCGCGAGCCGACTCAGCCGTCAGCGCCGCGCGCCGCCTCGGCCCCAGGCCTGGCGCGCCCCAGCACCGCCCCCGCCCGTTCGGCTCCGCCCCCTCCGGCTCCGACCCCTCCCAGGAGCTCGGTCCCCGCCAACCACGTCTCCGCCTCCGGCTCCAGCTCTCGGGGCCAGCCCCGGATTCGCCCCGCCCATCCTGAAGCTCCGCCCTAACATCAACACTGTCTCCTCCCAGCTCCCAGGCCCCGCCCAGAGCATGTGATCTCCACCAATCACAACTCCACTTCTGGCTCAGCCCCCCCCCCAGCTCCGCCTTCTCTCCACCTCCCAAGGCTCCGCCCACATCCCCTCAAGCTCCACCCCAACAGCAGCTCCGCCCAGAACGCGTTGTCCCTGGCAACCCTAATTCCTCCGCGCTTGCTGACCTGGCGGCGGCGCTAATCCTGCTGGCTGCTCAGCTCGGTTTGGCGCCGCCAGATAACGGCGTTTCTCCGCGCGCGTTCCTAGGCCCCTTCCTTTCTCCCTAAACCTTCCTGGAAACCCCATCCCAGCCTCCAAGTTTCTGTATCACGCCGACTATTCCCAAACCTCTCCCTGGAACCCCAACCTCCAAAGCTGGTTTCCCCTGCCCGGCCTGTCCACAGGGGGCAGGTGAAGAGGACCCCGGGGACACAGGGAGGCCTATGCCTGCGAATGAAGAGCACACGGCTGCCACCCAGACCAAGGGGAAGCCCCATTGGGGGACCGCGGCCGCAACGTCCAAGGCGTTGACCCAAGACCGAAGGGTTGGAGTGGGTGAAAATCTGGTTACGGAAAGTCCCCTTCAAGCGCGAAAGCGAGAAATGTGCCCGGGGTGGCCAAAGGGTATTTTCGAACTACTAACGAAGACTTTCCTCCCTTCTATAACCTGCTTCTTCTTACCAATCCGGGTATGACAGAGAGGCCAGCTCTGGGCTTCTTACTTCCCAATTCTTAGATTCAGGAGCAGCCCAGAAGGAAAGCAGTGGATGGGAAGGGCCGGGTTGTGCCCCCTCCTAATCCAGATAAAGATCCTTACGGCCGGGGAGGAGGCGCCCAAAGAGTTTAGATGCTGCTGGGTTTCTGAGAAAAGGACATGCCCCTGGGCCAGAGTCCCAGAATCCTGAGAGGTTTGGGAAAAACAGAGAAGGGCTGTATACCTCCTTCCCAGGTACAGCCGGGGACAGTCCCCACCAGGGGCATGAGTGTTCGGGGCGTGTGGTCTATGGGGTGTCAGAGAGGGCCAAGCTTTAAGAGTGGGGTCCAGCACGGAGGAGACAGGATTTCTGCCCCCAGCACGGCAAGCTGGACGTCCATTCCAGCTCGGGGGATGGGGCCCCATCCTAGGGGGAGCACCAGCCTCCCCCTAGGGCTGGGAGATGGTGGCTTGCCACGTTGCCCCCATGTGGTGGTGTGGGAAGCAGCCAGAGGCACGCACTGGCTGGCCCTGAGGGGCAGGGGAGAGGGAGGCGGGGAGACCAGGACAGACCCTCCTAGGTTGTGAAACCTCCAGGGGTTGGGGGCAATTTGAAAGGAGGACACCAAACAATTGTTCCTTGAGGGCAGGACCAGATCTTAAACTGCTCTGGCCACAGTCTGGGGCAGGCATGGGACAGCCTCAGGGTACATTTGTCAGTGTGAACCTGTCCAACTAAGCTAGGGAGAGAAGTGGGCATTAATATTCTCTGGTGCATGGGTCAATAGCAGTGACCTCTGGCTCTGTCCCGTCGCCACCTCATCTGAGCCTCCCGGCTCTCGTGTGAGCATCAGGGAACGATGAAGACTGTACACTGATGCTCCCAGGGGAAGCCCTCTGCCTGAACAGGCAGCATTGCAAGCCCCCAGCAGAGGGAGCTGCCTGGAAGCATGTGGCCAACCACCTGGCCCTTCGCTGGGAAGGTGTGGACAAATGCTAGCCACTGTGGTAGCTACTGGCCACATGGCTTCCATACAGGAAGTGGTTTCCTAGGAGGAATCATTGAGGGAGATGCAGGCAGAAGAGATGGCTCTGAAGTGGCTGCCCTCACTTGAGCGGCCTGGCAGGGCACGGGCACAGTAACCCAGGGAAAGAGAAAGATCAGGCTCCTTGCTTCAGAGCTAACTCCCCCTCTGAATAAGGGACCCAGTCACGTAGCCAACTTGGAGATCATTTGGAAAGGAGTCGTTGACTGAAGAAAAATGTACAACCTAAAAGCTGGGAGTTATGTTTTATGTGGGGACATTGCTGAGGACTATAGCCTGGGAGACAGCCTCTCAGATAGCTCGGGAACTGTTCCAAAGAGGTCAGGGTGGAGCCAGGATACATTTATAGGAGTTTTTGCTGAAAATAAAAAACATGTAGTCAAACATCAAAAGATTACTGCTAATCACAAAAACCAGACATCTCAAGTTAATGATTTTAGTGCTGAAGATGTAAGAGTCTGGGCTCATTGAAATTATTCCTTAGACATGCATCTTAACTATCAGGGCCAGTATCCAGTTTTTCTCCATCTTGAATTCCCCTCAGGGCACATCGTAGGGGATGGCTACAGTGGCTGATGGCTTGATGGCGGGCAACATTCATCGTTTACCGGGATGGCAGGCAACATTTTTATGTCCACAGTGTCAGGGGTGCCTTATGGGGTAGTTGTGAGGATTAAATGATTCTGCATACCTGAGGCATCTGGCATATAGTAAGTGATCAATAAAGGCTAGTTTTTAGCAGCGGGACCAGAGGACAGATGCTCCCACAAGAAGATGTGGGTTCTACATGTTAGCTGAAGGGGCTCATCTTCCTCCCATTTTGAGGATTTGTCCCTGGGTCATTCTCATGCTGGTCCCTCTACCTGGCATGCCCCTCCCACCCTGTCTTGCACAGTTGGCAGCCGCCAGTGTGGGCGCCAACAGCCTGCTACTGAGCTTTCTGTCCAGGAACAATAGGGAACGTCCTGGGCATGTTTGTAAATGTTACCTCATTTTTCTTCCAATAATCCTGCTGATTACTTCTGTTTTCCAATGAGGCTCAGAGAGGTTAAGTGACCTTGCCAAGGTCACACAGTCAAGGCTGGAACCCTGACATCCCAGGCGTTGTCTCCCAGCCAAGCATTTGCAAAGTGTAAACACAGGAATGCCTTGGGGAGCTGAAGGTTGCTCCCTACCTTGGCTGCCTTCAGCCACTGACTGAAGCTGTCAGGGCTGCCAGGGACAGTGGGCCTTTCCTGTCATCAGAGGAGAAAGGTGGCCACCTAGGGCCCAGCCCAGTTGAGGCTTGCCAGAGGGATGCAGGTGAACAGGGAACAAATGAGGCCCAGCCAGAGACCTGGAGTGCTGTTACCTGAGGCTGACACCATGCAGTTCTGGATGCTGGGCCACACCTGGGACATCCCTGCAGCGGTGGTTCCAAAGGCTCCAGAACTCAGCTGTGTGACGCTGGGCAGAGGCAGTCCCTCTCTGGGCAGGTTCTGAGAGATCACTCTAGCTGCTGACTGGAGGCCAGATTAGAGGCAGTGAGGGCAGAGGCCTATAGGGAGCAGGGGGAGCCTTGGCCCAGACTAGCCTCCATCCCCAGAGACTTTAGAAGACTCAGAGGCAGGATCAAAGTCCCTGGGGACAGAGTCACTTGTGACTGCTCCCTTGGCTTGCCGAGGCTGGTGGTGGAGTGAAAGGAGCACTGCACAGGGAGTCTGCGCCTAACCCTGCCCCCCCCCCGGGCCTGTGTCCCCATCTGCACAATGATGGGGCCCAACGAGGGGGACGCTGAATTCAGTGCTCTCGAGGTAGCACAGCGTGACAGCCCACAGCTGGGGCTCCAGAGCCAGGCTGCCTGGTTTCTAATATTGGCTGTGTGACATTTGACAAGTAACTAAGGACCTCTGGGCCTCAGCTTCCACATCTGTAAAATGGGTGGGATGGTGACCCTAGCACCTACCTCGCAGAGTTAATACAAGGATTAAAGAGTGACTAATATGTAAAGCCTTTAGAACAGTGCCTGGCACAGTAAGTGCTCAGCCAATGTCAGCCACCTGCCCTTATTATTACTAGTAAAAGAGCAGTGTGTCTCTGTGAGACTCCTCCTCAGGAGTCAGGCTGCAGCCTCAGCCTTATTTGGAGACTGAGGGGTGATGGGAGGGGGAGCACCCTTCCTGCAACACTGACGGGCCAAGGCCAGCACTGCCCAGAGGAGTGATGGGGCCTGGGACCTCCCCCACTTGCCCCAACAAACAACAGTGACACTCAGGGCCCAGCGGAGGGCTGGACCACTCCCCCTTGACACTTGGGGAAAGTGCCACGGGCCCCAGATGGTGGCCCCAGGCTGTGGGTGCTGAGGTGCAGTGGGAGGTGCCCACCTCCCAGGCCCCGCCTTGTGGCGTCATGTCCTCCAGGCCTTGAACTGAGGAAAGGGGCTCCACGGGGTGGGGAGGGGCAGGGAAGAGCACAGAGGAGACCTAGGAAGAGGAAGCAGAGGCTGCTGAAAGCCATACCCCACCTCCAAGCCAGAGGGGCCAACAGCCCTAGTCCTTCCACTGAGCAGGGCCATGGTGCTGCCCTGCTCTGAGGGCCCCGAGGGCCACCCCGCCTTCCCTGGGCTCTAGTCTTAGCTTGGCCCCATCTGACCAAAGGCCTGGGACACTCAGCCTCCCGGGTTCATTTCCCCATCAGCACAGTGAGGAGTTTGGCCTGGATGGTCACCACGGGCCCTCCCAGCTCCTAACACTTCAGGATGTCCCAGCGACCTGCGAAGATGCCCGGTCAACCACCCCTGGGCAGTGGGAGGCGGCACAGCCACCTGCTTGGCAGAAGGGGCCCACGGGGGTCTCCATCAGCTATTTCCCAGCAAGGCTGGCAGCCTACAGCAGGCAGGGGCCCTGGGCCATGCTGAGACTTTCTGCGGATATAGCCAGGGGGTTCAGTGGTTATACACCTGGCAGGTGCTAGGGCTAGCCAGCTCGTGTTCAAATTTGGCTTCCCCCTCCCTGGCTGGGTGATCTCAACTAAGATATCTAAGCTCTGTGCACCTCAGTTTCCTCATCTGTAAAAGGGGAGGAAGAGGGCTGTTGTGGGGATTGAATGACTTCAAGTATGCTGCACCGTTCTTAACGACGGTGCCCAGCACACAGGCCACACTCAGTGGCAGGGTTAATTGTGGTTTCCACGCGGGGCTCGGCAGGGTTAGAGGAGCCACAAGGGTCTGGGTCCCTCGCCCATCCCACTTAGGGCAGAGGTAGGGGGCAGTTCGAGAGGGCGACCCTAAAGCTTTTTTCTGCAGCCTCATACCACACTCAGCTTCAGCGAGCAGCTGGGAGACCCCGACAGGCTTCTGCCTGCACCATTTCCTCTGCCAGGCACACCACCCCTAGTGCCAGCTCAGGTCCCAGGACAACGCCCAGGTTGGGTTGGGATGCCCCACCCAGAGCCCTCCCCCACTCCCCCGACACGGGCCATATCCGGTCCTCACTGCCCGGTGACCATCTATCTGCTTCCCCTCCCTGGCCCCCTATCAGAGGCTGAGCCCAGCCATACTTGATGCCCCTTGACCGGCCTGGCATGAGCCAAGGCTGAGGCCCTTAGTGGGCAAAGGAACTTCCACCTGTGAGCAGGACAGAGGCTGCAGGCCCAGCCCCCTTCTCCCACCCCCTCCCTCAGCTTCCAGGCAGGTGTGAGTCAGAGAAAAGAGGCAGGAAGGGGGTTTGTAAACAGTCACGCTGTTGGCACGGCACTGGGTAACAGAGCATCAGTGGTCTCACTGGGTCCATAGCCCGGTCGGCCCCCGGGGTTGGGCTGAGGAGGCAGAGGGTTCCCTGGAATTTCACTGAGCAGGGTGGGTGGGGAATGGAGATGACAGAGGTGGCCCCGGCACAGGCTTGAAAGTGGAGAAGTCTGAAGCCTCACCAGCGACCGCGGTGCTTGGCGTGGCTGGGTCCGGCGTGATGCTGGGGCCCGGAAGGCTCCTCCCGGAAGCCATCGAGTGCTCCCTGCCAGCCCACCCCAGCACTCGCTTCCTCCTAGGCAGCCTGACCCTCGCTGGGGCAGCCGCAGCCCAGGGGTCACCCTGGACCCATCAGTCTGATGACTTCCCTTGGCCCTACTAGGTGCCTTCGTGTTCTCTTCAGCAACTCTGACTGCCAGGCCACGGGTCCACGCCCTCTGGGCCACATTCCTCCAGCCGTGCTCCAGCTGGTCTGGGGCCTTCCACTCCCCACCGTGGGCAGGGCAGGCCCGGTCCCCGCCCTCCACCCACCGGCTGTGCCTCTGTTAGTGCAGCGAGGGCATGTCCGCCCTTAAAGGGCAGCTGCCCTCAGTGCTCAGGGTTCTACCAGGCTGCGTTCCTGCTGCTGCTTGAGATGCTTGGAGGTAAGCAAAGAACACCTCAGGCTGCAACGACACACCCACGGGGGCCACACGGATCTGCGGCTGCGTGTTTCAAAGACACGTGGGCAGGAACACACAAGGAACACGCGTGCACTGCTCGCACCGCATACGCATCCACAGGACAGCATTACAGACGGGCCACCCCTAGGCCACCCGCCACGCTCCCCTCCACCCTCGGACTCGGGCGCACGCACCAGGCGCGCACACGGTGGACGGGCTCTGGACGCACGATGGACAGCCAGGCCGGCCAGACAGACAGACGATGCTCGCCTACAGATGGGGGTCCTCGCGGCTGCACACGACGCCGGCGTCCTCCTGGTGGTCGCAGTTGTGGGAACCCAGGCCGGCGTGCGCGCACTCCAGCAGGTTGCGTTCACTGCCTGTGCAGCGCACGTCGTCCAGCAGGATGGGCAGCGTGTGACCCTCGCCGAACTCGGCACGCTTGGCGGCCCGCACGGCATACGCGAAGCCCAGCTGGCGGCACACGACGGCAGCGCCCTTGGTGTCCCAGGCGTCATCGCACACGGTGCCCCAGCGTCCGCCCGCGAACACCTCCACGCGCCCGCGGCCTGGACTCAGGCCCGCCGGCCGCACCAGGCGCACGGCGCCGTTCGAGGGCTCGGGGACCTTGGTGCCCAGCCGTCCCCGCCGCCGCCCGCCGCCCCGACGGCGCCCGGGCCGCGGGGTGGATCGTGACGGCCGCAGGGTGGGCGCGAGCGGAGCGGTCGTGGGGCGGCTGCGGCGGGGAGCCTTGGTGGGCGCGGGCGCCGTGGGCCGCGGGGTGCTCTCTGTCCTCCGGATGAACTCTGCGCAGAGGAAGAGGCTGTGTTCGGAAGGACCCCGGCCGCCGCAGCCCAGCCCACGCGACCCCACCCCACCCCGGCTCTTCACCCCAGAATGCAGACCCCAGGGAAAGATGTCCTCGTTCTGCCCTCTACTCAGACCCTGAGGATGAGGTGCCCCAAGCGTGCTTCTTGGGTCACCCTGGCCTCACAAGGTGCCCACCTGGAGCTGAATGCCAGGTGCTTCTGCAGCCCTTCTGCACACCCTTGCTGGCAGCTGCTTCGTGCCTATGCTGCTGGGCCTCTCCCCACCCCCATCCCTCCTCCCCTTCTGGGAGTCCCCTGTCTGGCAGGGGAAGGACCCTCACACTGTGAATTCCTGAGCGCAGTGGCAGGGAAGGAGTGTCTGGGAGAGCTTCTCTGAGCAAATGACGCTTTCTGGCTGCAATCTCTGGTTTAAGGGTGAGGAAGCTGAGGACAGCTGATGGTGGGGGGGACGGGGGGGGTGGAAACTGCAGTGGGTGGAGGGCAGGCCCGCAGGATGGGAACCAGCCTGCCCGGGGCCCCTCTGCTCAGGTGAAGCCCTCCCCTCCAGGCTCCCAAGGCTGCTGGTCCCCCTGCCCATCACAGGGGGGCTGGTTAGGAGCTCTCTAGGTGCGGGGCTGTGGTCCACAGTGACCCCCGCCCGTTGACCCCTCCACTGGGACCTGGACTCATTAGGTGTCGGGGAGCTGTGGTGGGTGATTCCCTTTGTCCCTGTAGGACGTGGCCCTCACGCTTGGCCCAGGTCAGCCATAGGGCTAAACGTCACTCCACATCAGACACTCTGCCAGGCACTGCCTCCCTCAGGGGAGGTGGAAACCCCAAACTGCTCGGTTACTATGGGCAGGGATCCCGGGGCCACCGGCCAGTCTCACTTGGAAAACCACTGAGATGCGGGCTGAGAAAGGGCCTGGATACAAGACCAGGTGCAGGCTGGGGCCGAACATGGGCCAGACGCTCCCCCAACCTGCACCCTGGCCCCCACTCCACCCGCAGGGAAGGACTTCCAGCTCCCAGGGCTCTTGCTTCTCCGGCTGCCTTCACTGCCTAGGCTGCCCTTCCCCGACCTCTGCAATGCACTTTCCTCTCCGTCCAGGCTCAACCCTCAGCCTCCAGGACCCTCCCAACCCGCCCCCTCCACCCCCAGCTCTGCACTGCTCTGGGTCCCCATGGCGCCCAGCACAACTTCTGTCAAGGGGCCTGGGACACTAAATGACCCCTCTGTCTGCCCCAGCCAGGACCGGGCCTGGTCTGACTTCTTCTGTGGCCCCAGCAGCCAGCACAGAGCGGGTAACTAACAGAAATGCAGAAACTGCTGAATGAGTGAATGGAAAACTCTGCCAAGGCCCCAAACCAACTGCAGCTGGAAGCAAATTCCCCAAACACCCAGCTTCCCCAGCCTTCCTCTTCCTGGCGGGGCACCCCTTCCTCAGGGCCGGGTACCCCCCCACCCACCCAACCTCCGCCTCTTCCTGCCCCCCACCCCAGTCTGCCAGCTGGAGCCCTGCTGGGCACACTCAGCCCACTGAAGTATTTCCTTTGGCCCACGGGGCGGTTTTGAAAATTGTGAACTAGTTGCCAATATTTTCAAATCGGGAGAGTGTACAGTAACAACCCAAGAAGGCAGGGACCATATCTGCTTGCTCAGCATTACAGCCCCAGTATGAAGCACATATATGTGGTGGATGGATGGATGGATGGATGGATGGATGGTCTGCTTGTCTTGAGAACTGGAAGATCTGACAACACTGGCTCTCTCTCTGTTCCCACCTAGCTTGGACCCAGTGGAACAGCCCTCTCCTCGGGCCATACCCTCTTCAGGTGGCCCCAGATCCCATGGGTGGTCATTGTGGCTTTGCCTGGCCCTCGGCTCATGAGGATTTGTACCCCTCTCTCCCCACCAAGCTCGTCAAAACAGAACCATCGTAGAGCAGACCCAGCCCAAACGCTCCCCTAGGTGCCCTTGCACCTAGAATAACTCATTCCAATCTTGCTCACATATAGATATACCCTCCTGCTCTGTTCCTCCCGAGAACTCTGAGTGAACCTTGCCTGGGACCAGCTATTTCTCCCTTTGCCATGCTCGTTGTGAGGCCTGCAGCCCCTGGGAGCCACCCACCGTGGCCTGGGTCTGGCAGACACTGCATGAGTGGAAGGGGGTTTAAGCAGTTCCACCCACTCCTAGTATCTCCTGTGCACGGGGCCCAGGGCTGGGCGTGGGGGCCAAGGAAGGGCATCGAGGCCCAGCAGGGAGCGTCCACATCTGGAAGAGGGGCAGCGGGTGTGGGTTGCAGGAACTCCCACTGTGTGCCCAGCTCGGTGGACACTTACCTTCTTTGGGCACGAAGTGGATGAGGCGGCTCCGGACCTTCACCTGGGCGGGTTGGATCTGACACTTGCCGGGTGGTGCCCGTCTGCCGACACACAAGAGGTCATGAGTCCCACCCTGGGAGCCCGCCCTGAGCATGTCCCTCCGACATCACCTGCCCCCTGAAGCCAGGCGGGAAGGGGAAGGGCCGGTGTGCGTTCAGGCCTGGCCACGTGTGGGTGGTAACAACAGTGTCCTTGCTGCTCTACGCCTCCCAGACCCCAAGAGTCCAACCCCGGGACAGGAACCCCCTATAACGGCCTGCCAAGTGCCCGCTCAGCCTCTGCCTGAAGAGCAGGAGGGCCGGCGGCCGCTCCTAATTCACAGCATGAAGCGTCCTTGGGATGTGATCAAATGTCACAGTCCTTCTCCCCAGCCTGCCGGTCCAACGCCTGTAACTGTCACCACAGCCCCATTCCTGCACGTTACCCTGGTCCCCATTCCCCACAGCCTCTGAGGAGGGTTCCTCTCTGCCCCTCTGGTTCTGGGATTGCTGGTGATACAGAATCAAAGGGAAAGGTTAAGTCGATCTAAAGGATAAAGTGGGGAGAGAGAGGAAGCCTCGGGGCTGGCAGCAGAGCTGAGGGCTCTGGGGGCCTTGGAGTGCGAGGCTAGAGAGGGCTGGGAGAGAACGGAGCCCGAGAAGGGTTGCCAGGGCTATGAATTGGGTCTCCTTGGACATCTTTGAGGGGCACAAGTAAGGAATGGAATCCCATTTTAATGAGCTTCTGGCCGTTGATCTGTGAGTCTTTGAATGGGACCGACCCTATTCTGGGACCAACCCACGTGGGTCTAAGACTTCAATGGGTCCCAAGAGCATGAGGGGAAAGCCCAAGGGCTGAAGCAGCCACGTGACCTGGGGTGGCTTTCAGACAGCCCTGGCAAAAGAGGGAAACCGAGGAGGGACGTGGGCCATTCCCCCCAGAGGCTGAAACACAGCCCAGCTCACACCCTTCTCCAAGTTGCAGAAAGCGTGGGTCTTCTGGCTGCTCTGAACTCCACATGATAGCCACACGCTTCAGACCGACCCAGCTGGGTTTTGTTCCTTAAGGAAATTACATAAAAATTTTTGTCTTGCCAAAGGGTAGGAGATACACCAAAAAATGCCACAGTGGTTATGGTTGGGTGGCAACGGATGACCCCACCCTACCCCCTCTGCTTCCCATTTCTTCATTTTCCGTATGTTCTGGAATGGCGCCCCTCTGCAATATGTTGTGGATGCACAAAATTACGTGGATTCCAAAAGAGAAAAATGAAAAAAGGGATGAGAAGGGTCACGGAGGGAGGGAGGGAACGGGGGTCTAGCCCGTTGCTGGCTCCTCCCACCCACGAGACCTTGAGCAGAAATCCCTAAGCCTCGGGTTCCCTCTGTTGCGCGGGGGCCATGAGCCCAGAAGGATACCGCACAGACTAGAGGAAACAGTGGGTCTCAGGCAGCATCTGGCATGAATTAGGTGATTATTTCCTTAGAGAAGCACTCTTTTTTCAAAAACTGGAAACAACCTAAATGTCCAAGGGATGGATCAGGCAATCACGGTGCAGTGACTCAACAGAAAATTACGCCGCCATCAAAAAGGAGCCTTCTGAGGGTAATGTTGCAACGTGGAAATGTTTATACAAAGTAAGGATAGACCTACAAAGAAAAATGCAAAGTTTGCCTGTGTTGCTCCACAACGACTTAAATCCAAAGAGGGCCGAGACTTCGGGGAGAGGAAAGGAGCAAGCGCTTATGTTTTTCTTGATAAATAGTTATGTCAGTAGTTAATAGCTTTGTGCTTTCAACAAAAAAGTGTGGTAAACAAGGAATGTCTGAGAAGCTGTCACAGACTAGAGGAGGCTAACAGGACATGATGACTAAATGCAACGTGGGATTCTGTATGGGATCCCCGAGAAAAGGACACTAGGGAAAAACTAGAGACATCCTTTTGTTTTTAAAGTATGGAGTTACCTCAATTAAAAAAAAAAAAAAAAAGTGTGGCATTTAATGAATAGTAATGTACCAATATTGGTTCATTAATTGTGACAAATGTACCATGATAATGTAAGATGTTAATAATAGGGAAAACTGGGTGAGGGGTATATGGGAAACTCTGTACTATCTCTGCAACTTGTCTGTAAATCTAAAACTGTTCTAAACTTTAAAAAAAGAATTTAAAAAAATGTGATGGTGGGGCCCATATTTATGGGCCCCCACTGGTATCTTTGGCGCCCTCCTAGCATGAATAGAACTGGACTTTGAGGCTGGCAGATGGGTTTTGAATCCTAGATCTGCCCCTCACCAGCAGTATGAACTTAGCTAGTCACTTCCACTCTCTGGGCCTCAGTTTTCTCATCTGAAAAATGGGCATATTAACCACAACCACCTTAAGGAGTGGTAGAGAGGGGAAATGAGGTAATGGAGGGGAGGGCTCCTGGCAGACAGTAGGAGCTGAGGCCATGATGGGGGTGGGGTGGGGGGACTCACCTGGAGGGGTCGATCATTTTGTAGACAACCCCACGTGCCACTGTGGCACTCGGCACGCCCGTTGACATGAAGTACAGCTCCCCTTGGACATGAAACGAGGCAAGAAGTGAGAACACTGCCTGGAATACCATCCCGGCCAGCCCCACGGCCCCACCTCAGTTCCGAGGTGCACCCCAACCTCAGTGAGCCAGGAGGGGAGAAGCTGCAGGTCAGTGTAACTCTCCAGTCCCCAGAACTGGAAACCGAGGCTGAGAAAGGCATCCAGATGTGCCCAGGGGCCTCTGCAGCACAGCCTCCCGGGCTGCCGGCTGCTCTGCCCGGACCCTCCCAGGCTCTGACCTCTGGACTCTTGTCTCCTCCCTGGTGACCCAGCCCCACTCCTGGTCCCTGCCTGGGTTTCATGCCCAGGACCACACACCTCTGAGCACCAATGGAGGTCCACAGCCCAGCTCCCCACTGACTGCTTACTGATGACTCAGCTTCCTCATCCCCAAAATGGGCCTGCCTCACAGGGCTGTTGTGAGGATGAAAGAGCATATAGTAGAAGCTCCATCAGTGTTAACTATTATTGCTGTTGTTATTGTCGTTGTTGCCCAGGGTCCAGGTCCTGCCAAGTCCTTGGGGACACGGTCTCTCTCCACTGACCAGCAGGCACCTCCCAGGCAAGTAGCAGGGGCAGAAGAGTTCGTGCTTGGGGAGCCTCTAGTGTGAATCCCAGCCCCTGCACTTGGCCCCATGTGAGCTCCAGCAGCTCCCGGACAGCCCCACTCAGAGCCTCTGTTTGTAGAAATGGAATTATGAGCACCTGGTGCCACGGATGCTCTCAGGGAAACTGAGTTCTCTGCTCTCTCCCCACCCCCATCCTGCCCCCTGGCCCTTGTTGCCACGGGTACCCATGCCCAGGAATTAAGCTTCATTGTTCTCAGCTTCCAGATGAGAAAACAGAGGCTCAGAGAGGTCAAGTGACTTGCCCAAAGTCACGCAACTGGTGAATGGTTAAGCAGGCCTGGAACTCAGAAACATCTGCTGTCCCCAAGCCCACACTAATGTAGGAGACGTGGTAGCTGGGAGGCCCAGACACAGGCCACATGTGGCTCAGTGCGATGGTTCAGCCATGCTAATACCTTCCGTCCTTGTAAGAGGCAGCGGAGAGCTCTCCCAAGGATGGGGGCGGGGGTGGTTTCCCCAAGGAGAGGCCAATACAGACAGTGAGAAGGGAGCTTGAAGGAAAGCATGTCCCTGGTGACTGGTGCAGTCAGGGAGGGCTGCATGAGGGAGGTGTTTGAGAATCAAGGCCCAGGAAACCTGGGGAATTCTGGAAGGGGAAGACACTTGAGAGGTGACCTGTGCAACTGGGGTAGACCAGCTGTGGTGGGGAGCTGGGGGCTGGGGAGGGCAGGATGCTGAGTGGTCAATGGCCCCTTACCTCCCTCCAGGAGCACCAGCCCTGCCTTGGCGGGCGGTGGGAGTGGGGGCGGGGAGCAAGTTGGTGGGGGGAGGAATAGGTCCACAAGGTGTGATGCACCCCGTGGGAGGGAGCAGGGCCCCTGGCAAGCAGGTCCCTGCTGGAGAGTCCATAGGCACAGCTATGAATTTGCATGTGGCTTTGAGCCTTAATTCCCTTTCTGGGCTTCTTTCTGGAGAGAAGCCCTTGGGAGCGGCCACTGTCTCCTCCCTGGCTGTGCAGCCCTCCTTGACCCTATGCTCCAGGCGCTGGAGCACCTCGGAGCTCCCCGCACATGCTGCTCCCTTGGCCTGGATGCCCTTCTCCATTGTCTGCCTTTGCCTGACCAAGCTTGAGCTTGAGGTCCTGCTCTGGGAGGCCTCCAGGGGCCAGGCCATGTCCAGTGCCCCCCACCCCACAACCAGGCAGGAAAAGTCAGCCTCAGTTTCCCCATCTGTAAAGTGACAGCATTGGACCGGGCGCACCCCAAGGCCCCACCCAGCCTTCATCTGCGGGAAGCTCCCAACCCCGTGCACGGGCAGGGAGCCCCCATGGCACTGCTAAGCCCTGCCCAGGGCCACACTACCCTCCTGGTGTCTGCGGTATGGACTGTCCCTGGAGGACACTGGGCCAGCAGAGGTCCTTGTTTTGCAATTTGCACGTGTCAGAAGATCAAGCAGAGAGGCAGAGGCCAGAGGGAGCTGGGAGAGGTTTGCTGGCATCAGCCCCCCAGGGCTCTGTGCCTTCCGGGGCCACCTGCCCAACTCACCAACGTGCTATCCCTGGGCTGTCTGTCTTTGAGGGGCCTCCTCCTGGCTGTCCATCCCTTGGTGTCACTCAGAGGGCTGAGGAAGGGCCCCCTGGGAACTGCGCTTTCCAGGCCCTCCTCTGGGTCTGGGCTCTGGAGGGGGAGGAGGGTGGGGGGAGGGCATCCCCCCCTTCCAAAACATGTTAACCCCCTAACGACCAAAAGAAATGGCTTTCAAGGGCCCAGTGGGCTCAGGGAGGGTGGTGGGGTCTGAGGCTGCCCTTTTGAAAATTTAGACCCTGACGGGTATCGGTTCAACAAAGGTTTCCCAGACTCAGGCCTGGGGGCTCTGGGCACTGGGCCCTGCAGGGGACACCTCTCGAAAGGCCCCTGGGAAGGCGTTGCCTAGTAACCTGGCCAAGCATCCACCAGGCCCCACCGGGGGCCCCTCAGCTTTTGTCCAGGGACAATCCGGGGCCAAGGACAAAGGCGGGATCCAGCCTCCATGGTCCTTCTTCCTCTCCCCTCCCCCTCTGTTCCTTGCATTGAAAACACGAGTGCCTGAATGGGGGACCCACTAACAGGCAAGAAAGCGGTGCCCACCACTTTCTGAAGACAATGCGGCTTCATTTATAGGCCCCGATACATTTGCCATCAGGAACCCAGGGAGCTGGAGGTCCCCAGGGAGGCACTCTCCCCCCACCTGCCTGCATTTCCACCATCACAGATCCTTTCCTGGTCCCATAACTGCCCTGGACTCTTACCTGTGGGGTCACGCTATCCCTCCCAGCAACCCTGCCCAGGGTGAGAGTTGGGGAAAGGGAAGGACGGGGACCACTGCTCCCATCTTCCAGATTAGGAAATGGAAGCTCAGATGAGTGGGAACTGACACCGAAGCAAGGCTCAAGCCCTCTGAACACGTCACTCTCCAGCCAGAAGGTGATTTCAGGCCTGAGATGCCAGCCCTCGAATCCCAGGCCAGAAGGACCCATGGGGTGGGGCACAGTCTCAGGCATGGGCAGCCTGGATGGAGAGGCCTCAGGAGCGCTCACCGGCCTCGTCCTCCGCGAAGGAGATGATGTGCGGATAGTAGTTGTTGATGAGGCCCGGGAACGCACAGGTCTGGCCACGGCCCATGCAGATCTCATTGTACTGCCACTGGCCTGTCCCCAGGTTCTCTCGGAGGGACATCAGACGCCTGCGAAGGAGGATGGGCTGTGGGGTCATGCCTGGCCGGGTGCCCGAGGGAACACCACCCACCAGTTCATCCGTCCAATCATCTATTATCCATGCAACCAGGACCATACATAACTTGCAGGGTCCAGTGCAAAGTGAGCATTCAGGGCCCCTTGTTCAAAAAGTACTAAAAATTTCAAGACAGTAACAGCAGAGCATTAAACCAAGCATGGCCACTTCTGAGACGGAGCCCTGTGTAAGCGCACAGGCTGCACAGCCATGAAGCCGGACTCACATGCAGTCTTTACTGAACACGTCCTATGTACCAGGAGAAGCACAGGGGTGAACAAGACCAGCTTGGTTCCTGCCCCCTCAGCTCAACCCCACCTGCTGACCAGCAGGAGGCAGTCAGGAGCTGACTTCCAGTTCAGAAGCCTCCAAGGCTGGTGCCCAGGAGTTTCCACATACTTTGGAGCTGCCTCCACTTCGGAGCATGAAATGGAGAATTTGACATCTTCAGAAAATGTTGATCTTGTCCCTTACTCCCTTCTATGCCTGTCAATCACCTATTGATACTTTCAGGCCCTGCTCGGTCATCCCCTCCTCTGGGAGGCCCTCCTGACTGCCCCTGTGCTGGGCTTCCCCAGCACTGCTCACAGGCTCTCTGAGGCCGGACTCGAGTGGACCGAGTGTGGGTCTGTCTCCCTGACTTGGGTACGAGGTACTCTTCAACTCTGTTGCTTTGGCCCTGGCACGAAGCCCGACCCAGCAGAGGGGTTTGGGAAGTGTTGGCAAAATTCATTGAATTTCTGTGTTCAGGTGGCTTGGGCACTCCTGGGGGACGGCAGAAGGGAAAAAGGAGAATCGGGGTAAAAAAAAGGGGCTTCATCTAGACCCATTTTCCAGATGGGATAACTGAGTCCCAGAGGGAGACCCTAAGCTGGGAGAAGGACCCAGCAACCAGAGGCCCAGGTCAGGGTTCTCTGTCAGCTCCAGCTGTAGATGCACTGGCCACAAAGCCACCCTAGGTCAGCAGCCTGGAGGAGGTAAGAATTCTACCAGCCTCGGGCTTCCTTATTTCCTCTCCCGAGGGACCCAGTTCAGCTGCCCTTACATGGAGAGGCTAGGGTGGGAATAATTAAGAACTGGTGGTCCAGTGGTTAGAATTCCACGCTTCCACTGCAGGGGGCCCAGGTTCAATCCCTGGTCAGGGAACTAAGATCCTACAAGCTGCACGGTGTGGCAAAAAAACAAACAAACAAACAAAAAATTCATTTCACATGAGGCTGGAAGGGTCCAACAGATCCTTCCACCTTATTAAACAAGCAAACAAACAAACAAACAAAACACAGAAATTGAGCACATTCTAGATTCTAAGTGCTGTATATGTATGAACAGGTCTCAAACAACCCTAGTAAGCAGGTACTATTGTCATTTTGCAGATGAGGAAACTGAAGCACAGAGTGGTGAAGTAACTGGCTCAAGGTCACATGGCTAATAAGCGTGCCAGGCTTTGAACATAGGCCATCTCAGCTGTACTTTTAAACATCATGCCAGGTGTATAGCTTCCCTGGGCCTCTCTGGTCCTCAGTTTTCCCCTCTATACAACAGGAGAACGAGATGGTCATGAGTTTCCATAAGCTCCCCTGGGGAGAGAGGCTGACCCACAGCAGGCTTGGGAGGTATGTTCTACCCCCTCCGAAACCTGTTTGGGGTGTGACTCATCCCAACCCCTCTCCCCCCCACACACACACCCTCTAGGGGCTCAGTGGGTGGAGGCAACACTGCCATAAAGCATGGGAATCCGGCAGCCAGGCTCCACGGGCCCCACAGGCAGACCTCAGCTGGAGCCCCAGCTCCCCACTCTCCAGCAGGGTGACCTCTCTGGCCAGTTGGTGCAACGGCAGGTCCTGGCTCCCAGGAGCCAGATGGCCCCGGGGCTATCAAGGGTGTTGTACACTCCCCCACCTTTCACCTCTGCAGTCCCTGCCCCCTCAGAACTGGTGTCAGGCCACTTACCCGCTCATGAAGTCTCCGAAAATGTAGAGGCCGTTCAGGTTCGGGTACTCGCAGCCCCGGTAGACATAGCCCCCAGTGACCGACTTGCCCAGTTTGTGCGGGTAGGCGAAAATCGGCAGCACATCATCTGCAGAGGCGGGAGAAGCTGGGGTGAGCCTGCAGCCGGTTCCTAACAAGGCTTCTTGGGTGGTCCTGAGTCTTGCGGGGCGGGGGGGGGGGGGCAAGGGGGGGGAGGTTCCCAAGAGGGCCCGAGATGGGGCCCCAGACAGTCAACCAGAAAGGGTGGTGTTTCAAGTTTGTAAAGCGGGGGTGGGGGGGGGGTGGGGGGGGCGCGGTGGGTGGGGGGGGGGCGAGGGCATGGGTTTGCGCGGGCAAGGGAGTCCCGGACGGGGGCGCGGTTGGCCACGGAGGCAGGCGCGGGCGCACAGCCGTGGAGTGGGGGGGCAGATCCGGGGAGACAGGTCCTCGAGGGCGCGGGGGGGCGGGGGGCGGTCACCGAGGGAGGTGTTGGCACACAGCTTGCGGTCGTAGCACTCGAAGCCCTCGCGGGCGCGCCAGCCATAGTTGCGGCCGCGCTCCACCAGGTCCACCTCCTCGAACTTGTTCTGACCCACGTCGCCGCAGAAGAGGCGCCCGCGGCCCGCGCCCGACGCCGGGTCGCCGCGGTCGAAGGAGCAGCGCCACATGTTGCGCACCCCGAGGGCGTAGACCTCTGGCCGCGCGGCGGGGTCGCCCACGAATGGGTTGTCGGACGGGATGCGGTAGAGCGGGCCGCGCTCGTTGCGGTCCACGTCGATGCGCAGCACTTTGCCCAGCAGCGCCGACCTGCGGGCCGGGTGAGAGAAGGAGCCGGCTCGGGGTCTCCCCGCGCCAGCGGCTCGGGCACCGCGGGCCAGCTGCGGGGATAGGGGTGCCGGGGCCCGGGGCCCACGGCCAACCCAGGTGCAAGGAGAGCCTCGGCTGTGCGGCCAGAGACCCCGGGTTCACGTCCTCCTCAGCCACTTACCAGCTGGGTAACCTCATTCATTCATTCGACATTTATCGGGCACCTTACCAAGTGCCAGGCCCTGTCCTAAGTATTGGACATACATACCATCTATTGCTTTGTTTCATCCTCACAACGAATCTTTTAGGTAGGTGGGTGCTATTGTGATCCCCGTTTTACAGATGGGGCAGCTGAGCTCAGAAAGGTCATAAAACATTCCCAGTTGCCACATCCCCAGTAAATGATAGGAGTGGGATCCAGCCTAGGCAGCCTGGCTGCAGAAATCCAAGCTCTTGACCACACTTTCTAATCTCCCCGGAGCTTGGTGTCCTCCACTGTGATATTAGGTGGTCCCTCTCTTTTCTGCCTACTCACAGGGTTGTGCTGCAGGGTGAAAATACCAGAAAAATTACTCCTATTTACAGCTTTCTTCCAGCATCTAGCACAGTGAGCGGCATGTAGCAGGTGCTCATGAAGTGTTTGCTGAGTGAATGAATGAATACCTGCAGTCAAAGTCAAGTGCCCCACACAAGAGTACAGGTCAGGGCAGGGAGAGGGGAGAGAGAGCACCTCAGATCTTAGCAGGAAACGGGAGGCTGGGGTACTTGCCATCTCTCTCATACAACCCCAGTGCCATCGCAGCATGTCAGAGAGCCAAACAGGCCTCAGAAGCGGTTTAATTCACCCCACGCTCCACACACACCACCCTGATCTCAAAGATGAGGCAACCCACGTTCTGAGAGGGAGACAACTTGACAGATCCCTCAGGCAGCTCTGGACTGGAAGTGAGGTCACTCCTCGGCACCATGCAACATCAGCTTCCGGAGCCCTTGGAGTGAGGAGACCTCAGGATGTGCCCTCCAGAGCCACGCAGAACAGGGTGCAGCCCTAACCTCCACGCAGCCACTGGGGGTGAGCAGCTTTTGGGTCTCATTCATTGCATAACAAAAGTGACACATGATGGAACCTGCAACGTGCTTAAGCAGATGTACGCCTTCTTCATCTGTGATTTTTTGATGCGCTTACTTACTGCGTGGTTTTCCCCTAGCTGTTAGCATTTTGGTGCACTCCCTTTGGCTTGCTTTTCAAGGCAGGACTGGCCGGTCCACCCATTTGATGCAACTGTGTACCCCATCATTCTCACATAGCATCAGCAGCCAAGCATTTCCCTCATCATTAAAGATACCTCACAAGTATTCTCTTTCATGGTGATAAAACGGTCTCCCCCAGTAGACGCCCCATAGTTAATCCCCTATCGTGGACTTCCAGGTTTGGCCCCAGTGAGTTCCTCTCATACGCTCCAGTCTGCTCAGCACCAAGCCACAGTTACTCCCTGGAGCCCACACACCACGCACCAAGCTTTGATATATAAGTGGGCAAAACTCATAACAGCAAAATAATGTTTTAAGTCCTGTCCAATTATCCACAAATCCTTAATTTCTATTTTCTCAACTTCATCTCTAAATACATCCCAAACATGAGAAGGCTGCAATGATTCTTACACTGTCACGTATGAAAGCACAAGTCACAAATTGGGAGCACTTTAATTACTGTAATCAACATCGTACTCGCTATTTTTACTTTCTGGGCTGAGGAAGGTTTTGTGATTTTGACTAAGAGAATGGAGGAGGCTGCCCTGAGACTCCTGGATATCCTCATCTATATGCACGAGACTCGTGTGTGTGTGTGTGTGTGTGTGTGTGGTGTGTACGTGTGTTTGTGTGTAAGGAGGGGAATGGTGGCAGGCCATCTACTCAAGTCCAGAAGTGAGGAACTGAGAGCAAGACTATGCCTCAATTTCTGGGCCATCTTGGGTGACCCTTGGGGCAGAAAACCCACATGCCCACCCATACAGCCCTGCTCCAACCAGCCCACACGCCCCATTAGGTCTGGAAAACACCCTTTTCCTTCCTCTGGCTCCAGCTGGGCTGGGCAGACTTCAGAGAAAATCTGATCTTCCCAGAGGCTCTGTGATGTCACCTCTCAGGTACCCATGACAACGTGATCACCTTTATTCTTCATGACTAGATTATTATTATTATTCTCCCCATGGGGAGTCTTCTTCTTCTTCTCTAACTGTTGAGAGGAAGTGACTGGGTTCCCCAGCTGGCTAGCTGCAGACTGAGCTGGGGTCCAAAGCCCTTTCTACTACCCTACACTTCGTGGCCGAGGAAGTAACCCCCGCTCCAGGATAGTATGTAAACTAGGAGTATGTAAAACAACCCACCAGCCAACCAAATCAGAACATACTTGTTTTGGGCATTTCCAAACTTTCCAAAGGGGTCTCCAGCCATCCCGCCATCTCCAGTAAAGATGTAGAGGTACCCATCATCCCCAAAGAGCAGCTGGCCCCCATTATGGTTCGAGGCTGGTTCTTCGATCTCCAGGATTATCCTAAAAGAAGACAAACACCCCACCCCCCAAAAAAAAACCTCAGCCAAAACACAAAACAAGATCACAGCAATAAAACCTCCTCTCTCCTGGATGCCATTTCATAGTTGGAAAGACTTTTCAGATCCTTTATAGCAGGTGATTTTTATAAGGATCTGGCAGGCTGGGCAGGAATAATTCACACCATTGTGCCAATGAGAACCGAGAGGCTCAGAGAGGTTGAGCAACTTGCCCAAGGTCACACAGCCCATAGATAGCAGAGCTGGGACTAGAACTCAGGACTTCTAGTTCTGGTCTAGCGCTTTTTCCACTCTCCCCACAGCTAGCACCTGCCCTGTTAGGATCGAGCGAGACTGTTGACCCAGTCACTGGCACGACTGGTTCTTCATCATAGCTACCCACACGCCAGCCACTTAAGCCGAGCACTTCTGACACACTCTCTCATTGATTATGTGCTGCAGCTTCTAAGGAGGAGGGGCTGGATGGTGTGGGTTGTGCTCAGTCACACTCACTCCTCAGCAACCTCCTTTACTGCCAGGGCGGGAACCTTCCACCATACTGCCAGCCAGCTGGCTTCCGGTTAGGGGCTTGCCAATGGAGGAGGGAAGGCAAGGAGAAGGGAGGGGCCACATTTCCCTGGTTTCTGGTGCTGCCTCCAGAAGCGGTGGTTGCAGGAAGGGCAACAGTGGCTGGCAAATATGGACTCCTGGGTTTCCACCCAGACATCTGGATACCAGGAGGGGCAAAACTCAGCAGCACAAAGACGCTTTTGCCTTTTGTTCCTCTAGCTTCTCACAGGAACTCATCTTTAGGTAACCTGACCGTCCCCTTTTCCTTCTCCATCCCTCCCAATCCCTTTGTAGCCAACTCCCTGTACTAAATTCCCTCTGATCGAAATGCTTAGGCTGGTTTAGGTTTTCCAGGATTGGTGACTGACTTGCCAAGCCCTTATTAATACAGATGAGAAACCCGAGATACAGAAATGTCAAGCAACTTGAACCCAGGACTTTGGACCTTCAGAGCCAAGACCAGAAGCCTCTCTATTGTGAGGCCAACACACACGACTTGGTAAGTCATACACAACCCCAAACTCCAGGTCCTCCATGGAGAGGACAGCTCAGACTGTCGGTCATCCATCTCCCACTGGGGTCTCAGCCCTGAGAACAGAGACTGACAGCTGACTCAGGCAAGGATGATCACTCACTCCTGGCTCTGCCCTGAGCCAGCTGTGACTACTTCTGCCCCTGCAAGAGTCAATTTCTAGGCTTGTACTTGTGAGGTCCCCGTAGAGCCTTTGCTGAACCCTAACTCTGCAATATATTCATCTGTTTATTTTGTGTTCCACCTTCAGTCTTCATCAGGAATCAGTTTTTTAAAAGTCACCACTGAAGACACATCCACTCTGTCCCTCTCTCTCCCCTCTGTGAGATCCATGTGATAAACTTGGCCTCTCTTGGAGAACTGGTTGTGCAGCCTCATAGAAGGTAATGAGAATTATGTTTTCTCCTTTTGCCCTGGCTGCCAGGAAGCTCACAGGCAAAATCTACTTTAGACCTCACATTAGCCAGCATATTTAACTCCTTCTTTTTATACGTTCAATGTCAAGAGTTTACAATTTTACTGAATGCATGATGTGCTATTATTTGTCTATTTCCCCTCAGATCAGTCCTGGTCCTCCCCTTACATGCTCCTCTACTTCAGGGGGCCAGCTCCTGAAAACTACATTTCCCATGCTCCTCGGCTACATGGCCTCCAGCTAGGTTCAGCCAGTGGAAGGCATTAGCCAGAGACTGGAGGGTGGGGAGTGGGGAGTAGCGGGGTGGAGAGGCAGCGGTATTTCTCCCTCTCTCTCTCTGTCTGTTTCAGGCAGTGTCTTGGCAGTCCCTGCACCTCCTACCTGGCTCCAGCTCCCCCAACCCAGGTCCACCATGGTTCCAGCTTCCACCAAGTGGCCCCAGCTCAGGGGCTCCAGTAACCCCACTTCTCACAGCCCAAGAGACGGAGGCAGCTCCCTCCGTTTGTTAAACTCAGAGTTGCCTCCCTTCTTCCCCAGCTTGCTCTTTCATCATTTCCAACACCCGAGGAACTAATTCCCAGTATCAAATTCTGCCTATTTGAGTGACCTGGTACAGGATTTATTTTCCCATTGGAGACAGATTATGTATGCCCTTCTTGCCAGGCTAGGTCAAACCTGTTTTGAAAACAGTTGGGGCATAACTAATATCCAGAGAGCAGGCTGGGTGTTGAGAGGAGCAGAGGCCTGGAGGCAAGGAACGGATAAACCTGTTGGGGGAGGGTGGGGAGGAGAGCAATCTACCTGGGGGGCAGAGGGTCCAGGTGAGAAATAGGAGGTGGGGCCAGGTGAGACTGGGGCCTTGGGGCCATAGTGCCCTGGTAGGAGCAGTGGGTTGGGCCTGGGAGGGAGGCAGACAGACCAGGGTTCCAGCTCTGACACTTCCTAGCTGTGTGACCTAACAGTCCCGTCACCTCTCTGAGCCTCCACTTCCTCATCTGTAAAATGGGGCTGTATGAAAACCAAATGAAATGCACCATCTAAAGTACCTGATCCAGGAGGAGTTGGACATGACCCAGTGATGTCTGTTTGGCACCTGCCCCTCCCCTGACCCCAGAACAGGGGGTTCGGCCCCCTCACCAAGCGTGACATTCAAAATATTTCACAACTCTTGAGGGGCACAACTCCAGCTGGCCATATGTGGTCACGCCAGTGCTCATCCGTGCTCACGGCCCCGCCCCTCCCGCCTGGGCTCCCGGGGAACCACCTCTCCGAGTCGTGGTCCACAGCGTTCACGTCATCCTCTGAGACCCTGAACTCGCTGATGCGTATCCACTCGTGGAAGCCCACACCCACTGAGTAGTAGACGTAGAGCTTGCCATTGTGCCGGAAGCCGGGGTGGAAGGCGAGGCCCAGGAAGCCCCGCTCGTCGCCCTCCCAGGGCGACGTGAGCACGGCCCGGCTGATGTTCAGGAAGGGCTTCTCCAGCCGCGAGCGGTCGGGCAGGTAGACCCACACCAGCCCCAGCTGCTCGGCCACGAAGAAGCGGTGGGAGCCGTCCCGGGCGTGGACCATGGCCACGGGGTTGCGCAGCCCATTGGCCACCTCCTCCAGGCATAGCTGCAGGCAGCCCATGGCGTCGGCCACCACACGGCCCAGGTTGGAGTTGAGTTTCTCGTTGACCAGCAGGCGTGGGAAGCAGTAGTCCGTGTCGTCCAGCGACAGGTAGTGGCAGAACTTGGCGCGGTTGCCCTCCAGCGTCCAGAGCTCGCGGTCGGGCGACAGGTGGCGGAAGAGGCCCCGGCACGACCGCCACAGGTCCAGGCAGTAGTCCTCGCAGAGCCCGGGCACGGTCCTCAGGGGCGTGGACGGATCCTCCGCGTCGTAGAGGTGGGCCGCATACGGCGAGCATTCCTGCACAGACAGGGATGGCTCAGGGATGCTCTGGGGTGATCTTACCAGCTGTGTGACCTCGGGCAGGTCACCCCATCTCCTAGAACCTCAGTCTGCTGATCTGTAAAATGGGAGGACACCATCTGTCCATTACCACCAACTGTCTCAACTACAGCAGCAGCTACATGGGGCCTGTATCTCCTCGCCTTCATTCCTTCTCTCTCGCCTTGATGCTTCTGTTAGAATAACCACACTATTACTACTACTACTAACATCAGCATCAGGAGCTACTCTTAAGCACCTACTGTGTGCCAGAAAGGATCTGAGGCATTTTTATACACTTTCTCTTTTAATATGCTGCCTCTGCCCTATACCTCCATGATTCACTCCACTTTTTAAATTTTTTAAATTAATTAACTTTTTTGGCCACACCACATGGCACGCAGGA